>NC_140708.1:636153-1272307 GCF_050655825.1 Lonchura striata | reverse complement strand
GCTGATGTCACTTTGTAGGGCTCCCTTGGGTCTATCAGGGCAGCAAAACTTTGAGGAGGGGACAACTTTGGTCTGGGGTCCATCCTTCGATATAAGGATTTTTTGCATTCAGGCCCCACCCCAGTGCCAGGGGCCCCTCGGCACATGCTTTGGCCATTTTCCCTGGGAAAGAAAACGCACCAGTCCAGGTTGCTGATGTCAGTTTGTAGGGCTCCCTTGGGTCTATCTGGGCAGCACAACTTTGAGGAGGGGACAACTTCGGTCTGGGGTCCATCCTTCGTTATAAGGATTTTTTGCATTCAGGCCCCACCCCAGTGCCAGGGGCCCCTGGGCACATCCTTTGGCCATTTTCCCTGGGAAAGAAAACTCACCAGTCCAGGTTGCTGATGTCAGTTTGTAGGGCTCCCTTGGGTCTATCAGGGCAGCAAAACTTTGAGGAGGGGACAACTTCGGTCTGGGGTCCATCCTTCGATATAAGGATTTTTTGCATTCAGGTCCGAGCCCAGTGCCTGGGGCCCCTGGGCACATCCTTTGGCCATTTTCACTGGGAAAGAAAACTCCCCAGTCCAGGTTGCTGATGTCAGTTTGTAGGGCTCCCTTGGGTCTATCTGGGAAGCAGAAATTTGAGGTGGGGACAATTTTGGTCTGCGATCCATCCTTCGATATAAGGATACTACGCAGTCAGGTCCCAGCCAGGGGCCAGGGGCCCCTGGGCACATCATTTGGCCATTTTCCCTGGGAAAGGAAACTCACCAGTCCAGGTTGCAGATGTCAGTTCATAGGGCTCCCTTGGGTCTATCTGGGCAGCAGAAATTTGAGGAGCGGACAATTTTGGCCTGTGATCCATCCTTCGATATAGGGATTCTTTGCAGTCAGGTCCCAGCCCTGTTCTTGGGGCTCCTGGGCACATACTTTGGCCATTTTCCCTGGGAAAGAAAATTCACCAGTCCAGGTTGCTGATGTCAGTTTGTAGGCCTCCCTTGGGTCTATTAGGGCAGCACAAGTATGAGATGGGGCCAACTTCAGTCTGGGGTCCATCCTTCGATATAAGGATTCCTTACAGTCACGCCCGAGCCCAGTGCCTGGGGCCCCTGGGCACATCCTTTGGCCATTTTCCCTGGGAGAGAAAATTCACCAGTCCAGGTTGCTGATGTCACTTTGTAGGGCTCCCTTGGGTCTATCAGGTCAGCACAAGTTTGAGGTGGGGACAACTTTGGTCTGTGATCCATCCTTCGATAGAGGGATTCTTTACAGTCAGGCCCGAGCCCAAAGCCAGGGGCCCCAGGGCACATCCTTTGGCCATTTTCCCTGGGAAAGAAAATTCACCAGTCCAGGTTGCTGATGTCACTTTGTAGGGCTCCCTTGGGTCTATCTGGGAAGCAGAAATTTGAGGAGGGGACAACTTTGGTCTGCGAACCATCCTTCGATATCGGGATTCTTTGCAGTCAGGCCTCAGCCCAGTGCCACGGGCCACGGGGCACATCCTTTGGTCATTTTCCCTGGGAAAGAAAATTCACCAGTCCAGGTTGCTGATGTCAGTTTGTAGGGCTCCCTTGGGTCTATCTGGGAAGCAGAAATTTGAGGTGGGGACAATTTTGGTCTGCGATCCATCCTTCAATATAGGGATTCTTTGCAGTCAGGCCCCAGCCCAGGGCCAGGGGCCCCTAGGCACATCCTTTGGTCATTTTCCCTGGGAAAGAAAATTCACCAGTCCAGGTTGCTGATGTCAGTTTGTAGGGCTCCCTTGGGTCTATCTGGGCAGCAGAAATTTGAGGAGCGGACAATTTTGGCCTGTGGTCCATCCTTCGATATAGGGATTCTTTGCAGTCAGGTCCCAGCCCTGTTCTTGGGGCTCCTGGGCACATACTTTGGCCATTTTCCCTGGGAAAGAAAATTCACCAGTCCAGGTTGCTGATGTCAGTTTGTAGGCCTCCCTTGGGTCTATTAGGGCAGCACAAGTATGAGATGGGGACAACTTCAGTCTGGGGTCCATCCTTCGATATAAGGATTCTTTACAGTCACGCCCGAGCCCAGTGCCTGGGGCCCCTGGGCACATCCTTTGGCCATTTTCCCTGGGAGAGAAAATTCACCAGTCCAGGTTGCTGATGTCAGTTTATAGGGCTCCCTTGGGTCTATCAGGGCAGCACAAGTATGAGATGGGGACAACTTCAGTCTGCGATCCATTCTTCGATATAAGGATTATTTGCATTCAGGCCCCAGCCCAGTGCCAGGGGCCCCTGGGCACATCCTTTGGCCATTTTCCCTGGGAAAGAAAACTCACCAGTCCAGGTTGCTGATGTCAGTTTGTAGGGCTCCCTTGGGTCTATCAGGGCAGCACAACTTTGAGGAGGGGACAACTTCGGTCTGCGATCCATTCTTCGATATAAGGATTCTTCGCAGTCAGGCCCCAGCCCGGGGTCAGGGGCCCCTGGGCACATGCTTTGGCCATTGTCCCTGGGAAAGAAAACTCACCAGTCCAGGTTGCTGATGTCAGTTTGTAGGGCTCCCTTGGGTCTATCAGGGCAGCAGAACTTTTAGGAGGGGACAACTTTGGTCTGGGGTCCATCCTTCGATATAAGGATTTTTTTCAGTCAGGCCCCAGCCCTGTGCCAGGGGCCCCTGGGCACATCCTTTGGCCATTTTCACTGGGAAAGAAAACACACCAGTCCAGGTTGCTGATGTCAGTTTGTAGGGCTCCCTTAGATCCATCAGGGCAGCACAACTTTGAGGAGGGGACAACTTCGGTCTGGGGTCCATCCTTCGATATAAGGATTTCTTGCAGTCAGGTCCGAGCCCAGGGCCAGGGACCCCTGGGCACATCCTTTGGCCATTTTCCCTGGGAAAGAAAACTCACCAGTCCAGGTTGCTGATGTCAGTTTGTAGGGCTCCCTTGGGTCTATCAGGGCAGCACAACTTTGAGGAGGGGACAACTTCGATCTGGGGTCCATTCTTCGATATAAGGATTTTTTGCATTCAGGTCCGAGCCCAGTGCCTGGGGCCCCTGGGCACATCCTTTGGCCATTTTCCCTGGGAAAGAAAACTCACCAATCCAAGTTGCTGATGTCAGTTTGTAGGGCTCCCTTGGGTCTATCTGGGAAGCAGAAATTTGAGGAGGGGACAACTTCGGTCTGGATTCCATCCTTCGATATAAGGATTCTTTGCAGTCAGGTCCGAGCCCAGGGCCAGGGGCCCCTGGGCACATCCTTTGGCCATTTTCCCTGGGAAAGAAAACTCACCAGTCCAGGTTGCTGATGTCAGTTTGTAGGGCTCCCTTGGGTCTATCAGGGCAGCACAACTTTGAGGAAGGTACAACTTCGGTCTGCGATCCATCCTTCGATATAAGGATTCTTCGCAGTCAGGCCCCAGCCCGGGGTCAGGGGCCCCTGGGCACATCCTTTGGCCATTTTCCCTGGGAAAGAAAATTCACCAGTCCAGGTTGCTGATGTCAGTTTGTAGGGCTCCCTTGGGTCTATCTGGGAAGCAGAAATTTGAGGTGGGCACAATTTTGGTCTGCGATCCATCCTTCGATATAGGGATTCTTTGCATTCAGGCCCCAGCCCAGGGCCAGGGGCCCCTAGGCACATCCTTTGGCCATTTTCCCTGGGAGAGAAAATTCACCAGTCCAGGTTGCTGATGTCAGTTTGTAGGGCTCCCTTGGGTCTATCAGGGCAGCAGAACTTTGAGGAGGGGACAACTTTGGTCTGGGGTCCATCCTTCGATATAAGGATTATTTGCAGTCAGGTCCGAGCCCAGGGCCAGGGGCCCCTGGGCACATCCTTTGGCCATTTTCCCTGGGAAAGAAAATTCACCAGTCCAGGTTGCTGATGTCAGTTTGTAGGGCTCCCTTGGGTCTTCAGGGCAGCACAACTTTGAGGAGGGGACAACTTCGGTCTGCGATCCATCCTTCGATATGAGGATTTTTTGCATTCAGGCCCCAGCCCAGGGCCAGGGACCCCTGGGCACATCCTTTGGCCATTTTCCCTGGGAAAGAAAACTCACCAGTCCAGGTTGCTGATGTCAGTTTGTAGGGCTCCCTTGGGTCTATCAGGGCAGCACAACTTTGAGGAGGGGACAACTTCGATCTGGGGTCCATTCTTCGATATAAGGATTTTTTGCATTCAGGTCCGAGCCCAGTGCCTGGGGCCCCTGGGCACATTCTTTGGCCATTTTCCCTGGGAAAGAAAACTCACCAGTCCAGGTTCCTGATGTCACTTTGTATGGCTCCCTTGGGTCTATCTGGGAAGCAGAAATTTGAGGAGGGGACAACTTTGGTCTGCGAACCATCCTTCGATATAGGGATTCTTTGCAGTCAGGACCCAGCCCAGTGCCAGGGTCCCCTGGGCACATCCTTTGGCCATTTTCCCTGGGAAAGAAAACTCACCAGTCCAGGTTGCTGATGTCAGTTTGTAGGGATCCCTTGGGTCTATCTGGGAAGAAGAAATTTGAGGAGGGGACAACTTCGGTCTGGGGTCCATCCTTCGATATAAGGATTTCTTGCAGTCAGGTCCGAGCCCAGTGCCAGGGACCCCTGGGAACATCCTTTGGCCATTTACCCTGGGAAAGAAAACTCACCAGTCCAGGTTGCTGATGTCAGTTTGTAGGGCTTCCTTGGGTCAATCAGGACAGCACAACTATGAGGAGGGGACAACTTCGGTTGGGGGTCCAAACTTCGATATAAGGATTCTCTACAGTCAGGTCCCAGCCCAGAGCCAGGGGCCCCTGGGCACATGCTTTGGCCATTTTCCCTGGGAAAGAAAACACACCAGTCCAGGTTGCTGATGTCAGTTTGTAGGGCTCCCTTAGATCCATCAGGGCAGCACAACTTTGAGGAGGGGACAACTTCGGTCTGGGGTCCATCCTTCGATATAAGGATTATTTGAGGTCAGGTCCGAGCCCAGTGCCTGGGGCCCCTGGGCACATCCTTTGGCCATTTTCCCTGGGAAAGAAAACTCACCAGTCCAGGTTGCTGATGTCAGTTTGTAGGGCTCCCTTGGGTCTATCAGGGCAGCACAACTTTGAGGAAGGTACAACTTCGGTCTGCGATCCATCCTTCGATATAAGGATTCTTCGCAGTCAGGCCCCAGCCCGGGGTCAGGGGCCCCTGGGCACATCCTTTGGCCATTTTCCCTGGGAAAGAAAATTCACCAGTCCAGGTTGCTGATGTCAGTTTGTAGGGCTCCCTTGGGTCTATCTGGGAAGCAGAAATTTGAGGTGGGCACAATTTTGGTCTGCGATCCATCCTTCGATATAGGGATTCTTTGCATTCAGGCCCCAGCCCAGGGCCAGGGGCCCCTAGGCACATCCTTTGGCCATTTTCCCTGGGAGAGAAAATTCACCAGTCCAGGTTGCTGATGTCAGTTTGTAGGGCTCCCTTGGGTCTATTAGGGCAGCAGAACTTTGAGGAGGGGACAAATTTGGTCTGGGGTCCATCCTTCGATATAAGGATTATTTGCAGTCAGGTCCGAGCCCAGGGCCAGGGGCCCCTGGGCACATCCTTTGGCCATTTTCCCTGGGAAAGAAAATTCACCAGTCCAGGTTGCTGATGTCAGTTTGTAGGGCTCCCTTGGGTCTTCAGGGCAGCACAACTTTGAGGAGGGGACAACTTCGGTCTGCGATCCATCCTTCGATATAAGGATTTTTTGCATTCAGGCCCCAGCCCAGGGCCAGGGACCCCTGGGCACATCCTTTGGCCATTTTCCCTGGGAAAGAAAACTCACCAGTCCAGGTTGCTGATGTCAGTTTGTAGGGCTCCCTTGGGTCTATCAGGGCAGCACAACTTTGAGGAGGGGACAACTTCGATCTGGGGTCCATTCTTCGATATAAGGATTTTTTGCATTCAGGTCCGAGCCCAGTGCCTGGGGCCCCTGGGCACATTCTTTGGCCATTTTCCCTGGGAAAGAAAACTCACCAGTCCAGGTTCCTGATGTCACTTTGTATGGCTCCCTTGGGTCTATCTGGGAAGCAGAAATTTGAGGAGGGGACAACTTTGGTCTGCGAACCATCCTTCGATATAGGGATTCTTTGCAGTCAGGACCCAGCCCAGTGCCAGGGTCCCCTGGGCACATCCTTTGGCCATTTTCCCTGGGAAAGAAAACTCACCAGTCCAGGTTGCTGATGTCAGTTTGTAGGGATCCCTTGGGTCTATCTGGGAAGAAGAAATTTGAGGAGGGGACAACTTCGGTCTGGGGTCCATCCTTCGATATAAGGATTTCTTGCAGTCAGGTCCGAGCCCAGTGCCAGGGACCCCTGGGAACATCCTTTGGCCATTTACCCTGGGAAAGAAAACTCACCAGTCCAGGTTGCTGATGTCAGTTTGTAGGGCTTCCTTGGGTCAATCAGGACAGCACAGCTATGAGGAGGGGACAACTTCGGTTGGGGGTCCAAACTTCGATATAAGGATTCTCTACAGTCAGGTCCCAGCCCAGAGCCAGGGGCCCCTGGGCACATGCTTTGGCCATTTTCCCTGGGAAAGAAAACACACCAGTCCAGGTTGCTGATGTCAGTTTGTAGGGCTCCCTTAGATCCATCAGGGCAGCACAACTTTGAGGAGGGGACAACTTCGGTCTGGGGTCCATCCTTCGATATAAGGATTATTTGCAGTCAGGTCCGAGCCCAGGGCCAGGGGCCCCTGGGCACATCCTTTGGCCATTTTCCCTGGGAAAGAAAATTCACCAGTCCAGGTCGCTGATGTCAGTTTGTAGGGCTCCCTTGGGTCTTCAGGGCAGCACAACTTTGAGGAGGGGACAACTTCGGTCTGTGATCCATCCTTCGATATAAGGATACTACGCAGTCAGGTCCCAGCCAGGGGCCAGGGGCCCCTGGGCACATCCTTTGGCCATTTTCCCTGGGAAAGAAAACTCACCAGTCCAGGTTGCTGATGTCAGTTTGTAGGGCTCCCTTGGGTCTATCAGGGCAGCACAACTTTGAGGAGGGGACAACTTCGGTCTGGGGTCCATCCTTCGATATAAGGATTTTTTGCATTCAGGTCCGAGCCCAGTGCCTGGGGCCCCTGGGCACATCCTTTGGCCATTTTCACTGGGAAAGAAAACTCCCCAGTCCAGGTTGCTGATGTCAGTTTGTAGGGCTCCCTTGGGTCTATCTGGGAAGCAGAAATTTGAGGTGGGGACAATTTTGGTCTGCGATCCATCCTTCGATATAAGGATACTACGCAGTCAGGTCCCAGCCAGGGGCCAGGGGCCCCTGGGCACATCATTTGGCCATTTTCCCTGGGAAAGGAAACTCACCAGTCCAGGTTGCAGATGTCAGTTTATAGGGCTCCCTTGGGTCTATCTGGGCAGCAGAAATTTGAGGAGCGGACAATTTTGGCCTGTGATCCATCCTTCGATATAGGGATTCTTTGCAGTCAGGTCCCAGCCCTGTTCTTGGGGCTCCTGGGCACATACTTTGGCCATTTTCCCTGGGAAAGAAAATTCACCAGTCCAGGTTGCTGATGTCAGTTTGTAGGCCTCCCTTGGGTCTATTAGGGCAGCACAATTATGAGATGGGGACAACTTCAGTCTGGGGTCCATCCTTCGATATAAGGATTCTTTACAGTCACGCCCGAGCCCAGTGCCTGGGGCCCCTGGGCACATCCTTTGGCCATTTTCCCTGGGAGAGAAAATTCACCAGTCCAGGTTGCTGATGTCACTTTGTAGGGCTCCCTTGGGTCTATCAGGTCAGCACAAGTTTGAGGTGGGGACATCTTTGGTCTGTGATCCATCCTTCGATAGAGGGATTCTTTACAGTCAGGCCCGAGCCCAGAGCCAGGGGCCCCTGGGCACATCCTTTGGCCACTTTCCCTGGGAAAGAAAATTCACCAGTCCAGGTTGCTGATGTCACTTTGTAGGGCTCCCTTGGGTCTATCTGGGAAGCAGAAATTTGAGGAGGGGACAACTTTGGTCTGCGAACCATCCTTCGATATAGGGATTCTTTGCAGTCAGGCCTCAGCCCAGTGCCACGGGCCACGGGGCACATCCTTTGGCCATTTTCCCTGGGAAAGAAAATTCACCAGTCCAGGTTGCTGATGTCAGTTTGTAAGGCTCCCTTGGGTCTATCTGGGAAGCAGAAATTTGAGGTGGGGACAATTTTGGTCTGCGATCCATCCTTCAATATAGGGATTCTTTGCAGTCAGGTCCCAGCCCAGGGCCAGGGGCCCCTAGGCACATCCTTTGGCCATTTTCCCTGGGAAAGAAAATTCACCAGTCCAGGTTGCTGATGTCAGTTTGTAGGGCTCCCTTGGGTCTATCTGGGCAGCAGAAATTTGAGGAGCGGACAATTTTGGCCTGTGGTCCATCCTTCGATATAGGGATTCTTTGCAGTCAGGTCCCAGCCCTGTTCTTGGGGCTCCTGGGCACATACTTTGGCCATTTTCCCTGGGAAAGAAAATTCACCAGTCCAGGTTGCTGATGTCAGTTTGTAGGCCTCCCTTGGGTCTATTAGGGCAGCACAAGTATGAGATGGGGACAACTTCAGTCTGGGGTCCATCCTTCGATATAAGGATTCTTTACAGTCACGCCCGAGCCCAGTGCCTGGGGCCCCTGGGCACATCCTTTGGCCATTTTCCCTGGGAGAGAAAATTCACCAGTCCAGGTTGCTGATGTCAGTTTGTATGGCTCCCTTGGGACTATCAGGGCAGCACAAGTATGAGATGGGGACAACTTCAGTCTGCAATCCATTCTTCGATATAAGGATTATTTGCATTCAGGCCCCAGCCCAGTGCCAGGGGCCCCTGGGCACATCCTTTGGCCATTTTCCCTGGGAAAGAAAACTCACCAGTCCAGGTTCCTGATGTCAGTTTGTAGGGCTCCCTTGGGTCTATCAGGGCAGCACAACTTTGAGGAGGGGACAACTTCGGTCTGCGATCCATTCTTCGATATAAGGATTCTTCGCAGTCAGGCCCCAGCCCGGGGTCAGGGGCCCCTGGGCACATGCTTTGGCCATTGTCCCTGGGAAAGAAAACTCACCAGTCCAGGTTGCTGATGTCAGTTTGTAGGGCTCCCTTGGGTCTATCAGGGCAGCAGAACTTTTAGGAGGGGACAACTTTGGTCTGGGGTCCATCCTTCGATATAAGGATTTTTTGCAGTCAGGCCCCAGCCCAGGGCCAGGGGCCCCTGGGCACATCCTTTGGCCATTTTCACTGGGAAAGAAAACACACCAGTCCAGGTTGCTGATGTCAGTTTGTAGGGCTCCCTTAGATCCATCAGGGCAGCACAACTTTGAGGAGGGGACAACTTCGGTCTGGGGTCCATCCTTCGATATAAGGATTTCTTGCAGTCAGGTCCGAGCCCAGGGCCAGGGGCCCCTGGGCACATCCTTTGGCCATTTTCCCTGGGAAAGAAAATTCACCAGTCCAGGTTCCTGATGTCAGTTTGTAGGGCTCCCTTGGGTCCTCAGGGCAGCACAACCTTGAGGAGGGGACAACTTCGGTCTGCGATCCATCCTTCGATATAAGGATTATTTGCATTCAGGCCTCAGCCCAGGGCCAGGGGCCCCTGGGCACATCCTTTGGCCATTTTCCCTGGGAAAGAAAACTCACCAGTCCAGGTTGCTGATGTCAGTTTGTAGGGCTCCCTTGGGTCTATCAGGGCAGCACAACTTTGAGGAGGGGACAACTTCAATCTGGGGTCCATTCTTCGATATGAGGATTTTTTGCATTCAGGTCCGAGCCCAGTGCCTGGGGCCCCTGGGCACATCCTTTGGCCATTTTCCCTGGGAAAGAAAACTCACCAGTCCAGGTTGCTGATGTCAGTTTGTAGGGCTCCCTTGGGTCTATCAGGGCAGCACAACTATGAGGAGGGGACAACTTCGGTCTGGATTCCATCCTTCAATATAAGGATTCTTTCCAGTCAGGTCCCAGCCCAGTGCCAGGGGCCCCTGGGCACATGCTTTGGCCATTTTCCCTGGGAAAGAAAATTCACCAGTCCAGGTTGCTGATGTCAGTTTGTAGGCCTCCCTTGGGTCTATTAGGGCAGCACAAGTATGAAATGGGGACAACTTTGGTCTGCGATCCATCCTTCGATATAAGGATTATTTGCATTCAGGCCCCACCCCAGTGCCTGGGGCCCCTGGGCACATCCTTTGGCCATTTTCCCTGGGAAAGAAAACTCACCAGTCCAGGTTGCTGATGTCAGTTTGTAGGGCTCCCTTGGGTCTATCTGGGCAGCACAACTTTGAGGAGGGGACAACTTCGGTCTGGGGTCCATCCTTCGATATAAGGATTTTTTGCATTCAGGTCCGAGCCCAGTGCCTGGGGCCCCTGGGCACATCCTTTGGCCATTTTCACTGGGAAAGAAAACTCCCCAGTCCAGGTTGCTGATGTCACTTTGTAGGGCTCCCTTGGGTCTATCTGGGAAGCAGAAATTTGAGGTGGGGACAATTTTGGTCTGCGATCCATCCTTCGATATAAGGATACTACGCAGTCAGGTCCCAGCCAGGGGCCAGGGGCCCCTGGGCCCATCATTTGGCCATTTTCCCTGGGAAAGGAAACTCACCAGTCCAGGTTGCAGATGTCAGTTTATAGGGCTCCCTTGGGTCTATCTGGGCAGCAGAAAGTTGAGGAGCGGACAATTTTGGCCTGTGATCCATCCTTTGATATAGGGATTCTTTGCAGTCAGGTCCCAGCCCTGTTCTTGGGGCTCCTGGGCACATCCTTTGGCCATTTTCCCTGGGAAAGAAAATTCACCAGTCCAGGTTGCTGATGTCAGTTTGTAGGCCTCCCTTGGGTCTATCTGGGAAGCAGAAATTTGAGGTGGGGACAATTTTGGTCTGCGATCCATCCTTCGATATAGGGATTATTTGCAGTCAGGCCCCAGCCCAGGGCCAGGGGCCCCTAGGCACGTCCTTTGGCCATTTTCCCTGGGAGAGAAAATTCACCAGTCCAGGTTGCTGATGTCAGTTTGTAGGGCTCCCTTGGGTCTATCAGGCCAGCACAAGTATGAGATGGGGACAACTTCAGTCTGCGATCCATTCTTCGATATAAGGATTATTTGCATTCAGGCCCCAGCCCAGTGCCAGGGGCCCCTGGGCACATGCTTTGGCCATTGTCCCTGGGAAAGAAAACTCACCAGTCCAGGTTGCTGATGTCAGTTTGTAGGGCTCCCTTGGGTCTATCAGGGCAGCAGAACTTTTAGGAGGGGACAACTTTGGTCTGGGGTCCATCCTTCGATATAAGGATTTTTTGCAGTCAGGCCCCAGCCCTGTGCCAGGGGCCCCTGGGCACATCCTTTGGCCATTTTCCCTGGGAAAGAAAACTCACCAGTCCAGGTTGCTGATGTCAGTTTGTAGGGCTCCCTTGGGTCTTCAGGGCAGCACAACTTTGAGGAGGGGACAATTTTGGCCTGTGATCCATCCTTCGATATAGGGATTCTTTGCAGTCAGGTCCCAGCCCTGTTCTTGGGGCTCCTGGGCACATACTTTGGCCATTTTCCCTGGGAAAGAAAATTCACCAGTCCAGGTTGCTGATGTCAGTTTGTAGGCCTCCCTTGGGTCTATTAGGGCAGCACAAGTATGAAATGGGGACAACTTTGGTCTGCGATCCATCCTTCGATATAAGGATTATTTGCATTCAGGCCCGAGCCCAGTGCCAGGGGCCCCTGGGCACAACCTTTAGCCATTTTCCCTGGGAAAGAAAACTCACCAGTCCAGGTTGCTGATGTCAGTTTGTGGGGCTTCCTTGGGTCTATCTGGGAAGCACAACTTTGAGGAGGGGACAACTTCGGTCTTCGTTCCATTCTTCGATATAAGTATTCATCGCAGTCAGGCCCCAGCCCGGGGTCAGGGGCCCCTGGGCACATCCTTTGGCCATTTTCCCTGGGAAAGAAAACTCACCAGTCCAGGTTGTTGATGTCAGTTTGTAGGGCTCCCTAGGGTCTATCAGGGCAGCAAAACTTTGAGGAGGGGACAACTTTGGTCTGGGGTCCATCCTTCGATATAAGGATTTTTTGCATTCAGGCCCCAGCCCAGTGCCAGGGGCCCCTCGGCACATGCTTTGGCCATTTTCCCTGGGAAAGAAAACTCACCAGTCCAGGTTGCTGATGTCAGTTTGTAGGGCTCCCTAGGGTCTATCAGGGCAGCAAAACTTTGAGGAGGGGACAACTTTGGTCTGGGGTCCATCCTTCGATATAAGGATTTTTTGCATTCAGGCCCCACCCCAGTGCCAAGGGCCCCTCGGCACATGCTTTGGCCATTTTCCCTGGGAAAGAAAACTCCCCAGTCCAGGTTGCTGATGTCAGTTTGTAGGGCTCCCTTGGGTCTATCTGGGAAGCAGAAATTTGAGGTGGGGACAATTTTGGTCTGCTTTCCATCCTTCGATATAAGGATACTACGCAGTCAGGTCCCAGCCAGGGGCCAGGGGCCCCTGGGCACATCATTTGGCCATTTTCCCTGGGAAAGGAAACTCACCAGTCCAGGTTGCAGATGTCAGTTTATAGGGCTCCCTTGGGTCTATCTGGGCAGCAGAAATTTGAGGAGCGGACAATTTTGGCCTGTGATCCATCCTTCGATATAGGGATTCTTTGCAGTCAGGTCCCAGCCCTGTTCTTGGGGCTCCTGGGCACGTACTTTGGCCATTTTCCCTGGGAAAGAAAACTCACCAGTCCAGGTTGCTGATGTCAGTTTGTAGGGCTCCCTTGGGTCTATCAGGGCAGCACAACTATGAGGAGGGGACAACTTCGGTCTGGATTCCATCCTTCAATATAAGGATTCTTTCCAGTCAGGTCCCAGCCCAGTGCCAGGGGCCCCTGGGCACATGCTTTGGCCATTTTCCCTGGGAAAGAAAACTCACCAGTCCAGGTTGCTGATGTCAGTTTGTAGGGCTCCCTTGGGTCTTCAGGGCAGCACAACTTTGAGGAGGGGACAACTTCGGTCTGTGATCCATCCTTCGATATAAGGATACTACGCAGTCAGGTCCCAGCCAGGGGTCAGGGGCCCCTGGGCACATCATTTGGCCATTTTCCCTGGGAAAGGAAACACACCAGTCCAGGTTGCTGATGTCAGTTTATAGGGCTCCCTTGGGTCTATCTGGGCAGCAGAAATTTGAGGAGCGGACAATTTTGGCCTGTGATCCATCCTTCGATATAGGGATTCTTTGCAGTCAGGTCCCAGCCCTGTTCTTGGGGCTCCTGGGCACATACTTTGGCCATTTTCCCTGGGAAAGAAAATTCACCAGTCCAGGTTGCTGATGTCAGTTTGTAGGCCTCCCTTGGGTCTATTAGGGCAGCACAAGTATGAAATGGGGACAACTTTGGTCTGCGATCCATCCTTCGATATAAGGATTATTTGCATTCAGGCCCGAGCCCAGTGCCAGGGGCCCCTGGGCACAACCTTTAGCCATTTTCCCTGGGAAAGAAAACTCACCAGTCCAGGTTGCTGATGTCAGTTTGTGGGGCTTCCTTGGGTCTATCTGGGAAGCACAACTTTGAGGAGGGGACAACTTCGGTCTGCGATCCATTCTTCGATATAAGTATTCTTCGCAGTCAGGCCCCAGCCCGGGGTCAGGGGCCCCTGGGCACATCCTTTGGCCATTTTCCCTGGGAAAGAAAACTCACCAGTCCAGGTTGCTGATGTCAGTTTGTAGGGCTCCCTTGGGTCTATCAGGGCAGCAAAACTTTGAGGAGGGGACAACTTTGGTCTGGGGTCGATCCTTCGATATAAGGATTTTTTGCATTCAGGCCCCACCCCAGTGCCAGGGGCCCCTCGGCACATGCTTTGGCCATTTTCCCTGGGAAAGAAAACTCACCAGTCCAGGTTGCTGATGTCAGTTTGTAGGGCTCCCTTGGGTCTATCTGGGCAGCACAACTTTGAGGAGGGGACAACTTCGGTCTGGGGTCCATCCTTCGATATAAGGATTTTTTGCATTCAGGTCCGAGCCCAGTGCCTGGGGCCCCTGGGCACATCCTTTGGCCATTTTCACTGGGAAAGAAAACTCCCCAGTCCAGGTTGCTGATGTCAGTTTGTAGGGCTCCCTTGGGTCTATCTGCGAAGCAGAAATTTGAGGTGGGGACAATTTTGGTCTGCGATCCATCCTTCGATATAAGGATACTACGCAGTCAGGTCCCAGCCAGGGGCCAGGGGCCCCTGGGCACATCATTTGGCCATTTTCCCTGGGAAAGGAAACTCACCAGTCCAGGTTGCAGATGTCAGTTTATAGGGCTCCCTTGGGTCTATCTGGGCAGCAGAAAGTTGAGGAGCGGACAATTTTGGCCTGTGATCCATCCTTTGATATAGGGATTCTTTGCAGTCAGGTCCCAGCCCTGTTCTTGGGGCTCCTGGGCACATCCTTTGGCCATTTTCCCTGGGAAAGAAAATTCACCAGTCCAGGTTGCTGATGTCAGTTTGTAGGCCTCCCTTGGGTCTATCTGGGAAGCAGAAATTTGAGGTGGGGACAATTTTGGTCTGCGATCCATCCTTCGATATAGGGATTATTTGCAGTCAGGCCCCAGCCCAGGGCCAGGGGCCCCTAGGCACGTCCTTTGGCCATTTTCCCTGGGAGAGAAAATTCACCAGTCCAGGTTGCTGATGTCAGTTTGTAGGGCTCCCTTGGGTCTATCAGGCCAGCACAAGTATGAGATGGGGACAACTTCAGTCTGCGATCCATTCTTCGATATAAGGATTATTTGCATTCAGGCCCCAGCCCAGTGCCAGGGGCCCCTGGGCACATGCTTTGGCCATTGTCCCTGGGAAAGAAAACTCACCAGTCCAGGTTGCTGATGTCAGTTTGTAGGGCTCCCTTGGGTCTATCAGGGCAGCAGAACTTTTAGGAGGGGACAACTTTGGTCTGGGGTCCATCCTTCGATATAAGGATTTTTTGCAGTCAGGCCCCAGCCCTGTGCCAGGGGCCCCTGGGCACATCCTTTGGCCATTTTCCCTGGGAAAGAAAACTCACCAGTCCAGGTTGCTGATGTCAGTTTGTAGGGCTCCCTTGGGTCTTCAGGGCAGCACAACTTTGAGGAGGGGACAATTTTGGCCTGTGATCCATCCTTCGATATAGGGATTCTTTGCAGTCAGGTCCCAGCCCTGTTCTTGGGGCTCCTGGGCACATACTTTGGCCATTTTCCCTGGGAAAGAAAATTCACCAGTCCAGGTTGCTGATGTCAGTTTGTAGGCCTCCCTTGGGTCTATTAGGGCAGCACAAGTATGAAATGGGGACAACTTTGGTCTGCGATCCATCCTTCGATATAAGGATTATTTGCATTCAGGCCCGAGCCCAGTGCCAGGGGCCCCTGGGCACAACCTTTAGCCATTTTCCCTGGGAAAGAAAACTCACCAGTCCAGGTTGCTGATGTCAGTTTGTGGGGCTTCCTTGGGTCTATCTGGGAAGCACAACTTTGAGGAGGGGACAACTTCGGTCTGCGTTCCATTCTTCGATATAAGTATTCATCGCAGTCAGGCCCCAGCCCGGGGTCAGGGGCCCCTGGGCACATCCTTTGGCCATTTTCCCTGGGAAAGAAAACTCACCAGTCCAGGTTGTTGATGTCAGTTTGTAGGGCTCCCTAGGGTCTATCAGGGCAGCAAAACTTTGAGGAGGGGACAACTTTGGTCTGGGGTCCATCCTTCGATATAAGGATTTTTTGCATTCAGGCCCCAGCCCAGTGCCAGGGGCCCCTCGGCACATGCTTTGGCCATTTTCCCTGGGAAAGAAAACTCACCAGTCCAGGTTGCTGATGTCAGTTTGTAGGGCTCCCTAGGGTCTATCAGGGCAGCAAAACTTTGAGGAGGGGACAACTTTGGTCTGGGGTCCATCCTTCGATATAAGGATTTTTTGCATTCAGGCCCCACCCCAGTGCCAAGGGCCCCTCGGCACATGCTTTGGCCATTTTCCCTGGGAAAGAAAACTCCCCAGTCCAGGTTGCTGATGTCAGTTTGTAGGGCTCCCTTGGGTCTATCTGGGAAGCAGAAATTTGAGGTGGGGACAATTTTGGTCTGCTTTCCATCCTTCGATATAAGGATACTACGCAGTCAGGTCCCAGCCAGGGGCCAGGGGCCCCTGGGCACATCATTTGGCCATTTTCCCTGGGAAAGGAAACTCACCAGTCCAGGTTGCAGATGTCAGTTTATAGGGCTCCCTTGGGTCTATCTGGGCAGCAGAAATTTGAGGAGCGGACAATTTTGGCCTGTGATCCATCCTTCGATATAGGGATTCTTTGCAGTCAGGTCCCAGCCCTGTTCTTGGGGCTCCTGGGCACGTACTTTGGCCATTTTCCCTGGGAAAGAAAACTCACCAGTCCAGGTTGCTGATGTCAGTTTGTAGGGCTCCCTTGGGTCTATCAGGGCAGCACAACTATGAGGAGGGGACAACTTCGGTCTGGATTCCATCCTTCAATATAAGGATTCTTTCCAGTCAGGTCCCAGCCCAGTGCCAGGGGCCCCTGGGCACATGCTTTGGCCATTTTCCCTGGGAAAGAAAACTCACCAGTCCAGGTTGCTGATGTCAGTTTGTAGGGCTCCCTTGGGTCTTCAGGGCAGCACAACTTTGAGGAGGGGACAACTTCGGTCTGTGATCCATCCTTCGATATAAGGATACTACGCAGTCAGGTCCCAGCCAGGGGTCAGGGGCCCCTGGGCACATCATTTGGCCATTTTCCCTGGGAAAGGAAACACACCAGTCCAGGTTGCTGATGTCAGTTTATAGGGCTCCCTTGGGTCTATCTGGGCAGCAGAAATTTGAGGAGCGGACAATTTTGGCCTGTGATCCATCCTTCGATATAGGGATTCTTTGCAGTCAGGTCCCAGCCCTGTTCTTGGGGCTCCTGGGCACATACTTTGGCCATTTTCCCTGGGAAAGAAAATTCACCAGTCCAGGTTGCTGATGTCAGTTTGTAGGCCTCCCTTGGGTCTATTAGGGCAGCACAAGTATGAAATGGGGACAACTTTGGTCTGCGATCCATCCTTCGATATAAGGATTATTTGCATTCAGGCCCGAGCCCAGTGCCAGGGGCCCCTGGGCACAACCTTTAGCCATTTTCCCTGGGAAAGAAAACTCACCAGTCCAGGTTGCTGATGTCAGTTTGTGGGGCTTCCTTGGGTCTATCTGGGAAGCACAACTTTGAGGAGGGGACAACTTCGGTCTGCGATCCATTCTTCGATATAAGTATTCTTCGCAGTCAGGCCCCAGCCCGGGGTCAGGGGCCCCTGGGCACATCCTTTGGCCATTTTCCCTGGGAAAGAAAACTCACCAGTCCAGGTTGCTGATGTCAGTTTGTAGGGCTCCCTTGGGTCTATCAGGGCAGCAAAACTTTGAGGAGGGGACAACTTTGGTCTGGGGTCCATCCTTCGATATAAGGATTTTTTGCATTCAGGCCCCACCCCAGTGCCAGGGGCCCCTCGGCACATGCTTTGGCCATTTTCCCTGGGAAAGAAAACTCACCAGTCCAGGTTGCTGATGTCAGTTTGTAGGGCTCCCTTGGGTCTATCTGGGCAGCACAACTTTGAGGAGGGGACAACTTCGGTCTGGGGTCCATCCTTCGATATAAGGATTTTTTGCATTCAGGTCCGAGCCCAGTGCCTGGGGCCCCTGGGCACATCCTTTGGCCATTTTCACTGGGAAAGAAAACTCCCCAGTCCAGGTTGCTGATGTCAGTTTGTAGGGCTCCCTTGGGTCTATCTGCGAAGCAGAAATTTGAGGTGGGGACAATTTTGGTCTGCGATCCATCCTTCGATATATGGATACTACGCAGTCAGGTCCCAGCCAGGGGCCAGGGGCCCCTGGGCACATCATTTGGCCATTTTCCCTGGGAAAGGAAACTCACCAGTCCAGGTTGCAGATGTCAGTTTGTAGGGCTCCCTAGGGTCTATCAGGGCAGCAAAACTTTGAGGAGGGGACAACTTTGGTCTGGGGTCCATCTTTCGATATAAGGATTTTTTGCATTCAGGCCCCACCCCAGTGCCAGGGGCCCCTCGGCACATGCTTTGGCCATTTTCCCTGGGAAAGAAAACTCCCCAGTCCAGGTTGCTGATGTCAGTTTGTAGGGCTCCCTTGGGTCTATCTGGGCAGCAGAAATTTGAGGAGCGGACAATTTTGGCCTGTGATCCATCCTTCGATATAGGGATTCTTTGCAGTCAGGTCCCAGCCCTGTTCTTGGGGCTCCTGGGCACATACTTTGGCCATTTTCCCTGGGAAAGAAAATTCACCAGTCCAGGTTGCTGATGTCAGTTTGTAGGCCTCCCTTGGGTCTATTAGGGCAGCACAAGTATGAGATGGGGACAACCTCAGTCTGCGATCCATTCTTCGATATAAGGATTCTTTGCAGTCAGGTCCCAGCCCTGTTCTTGGGGCTCCTGGGCACATACTTTGGCCATTTTCCCTGGGAAAGAAAATTCACCAGTCCAGGTTGCTGATGTCAGTTTGTAGGGCTCCCTTGGGTCTATCAGGTCAGCACAAGTTTCAGGTGGGGACAACTTTGGTCTGTGATCCATCCTTCGATAGAGGGATTCTTTACAGTCAGGCCCGAGCCCAGGGCCAGGGGCTCCAGGGCACATCCTTTGGCCATTTTCCCTGGGAAAGAAAACTCACCAGTCCAGGTTGCTGATGTCAGTTTGTAGGCCTCCCTTGGGTCTATCTGGGAAGCAGAAATTTGAGGTGGGGACAATTTTGGTCTGCGATCCATCCTTCGATATAGGGATTATTTGCATTCAGGCCCCAGCCCAGGGCCAGGGGCCCCTAGGCACGTCCTTTGGCCATTTTCCCTGGGAGAGAAAATTCACCAGTCCAGGTTGCTGATGTCAGTTTGTAGGGCTCCCTTGGGTCTATCAGGCCAGCACAAGTATGAGATGGGGACAACTTCAGTCTGCGATCCATTCTTCGATATAAGGATTATTTGCATTCAGGCCCCAGCCCAGTGCCAGGGGCCCCTGGGCACATGCTTTGGCCATTGTCCCTGGGAAAGAAAACTCACCAGTCCAGGTTGCTGATGTCAGTTTGTAGGGCTCCCTTGGGTCTATCAGGGCAGCAGAACTTTTAGGAGGGGACAACTTTGGTCTGGGGTCCATCCTTCGATATAAGGATTTTTTGCAGTCAGGCCCCAGCCCTGTGCCAGGGGCCCCTGGGCACATCCTTTGGCCATTTTCCCTGGGAAAGAAAACTCACCAGTCCAGGTTGCTGATGTCAGTTTGTAGGGCTCCCTTGGGTCTTCAGGGCAGCACAACTTTGAGGAGGGGACAATTTTGGCCTGTGATCCATCCTTCGATATAGGGATTCTTTGCAGTCAGGTCCCAGCCCTGTTCTTGGGGCTCCTGGGCACATACTTTGGCCATTTTCCCTGGGAAAGAAAATTCACCAGTCCAGGTTGCTGATGTCAGTTTGTAGGCCTCCCTTGGGTCTATTAGGGCAGCACAAGTATGAAATGGGGACAACTTTGGTCTGCGATCCATCCTTCGATATAAGGATTATTTGCATTCAGGCCCGAGCCCAGTGCCAGGGGCCCCTGGGCACAACCTTTAGCCATTTTCCCTGGGAAAGAAAACTCACCAGTCCAGGTTGCTGATGTCAGTTTGTGGGGCTTCCTTGGGTCTATCTGGGAAGCACAACTTTGAGGAGGGGACAACTTCGGTCTGCGTTCCATTCTTCGATATAAGTATTCATCGCAGTCAGGCCCCAGCCCGGGGTCAGGGGCCCCTGGGCACATCCTTTGGCCATTTTCCCTGGGAAAGAAAACTCACCAGTCCAGGTTGTTGATGTCAGTTTGTAGGGCTCCCTAGGGTCTATCAGGGCAGCAAAACTTTGAGGAGGGGACAACTTTGGTCTGGGGTCCATCCTTCGATATAAGGATTTTTTGCATTCAGGCCCCAGCCCAGTGCCAGGGGCCCCTCGGCACATGCTTTGGCCATTTTCCCTGGGAAAGAAAACTCACCAGTCCAGGTTGCTGATGTCAGTTTGTAGGGCTCCCTAGGGTCTATCAGGGCAGCAAAACTTTGAGGAGGGGACAACTTTGGTCTGGGGTCCATCCTTCGATATAAGGATTTTTTGCATTCAGGCCCCACCCCAGTGCCAAGGGCCCCTCGGCACATGCTTTGGCCATTTTCCCTGGGAAAGAAAACTCCCCAGTCCAGGTTGCTGATGTCAGTTTGTAGGGCTCCCTTGGGTCTATCTGGGAAGCAGAAATTTGAGGTGGGGACAATTTTGGTCTGCTTTCCATCCTTCGATATAAGGATACTACGCAGTCAGGTCCCAGCCAGGGGCCAGGGGCCCCTGGGCACATCATTTGGCCATTTTCCCTGGGAAAGGAAACTCACCAGTCCAGGTTGCAGATGTCAGTTTATAGGGCTCCCTTGGGTCTATCTGGGCAGCAGAAATTTGAGGAGCGGACAATTTTGGCCTGTGATCCATCCTTCGATATAGGGATTCTTTGCAGTCAGGTCCCAGCCCTGTTCTTGGGGCTCCTGGGCACGTACTTTGGCCATTTTCCCTGGGAAAGAAAACTCACCAGTCCAGGTTGCTGATGTCAGTTTGTAGGGCTCCCTTGGGTCTATCAGGGCAGCACAACTATGAGGAGGGGACAACTTCGGTCTGGATTCCATCCTTCAATATAAGGATTCTTTCCAGTCAGGTCCCAGCCCAGTGCCAGGGGCCCCTGGGCACATGCTTTGGCCATTTTCCCTGGGAAAGAAAACTCACCAGTCCAGGTTGCTGATGTCAGTTTGTAGGGCTCCCTTGGGTCTTCAGGGCAGCACAACTTTGAGGAGGGGACAACTTCGGTCTGTGATCCATCCTTCGATATAAGGATACTACGCAGTCAGGTCCCAGCCAGGGGTCAGGGGCCCCTGGGCACATCATTTGGCCATTTTCCCTGGGAAAGGAAACACACCAGTCCAGGTTGCTGATGTCAGTTTATAGGGCTCCCTTGGGTCTATCTGGGCAGCAGAAATTTGAGGAGCGGACAATTTTGGCCTGTGATCCATCCTTCGATATAGGGATTCTTTGCAGTCAGGTCCCAGCCCTGTTCTTGGGGCTCCTGGGCACATACTTTGGCCATTTTCCCTGGGAAAGAAAATTCACCAGTCCAGGTTGCTGATGTCAGTTTGTAGGCCTCCCTTGGGTCTATTAGGGCAGCACAAGTATGAAATGGGGACAACTTTGGTCGGCGATCCATCCTTCGATATAAGGATTATTTGCATTCAGGCCCGAGCCCAGTGCCAGGGGCCCCTGGGCACAACCTTTAGCCATTTTCCCTGGGAAAGAAAACTCACCAGTCCAGGTTGCTGATGTCAGTTTGTGGGGCTTCCTTGGGTCTATCTGGGAAGCACAACTTTGAGGAGGGGACAACTTCGGTCTGCGATCCATTCTTCGATATAAGTATTCTTCGCAGTCAGGCCCCAGCCCGGGGTCAGGGGCCCCTGGGCACATCCTTTGGCCATTTTCCCTGGGAAAGAAAACTCACCAGTCCAGGTTGCTGATGTCAGTTTGTAGGGCTCCCTTGGGTCTATCAGGGCAGCAAAACTTTGAGGAGGGGACAACTTTGGTCTGGGGTCCATCCTTCGATATAAGGATTTTTTGCATTCAGGCCCCACCCCAGTGCCAGGGGCCCCTCGGCACATGCTTTGGCCATTTTCCCTGGGAAAGAAAACTCACCAGTCCAGGTTGCTGATGTCAGTTTGTAGGGCTCCCTTGGGTCTATCTGGGCAGCACAACTTTGAGGAGGGGACAACTTCGGTCTGGGGTCCATCCTTCGATATAAGGATTTTTTGCATTCAGGTCCGAGCCCAGTGCCTGGGGCCCCTGGGCACATCCTTTGGCCATTTTCACTGGGAAAGAAAACTCCCCAGTCCAGGTTGCTGATGTCAGTTTGTAGGGCTCCCTTGGGTCTATCTGCGAAGCAGAAATTTGAGGTGGGGACAATTTTGGTCTGCGATCCATCCTTCGATATAAGGATACTACGCAGTCAGGTCCCAGCCAGGGGCCAGGGGCCCCTGGGCACATCATTTGGCCATTTTCCCTGGGAAAGGAAACTCACCAGTCCAGGTTGCAGATGTCAGTTTATAGGGCTCCCTTGGGTCTATCTGGGCAGCAGAAAGTTGAGGAGCGGACAATTTTGGCCTGTGATCCATCCTTTGATATAGGGATTCTTTGCAGTCAGGTCCCAGCCCTGTTCTTGGGGCTCCTGGGCACATCCTTTGGCCATTTTCCCTGGGAAAGAAAATTCACCAGTCCAGGTTGCTGATGTCAGTTTGTAGGCCTCCCTTGGGTCTATCTGGGAAGCAGAAATTTGAGGTGGGGACAATTTTGGTCTGCGATCCATCCTTCGATATAGGGATTATTTGCAGTCAGGTCCCAGCCCAGGGCCAGGGGCCCCTAGGCACGTCCTTTGGCCATTTTCCCTGGGAGAGAAAATTCACCAGTCCAGGTTGCTGATGTCAGTTTGTAGGGCTCCCTTGGGTCTATCAGGCCAGCACAAGTATGAGATGGGGACAACTTCAGTCTGCGATCCATTCTTCGATATAAGGATTATTTGCATTCAGGCCCCAGCCCAGTGCCAGGGGCCCCTGGGCACATGCTTTGGCCATTGTCCCTGGGAAAGAAAACTCACCAGTCCAGGTTGCTGATGTCAGTTTGTAGGGCTCCCTTGGGTCTATCAGGGCAGCAGAACTTTTAGGAGGGGACAACTTTGGTCTGGGGTCCATCCTTCGATATAAGGATTTTTTGCAGTCAGGCCCCAGCCCTGTGCCAGGGGCCCCTGGGCACATCCTTTGGCCATTTTCCCTGGGAAAGAAAACTCACCAGTCCAGGTTGCTGATGTCAGTTTGTAGGGCTCCCTTGGGTCTTCAGGGCAGCACAACTTTGAGGAGGGGACAATTTTGGCCTGTGATCCATCCTTCGATATAGGGATTCTTTGCAGTCAGGTCCCAGCCCTGTTCTTGGGGCTCCTGGGCACATACTTTGGCCATTTTCCCTGGGAAAGAAAATTCACCAGTCCAGGTTGCTGATGTCAGTTTGTAGGCCTCCCTTGGGTCTATTAGGGCAGCACAAGTATGAAATGGGGACAACTTTGGTCTGCGATCCATCCTTCGATATAAGGATTATTTGCATTCAGGCCCGAGCCCAGTGCCAGGGGCCCCTGGGCACAACCTTTAGCCATTTTCCCTGGGAAAGAAAACTCACCAGTCCAGGTTGCTGATGTCAGTTTGTGGGGCTTCCTTGGGTCTATCTGGGAAGCACAACTTTGAGGAGGGGACAACTTCGGTCTGCGTTCCATTCTTCGATATAAGTATTCATCGCAGTCAGGCCCCAGCCCGGGGTCAGGGGCCCCTGGGCACATCCTTTGGCCATTTTCCCTGGGAAAGAAAACTCACCAGTCCAGGTTGTTGATGTCAGTTTGTAGGGCTCCCTTGGGTCTATCAGGGCAGCAAAACTTTGAGGAGGGGACAACTTTGGTCTGGGGTCCATCCTTCGATATAAGGATTTTTTGCATTCAGGCCCCAGCCCAGTGCCAGGGGCCCCTCGGCACATGCTTTGGCCATTTTCCCTGGGAAAGAAAACTCACCAGTCCAGGTTGCTGATGTCAGTTTGTAGGGCTCCCTAGGGTCTATCAGGGCAGCAAAACTTTGAGGAGGGGACAACTTTGGTCTGGGGTCCATCCTTCGATATAAGGATTTTTTGCATTCAGGCCCCACCCCAGTGCCAAGGGCCCCTCGGCACATGCTTTGGCCATTTTCCCTGGGAAAGAAAACTCCCCAGTCCAGGTTGCTGATGTCAGTTTGTAGGGCTCCCTTGGGTCTATCTGGGAAGCAGAAATTTGAGGTGGGGACAATTTTGGTCTGCTTTCCATCCTTCGATATAAGGATACTACGCAGTCAGGTCCCAGCCAGGGGCCAGGGGCCCCTGGGCACATCATTTGGCCATTTTCCCTGGGAAAGGAAACTCACCAGTCCAGGTTGCAGATGTCAGTTTATAGGGCTCCCTTGGGTCTATCTGGGCAGCAGAAATTTGAGGAGCGGACAATTTTGGCCTGTGATCCATCCTTCGATATAGGGATTCTTTGCAGTCAGGTCCCAGCCCTGTTCTTGGGGCTCCTGGGCACGTACTTTGGCCATTTTCCCTGGGAAAGAAAACTCACCAGTCCAGGTTGCTGATGTCAGTTTGTAGGGCTCCCTTGGGTCTATCAGGGCAGCACAACTATGAGGAGGGGACAACTTCGGTCTGGATTCCATCCTTCAATATAAGGATTCTTTCCAGTCAGGTCCCAGCCCAGTGCCAGGGGCCCCTGGGCACATGCTTTGGCCATTTTCCCTGGGAAAGAAAACTCACCAGTCCAGGTTGCTGATGTCAGTTTGTAGGGCTCCCTTGGGTCTTCAGGGCAGCACAACTTTGAGGAGGGGACAACTTCGGTCTGTGATCCATCCTTCGATATAAGGATACTACGCAGTCAGGTCCCAGCCAGGGGTCAGGGGCCCCTGGGCACATCATTTGGCCATTTTCCCTGGGAAAGGAAACACACCAGTCCAGGTTGCTGATGTCAGTTTATAGGGCTCCCTTGGGTCTATCTGGGCAGCAGAAATTTGAGGAGCGGACAATTTTGGCCTGTGATCCATCCTTCGATATAGGGATTCTTTGCAGTCAGGTCCCAGCCCTGTTCTTGGGGCTCCTGGGCACATACTTTGGCCATTTTCCCTGGGAAAGAAAATTCACCAGTCCAGGTTGCTGATGTCAGTTTGTAGGCCTCCCTTGGGTCTATTAGGGCAGCACAAGTATGAAATGGGGACAACTTTGGTCTGCGATCCATCCTTCGATATAAGGATTATTTGCATTCAGGCCCGAGCCCAGTGCCAGGGGCCCCTGGGCACAACCTTTAGCCATTTTCCCTGGGAAAGAAAACTCACCAGTCCAGGTTGCTGATGTCAGTTTGTGGGGCTTCCTTGGGTCTATCTGGGAAGCACAACTTTGAGGAGGGGACAACTTCGGTCTGCGATCCATTCTTCGATATAAGTATTCTTCGCAGTCAGGCCCCAGCCCGGGGTCAGGGGCCCCTGGGCACATCCTTTGGCCATTTTCCCTGGGAAAGAAAACTCACCAGTCCAGGTTGCTGATGTCAGTTTGTAGGGCTCCCTTGGGTCTATCAGGGCAGCAAAACTTTGAGGAGGGGACAACTTTGGTCTGGGGTCCATCCTTCGATATAAGGATTTTTTGCATTCAGGCCCCACCCCAGTGCCAGGGGCCCCTCGGCACATGCTTTGGCCATTTTCCCTGGGAAAGAAAACTCACCAGTCCAGGTTGCTGATGTCAGTTTGTAGGGCTCCCTTGGGTCTATCTGGGCAGCACAACTTTGAGGAGGGGACAACTTCGGTCTGGGGTCCATCCTTCGATATAAGGATTTTTTGCATTCAGGTCCGAGCCCAGTGCCTGGGGCCCCTGGGCACATCCTTTGGCCATTTTCACTGGGAAAGAAAACTCCCCAGTCCAGGTTGCTGATGTCAGTTTGTAGGGCTCCCTTGGGTCTATCTGCGAAGCAGAAATTTGAGGTGGGGACAATTTTGGTCTGCGATCCATCCTTCGATATATGGATACTACGCAGTCAGGTCCCAGCCAGGGGCCAGGGGCCCCTGGGCACATCATTTGGCCATTTTCCCTGGGAAAGGAAACTCACCAGTCCAGGTTGCAGATGTCAGTTTGTAGGGCTCCCTAGGGTCTATCAGGGCAGCAAAACTTTGAGGAGGGGACAACTTTGGTCTGGGGTCCATCTTTCGATATAAGGATTTTTTGCATTCAGGCCCCACCCCAGTGCCAGGGGCCCCTCGGCACATGCTTTGGCCATTTTCCCTGGGAAAGAAAACTCCCCAGTCCAGGTTGCTGATGTCAGTTTGTAGGGCTCCCTTGGGTCTATCTGGGCAGCAGAAATTTGAGGAGCGGACAATTTTGGCCTGTGATCCATCCTTCGATATAGGGATTCTTTGCAGTCAGGTCCCAGCCCTGTTCTTGGGGCTCCTGGGCACATACTTTGGCCATTTTCCCTGGGAAAGAAAATTCACCAGTCCAGGTTGCTGATGTCAGTTTGTAGGCCTCCCTTGGGTCTATTAGGGCAGCACAAGTATGAGATGGGGACAACCTCAGTCTGCGATCCATTCTTCGATATAAGGATTCTTTGCAGTCAGGTCCCAGCCCTGTTCTTGGGGCTCCTGGGCACATACTTTGGCCATTTTCCCTGGGAAAGAAAACACACCAGTCCAGGTTGCTGATGTCAGTTTGTAGGGCTCCCTTGGGTCTATCAGGTCAGCACAAGTTTCAGGTGGGGACAACTTTGGTCTGTGATCCATCCTTCGATAGAGGGATTCTTTACAGTCAGGCCCGAGCCCAGGGCCAGGGGCTCCAGGGCACATCCTTTGGCCATTTTCCCTGGGAAAGAAAACTCACCAGTCCAGGTTGCTGATGTCAGTTTGTAGGGCTCCCTTGGGTCTATCTGGGAAGCAGAAATTTGAGGTGGGGACAATTTTGGTCTGCGATCCATCCTTCGATATAGGGATTATTTGCAGTCAGGCCCCAGCCCAGGGCCAGGGGCCCCTAGGCACGTCCTTTGGCCATTTTCCCTGGGAGAGAAAATTCACCAGTCCAGGTTGCTGATGTCAGTTTGTAGGGCTCCCTTGGGTCTATCAGGGCAGCACAAGTATGAGATGGGGACAACTTCAGTCTGCGATCCATTCTTCGATATAAGGATTATTTGCATTCAGGCCCCAGCCCAGTGCCAGGGGCCCCTGGGCACATCCTTTGGCCATTTTCCCTGGGAAAGAAAACTCACCAGTCCAGGTTGCTGATGTCAGTTTGTAGGGCTCCCTTGGGTCTATCAGGGCAGCAGAACTTTTAGGAGGGGACAACTTTGGTCTGGGGTCCATCCTTCGATATAAGGATTTTTTGCAGTCAGGCCCCAGCCCTGTGCCAGGGGCCCCTGGGCACATCCTTTGGCCATTTTCCCTGGGAAAGAAAACTCCCCAGTCCAGGTTGCTGATGTCAGTTTGTAGGGCTCCCTTGGGTCTATCTGCGAAGCAGAAATTTGAGGTGGGGACAATTTTGGTCTGCGATCCATCCTTCGATATATGGATACTACGCAGTCAGGTCCCAGCCAGGGGCCAGGGGCCCCTGGGCACATCATTTGGCCATTTTCCCTGGGAAAGGAAACTCACCAGTCCAGGTTGCAGATGTCAGTTTGTAGGGCTCCCTAGGGTCTATCAGGGCAGCAAAACTTTGAGGAGGGGACAACTTTGGTCTGGGGTCCATCTTTCGATATAAGGATTTTTTGCATTCAGGCCCCACCCCAGTGCCAGGGGCCCCTCGGCACATGCTTTGGCCATTTTCCCTGGGAAAGAAAACTCCCCAGTCCAGGTTGCTGATGTCAGTTTGTAGGGCTCCCTTGGGTCTATCTGGGCAGCAGAAATTTGAGGAGCGGACAATTTTGGCCTGTGATCCATCCTTCGATATAGGGATTCTTTGCAGTCAGGTCCCAGCCCTGTTCTTGGGGCTCCTGGGCACATACTTTGGCCATTTTCCCTGGGAAAGAAAATTCACCAGTCCAGGTTGCTGATGTCAGTTTGTAGGCCTCCCTTGGGTCTATTAGGGCAGCACAAGTATGAGATGGGGACAACCTCAGTCTGCGATCCATTCTTCGATATAAGGATTCTTTGCAGTCAGGTCCCAGCCCTGTTCTTGGGGCTCCTGGGCACATACTTTGGCCATTTTCCCTGGGAAAGAAAACACACCAGTCCAGGTTGCTGATGTCAGTTTGTAGGGCTCCCTTGGGTCTATCAGGTCAGCACAAGTTTCAGGTGGGGACAACTTTGGTCTGTGATCCATCCTTCGATAGAGGGATTCTTTACAGTCAGGCCCGAGCCCAGGGCCAGGGGCTCCAGGGCACATCCTTTGGCCATTTTCCCTGGGAAAGAAAACTCACCAGTCCAGGTTGCTGATGTCAGTTTGTAGGGCTCCCTTGGGTCTATCTGGGAAGCAGAAATTTGAGGTGGGGACAATTTTGGTCTGCGATCCATCCTTCGATATAGGGATTATTTGCAGTCAGGCCCCAGCCCAGGGCCAGGGGCCCCTAGGCACGTCCTTTGGCCATTTTCCCTGGGAGAGAAAATTCACCAGTCCAGGTTGCTGATGTCAGTTTGTAGGGCTCCCTTGGGTCTATCAGGGCAGCACAAGTATGAGATGGGGACAACTTCAGTCTGCGATCCATTCTTCGATATAAGGATTATTTGCATTCAGGCCCCAGCCCAGTGCCAGGGGCCCCTGGGCACATCCTTTGGCCATTTTCCCTGGGAAAGAAAACTCACCAGTCCAGGTTGCTGATGTCAGTTTGTAGGGCTCCCTTGGGTCTATCAGGGCAGCAGAACTTTTAGGAGGGGACAACTTTGGTCTGGGGTCCATCCTTCGATATAAGGATTTTTTGCAGTCAGGCCCCAGCCCTGTGCCAGGGGCCCCTGGGCACATCCTTTGGCCATTTTCCCTGGGAAAGAAAACTCACCAGTCCAGGTTGCTGATGTCAGTTTGTAGGGCTCCCTTGGGTCTTCAGGGCAGCACAACTTTGAGGAGGGGACAACTTCGGTCTGTGATCCATCCTTCGATATAAGGATACTACGCAGTCAGGTCCCAGCCAGGGGCCAGGGGCCCCTGGGCACATCATTTGGCCATTTTCCCTGGGAAAGGAAACTCACCAGTCCAGGTTGCTGATGTCAGTTTATAGGGCTCCCTTGGGTCTATCTGGGCAGCAGAAATTTGAGGAGCGGACAATTTTGGCCTGTGATCCATCCTTCGATATAGGGATTCTTTGCAGTCAGGTCCCAGCCCTGTTCTTGGGGCTCCTGGGCACATACTTTGGCCATTTTCCCTGGGAAAGAAAATTCACCAGTCCAGGTTGCTGATGTCAGTTTGTAGGCCTCCCTTGGGTCTATTAGGGCAGCACAAGTATGAAATGGGGACAACTTTGGTCTGTGATCCATCCTTCGATATAAGGATTATTTGCATTCAGGCCCGAGCCCAGTGCCAGGGGCCCCTGGGCACAACCTTTAGCCATTTTCCCTGGGAAAGAAAACTCACCAGTCCAGGTTGCTGATGTCACTTTGTGGGGCTTCCTTGGGTCTATCTGGGAAGCACAACTTTGAGGAGGGGACAACTTCGGTCTGCGTTCCATTATTCGATATAAGTATTCTTCGCAGTCAGGCCCCAGCCCGGGGTCAGGGGCCCCTGGGCACATCCTTTGGCCATTTTCCCTGGGAAAGAAAACTCACCAGTCCAGGTTGCTGATGTCAGTTTGTAGGGCTCCCTAGGGTCTATCAGGGCAGCAAAACTTTGAGGAGGGGACAACTTTGGTCTGGGGTCCATCCTTCGATATAAGGATTTTTTGCATTCAGGCCCCACCCCAGTGCCAGGGGCCCCTCGGCACATGCTTTGGCCATTTTCCCTGGGAAAGAAAACTCACCAGTCCAGGTTGCTGATGTCAGTTTGTAGGGCTCCCTAGGGTCTATCAGGGCAGCACAACTTTGAGGAGGGGACAACTTTGGTCTGGGGTCCATCTTTCGATATAAGGATTTTTTGCATTCAGGCCCCACCCCAGTGCCAGGGGCCCCTCGGCACATGCTTTAGCCATTTTCCCTGGGAAAGAAAACTCCCCAGTCCAGGTTGCTGATGTCAGTTTGTAGGGCTCCCTTGGGTCTATCTGGGAAGCAGAAATTTGAGGTGGGGACAATTTTGGTCTGCGATCCATCCTTCGATATAAGGATACTACGCAGTCAGGTCCCAGCCAGGGGCCAGGGGCCCCTGGGCACATCATTTGGCCATTTTCCCTGGGAAAGGAAACTCACCAGTCCAGGTTGCAGATGTCAGTTTATAGGGCTCCCTTGGGTCTATCTGGGCAGCAGAAATTTGAGGAGCGGACAATTTTGGCCTGTGATCCATCCTTCGATATAGGGATTCTTTGCAGTCAGGTCCCAGCCCTGTTCTTGGGGCTCCTGGGCACATACTTTGGCCATTTTCCCTGGGAAAGAAAATTCACCAGTCCAGGTTGCTGATGTCAGTTTGTAGGCCTCCCTTGGGTCTATTAGGGCAGCACAAGTATGAGATGGGGACAACTTCAGTCTGGGGTCCATCCTTCGATATAAGGATTCTTTACAGTCACGCCCGAGCCCAGTGCCTGGGGCCCCTGGGCACATCCTTTGGCCATTTTCCCTGGGAGAGAAAATTCACCAGTCCAGGTTGCTGATGTCACTTTGTAGGGCTCCCTTGGGTCTATCAGGTCAGCACAAGTTTGAGGTGGGGACAACTTTGGTCTGTGATCCATCCTTCGATAGAGGGATTCTTTACAGTCAGGCCCGAGCCCAGGGCCAGGGGCCCCAGGGCACATCCTTTGGCCATTTTCCCTGGGAAAGAAAATTCACCAGTCCAGGTTGCTGATGTCACTTTGTAGGGCTCCCTTGGGTCTATCTGGGCAGCAGAAATTTGAGGAGCGGACAACATTGGTCTGCGAACCATCCTTCGATATAGGGATTCTTTGCAGTCAGGCCTCAGCCCAGTGCCACGGGCCACGGGGCACATCCTTTGGCCATTTTCCCTGGGAAAGAAAATTCACCAGTCCAGGTTGCTGATGTCAGTTTGTAAGGCTCCCTTGGGTCTATATGGGAAGCAGAAATTTGAGGTGGGGACAATTTTGGTCTGCGATCCATCCTTCAATATAGGGATTCTTTGCAGTCAGGTCCCAGCCCAGGGCCAGGGGCCCCTAGGCACATCCTTTGGTCATTTTCCCTGGGAAAGAAAATTCACCAGTCCAGGTCGCTGATGTCAGTTTGTAGGGCTCCCTTTGGTCTATCAGGGCAGCACAAGTATGAGATGGGGACAACTTCAGTCTGCGATCCATTCTTCGATATAAGGATTATTTGCATTCAGGTCCCAGCCCAGTGCCAGGGGCCCCTGGGCACATCCTTTGGCCATTTTCCCTGGGAAAGGAAACTCACCAGTCCAGGTTGCTGATGTCAGTTTATAGGGCTCCCTTGGGTCTATCTGGGCAGCAGAAATTTGAGGAGCGGACAATTTTGGCCTGTGGTCCATCCTTCGATATAGGGATTCTTTGCAGTCAGGTCCCAGCCCTGTTCTTGGGGCTCCTGGGCACATACTTTGGCCATTTTCCCTGGGAAAGAAAATTCACCAGTCCAGGTTGCTGATGTCAGTTTGTAGGCCTCCCTTGGGTCTATTAGGGCAGCACAAGTATGAGATGGGGACAACTTCAGTCTGGGGTCCATCCTTCGATATAAGGATTCTTTACAGTCAGGCCCGAGCCCAGTGCCTGGGGCCCCTGGGCACATCCTTTGGCCATTTTCCCTGGGAGAGAAAATTCACCAGTCCAGGTTGCTGATGTCACTTTGTAGGGCTCCCTTGGGTCTATCAGGTCAGCACAAGTTTGAGGTGGGGACAACTTTGGTCTGTGATCCATCCTTCGATACAGGGATTCTTTACAGTCAGGCCCGAGCCCAGGGCCAGGGGCCCCAGGGCACATCCTTTGGCCATTTTCCCTGGGAAAGAAAATTCACCAGTCCAGGTTGCTGATGTCACTTTGTAGGGCTCCCTTGGGTCTATCTGGGCAGCAGAAATTTGAGGAGCGGACAACTTTGGTCTGCGAACCATCCTTCGATATAGGGATTCTTTGCAGTCAGGCCTCAGCCCTGTGCCACGGGCCACGGGGCACATCCTTTGGCCATTTTCCCTGGGAAAGAAAATTCACCAGTCCAGGTTGCTGATGTCAGTTTGTAAGGCTCCCTTGGGTCTATCTGGGAAGCAGAAATTTGAGGTGGGGACAATTTTGGTCTGCGATCCATCCTTCAATATAGGGATTATTTGCATTCAGGCCCCAGCCCAGGGCCAGGGGCCCCTAGGCACATCCTTTGGTCATTTTCCCTGGGAAAGAAAATTCACCAGTCCAGGTTGCTGATGTCAGTTTGTAGGGCTCCCTTTGGTCTATCAGGGCAGCACAAGTATGAGATGGGGACAACTTCAGTCTGCGATCCATTCTTCGATATAAGGATTATTTGCATTCAGGTCCCAGCCCAGTGCCAGGGGCCCCTGGGCACATCATTTGGCCATTTTCCCTGGGAAAGGAAACTCACCAGTCCAGGTTGCTGATGTCAGTTTATAGGGCTCCCTTGGGTCTATCTGGGCAGCAGAAATTTGAGGAGCGGACAATTTTGGCCTGTGGTCCATCCTTCGATATAGGGATTCTTTGCAGTCAGGTCCCAGCCCTGTTCTTGGGGCTCCTGGGCACATACTTTGGCCATTTTCCCTGGGAAAGAAAATTCACCAGTCCAGGTTGCTGATGTCAGTTTGTAGGCCTCCCTTGGGTCTATTAGGGCAGCACAAGTATGAGATGGGGACAACTTCAGTCTGGGGTCCATCCTTCGATATAAGGATTCTTTACAGTCACGCCCGAGCCCAGTGCCTGGGGCCCCTGGGCACATCCTTTGGCCATTTTCCCTGGGAGAGAAAATTCACCAGTCCAGGTTGCTGATGTCAGTTTGTAGGGCTCCCTTGGGTCTATCAGGTCAGCACAAGTTTCAGGTGGGGACAACTTTGGTCTGTGATCCATCCTTCGATAGAGGGATTCTTTACAGTCAGGCCCGAGCCCAGGGCCAGGGGCTCCAGGGCACATCCTTTGGCCATTTTCCCTGGGAAAGAAAACTCACCAGTCCAGGTTCCTGATGTCACTTTGAACGGCTCCCTTGGGTCTATCTGGGAAGCAGAAATTTGAGGAGGGGACAACTTCGGTCTGGGGTCCATCCTTGGATATAGGGATTCTTTGCAGTCAGGCCTCAGCCCAGTGCCACGGGCCACGGGGCACATACTTTGGCCATTTTCCCTGGGAAAGAAAATTCACCAGTCCAGGTTGCTGATGTCAGTTTGTAGGCCTCCCTTGGGTCTATCTGGGAAGCAGAAATTTGAGGTGGGGACAATTTTGGTCTGCGATCCATCCTTCGATATAGGGATTATTTGCATTCAGGCCCCAGCCCAGGGCCAGGGGCCCCTAGACACGTCCTTTGGCCATTTTCCCTGGGAGAGAAAATTCACCAGTCCAGGTTGCTGATGTCAGTTTGTAGGGCTCCCTTGGGTCTATCAGGGCAGCACAAGTATGAGATGGGGACAACTTCAGTCTGCGATCCATTCTTCGATATAAGGATTATTTGCATTCAGGCCCCAGCCCAGTGCCAGGGGCCCCTGGGCACATCCTTTGGCCATTTTCCCTGGGAAAGAAAACTCACCAGTCCAGGTTGCTGATGTCAGTTTGTAGGGCTCCCTTGGCTCTATCAGGGCAGCACAACTTTGAGGAGGGGACAACTTCGGTCTGCGATCCATTCTTCGATATAAGGATTCTTCGCAGTCAGGCCCCAGCCCGGGGTCAGGGGCCCCTGGGCACATGCTTTGGCCATTGTCCCTGGGAAAGAAATCTCACCAGTCCAGGTTGCTGATGTCAGTTTGTAGGGCTCCCTTGGGTCTATCAGGGCAGCAGAACTTTTAGGAGGGGACAACTTTGGTCTGGGGTCCATCCTTCGATATAAGGATTTTTTGCAGTCAGGCCCCAGCCCTGTGCCAGGGGCCTCAGGGCACATCCTTTGGCCATTTTCCCTGGGAAAGAAAACTCACCAGTCCAGGTTGCTGATGTCAGTTTGTAGGGCTCCCTTGGGTCTTCAGGGCAGCACAACTTTGAGGAGGGGACAACTTCGGTCTGTGATCCATCCTTCGATATAAGGATACTACGCAGTCAGGTCCCAGCCAGGGGCCAGGGGCCCCTGGGCACATCATTTGGCCATTTTCCCTGGGAAAGGAAACTCACCAGTCCAGGTTGCTGATGTCAGTTTATAGGGCTCCCTTGGGTCTATCTGGGCAGCAGAAATTTGAGGAGCGGACAATTTTGGCCTGTGATCCATCCTTCGATATAGGGATTCTTTGCAGTCAGGTCCCAGCCCTGTTCTTGGGGCTCCTGGGCACATACTTTGGCCATTTTCCCTGGGAAAGAAAATTCACCAGTCCAGGTTGCTGATGTCAGTTTGTAGGGCTCCCTTGGGTCTATCTGGGCAGCACAAGTATGAAATGGGGACAACTTTGGTCTGCGATCCATCCTTCGATATAAGGATTATTTGCATTCAGGCCCGAGCCCAGTGCCAGGGGCCCCTGGGCACAACCTTTAGCCATTTTCCCTGGGAAAGAAAACTCACCAGTCCAGGTTGCTGATGTCAGTTTGTGGGGCTTCCTTGGGTCTATCAGGGCAGCACAACTTTGAGGAGGGGACAACTTCGGTCTGCGATCCATTCTTCGATATAAGTATTCTTCGCAGTCAGGCCCCAGCCCGGGGTCAGGGGCCCCTGGGCACATCCTTTGGCCATTTTCCCTGGGAAAGAAAACTCACCAGTCCAGGTTGCTGATGTCAGTTTGTAGGGCTCCCTTGGGTCTATCAGGGCAGCACAACTTTGAGGAGGGGACAACTTCAGTCTGGGGTCCATCCTTCGATATAAGGATTTTTTGCATTCAGGTCCGAGCCCAGTGCCTGGGGCCCCTGGGCACATCCTTTGGCCATTTTCACTGGGAAAGAAAACTCCCCAGTCCAGGTTGCTGATGTCAGTTTGTAGGGCTCCCTTGGGTCTATCTGGGAAGCAGAAATTTGAGGTTGGGACAATTTTGGTCTGCGATCCATCCTTCGATATAAGGATACTACGCAGTCAGGTCCCAGCCAGGGGCCAGGGGCCCCTGGGCACATCATTTGGCCATTTTCCCTGGGAAAGGAAACTCACCAGTCCAGGTTGCAGATGTCAGTTTATAGGGCTCCCTTGGGTCTATCTGGGCAGCAGAAATTTGAGGAGCGGACAATTTTGGCCTGTGATCCATCCTTCGATATAGAGATTCTTTGCAGTCAGGTCCCAGCCCTGTTCTTGGGGCTCCTGGGCACATACTTTGGCCATTTTCCCTGGGAAAGAAAATTCACCAGTCCAGGTTGCTGATGTCAGTTTGTAGGCCTCCCTTGGGTCTATTAGGGCAGCACAAGTATGAGATGGGGACAACTTCAGTCTGGGGTCCATCCTTCGATATAAGGATTCTTTACAGTCACGCCCGAGCCCAGTGCCTGGGGCCCCTGGGCACATCCTTTGGCCATTTTCCCTGGGAGAGAAAATTCACCAGTCCAGGTTGCTGATGTCACTTTGTAGGGCTCCCTTGGGTCTATCAGGTCAGCACAAGTTTGAGGTGGGGACAACTTTGGTCTGTGATCCATCCTTCGATAGGGGGATTCTTTACAGTCAGGCCCGAGCCCAGGGCCAGGGGCCCCAGGGCACATCCTTTGGCCATTTTCCCTGGGAAAGAAAATTCACCAGTCCAGGTTGCTGATGTCACTTTGTAGGGCTCCCTTGGGTCTATCTGGGAAGCAGAAATTTGAGGAGGGGACAACTTTGGTCTGCGAACCATCCTTCGATATAGGGATTCTTTGCAGTCAGGCCTCAGCCCAGTGCCACGGGCCACGGGGCACATCCTTTGGCCATTTTCCCTGGGAAAGAAAATTCACCAGTCCAGGTTGCTGATGTCAGTTTGTAGGGCTCCCTTGGGTCTTCAGGGCAGCACAACTTTGAGGAGGGGACAACTTCGGTCTGTGATCCATCCTTCGATATAAGGATACTACGCAGTCAGGTCCCAGCCAGGGGCCAGGGGCCCCTGGGCACATCCTTTGGCCATTTTCCCTGGGAAAGGAAACTCACCAGTCCAGGTTGCTGATGTCAGTTTATAGGGCTCCCTTGGGTCTATCTGGGCAGCAGAAATTTGAGGAGCGGACAATTTTGGCCTGTGATCCATCCTTCGATATAGGGATTCTTTGCAGTCAGGTCCCAGCCCTGTTCTTGGGGCTCCTGGGCACATACTTTGGCCATTTTCCCTGGGAAAGAAAATTCACCAGTCCAGGTTGCTGATGTCAGTTTGTAGGCCTCCCTTGGGTCTATTAGGGCAGCACAAGTATGAAATGGGGACAACTTTGGTCTGTGATCCATCCTTCGATATAAGTATTATTTGCATTCAGGCCCGAGCCCAGTGCCAGGGGCCCCTGTGCACAACCTTTAGCCATTTTCCCTGGGAAAGAAAACTCACCAGTCCAGGTTGCTGATGTCAGTTTGTAGGGCTTCCTTGGGTCTATCAGGGCAGCACAACTTTGAGGAGGGGACAACTTCGGTCTGCGATCCATTCTTCGATATAAGTATTCTTCGCAGTCAGGCCCCAGCCCGGGGTCAGGGGCCCCTGGGCACATCCTTTGGCCATTTTCCCTGGGAAAGAAAACTCACCAGTCCAGGTTGCTGATGTCAGTTTGTAGGGCTCCCTAGGGTCTATCAGGGCAGCAAAACTTTGAGGAGGGGACAACTTTGGTCTGGGGTCCATCCTTCGATATAAGGATTTTTGGCATTCAGGCCCCATCCCAGTGCCAGGGGCCCCTCGGCACATGCTTTGGCCATTTTCCCTGGGAAAGAAAACTCACCAGTCCAGGTTGCTGATGTCAGTTTGTAGGGCTCCCTTGGGTCTATCTGGGCAGCACAACTATGAGGAGGGGACAACTTCGGTCTGGATTCCATCCTTCAATATAAGGATTCTTTCCAGTCAGGTCCCAGCCCAGTGCCAGGGGCCCCTGGGCACATGCTTTGGCCATTTTCCCTGGGAAAGAAAACTCACCAGTCCAGGTTGCTGATGTCAGTTTGTAGGGCTCCCTTGGGTCTATCAGGGCAGCACAACTTTGAGGAGGGGACAACTTCGGTCTGGGGTCCATCCTTCGATATAAGGATTTTTTGCATTCAGGTCCGAGCCCAGTGCCTGGGGCCCCTGGGCACATCCTTTGGCCATTTTCACTGGGAAAGAAAACTCCCCAGTCCAGGTTGCTGATGTCAGTTTGTAGGGCTCCCTTGGGTCTATCTGGGAAGCAGAAATTTGAGGTGGGGACAATTTTGGTCTGCGATCCATCCTTCGATATAAGGATACTACGCATCAGGTCCCAGCCAGGGGCCAGGGGCCCCTGGGCACATCATTTGGCCATTTTCCCTGGGAAAGGAAACTCACCAGTCCAGGTTGCAGATGTCACTTTATAGGGCTCCCTTGGGTCTATCTGGGCAGCAGAAATTTGAGGAGCGGACAATTTTGGCCTGTGATCCATCCTTCGATATAGGGATTCTTTGCATTCAGGCCCCAGCCCTGTTCTTGGGGCTCCTGGGCACATACTTTGGCCATTTTCCCTGGGAAAGAAAATTCACCAGTCCAGGTTGCTGATGTCAGTTTGTAGGCCTCCCTTGGGTCTATTAGGGCAGCACAAGTATGAGATGGGGACAACTTCAGTCTGGGGTCCATCCTTCGATATAAGGATTCTTTACAGTCACGCCCGAGCCCAGTGCCTGGGGCCCCTGGGCACATCCTTTGGCCATTTTCCCTGGGAGAGAAAATTCACCAGTCCAGGTTGCTGATGTCACTTTGTAGGGCTCCCTTGGGTCTATCAGGTCAGCACAAGTTTGAGGTGGGGACAACTTCGGTCTGTGATCCATCCTTCGATAGAGGGATTCTTTACAGTCAGGCCCGAGCCCAGGGCCAGGGGCCCCAGGGCACATCCTTTGGCCATTTTCCCTGGGAAAGAAAACTCACCAGTCCAGGTTGCTGATGTCACTTTGTAGGGCTCCCTTGGGTCTATCTGGGAAGCAGAAATTTGAGGTGGGGACAATTTTGGTCTGCGATCCATCCTTCAATATAGGGATTCTTTGCAGTCAGGCCCCAGCCCAGGGCCAGGGGCCCCTAGGCACATCCTTTGGTCATTTTCCCTGGGAAAGAAAATTCACCAGTCCACGTTGCTGATGTCAGTTTGTAGGGCTCCCTTGGGTCTATCAGGGCAGCACAAGTATGAGATGGGGACAACTTCAGTCTGCGATCCATTCTTCGATATAAGGATTATTTGCATTCAGGTCCCAGCCCAGTGCCAGGGGCCCCTGGGCACATCCTTTGGCCATTTTCCCTGGGAAAGGAAACTCACCAGTCCAGGTTGCTGATGTCAGTTTATAGGGCTCCCTTGGGTCTATCTGGGCAGCAAAAATTTGAGGAGCGGACAATTTTGGCCTGTGATCCATCCTTCGATATAGGGATTCTTTGCAGTCAGGTCCCAGCCCTGTTCTTGGGGCTCCTGGGCACATCCTTTGGCCATTTTCCCTGGGAAAGAAAATTCACCAGTCCAGGTTGCTGATGTCAGTTTGTAGGCCTCCCTTGGGTCTATTAGGGCAGCACAAGTATGAGATGGGGACAACTTCAGTCTGGGGTCCATCCTTCGATATAAGGATTCTTTACAGTCACGCCCGAGCCCAGTGCCTGGGGCCCCTGGGCACATCCTTTGGCCATTTTCCCTGGGAGAGAAAATTCACCAGTCCAGGTTGCTGATGTCAGTTTGTAGGGCTCCCTTGGGTCTATCAGGTCAGCACAAGTTTCAGGTGGGGACAACTTTGGTCTGTGATCCAACCTTCGATAGAGGGATTCTTTACAGTCAGGCCCGAGCCCAGGGCCAGGGGCTCCAGGGCACATCCTTTGGCCATTTTCCCTGGGAAAGAAAACTCACCAGTCCAGGTTCCTGATGTCACTTTGAACGGCTCCCTTGGGTCTATCTGGGCAGCAGAAATTTGAGGAGGGGACAACTTCGGTCTGGGGTCCATCCTTCGATATAAGGATTTTTTGCAGTCAGGCCCCAGCCCTGTGCCAGGGGCCCCTGGGCACATCCTTTGGCCATTTTCCCTGGGAAAGAAAACTCACCAGTCCAGGTTGCTGATGTCAGTTTGTAGGGCTCCCTTGGGTCTTCAGGGCAGCACAACTTTGAGGAGGGGACAACTTCGGTCTGTGATCCATCCTTCGATATAAGGATACTACGCAGTCAGGTCCCAGCCAGGGGCCAGGGGCCCCTGGGCACATCATTTGGCCATTTTCCCTGGGAAAGGAAACTCACCAGTCCAGGTTGCTGATGTCAGTTTATAGGGCTCCCTTGGGTCTATCTGGGCAGCAGAAATTTGAGGAGCGGACAATTTTGGCCTGTGATCCATCCTTCGATATAGGGATTCTTTGCAGTCAGGTCCCAGCCCTGTTCTTGGGGCTCCTGGGCACATACTTTGGCCATTTTCCCTGGGAAAGAAAATTCACCAGTCCAGGTTGCTGATGTCAGTTTGTAGGCCTCCCTTGGGTCTATTAGGGCAGCACAAGTATGAAATGGGTACAACTTTGGTCTGCGATCCATCCTTCGATATAAGGATTATTTGCATTCAGGCCCGAGCCCAGTGCCAGGGGCCCCTGGGCACAACCTTTAGCCATTTTCCCTGGGAAAGAAAACTCACCAGTCCAGGTTGCTGATGTCACTTTGTGGGGCTTCCTTGGGTCTATCAGGGCAGCACAACTTTGAGGAGGGGACAACTTCGGTCTGCGATCCATTCTTCGATATAAGTATTCTTCGCAGTCAGGCCCCAGCCCGGGGTCAGGGGCCCCTGGGCACATCCTTTGGCCATTTTCCCTGGGAAAGAAAACTCACCAGTCCAGGTTGCTGATGTCAGTTTGTAGGGCTCCCTAGGGTCTATCAGGGCAGCAAAACTTTGAGGAGGGGACAACTTTGGTCTGGGGTCCATCCTTCGATATAAGGATTTTTTGCATTCAGGCCCCACCCCAGTGCCAGGGGCCCCTCGGCACATGCTTTGGCCATTTTCCCTGGGAAAGAAAACTCACCAGTCCAGGTTGCTGATGTCAGTTTGTAGGGCTCCCTTGGGTCTATCTGGGCAGCACAACTTTGAGGAGGGGACAACTTCGGTCTGGGGTCCATCCTTCGTTATAAGGATTTTTTGCATTCAGGCCCCACCCCAGTGCCAGGGGCCCCTGGGCACATGCTTTGGCCATTTTCCCTGGGAAAGAAAACTCACCAGTCCAGGTTGCTGATGTCAGTTTGTAGGGCTCCCTTGGGTCTATCAGGGCAGCACAACTTTGAGGAGGGGACAACTTCGGTCTGGGGTCCATCCTTCGATATAAGGATTTTTTGCATTCAGGTCCGAGCCCAGTGCCTGGGGCCCCTGGGCACATCCTTTGGCCATTTTCACTGGGAAAGAAAACTCCCCAGTCCAGGTTGCTGATGTCAGTTTGTAGGGCTCCCTTGGGTCTATCTGGGAAGCAGAAATTTGAGGTGGGGACAATTTTGGTCTGCGATCCATCCTTCGATATAAGGATACTACGCAGTCAGGTCCCAGCCAGGGGCCAGGGGCCCCTGGGCACATCATTTGGCCATTTTCCCTGGGAAAGGAAACTCACCAGTCCAGGTTGCAGATGTCAGTTTATAGGGCTCCCTTGGGTCTATCTGGGCAGCAGAAATTTGAGGAGCGGACAATTTTGGCCTGTGATCCATCCTTCGATATAGGGATTCTTTGCAGTCAGGTCCCAGCCCTGTTCTTGGGGCTCCTGGGCACATACTTTGGCCATTTTCCCTGGGAAAGAAAATTCACCAGTCCAGGTTGCTGATGTCAGTTTGTAGGCCTCCCTTGGGTCTATTAGGGCAGCACAAGTATGAGATGGGGACAACTTCAGTCTGGGGTCCATCCTTCGATATAAGGATTCTTTACAGTCACGCCCGAGCCCAGTGCCTGGGGCCCCTGGGCACATCCTTTGGCCATTTTCCCTGGGAGAGAAAATTCACCAGTCCAGGTTGCTGATGTCAGTTTGTAGGCCTCCCTTGGGTCTATCAGGTCAGCACAAGTTTGAGGTGGGGACAACTTTGGTCTGTGATCCATCCTTCGATAGAGGGATTCTTTACAGTCAGGCCCGAGCCCAGGGCCAGGGGCCCCAGGGCACATCCTTTGGCCATTTTCCCTGGGAAAGAAAATTCACCAGTCCAGGTTGCTGATGTCACTTTGTAGGGCTCCCTTGGGTCTATCTGGGAAGCAGAAATTTGAGGAGGGGACAACTTTGGTCTGCGAACCATCCTTCGATATAGGGATTCTTTGCAGTCAGGCCTCAGCCCAGTGCCACGGGCCACGGGGCACATCCTTTGGCCATTTTCCCTGGGAAAGAAAATTCACCAGTCCAGGTTGCTGATGTCAGTTTGTAAGGCTCCCTTGGGTCTATCTGGGAAGCAGAAATTTGAGGTGGGGACAATTTTGGTCTGCGATCCATCCTTCAATATAGGGATTCTTTGCAGTCAGGCCCCAGCCCAGGGCCAGGGGCCCCTAGGCACATCCTTTGGTCATTTTCCCTGGGAAAGAAAATTCACCAGTCCAGGTTGCTGATGTCAGTTTGTAGGGCTCCCTTGGGTCTTCAGGGCAGCACAACTTTGAGGAGGGGACAACTTCGGTCTGTGATCCATCCTTCGATATAAGGATACTACGCAGTCAGGTCCCAGCCAGGGGCCAGGGGCCCCTGGGCACATCCTTTGGCCATTTTCCCTGGGAAAGGAAACTCACCAGTCCAGGTTGCTGATGTCAGTTTATAGGGCTCCCTTGGGTCTATCTGGGCAGCAGAAATTTGAGGAGCGGACAATTTTGGCCTGTGATCCATCCTTCGATATAGGGATTCTTTGCAGTCAGGTCCCAGCCCTGTTCTTGGGGCTCCTGGGCACATACTTTGGCCATTTTCCCTGGGAAAGAAAATTCACCAGTCCAGGTTGCTGATGTCAGTTTGTAGGCCTCCCTTGGGTCTATTAGGGCAGCACAAGTATGAAATGGGGACAACTTTGTTCTGCGATCCATCCTTCGATATAAGGATTATTTGCATTCAGGCCCGAGCCCAGTGCCAGGGGCCCCTGGGCACAACCTTTAGCCATTTTCCCTGGGAAAGAAAACTCACCCGTCCAGGTTGCTGATGTCAGTTTGTAGGGCTTCCTTGGGTCTATCAGGGCAGCACAACTTTGAGGAGGGGACAACTTCGGTCTGCGATCCATTCTTCGATATAAGTATTCTTCGCAGTCAGGCCCCAGCCGGGGGTCAGGGGCCCCTGGGCACATCCTTTGGCCATTTTCCCTGGGAAAGAAAACTCACCAGTCCAGGTTGCTGATGTCAGTTTGTAGGGCTCCCTAGGGTCTATCAGGGCAGCAAAACTTTGAGGAGGGGACAACTTTGGTCTGGGGTCCATCCTTCGATATAAGGATTTTTTGCATTCAGGCCCCACCCCAGTGACAGGGGCCCCTCGGCACATGCTTTGGCCATTTTCCCTGGGAAAGAAAACTCACCAGTCCAGGTTGCTGATGTCAGTTTGTAGGGCTCCCTTGGGTCTATCTGGGCAGCACAACTTTGAGGAGGGGACAACTTCGGTCTGGGGTCCATCCTTCGATATAAGGATTTTTTGCATTCAGGCCCCACCCCAGTGCCAGGGGCCCCTCGGCACATGCTTTGGCCATTTTCCCTGGGAAAGAAAACTCACCAGTCCAGGTTGCTGATGTCAGTTTGTAGGGCTCCCTTGGGTCTATCTGGGCAGCACAACTTTGAGGAGGGGACAACTTCGGTCTGGGGTCCATCCTTCGTTATAAGGATTTTTTGCATTCAGGCCCCACCCCAGTGCCAGGGGCCCCTGGGCACATGCTTTGGCCATTTTCCCTGGGAAAGAAAACTCACCAGTCCAGGTTGCTGATGTCAGTTTGTAGGGCTCCCTTGGGTCTATCAGGGCAGCACAACTTTGAGGAGGGGACAACTTCGGTCTGGGGTCCATCCTTCGATATAAGGATTTTTTGCATTCAGGTCCGAGCCCAGTGCCTGGGGCCCCTGGGCACATCCTTTGGCCATTTTCACTGGGAAAGAAAACTCCCCAGTCCAGGTTGCTGATGTCAGTTTGTAGGGCTCCCTTGGGTCTATCTGGGAAGCAGAAATTTGAGGTGGGGACAATTTTGGTCTGCGATCCATCCTTCGATATAAGGATACTACGCATCAGGTCCCAGCCAGGGGCCAGGGGCCCCTGGGCACATCATTTGGCCATTTTCCCTGGGAAAGGAAACTCACCAGTCCAGGTTGCAGATGTCATTTTATAGGGCTCCCTTGGGTCTATCTGGGCAGCAGAAATTTGAGGAGCGGACAATTTTGGCCTGTGATCCATCCTTCGATATAGGGATTCTTTGCAGTCAGGTCCCAGCCCTGTTCTTGGGGCTCCTGGGCACATACTTTGGCCATTTTCCCTGGGAAAGAAAATTCACCAGTCCAGGTTGCTGATGTCAGTTTGTAGGCCTCCCTTGGGTCTATTAGGGCAGCACAAGTATGAGATGGGGACAACTTCAGTCTGGGGTCCATCCTTCGATATAAGGATTCTTTACAGTCACGCCCGAGCCCAGTGCCTGGGGCCCCTGGGCACATCCTTTGGCCATTTTCCCTGGGAGAGAAAATTCACCAGTCCAGGTTGCTGATGTCACTTTGTAGGGCTCCCTTGGGTCTATCAGGTCAGCACAAGTTTGAGGTGGGGACAACTTCGGTCTGTGATCCATCCTTCGATAGAGGGATCCTTTACAGTCAGGCCCGAGCCCAGGGCCAGGGGCCCCTGGGCACATCCTTTGGCCATTTTCCCTGGGAAAGAAAATTCACCAGTCCAGGTTGCTGATGTCACTTTGTAGGGCTCCCTTGGGTCTATCTGGGAAGCAGAAATTTGAGGAGGGGACAACTTTGGTCTGCGAACCATCCTTCGATATAGGGATTCTTTGCAGTCAGGCCTCAGCCCAGTGCCACGGGCCACGGGGCACATCCTTTGGCCATTTTCCCTGGGAAAGAAAATTCACCAGTCCAGGTTGCTGATGTCAGTTTGTAAGGCTCCCTTGGGTCTAACTGGGAAGCAGAAATTTGAGGTGGGGACAATTTTGGTCTGCGATCCATCCTTCAATATAGGGATTCTTTGCAGTCAGGCCCCAGCCCAGGGCCAGGGGCCCCTAGGCACATCCTTTGGTCATTTTCCCTGGGAAAGAAAATTCACCAGTCCACGTTGCTGATGTCAGTTTGTAGGGCTCCCTTGGGTCTATCAGGGCAGCACAAGTATGAGATGGGGACAACTTCAGTCTGCGATCCATTCTTCGATATAAGGATTATTTGCATTCAGGTCCCAGCCCAGTGCCAGGGGCCCCTGGGCACATCATTTGGCCATTTTCCCTGGGAAAGGAAACTCACCAGTCCAGGTTGCTGATGTCAGTTTATAGGGCTCCCTTGGGTCTATCTGGGCAGCAGAAATTTGAGGAGCGGACAATTTTGGCCTGTGGTCCATCCTTCGATATAGGGATTCTTTGCAGTCAGGTCCCAGCCCTGTTCTTGGGGCTCCTGGGCACATCCTTTGGCCATTTTCCCTGGGAAAGAAAATTCACCAGTCCAGGTTGCTGATGTCAGTTTGTAGGCCTCCCTTGGGTCTATTAGGGCAGCACAAGTATGAGATGGGGACAACTTCAGTCTGGGGTCCATCCTTCGATATAAGGATTCTTTACAGTCACTCCCGAGCCCAGTTCCTGGGGCCCCTGGGCACATCCTTTGGCCATTTTCCCTGGGAGAGAAAATTCACCAGTCCAGGTTGCTGATGTCAGTTTGTAGGGCTCCCTTGGGTCTATCAGGTCAGCACAAGTTTCAGGTGGGGACAACTTTGGTCTGTGATCCATCCTTCGATAGAGGGATTCTTTACAGTCAGGCCCGAGCCCAGGGCCAGGGGCTCCAGGGCACATCCTTTGGCCATTATCCCTGGGAAAGAAAACTCACCAGTCCAGGTTGCTGATGTCACTTTGTAGGGCTCCCTTGGGTCTATCTGGGAAGCAGAAATTTGAGGAGGGGACAACTTCGGTCTGGGGTCCATCCTTGGATATAGGGATTCTTTGCAGTCAGGCCCCAGCCCTGTGCCACGGGCCACGGGGCACATACTTTGGCCATTTTCCCTGGGAAAGAAAATTCACCAGTCCAGGTTGCTGATGTCAGTTTGTAGGGCTCCCTTGGGTCTATCTGGGAAGCAGAAATTTGAGGTGGGGACAATTTTGGTCTGCGATCCATCCTTCGATATAGGGATTATTTGCATTCAGGCCCCAGCCCAGGGCCAGGGGCCCCTAGGCACGTCCTTTGGCCATTTTCCGTGGGAGAGAAAATTCACCAGTCCAGGTTGCTGATGTCAGTTTGTAGGGCTCCCTTGGGTCTATCTGGGAAGCAGAAATTTGAGGTGGGGACAATTTTGGTCTGCGATCCATCCTTCGATATAGGGATTATTTGCATTCAGGCCCCAGCCCAGGGCCAGGGGCCCCTAGGCACGTCCTTTGGCCATTTTCCCTGGGAGAGAAAATTCACCAGTCCAGGTTGCTGATGTCAGTTTGTAGGGCTCTCTTGGGTCTATCAGGGCAGCACAAGTATGAGATGGGGACAACTTCAGTCTGCGATCCATTCTTCGATATAAGGATTATTTGCATTCAGGCCCCAGCCCAGTGCCAGGGGCCCCTGGGCACATCCTTTGGCCATTTTCCCTGGGAAAGAAAACTCACCAGTCCAGGTTGCTGATGTCAGTTTGTAGGGCTCCCTTGGGTCTATCAGGGCAGCACAACTTTGAGGAGGGGACAACTTCGGTCTGCGATCCATCCTTCGATATAAGGATTCTTCGCAGTCAGGCCCCAGCCCGGGGTCAGGGGCCCCTGGGCACATGCTTTGGCCATTGTCCCTGGGAAAGAAAACTCACCAGTCCAGGTTGCTGATGTCAGTTTGTAGGGCTCCCTTGGGTCTATCAGGGCAGCAGAACTTTTAGGAGGGGACAACTTTGGTCTGGGGTCCATCCTTCGATATAAGGATTTTTTGCAGTCAGGCCCCAGCCCTGTGCCAGGGACCCCTGGGCACATCCTTTGGCCATTTTCCCTGGGAAAGAAAACACACCAGTCCAGGTTGCTGATGTCAGTTTGTAGGGCTCCCTTAGATCCATCAGGGCAGCACAACTTTGAGGAGGGGACAACTTCGGTCGGGGGTCCATCCTTCGATATAAGGATTTCTTGCAGTCAGGTCCGAGCCCAGGGCCAGGGGCCCCTGGGCACATCCTTTGGCCATTTTCCCTGGGAAAGAAAATTCACCAGTCCAGGTTGCTGATGTCAGTTTGTAGGGCTCCCTTGGGTCTTCAGGGCAGCACAACCTTGAGGAGGGGACAACTTCGGTCTGCGATCCATCCTTCGATATAAGGATTATTTGCATTCAGGCCCCAGCCCAGTTCCAGGGGCCCCTGGGCACATCCTTTGGCCATTTTCCCTGGGAAAGAAAACTCACCAGTCCAGGTTGCTGATGTCAGTTTGTAGGGCTCCCTTGGGTCTATCAGGGCAGCACAACTTTGAGGAGGGGACAACTTCGGTCTGGGGTCCATTCTTCGATATAAGGATTTTTTGCATTCAGGTCCGAGCCCAGTGCCTGGGGCCCCTGGGCACATCCTTTGGCCATTTTCCCTGGGAAAGAAAACTCACCAGTCCAGGTTGCGGATGTCAGTTTGTAGAACTCCCTTGGGTCTATCTGGGAAGCACAACTATGAGGAGGGGACAACTTCGGTCTGGATTCCATCCTTCGATATAAGGATTCTTTCCAGTCAGGTCCCAGCCCAGTGCCAGGGGCCCCTGGGCACATGCTTTGGCCATTTTCCCTGGGAAAGAAAACTCACCAGTCCAGGTTGCTGATGTCAGTTTGTAGGGCTCCCTTGGGTCTATCAGGGCAGCACAACTTTGCGGAGGGGACAACTTCGGTCTGGGGTCCAAACTTCAATATAAGGATTCTCTGCAGTCAGGTCCCAGCCCTGTGCTTGGGGCCACTGGGCACATGCTTTGGCCATTTTCCCTGGGAAAGAAAACTCACCAGTCCAGGTTACTGATGTCAGTTTGTAGGGCTCCCTTGGGTCTATATGGGAAGCAGAAATTTGAGGAGGGGACAACTTCGGTCTGGGGTCCATCCTTCGATATAAGGATTTCTTGCAGTCAGGTCCGAGCCCAGTGCCAGGGACCCCTGGGAACATCCTTTGGCCATATACCCTGGGAAAGAAAACTCCCCAGTCCAGGTTGCTGATGTCAGTTTGTAGGGCTTCCTTGGGTCAATCAGGGCAGCACAACTTTGAGGAGGGAACAACTTCGGTCTGGGGTCCATCCTTCGATATAAGGATTATTTGCAGTCAGGTCCGAGCCCAGAGACAGGGGCCCCTGGGCACATCCTTTGGCCATTTTCCCTGGGAAAGAAAATTCACCAGTCCAGGTTGCTGATGTCAGTTTGTAGGGCTCCCTTGGGTCTTCAGGGCAGCACAACTTTGAGGAGGGGACAACTTCGGTCTGCGATCCATCCTTCGATATAAGGATTATTTGCATTCAGGCCCCAGCCCTGTGCCAGGGGCCCCTGGGCATATCCTTTGGCCATTTTCCCTGGGAAAGAAAACTCACCAGTCCAGGTTGCTGATGTCAGTTTGTAAGGCTCCCTTGGGTCTATCAGGGCAGCACAACTATGAGATGGGGACAACTTCGGTCTGGATTCCATCCTTCGATATAAGGATTATTTTCATTCAGGCCCCAGCCCAGTGCCAGGGGCCCCTCGGCACATCCTTTGGCCATTTTCCCTGGGAAAGAAAACTCACCAGTCCAGGTTGCTGATGTCAGTTTGTAGGGCTCCCTTGGGTCTATCTGGGAAGCAGAAATTTGAGGAGGGGACAACTTCGGTCTGCGATCCATCCTTCGATATAAGGATTATTTGCATTCAGGCCCCAGCCTAGTGCCAGGGGCCCCTGGGCACATCCTTTGGCAATTTTCCCTGGGAAAGAGAACTCACCAGTCCAGGTTCCTGATGTCACTTTGTAGGGCTCCCTTGGGTCTATCTGGGCAGCAGAAATTTGAGGAGGGGACAACTTCGGTCTGTGATCCATCCTTCGATATAGGGATTCTTTGCAGTCAGGCCCCAGCCCAGTGCCAGGGGCCCCTGGGCACATGCTTTGGCCATTTTCCCTGGGAAAGAAAACTCACCAGTCCAGGTTGCTGATGTCAGTTTGTAGGGCTCCCTTGGGTCTATCAGGGCAGCACAACTTTGAGGAGGGGACAACTTCGGTCTGGATTCCATCCTTCGATATAAGGATTCTTTGCAGTCAGGTCCGAGGCCTGTGCTTGGGGCCCCTGGGCACATCCTTTGGCCATTTTCCCTGGGAAAGAAAACTCACCAGTCCAGGTTGCTGATGTCAGTTTGTAGGGCTCCCTTGGGTCTATCAGGGCAGCACAACTTTGAGGAAGGTACAACTTCGGTCTGCGATCCATTTTTCGATATAAGGATTCTTCGCAGTCACGCCCCAGCCCGGGGTCAGGGGCCCCTGGGCACATCCTTTGGCCATTTTCCCTGGGAAAGGAAACTCACCAGTCCAGGTTGCTGATGTCAGTTTGTAGGGCTCCCTTGGGTCTATATGGAAAGCAGAAATTTGAGGAGGGGACAACTTCGGTCTGCGATCCATCCTTCGATATAAGGATTCTTTGAGGTCAGGCCCCAGCCCTGTGCCAGGGGCCCCTGGGCATATGCTTTGGCCATTTTCCCTGGGAAAGAAAACTCACCAGTCCAGGTTGCTGATGTCAGTTTGTAGGGCTCCCTTGGGTCTATCAGGGCAGCAGAATTTTGAGGAGGGGACAACTTTGGTCTGGGGTCCATCCTTCGATATAAGGATTCTTTGCATTCAGGCCCCAGCCCGGGGTAAGGGGCCCCTGGGCACATCCTTTGGCCATTTTCCCTGCGAAAAATAACTCACCAGTCCAGGTTGCAGATGTCAGTTTGTAGGGCTCCCATGGGTCTATCAGGGCAGCACAACTTTGAGGAGGGGACAACTTCGGTCTGGGGTCCATCCTTCGATATAAGGATTTTTTGCAGTCATGGCCCATCCCAGTGCCAGGGGCCCCTGGGCACATCCTTTGGCCATTTTCCCTGGGAAAGAAAACTCACCAGTCCAGGTTGCTGATGTCAGTTTGTAGGGCTCTCTTGGGTCTTCAGGGCAGCACAATTTTGAGGAGGGGACAACTTTGGTCTGTGATCCATCCTTCGATATAAGGACACTACGAAGTCAGGTCCCAGCCAGGGGCCAGGGGCCCCTGGGCACATCATTTGGCCATTTTCCCTGGGAAAGGAAACTCACCAGTCCAGGTTGCTGATGTCAGTTTATAGGGCTCCCTTGGGTCTATCTGGGCAGCAGAAATTTGAGGAGGGGACAATTTTGGCCTGTGATCCATCCTTCGATATAGGGATTCTTTGCAGTCAGGTCCCGGCCCTGTTCTTAGGGCTCCTGGGCACATACTTTGGCCATTTTCCCTGGGAAAGAAAATTCACCAGTCCAGGTTGCTGATGTCAGTTTGTAGGCCTCCCTTGGGTCTATTAGGGCAGCACAAGTATGAAATGGGCACAACTTCAGTCTGCGATCCATCCTTCGATATAAGGATTATTTGCATTCAGGCCCGAGCCCAGAGCCAGGGGCCCCTGGGCACAACCTTTAGCCATTTTCCCTGGGAAAGAAAACTCACCAGTCCAGGTTGCTGATGTCAGTTTGTGGGGCTTCCTTGGGTCTATCTGGGAAGCACAACTTTGAGGAGGGGACAACTTCGGTCTGCGATCCATTCTTCGATATAAGGATTCTTCGCAGTCAGGCCCCAGCCCGGGGTCAGGGGCCCCTGGGCACATGCTTTGGCCATTTTCCCTGGGAAAGAAAACTCACCAGTCCAGGTTGCTGATGTCAGTTTGTAGGGCTCCCTTGGGTCTATCAGGGCAGCAAAACTTTGAGGAGGGGACAACTTTGGTCTGGGGTCCATCCTTCGATATAAGGATTTTTGGCATTCAGGTCTGAGCCCAGTGCCTGGGGCCCCTGGGCACATCCTTTGGCCATTTTCCCTGGGAAAGAAAATTCACCAGTCCAGGTTGCTGATGTCAGTTTGTAGGGCTCCCTTGGGTCTATCTGGGCAGCACAACTTTGCGGAGGGGACAACTTCGGTCTGGGGTCCATCCTTCGTTATAAGGATTATTTGCATTCAGGCCCCAGCCCAGTGCCAGGGGCCCCAGGGCACATCCTTTGGCCATTTTCCCTGGGAAAGAAAACTCACCAGTCCAGGTTGCTGATGTCAGTTTGTACGGCTCCCTTGGGTCTATCTGGGAAGCAGAAATTTGAGGTGGGGACAATTTTGGTCTGCGATCCATCCTTCGATATAAGGATACTACGCAGTCAGGTCCCAGCCAGGGGCCAGGGGCCCCTGGGCACATCATTTGGCCATTTTCCCTGGGAAAGGAAACTCACCAGTCCAGGTTGCTGATGTCAGTTTATAGGGCTCCCTTGGGTCTATCTGGGCAGCAGAAATTTGAGGAGCGGACAATTTTGGCCTGTGATCCATCCTTCGATATAGGGATTCTTTGCATTCAGGCCCCAGCCCTGTTCTTGGGGCTCCTGGGCACATATTTTGGCCATTTTCCCTGGGAAAGAAAATTCACCAGTCCAGGTTGCTGATGTCAGTTTGTAGGCCTCCCTTGGGTCTATTAGGGCAGCACAAGTATGAGATGGGGACAACTTCAGTCTGGGGTCCATCCTTCGATATAAGGATTCTTTACAGTCACGCCCGAGCCCAGTGCCTGGGGCCCCTGGGCACATCCTTTGGCCATTTTCCCTGGGAGAGAAAATTCACCAGTCCAGGTTGCTGATGTCACTTTGTAGGGCTCCCTTGGGTCTATCAGGTCAGCACAAGTTTGAGGTGGGGACAACTTTGGTCTGTGATCCATCCTTCGATAGAAGGATTCTTTACAGTCAGGCCCGAGCCCAGGGCCAGGGGCCCCAGGGCACATCCTTTGGCCATTTTCCCTTTGAAAGAAAACTCACCTGTCCTGGTTGCTGATGTCACTTTTTAGGGCTCCCTTGGGTCTATCTGGGAAGCAGAAATTTGAGGAGGGGACAACTTTGGTCTGCGAACCATCCTTGGATATAGGGATTCTTTGCAGTCAGGCCTCAGCCCAGTGCCACGGGCCACGGGGCACATACTTTGGCCATTTTCCCTGGGAAAGAAAATTCACCAGTCCAGGTTGCTGATGTCAGTTTGTAGGGCTCCCTTGGGTCTATCTGGGAAGCAGAAATTTGAGGTGGGGACAATTTTGGTCTGCGATCCATCCTTCAATATAGGGATTCTTTGCAGTCAGACCCCAGCCCAGGGCCAGGGGCCCCTAGGCACATCCTTTGGTCATTTTCCCTGGGAAAGAAAATTCACCAGTCCAGGTTGCTGATGTCAGTTTGTAGGGCTCCCTTGGGTCTATCAGGGCAGCACAAGTATGAGATGGGGACAACATCAGTCTGCGATCCATTCTTCGATATAAGGATTATTTGCATTCAGGCCCCAGCCCAGTGCCAGGGGCCCCTGGGCACATCATTTGGCCATTTTCCCTGGGAAAGGAAACTCACCAGTCCAGGTTGCTGATGTCAGTTTATAGGGCTCCCTTGGGTCTATCTGGGCAGCAGAAATTTGAGGAGCGGACAATTTTGGCCTGTGATCCATCCTTCGATATAGGGATTCTTTGCAGTCAGGTCCCAGCCCTGTTCTTGGGGCTCCTGGGCACATGCTTTGGCCATTTTCCCTGGGAAAGAAAATTCACCAGTCCAGGTTGCTGATGTCAGTTTGTAGGGCTCCCTTGGGTCTTCAGGGCAGTACAACTTTGAGGAGGGGACAACTTCGGTCTGCGATCCATCCTTCGATATAAGGATTATTTGCAGTCAGGACCCAACCCAGGGCCACGGGCACCTGGGCACATGCTTTGGCCATTTTCCCTGGGAAAGAAAACTCACCAGTCCAGGTTGCTGATGTCAGTTTGTAGGGCTCCCTTGGGTCTATCAGGGCAGCACAACTATGAGGAGGGGACAACTTCGGTCTGGATTCCATCCTTCGATATAAGGATTCTTTCCAGGCAGGCCCCAACCCAGTGCCAGGGGCCCCTGGGCACATCCTTTGGCCATTTTCCCTGGGAAAGAAAACTCACCAGTCCAGGTTGCTGATGTCAGTTTGTAGGGCTCCCTTGGGTCTATCAGGGCAGCACAACTTTGCGGAGGGGACAACTTCGGTCTGGGGTCCAAACTTCAATATAAGGATTCTCTGCAGTCAGGTCCCAGCCCTGTGCTTGGGGCCCCTGGGCACATGCTTTGGCCATTTTCCCTGGGAAAGAAAACTCACCAGTCCAGGTTGCTGATGTCAGTTTGTAGGGCTCCCTTGGGTCTATCAGGGCAGCACAACTTTGCGGAGGGGACAACTTCGGTCTGGGGTCCAAACTTCAATATAAGGATTCTCTGCAGTCAGGTCCCAGCCTGTGCTTGGGGCCCCTGGGCACATGCTTTGGCCATTTTCCCTGGGAAAGAAAATTCACCAGTCCAGGTTCCTGATGTCACTTTGTAGGGCTCCCTTGGGTCTATCTGGGAAGCAGAAATTTGAGGAGGGGACAACTTTGGTCTGCGATCCATCCTTCGATATAGGGATTCTTTGCAGTCAGGCCCCAGCCCAGTGCCAGGGGCCCCTGGGCACATCCTTTGGCCATTTTCCCTGGGAAAGAAAACTCACCAGTCCAGGTTGCTGATGTCAGTTTGTAGGGCTCCCTTGGGTCTATATGGGAAGCAGAAATTTGAGGAGGGGACAACTTCGGTCTGGGGTCCATCCTTCGATATAAGGATTTCTTGCAGTCAGGTCCGAGCCCAGTGCCAGGGACCCCTGGGAACATCCTTTGGCCATTTACCCTGGGAAAGAAAACTCACCAGTCCAGGTTGCTGATGTCAGTTTGTAGGGCTTCCTTGGGTCAATCAGGGCAGCACAACTATGAGGAGGGGACAATTTCGGTTGGGGGTCCAAACTTCGATATAAGGATTCTCTACAGTCAGATCCCAGCCCAGTGCCAGGGGCCCCTGGGCACATCCTTTGGCCATTTTCCCTGGGAAAGAAAATTCACCAGTCCAGGTTGCTGATGTCAGTTTGTACGGCTCCCTTGGGTCTTCAGGGCAGCACAAGTTTGAGGAGGGGACAACTTTGGTCTGTGATCCATCCTTCGATAGAGGGATTCTTTACAGTCAGGCCCGAGCCCAGGGCCAGGGGCCCCAGGGCACATCCTTTGGCCATTTTCCCTGGGAAAGAAAACTCACCAGTCCAGGTTGCTGATGTCAGTTTGTAGGGCTCCCTTGGGTCTATCTGGGCAGCAGAAATTTGAGGAGGGGACAACTTTGGTCTGCGAACCATCCTTCGATATAGGGATTCTTTGCAGTCAGGCCTCAGCCCAGTGCCACGGGCCACGGGGCACATCCTTTGGCCATTTTCCCTGGGAAAGAAAATTCACCAGTCCAGGTTGCTGATGTCAGTTTGTACGGCTCCCTTGGGTCTATCTGGGAAGCAGAAATTTGAGGTGGGGACAATTTTGGTCTGCGATCCATCCTTCGATATAGGGATTATTTGCATTCAGGCCCCAGCCCAGGGCCAGGGGCCCCTAGGCACATCCTTTGGCCATTTTCCCTGGGAGAGAAAATTCACCAGTCCAGATTGCTGATGTCAGTTTGTAGGGCTCCCTTGGGTCTATCAGGGCAGCACAAGTATGAGATGGGGACAATTTCAGTCTGCGATCCATTCTTCGATATAAGGATTATTTTCATTCAGGCCCCAGCCCAGTGCCAGGGGCCCCTGGGAACATCCTTTGGCCATTTTCCCTGGGAAAGAAAACTCACCAGTCCAGGTTGCTGATGTCAGTTTGTAGGGCTCCCTTGGGTCTATCAGGACAGCAGAACTTTGAGGAGGGGACAACTTTGGTCTGGGGTCCATCCTTCGATATAAGGATTTTTTGCAGTCAGGCCCCAGCCCTGTGCCAGGGGCCCCTGGGCACATCCTTTGGCCATTTTCCCTGGGAAAGAAAACACACCAGTCCAGGTTGCTGATGTCAGTTTGTAGGGCTCCCTTAGATCCATCAGGGCAGCACAACTTTGAGGAGGGGACAACTTCGGTCTGGGGTCCATCCTTCGATATAAGGATTATTTGCAGTCAGGTCCGAGCCCAGGGCCAGGGGCCCCTGGGCACATCCTTTGGCCATTTTCCCTGGGAAAGAAAATTCACCAGTCCAGGTTGCTGATGTCAGTTTGTAGGGCTCCCTTGGGTCTTCAGGGCAGTACAACATTGAGGAGGGGACAACTTTGGTCTGTGATCCATCCTTCGATAGAGGGATTCTTTACAGTCAGGCCCGAGCCCAGGGCCAGGGGCCCCAGGGCACATCCTTTGGCCATTTTCCCTGGGAAAGAAAACTCACCAGTCCAGGTTGCTGATGTCACTTTGTAGGGCTCCCTTGGGTCTATCTGGGCAGCAGAAATTTGAGGAGGGGACAACTTTGGTCTGCGAACCATCCTTCGATATAGGGATTCTTTGCAGTCAGGCCTCAGCCCAGTGCCACGGGCCACGGGGCACATCCTTTGGCCATTTTCCCTGGGAAAGAAAATTCACCAGTCCAGGTTGCTGATGTCAGTTTGTAGGGCTCCCTTGGGTCTATCTGGGAAGCAGAAATTTGAGGTGGGGACAATTTTGGTCTGCGATCCATCCTTCGATATAGGGATTCTTTGCAGTCAGGCCCCAGCCCAGGGCCAGGGGCCCCTAGGCACATCCTTTGGCCATTTTCCCTGGGAGAGAAAATTCACCAGTCCAGGTTGCTGATGTCAGTTTGTAGGGCTCCCTTGGGTCTATCAGGGCAGCACAAGTATGAGATGGGGACAATTTCAGTCTGCGATCCATTCTTCGATATAAGGATTATTTTCATTCAGGCCCCAGCCCAGTGCCAGGGGCCCCTGGGAACATCCTTTGGCCATTTTCCCTGGGAAAGAAAACTCACCAGTCCAGGTTGCTGATGTCAGTTTGTAGGGCTCCCTTGGGTCTATCAGGACAGCAGAACTTTGAGGAGGGGACAACTTTGGTCTGGGGTCCATCCTTCGATATAAGGATTTTTTGCAGTCAGGCCCCAGCCCTGTGCCAGGGGCCCCTGGGCACATCCTTTGGCCATTTTCCCTGGGAAAGAAAACACACCAGTCCAGGTTGCTGATGTCAGTTTGTAGGGCTCCCTTAGATCCATCAGGGCAGCACAACTTTGAGGAGGGGACAACTTCGGTCTGGGGTCCATCCTTCGATATAAGGATTATTTGCAGTCAGGTCCGAGCCCAGGGCCAGGGGCCCCTGGGCACATCCTTTGGCCATTTTCCCTGGGAAAGAAAATTCACCAGTCCAGGTTGCTGATGTCAGTTTGTAGGGCTCCCTTGGGTCTTCAGAGCAGTACAACTTTGAGGAGGGGACAACTTCGGTCTGCGATCCATCCTTCGATATAAGGATTATTTGCAGTCAGGCCCCAACCCAGGGCCACGGGCACCTGGGCACATGCTTTGGCCATTTTCCCTGGGAAAGAAAACTCACCAGTCCAGGTTGCTGATGTCAGTTTGTAGGGCTCCCTTGGGTCTATCAGGGCAGCACAACTATGAGGAGGGGACAACTTCGGTCTGGATTCCATCCTTCGATATAAGGATTCTTTCCAGGCAGGCCCCAACCCAGTGCCAGGGGCCCCTGGGCACATCCTTTGGCCATTTTCCCTGGGAAAGAAAACTCACCAGTCCAGGTTGCTGATGTCAGTTTGTAGGGCTCCCTTGGGTCTATCAGGGCAGCACAACTTTGCGGAGGGGACAACTTCGGTCTGGGGTCCAAACTTCAATATAAGGATTCTCTGCAGTCAGGTCCCAGCCCTGTGCTTGGGGCCCCTGGGCACATGCTTTGGCCATTTTCCCTGGGAAAGAAAATTCACCAGTCCAGGTTCCTGATGTCACTTTGTAGGGCTCCCTTGGGTCTATCTGGGAAGCAGAAATTTGAGGAGGGGACAACTTTGGTCTGCGATCCATCCTTCGATATAAGGATTTCTTGCAGTCAGGTCCGAGCCCAGTGCCAGGGACCCCTGGGAACATCCTTTGGCCATTTACCCTGGGAAAGAAAACTCACCAGTCCAGGTTGCTGATGTCAGTTTGTAGGGCTTCCTTGGGTCAATCAGGGCAGCACAACTATGAGGAGGGGACAACTTCGGTTGGGGGTCCAAATTTCGATATAAGGATTCTCTACAGTCAGATCCCAGCCCAGTGCCAGGGGCCCCTGGGCACATCCTTTGGCCATTTTCCATGGGAAAGAAATCACACCAGTCCAGGTTGCTGATGTCAGTTTGAAGGGCTCCCTTAGATCCATCAGGGCAGCACAACTTTGAGGAGGGGACAACTTCGGTCTGGGGTCCATCCTTCGATATAAGGATTATTTGCAGTCAGGTCCGAGCCCAGGGCCAGGGGCCCCTGGGCACATCCTTTGGCCATTTTCCCTGGGAAAGAAAATTCACCAGTCCAGGTTGCTGATGTCAGTTTGTAGGGCTCCCTTGGGTCTTCAGGGCAGCACAACTTTGAGGAGGGGACAACTTCGGTCTGTGATCCATCCTTCGATATAAGGATTCTTTGCATTCAGGCCCGAGCCCAGTGCCAGGGGCCCCTGGGCACATCCTTTGGCCATTTTCCCTGGGAAAGAAAATTCACCAGTCCAGGTTGCTGATGTCAGTTTGTAGGGCTCCCTTGGGTCTATCAGGGCAGCACAAGTATGAGATGGGGACAATTTCAGTCTGCGATCCATTCTTCGATATAAGGATTATTTTCATTCAGGCCCCAGCCCAGTGCCAGGGGCCCCTGGGAACATCCTTTGGCCATTTTCCCTGGGAAAGAAAACTCACCAGTCCAGGTTGCTGATGTCAGTTTGTAGGGCTCCCTTGGGTCTATCAGGACAGCAGAACTTTGAGGAGGGGACAACTTTGGTCTGGGGTCCATCCTTCGATATAAGGATTTTTTGCATTCAGGCCCCAGCCCTGTGCCAGGGGCCCCTGGGCACATCCTTTGGCCATTTTCCCTGGGAAAGAAAACACACCAGTCCAGGTTGCTGATGTCAGTTTGTAGGGCTCCCTTAGATCCATCAGGGCAGCACAACTTTGAGGAGGGGACAACTTCGGTCTGGGGTCCATCCTTCGATATAAGGATTATTTGCAGTCAGGTCCGAGCCCAGGGCCAGGGGCCCCTGGGCACATCCTTTGGCCATTTTCCCTGGGAAAGAAAATTCACCAGTCCAGGTTGCTGATGTCAGTTTGTAGGGCTCCCTTGGGTCTTCAGGGCAGTACAACTTTGAGGAGGGGACAACTTCGGTCTGCGATCCATCCTTCGATATAAGTATTATTTGCAGTCAGGACCCAACCCAGGGCCACGGGCACCTGGGCACATGCTTTGGCCATTTTCCCTGGGAAAGAAAACTCACCAGTCCAGGTTGCTGATGTCAGTTTGTAGGGCTCCCTTGGGTCTATCAGGGCAGCACAACTATGAGGAGGGGACAACTTCGGTCTGGATTCCATCCTTCGATATAAGGATTCTTTCCAGGCAGGCCCCAACCCAGTGCCAGGGGCCCCTGGGCACATCCTTTGGCCATTTTTTCTGGGAAAGAAAACTCACCAGTCCAGGTTGCTGATGTCAGTTTGTAGGGCTCCCTTGGGTCTATCAGGGCAGCACAACTTTGCGGAGGGGACAACTTCGGTCTGGGGTCCAAACTTCAATATAAGGATTCTCTGCAGTCAGGTCCCAGCCCTGTGCTTGGGGCCCCTGGGCACATGCTTTGGCCATTTTCCCTGGGAAAGAAAACTCACCAGTCCAGGTTGCTGATGTCAGTTTGTAGGGCTCCCTTGGGTCTATCAGGGCAGCACAACTTTGCGGAGGGGACAACTTCGGTCTGGGGTCCAAACTTCAATATAAGGATTCTCTGCAGTCAGGTCCCAGCCCTGTGCTTGGGGCCCCTGGGCACATGCTTTGGCCATTTTCCCTGGGAAAGAAAACTCACCAGTCCAGGTTGCTGATGTCAGTTTGTAGGGCTCCCTTGGGTCTATCTGGGAAGCAGAAATTTGAGGAGGGGACAACTTTGGTCTGCGATCCATCCTTCGATATAGGGATTCTTTGCAGTCAGGCCCCAGCCCAGTGCCAGGGGCCCCTGGGCACATCCTTTGGCCATTTTCCCTGGGAAAGAAAACTCACCAGTCCAGGTTGCTGATGTCAGTTTGTAGGGCTCCCTTGGGTCTATATGGGAAGCAGACATTTGAGGAGGGGACAACTTTGGTCTGGGGTCCATCTTTCGATATAAGGATTTCTTGCAGTCAGGTCCGAGCCCAGTGCCAGGGACCCCTGGGAACATCCTTTGGCCATTTACCCTGGGAAAGAAAACTCACCAGTCCAGGTTGCTGATGTCAGTTTGTAGGGCTTCCTTGGGTCAATCAGGGCAGCACAACTATGAGGAGGGGACAACTTCGGTTGGTAGTCCAAATTTCGATATAAGGATTCTCTACAGTCAGATCCCAGCCCAGTGCCAGGGGCCCCTGGGCACATCCTTTGGCCATTTTCCATGGGAAAGAAAACACACCAGTCCAGGTTGCTGATGTCAGTTTGAAGGGCTCCCTTAGATCCATCAGGGCAGCACAACTTTGAGGAGGGGACAACTTCGGTCTGGGGTCCATCCTTCGATATAAGGATTATTTGCAGTCAGGTCCGAGCCCAGGGCCAGGGGCCCCTGGGCACATCCTTTGGCCATTTTCCCTGGGAAAGAGAACTCACCAGTCCAGGTTCCTGATGTCACTTTGTAGGGCCCCCTTGGGTCTATCTGGGCAGCACAACTTTGAGGAGGGGACAACTTCGGTCTGCGATCCATCCTTCGATATAAGGATTATTTGCATTCAGGCCCCAGCCCAGGGCCACGGGCACCTGGGCACAACCTTTGGCCATTTTCCCTGGGAAAGAAAACTCACCACTCCAGGTTGCTGATGTCAGTTTGTAGGGCTCCCTTGGGCCTATCAGTGCAGCACAACTTTGAGGAGGGGACAACTTCGATCTGGGGTCCATTCTTCGATATAAGGATTTTTGGCATTCAGGTCTGAGCCCAGTGCCTGCGGCCCCTGGGCACATCCTTTGGCCATTTTCCCTGGGAAAGAAAACTCACCAGTCCAGGTTGCTGATGTCAGTTTGTAGGGCTCCCTTGGGTCTATCAGGGCAGCACAACTATGAGGAGGGGACAACTTCGGTCTGGATTCCATCCTTCGATATAAGGATTCTTTGCAGTCAGGCCCCAGCCCAGTGCCAGGGGCCCCTGGGCACATGCTTTGGCCATTTTCCCTGGGAAAGAAAACTCACCAGTCCAGGTTCCTGATGTCACTTTGTAGGGCTCCCTTGGGTCTATCTGGGAAGCAGAAATTTGAGGAGGGGACAACTTTGGTCTGCGAACCATCCTTCGATATAGGGATTCTTTGCAGTCAGGTCCCAGCCCAGTGCCAGGGGCCCCTGGGCGCATCCTTTGGCCATTTTCCCTGGGAAAGAAAACTCACCAGTCCAGGTTGCTGATGTCAGTTTGTAGGGCTCCCTTGGGTCTATATGGGAAGCAGAAATTTGAGGAGGGGACAACTTCGGTCTGGGGTCCATCCTTCGATATAAGGATTTCTTGCAGTCAGGTCCGAGCCCAGTGCCAGGGACCCCTGGGCACATCCTTTGGCCATTTTCCCTGGGAAAGAAAACTCACCAGTCCAGGTTGCTGATGTCAGTTTGTAGGGCTCCCTTGGGTCTATATGGGAAGCAGAAATTTGAGGAGGGGACAACTTCGGTCTGGGGTCCATCCTTCGATATAAGGATTTCTTGCAGTCAGGTCCGAGCCCAGTGCCAGGGACCCCTGGGCACATCCTTTGGCCATTTACCCTGGGAAAGAAAACTCACCAGTCCAGGTTGCTGATGTCAGTTTGTAGGGCTTCCTTGGGTCAATCAGGGCAGCACAACTATGAGGAGAGGACAACTTCGGTTGGGGGTCCAAACTTCGATATAAGGATTCTCTACAGTCAGGTCCCACCCCAGTGCCAGGGACCCCTGGGCACATGCTTTGGCCATTTTCCCAGGGAAAGAAAACTCACCAGTCCAGGTTCCTGATGTCACTTTGAACGGCTCCCTTGGGTCTATCAGGGCGGCACAACTTTGAGGAGGGGACAACTTTGGTCTGGGGTCCATCCTTCGATATAAGGATACTTTGCATTCAGGTCCCAGCCCAGTGCCTGGGGCCCCTGGGCACATCCTTTGGCCATTTTCCCTGGGAAAGAAAACTCACCAGTCCAGATTCCTGATGTCAGTTTGTAGGGCTCCCTTGGGTCTATCAGGGCAGCACAAGTATGAGATGGGGACAACTTTGGTCTGCGATCCATCCTTCGATATAAGGATTATTTTCATTCAGGCCCCAGCCCAGTGCCAGGGGCCCCTGGGCACATCCTTTGGCCATTTTCCCTGGGAAAGAAAACTCACCAATCCAGGTTGCTGATGTCAGTTTGTAGGGCTCCCTTGGGTCTATCTGGGAAGCAGAAATTTGAGGAGGGGACAACTTCGGTCTGCGATCCATCCTTCGATATAAGGATTATTTGCATTCAGGCCCCAGCCCAGTGCCAGGGGCCCCTGGGCACATCCTTTGGCCATTTTCCCTGGGAAAGAGAACTCACCAGTCCAGGTTCCTGATGTCACTTTGTAGGGCCCCCTTGGGTCTATCTGGGCAGCAGAAATTTGAGGAGGGGAGAACTTCGGTCTGTGATCCATCCTTCGATATAGGGATTCTTTGCAGTCAGGCCCCAGCCCAGTGCCACAGGCCACTGGGCACATCCTTTGGCCATTTTCCCTGGGAAAGAAAATTCACCAGTCCACGTTGCTGATGTCAGTTTGTAGGGCTCCCTTGGGTCTATCAGGGCAGCACAAGTATGAGATGGGGACAACTTCAGTCTGGGGTCCATCCTTCGATATAAGGATTCTTTGCATTCAGGCCCCAGCCCAGTGCCAGGGGCCCCTGGGCACATGCTTTGGCCATTTTCCCTGGGAAAGAAAACTCACCAGTCCAGGTTGCTGATGTCAGTTTGTAGGGCTCCCTTGGGTCTATCAGGGCAGCACAACTTTGAGGAGGGGACAACTTCGATCTGGGGTCCATTCTTCGATATAAGGATTTTTGGCATTCAGGTCTGAGCCCAGTGCCTGGGGCCCCTGGGCACATCCTTTGGCCATTTTCCCTGGGAAAGAAAACTCACCAGTCCAGGTTGCTGATGTCAGTTTGTAGGGCTCCCTTGGGTCTATCAGGGCAGCACAACTATGAGGAGGGGACAACTTCGGTCTGGATTCCATCCTTCGATATAAGGATTCTTTCCAGTCAGGTCCCAGCCCAGTGCCAGGGGCCCCTGAGCACATCCTTTGGCCATTTTCCCTGGGAAAGAAAACTCACCAATCCAGGTTGCTGATGTCAGTTTGTAGGGCTCCCTTGGGTCTATCTGGGAAGCAGAAATTTGAGGAGGGGACAACTTCGGTCTGCGATCCATCCTTCGATATAAGGATTATTTGCATTCAGGTCCCAGCCCAGTGCCAGGGGCCCCTGGGCACATCCTTTGGCCATTTTCCCTGGGAAAGAGAACTCACCAGTCCAGGTTCCTGATGTCACTTTGTAGGGCCCCCTTGGGTCTATCTGGGCAGCAGAAATTTGAGGAGGGGACAACTTCGGTCTGTGATCCATCCTTTGATATAGGGATTCTTTGCAGTCAGGCCCCAGCCCAGTGCCACAGGCCACTGGGCACAACCTTTGGCCATTTTCCCTGGGAAAGAAAATTCACCAGTCCACGTTGCTGATGTCAGTTTGTAGGGCTCCCTTGGGTCTATCAGGGCAGCACAACTTTGAGGAGGGGACAACTTCGATCTGGGGTCCATTCTTCGATATAAGGATTTTTGGCATTCAGGTCTGAGCCCAGTGCCTGGGGCCCCTGGGCACATCCTTTGGCCATTTTCCCTGGGAAAGAAAACTCACCAGTCCAGGTTGCTGATGTCACTTTGTAGGGCTCCCTTGGGTCTATCAGGGCAGCACAACTATGAGGAGGGGACAACTTCGGTCTGGGGTCCAAACTTCAATATAAGGATTCTCTGCAGTCAGGTCCCAGCCCTGTGCTTGGGGCCCCTGGGCACATGCTTTGGCCATTTTCCCTGGGAAAGAAAATTCACCAGTCCAGGTTCCTGATGTCACTTTGTAGGGCTCCCTTGGGTCTATCTGGGAAGCAGAAATTTGAGGAGGGGACAACTTTGGTCTGCGAACCATCCTTCGATATAGGGATTCTTTGCAGTCAGGCCCCAGCCCAGTGCCAGGGGCCCCTGGGCACATCCTTTGGCCATTTTCCCTGGGAAAGAAAACTCACCAGTCCAGATTCCTGATGTCAGTTTGTAGGGCTCCCTTGGGTCTATATGGGAAGCAGAAATTTGAGGAGGGGACAACTTCGGTCTGGGGTCCATCCTTCGATATAAGGATTTCTTGCAGTCAGGTCCGAGCCCAGTGCCAGGGACCCCTGGGCACATCCTTTGGCCATTTACCCTGGGAAAGAAAACTCACCAGTCCAGGTTGCTGATGTCAGTTTGTAGGGCTTCCTTGGGTCAATCAGGGCAGCACAACTATGAGGAGGGGACAACTTCGGTTGGGGGTCCAAACTTCGATATAAGGATTCTCTACAGTCAGGCCCCAGCCCAGTGCCAGGGGCCCCTGGGCACATGCTTTGGCCATTTTCCCAGGGAAAGAAAACTCACCAGTCCAGGTTCCTGATGTCACTTTGAACGGCTCCCTTGGGTCTATCAGGGCAGCACAACTTTGAGGAGGGGACAACTTTGGTCTGGGGTCCATCCTTCGATATAAGGATACTTTGCATTCAGGTCCCAGCCCAGTGCCTGGGGCCCCTGGGCACATCCTTTGGCCATTTTCCCTGGGAAAGAAAACTCACCAGTCCAGCTTCCTGATGTCAGTTTGTAGGGCTCCCTTGGGTCTATCAGGGCAGCACAAGTATGAGATGGGGACAACTTTGGTCTGCGATCCATCCTTCGATATAAGGATTATTTTCATTCAGGCCCCAGCCCAGTGCCAGGGGCCCCTGGGCACATGCTTTGGCCATTTTCCCTGGGAAAGAAAACTCACCAGTCCAGGTTGCTGATGTCACTTTGTAGGGCTCCCTTGGGTCTATCTGGGAAGCAGAATTTTGAGGAGGGGACAACTTCGGTCTGCGATCCATCCTTCGATATAAGGATTCTTTGCAGTCCAGGCCCGAGCCCAGGGCCAGGGGCCCCTGGGAACATCCTTTGGCCTTTTTCCCTGGGAAAGAAAACTCACCAGTCCAGGTTGCTGATGTCAGTTTGTAGGGCTCCCTTGGGTCTATCAGGGCAGCACAACTATGAGGAGGGGACAACTCCGGTCTGGATTCCATCCTTCGATATAAGGATTCTTTCCAGTCAGGCCCCAGCCCAGTGCCAGGGGCCCCTGGGCACATCCTTTGGCCATTTTCCCTGGGAAAGAAAACTCACCAGTCCAGGTTGCTGATGTCAGTTTGTAGGGCTCCCTTGGGTCTATCATGGCAGCACAACTTTGCGGAGGGGACAACTTCGGTCTGGGGTCCAAACTTCAATATAAGGATTCTCTGCAGTCAGGTCCCAGCCCTGTGCTTGGGGCCCCTGGGCACATGCTTTGGCCATTTTCCCTGGGAAAGAAAACTCACCAGTCCAGGTTCCTGATGTCACTTTGTAGGGCTCCCTTGGGTCTATCTGGGAAGCAGAAATTTGAGGAGGGGACAACTTTGGTCTGCGAACCATCCTTCGATATAGGGATTCTTTGCAGTCAGGCCCCAGCCCAGTGCCAGGGGCCCCTGGGCACATCCTTTGGCCATTTTCCCTGGGAAAGAAAACTCACCAGTCCAGGTTGCTGATGTCAGTTTGTAGGGCTCCCTTGGGTCTATATGGGAAGCAGAAATTTGAGGAGGGGACAACTTCGGTCTGGGGTCCATCCTTCGATATAAGGATTTCTTGCAGTCAGGTCCGAGCCCAGTGCCAGGGACCCCTGGGAACATCCTTTGGCCATTTACCCTGGGAAAGAAAACTCACCAGTCCAGGTTGCTGATGTCAGTTTGTAGGGCTCCCTTGGGTCTATCAGGGCAGCACAACTTTGAGGAGGGGACAACTTCGATCTGGGGTCCATTCTTCGATATAAGGATTTTTGGCATTCAGGTCTGAGCCCAGTGCCTGGGGCCCCTGGGAACATCCTTTGGCCATTTTCCCTGGGAAAGAAAACTCACCAGTCCAGGTTGCTGATGTCAGTTTGTAGGGCTTCCTTGGGTCAATCAGGGCAGCACAACTATGAGGAGGGGACAACTTCGGTCTGGATTCCATCCTTCGATATAAGGATTCTTTCCAGTCAGGCCCCAGCCCAGTGCCAGGGGCCCCTGGGCACATCCTTTGGCCATTTTCCCTGGGAAAGAAAACTCACCAGTCCAGGTTGCTGATGTCAGTTTGTAGGGCTCCCTTGGGTCTATATGGGAAGCAGAAATTTGAGGAGGGGACAACTTCGGTCTGGGGTCCATCCTTCGATATAAGGATTTCTTGCAGTCAGGTCCGAGCCCAGTGCCAGGGACCCCTGGGAACATCCTTTGGCCATTTACCCTGGGAAAGAAAACACACCAGTCCAGGTTGCTGATGTCAGTTTGTAGGGCTTCCTTGGGTCAATCAGGGCAGCAGAAATTTGAGGAGGGGACAACTTCGGTTGGGGGTCCAAACTTCGATATAAGGATTCTCTACAGTCAGGTCCCAGCCCAGTGCCAGGGACCCCTGGGCACATGCTTTGGCCATTTTCCCAGGGAAAGAAAACTCACCAGTCCAGGTTCCTGATGTCACTTTGAACGGCTCCCTTGGGTCTATCAGGGCAGCACAACTTTGAGGAGGGGACAACTTTGGTCTGGGGTCCATCCTTCGATATAAGGATACTTTGCATTCAGGTCCCAGCCCAGTGCCTGGGGCCCCTGGGCACATCCTTTGGCCATTTTCCCTGGGAAAGAAAACTCACCAGTCCAGATTCCTGATGTCAGTTTGTAGGGCTCCCTTGGGTCTATCAGGGCAGCACAAGTATGAGATGGGGACAATTTTGGTCTGCGATTCATCCTTCGATATAAGGATTATTTTCATTCAGGCCCCAGCCCAGTGCCAGGGGCCCCTGGGCACATGCTTTGGCCATTTTCCCTGGGAAAGAAAACTCACCAGTCCAGGTTGCTGATGTCAGTTTGTAGGGCTCCCTTGGGTCAATCAGGGCAGCACAACTATGAGGAGGGGACAACTTCTGTCTGGATTCCATCCTTCGATATAAGGATTCTTTCCAGTCAGGCCCCAGCCCAGTGCCAGGGGCCCCTGGGCACATCCTTTGGCCATTTTCCCTGGGAAAGAAAACTCACCAGTCCAGGTTGCTGATGTCAGTTTGTAGGGCTCCCTTGGGTCTATATGGGAAGCAGAAATTTGAGGAGGGGACAACTTCGGTCTGGGGTCCATCCTTCGATATAAGGATTTCTTGCAGTCAGGTCCGAGCCCAGTGCCAGGGACCCCTGGGAACATCCTTTGGCCATTTACCCTGGGAAAGAAAACACACCAGTCCAGGTTGCTGATGTCAGTTTGTAGGGCTTCCTTGGGTCAATCAGGGCAGCACAACTATGAGGAGGGGACAACTTAGGTTGGGGGTCCAAACTTCGATATAAGGATTCTCTACAGTCAGGTCCCAGCCCAGTGCCTGGGGCCCCTGGGCACATGCTTTGGCCATTTTCCCAGGGAAAGAAAACTCACCAGTCCAGGTTCCTGATGTCACTTTGAACGGCTCCCTTGGGTCTATCAGGGCAGCACAACTTTGAGGAGGGGACAACTTTGGTCTGGGGTCCATCCTTCGATATAAGGATACTTTGCATTCAGGTCCCAGCCCAGTGCCTGGGGCCCCTGGGCACATCCTTTGGCCATTTTCCCTGGGAAAGAAAACTCACCAGTCCAGATTCCTGATGTCAGTTTGTAGGGCTCCCTTGGGTCTATCAGGGCAGCACAAGTATGAGATGGGGACAACTTTGGTCTGCGATCCATCCTTCGATATAAGGATTATTTTCATTCAGGCCCCAGCCCAGTGCCAGGGGCCCCTGGGCACATCCTTTGGCCATTTTCCCTGGGAAAGAAAACTCACCAATCCAGGTTGCTGATGTCAGTTTGTAGGGCTCCCTTGGGTCTATCTGGGAAGCAGAAATTTGAGGAGGGGACAACTTCGGTCTGCGATCCATCCTTCGATATAAGGATTATTTGCATTCAGGCCCCAGCCCAGTGCCAGGGGCCCCTGGGCACATCCTTTGGCCATTTTCCCTGGGAAAGAGAACTCACCAGTCCAGGTTCCTGATGTCAGTTTGTAGGGCTCCCTTGGGTCTATCTGGGCAGCAGAAATTTGAGGAGGGGACAACTTCGGTCTGTGATCCATCCTTCGATATAGGGATTCTTTGCAGTCAGGCCCCAGCCCAGTGCCACAGGCCACTGGGCACATCCTTTGGCCATTTTCCCTGGGAAAGAAAATTCACCAGTCCACGTTGCTGATGTCAGTTTGTAGGGCTCCCTTGGGTCTATCAGGGCAGCACAACTTTGAGGAGGGTACAACTTCGGTCTGCGATCCATCCTTCGATATAAGGATTCTTCGCAGTCAGGCCCCACCCCAGTGCCAGGGGCCCCTGGGCACATGCTTTGGCCATTTTCCCTGGGAAAGAAAACTCACCATTCCAGGTTGCTGATGTCAGTTTGTAGGGCTCCCTTGGGTCTATATGGGAAGCAGAAATTTGAGGAGGGGACAACTTCGGTCTGGGGTCCATCCTTCGATATAAGGATTATTTGCATTCAGGCCCGAGCCCAGGGCCAGGGGCCCCTGGGCACATCCTTTTGCCATTTTCCCTGGGAAAGAAAACTCACCAGTCCAGGTTGCTGATGTCAGTTTGTAGGGCTTCCTTGGGTCTATCAGGGCAGCACAACTTTGAGGAGGGGACAACTTCGGTCTGGGGTCCATCCTTCGATATAAGGATTATTTGCAGTCAGGTCCCAGCCCAGTGCCAGAAGCCTCTTAGCAAATTCTTGGCCATTTCCCTGGGAAGGAAAAATCACCAGTCCAGGTTCCTGATGTCAGTTTGATGGGCTCCCATAAGACTGGCTGGGCGGCACAAGTTTGAGCTTTCTCCCGGCGAGACAGAATGGCTAAGCTTTTCGCTATGATGCAGTCTAGTGCAGACGCACACTACGGCTTTCGGCTGCTGTCCTTAGCGAAGCGCCGGTGGCCGGCGTCTTTCGGCTGAAGCAGCGCTTCGGAGCGTAGGGCTGCCGCTCCGCTGTTGTGTGCGCGAAGCAGCCGCTTCTCCTGCTCCGGGAGCCGGACAGAGCGGTAGCTTGCACGAGGGCGAAGAACGTTGCCGCAGGGAGACGACATTGTGTGCACAGCCTTGCGACTGCTAGAGGACGGTGGCTAAAGCTCCCTGCCTTTTCAATGCACTGCTGGCATGCTTTATTGAAGGTGTTCCGAGACAACTTTCCTGGGTTTTGACTTCGTCCTGATGCAGCCCCTCCTGGGAAATTGGTGCTCGTCCCAGAAGGCTCGAGATGCAGAAAACTCGATGGCAGCTGCAGAAATGAAGGACTCTGTTGAAGTGTGGAGAAGCAAGAACATAGCCAGCGCCTTGTGTTTGGGAGTCAGCAGCTGCTGGACTTTTGCGATTGCTTTCACTGTGCACTGAATGCCAGGACGGCACGTGCACGCTGAAACAACGAGCTGCGCAAGAGTAATCGAAAGATCACGGCCGTCAGAAAGCAGCTTATATATTGCCCTGGGAAGAGTACTGTTTTTGGAGTGTGCAGTAAAATCGTGTTTCTGGACAAAGGAGGCATAAGAGCGCTGCGCTGCTATGTTTCTCCCTGCGAGACACACTGCCAAAGCTTTTCGCTAGGATGCAGTCTAGTTGCAGACGCACACTACGGCTCTCCGGAGCTGTCCGAAGCCAAGCGCCAGTGGCCGGCGTCTTTCGGCTGAAGCAGCGCTTCGGAGCGTACGGCTGCCGCTCCGCTGTTGTGTGCGCGAAGCAGCCGCTTCTCCTGCTCCGGGAGCCGGACAGAGCGGTAGCTTGCACGAGGGCGAAGAACATTGCCGCAGGGAGACGACATTGTGTGCACAGCCTTGCGACAGCTAGAGGACGGTGGCTAAAGCTCCCTGCCTTTTCAATGCACTGCTGGCATGCTTTATTGAAGGTGTTCCGAGACAACTTTCCTGGGTTTTGACTTCGTCCTGATGCAGCCCCTCCTGGGAAATTGGTGCTCGTCCCAGAAGGCTCGAGATGCAGAAAACTCGATGGCAGCTGCAGAAATGAAGGACTCTGTTGAAGTGTGGAGAAGCAAGAACGTAGACAGCGCCTTGTGTTTGGGAGTCAGCAGCTGCTGGACTTTTGCGATTGCTTTCACTGTGCACTGAATGCCAGGACGGCATGTGCACGTTAAAACAACGAGCTGGGCAAGAGCAGGGAAAGATCACGGCCATCAGAAAGCAGCTTATATATTGCCCTGGGAAGAGTACTGTTTTTGGAGTGTGCAGTAAAATCGTGTTTCTGGACAAGGGACGCATAAGTGCGCTGCGCTCCTAAGCTATCTCTCTGCGAGACACACTGCCAAAGCTTTTCGCTAGGATGCAGTCTAGTGCAGACGCACACTACGGCTCTCCGGAGCTGTCCGAAGCCAAGCGCCGGTGGCCGGCGTCTTTCGGCTGAAGCAGCGCTTCGGAGCGTAGGGCTGCCTCTCCGCTGTTGTGTGCGCGAAGCAGCCGCTTCTCCTGCTCCGGGAGCCGGACAGAGCGCTAGCTTGTACGGGGGCGAAGAACGAAGCCGCGGAGCACTGGGCTTCTGCGCGCACCCTAAGGACTGCTAGACGACGGTGGTGGCCGCTCGCCTGCCTCTTCAATTCCCTTCTAGCATCCTTATGGAAGGTGCTCCAGGACAAATTCCCTGAGTTTTGACTTCCTCCTGATGCAGCCCCTGCTGGGAAACTCGTGCTCGTCCTCTGAGTCTCCGACATGCAGAGACCTCGATGGCAACTGCAGAAATGAAGGGCTGCGTTGAGTTGTCGAGAAGCAAGAACATAGCCAGCGCCTTGTGTTTGGGAGTCAGCAGCTGCTGGACTTTTGCGATTGCTTTCACTGTGCACTGAATGCCTGGACGGCATGTGCACGTTAAAACAACGAGCTGGGCAAGAGTAATCGAAAGATCACGGCCGTCAGAAAGCAGCTTATATATTGCCCTGGGAAGAGTACTGTTTTTGGAGTGTGCAGTAAAATCGTGTTTCTGGACAAAGGAGGCATAAGAGCGCTGCGCTCCTAAGCTATCTCTCTGCGAGACACACTGCCAAAGCTTTTCGCTAGGATGCAGTCTAGTGCAGACGCACACTACGGCTCTCCGGAGCTGTCCGAAGCCAAGCGCCGGTGGCCGGCGTCTTTCGGCTGAAGCAGCGCTTCGGAGCGTAGGGCTGCCGCTCCGCTGTTGTGTGCGCGAAGCAGCCGCTTCTCCTGCTCCGGGAGCCGGACAGAGCGGTAGCTTGCACGAGGGCGAAGAACGTTGCCGCAGGGAGACAACATTGTGTGCACAGCCTTGCGACTGCTAGAGGACGGTGGCTAAAGCTCCCTGCCTTTTCAATGCACTGCTGGCATGCTTTATTGAAGGTGTTCCGAGACAACTTTCCTGGGTTTTGACTTCGTCCTGATGCAGCCCCTCCTGGGAAATTGGTGCTCGTCCCAGAAGGCTCGAGATGCAGAAAACTCGATGGCAGCTGCAGAAATGAAGGACTCTGTTGAAGTGTGGAGAAGCAAGAACGTAGACAGCGCCTTGTGTTTGGGAGTCAGCAGCTGCTGGACTTTTGCGATTGCTTTCACTGTGCACTGAATGCCAGGACGGCATGTGCACGTTAAAACAACGAGCTGGGCAAGAGCAGGGAGGGATCACGGCCATCAGAAAGCAGCTTATATATTGCCCTGGGAAGAGTACTGTTTTTGGAGTGTGCAGTAAAATCGTGTTTCTGGACAAGGGACGCATAAGTGCGCTGCGTTGCTATGCTTTCTCTCTGCGAGACACACTGCCAAAGCTTTTCGCTAGGATGCAGTCTAGTGCAGACGCACACTACGGCTCTCCGGAGCTGTCCGAAGCCAAGCGCCGGTGGCCGGCGTCTTTCGGCTGAAGCAGCGCTTCGGAGCGTAGGGCTGCCTCTCCGCTGTTGTGTGCGCGAAGCAGCCGCTTCTCCTGCTCCGGGAGCCGGACAGAGCGCTAGCTTGTACGGGGGCGAAGAACGAAGCCGCAGAGCACCGGGCTTCTGCGCGCACCCTAAGGACTGCTAGACGACGGTGGTGGCCGCACGCCTGCCTCTTCAATTCCCTTCTAGCATCCTTATGGAAGGTGTTCCAGGACAAATTCCCTGAGTTTTGAATTCCTCCTGATGCAGCCCCTCCTGGGAAACTCGTGCTCGTCCTCTGAGTCTCCGACATGCAGAGACCTCGATGGCAACTGCAGAAATGAAGGGCTGCGTTGAGTTGTCGAGAAGCAAGAACATAGCCAGCGCCTTGTGTTTGGGAGTCAGCAGCTGCTGGACTTTTGCGATTGCTTTCACTGTGCACTGAATGCCTGGACGGCATGTGCACGTTAAAACAACGAGCTGGGCAAGAGTAATCGAAAGATCACGGCCGTCAGAAAGCAGCTTATATATTGCCCTGGGAAGAGCAGTGTTTTTGGAGTGTGCAGTAAAATCGTGTTTCTGGACAAAGGAGGCATAAGTGCGCTGCGCTCCTAAGCTATCTCTCTGCGAGACACACTGCCAAAGCTTTTCGCTAGGATGCAGTCTAGTGCAGACGCACACTACGGCTCTCCGGAGCTGTCCGAAGCCAAGCGCCGGTGGCCGGCGTCTTTCGGCTGAAGCAGCGCTTCGGAGCGTAGGGCTGCCGCTCCGCTGTTGTGTGCGCGAAGCAGCCGCTTCTCCTGCTCCGGGAGCCGGACAGAGCGGTAGCTTGCACGAGGGCGAAGAACGTTGCCGCAGGGAGACGACATTGTGTGCACAGCCTTGCGACTGCTAGAGGACGGTGGCTAAAGCTCCCTGCCTTTTCAATGCACTGCTGGCATGCTTTATTGAAGGTGTTCCGAGACAACTTTCCTGGGTTTTGACTTCGTCCTGATGCAGCCCCTTCTGGGAAATTGGTGCTCGTCCCAGAAGGCTCGAGATGCAGAAAACTCGATGGCAGCTGCAGAAATGAAGGACTCTGTTGAAGTGTGGAGAAGCAAGAACATAGCCAGCGCCTTGTGTTTGGGAGTCAGCAGCTGCTGGACTTTTGCGATTGCTTTCACTGTGCACTGAATGCCAGGACGGCCTGTGCACGTTAAAACAACGAGCTGGGCAAGAGCAGGGAGGGATCACGGCCGTCAGAAAGCAGCTTATATATTGCCCTGGGAAGAGTACTGTTTTTGGAGTGTGCAGTAAAATCGTGTTTCTGGGCAAGGGAGGCATAAGTGCGCTGCGCTCCTAAGCTATCTCTCTGCGAGACACACTGCCAAAGCTTTTCGCTAGGATGCAGTCTAGTGCAGACGCACACTACGGCTCTCCGGAGCTGTCCGAAGCCAAGCGCCGGTGGCCGGCGTCTTTCGGCTGAAGCAGCGCTTCGGAGCGTAGGGCTGCCGCTCCGCTGTTGTGTGCGCGAAGCAGCCGCTTCTCCTGCTCCGGGAGCCGGACAGAGCGCTAGCTTGTACGGGGGCGAAGAACGAAGCCGCAGAGCACCGGGCTTCTGCGCGCACCCTAAGGACTGCTAGAGGACCGTGGTGGCCGCACGCCTGCCTCTTCAATTCCCTTCTAGCATCCTTATGGAAGGTGTTCCAGGACAAATTCCCTGAGTTTTGAATTCCTCCTGATGCAGCCCCTCCTGGGAAACTCGTGCTCGTCCTCTGAGTCTCCGACATGCAGAGACCTCGATGGCAACTGCAGAAATGAAGGGCTGCGTTGAGTTGTCGAGAAGCAAGAACATAGCCAGCGCCTTGTGTTTGGGAGTCAGCAGCTGCTGGACTTTTGCGATTGCTTTCACTGTGCACTGAATGCCTGGACGGCACGTGCACGTTAAAACAACGAGCTGGGCAAGAGTAATCGAAAGATCACGGCCGTCAGAAAGCAGCTTATATATTGCCCTGGGAAGAGTACTGTTTTTGGAGTGTGCAGTAAAATCGTGTTTCTGGACAAAGGAGGCATAAGTGCGCTGCGCTCCTAAGCTATCTCTCTGCGAGACACACTGCCAAAGCTTTTCGCTAGGATGCAGTCTAGTTGCAGACGCACACTACGGCTCTCCGGAGCTGTCCGAAGCCAAGCGCCGGTGGCCGGCGTCTTTCGGCTGAAGCAGCGCTTCGGAGCGTACGGCTGCCGCTCCGCTGTTGTGTGCGCGAAGCAGCCGCTTCTCCTGCTCCGGGAGCCGGACAGAGCGGTAGCTTGCACGAGGGCGAAGAACGTTGCCGCAGGGAGACGACATTGTGTGCACAGCCTTGCGACAGCTAGAGGACGGTGGCTAAAGCTCCCTGCCTTTTCAATGCACTGCTGGCATGCTTTATTGAAGGTGTTCCGAGACAACTTTCCTGGGTTTTGACTTCGTCCTGATGCAGCCCCTCCTGGGAAATTGGTGCTCGTCCCAGAAGGCTCGAGATGCAGAAAACTCGATGGCAGCTGCAGAAATGAAGGACTCTGTTGAAGTGTGGAGAAGCAAGAACATAGCCAGCGCCTTGTGTTTGGGAGTCAGCAGCTGCTGGACTTTTGCGATTGCTTTCACTGTGCACTGAATGCCAGGACGGCCTGTGCACGTTAAAACAACGAGCTGGGCAAGAGCAGGGAGGGATCACGGCCATCAGAAAGCAGCTTATATATTGCCCTGTAAAGAGTACTGTTTTTGGAGTGTGCAGTAAAATCGTGTTTCTGGGCAAGGGAGGCATAAGTGCGCTGCGCTCCTAAGCTATCTCTCTGCGAGACACACTGCCAAAGCTTTTCGCTAGGATGCAGTCTAGTGCAGACGCACACTACGGCTCTCCGGAGCTGTCCGAAGCCAAGCGCCGGTGGCCGGCGTCTTTCGGCTGAAGCAGCGCTTCGGAGCGTAGGGCTGCCGCTCCGCTGTTGTGTGCGCGAAGCAGCCGCTTCTCCTGCTCCGGGAGCCGGACAGAGCGGTAGCTTGCACGAGGGCGAAGAACGTTGCCGCAGGGAGACGACATTGTGTGCACAGCTTTGCGACTGCTAGAGGACGGTGGCTAAAGCTCCCTGCCTTTTCAATGCACTGCTGGCATGCTTTATTGAAGGTGTTCCGAGACAACTTTCCTGGGTTTTGACTTCGTCCTGATGCAGCCCCTCCTGGGAAATTTGTGCTCGTCCCAGAAGGCTCGAGATGCAGAAAACTCGATGGCAACTGCAGAAATGAAGGGCTGCATTGAGTTATCGAGAAGCAAGAACGTAGACAAGCGCCTTGTGTCTGGGAGTCAGCAGCTGCTGGACTTTTGCGATTGCTTTCACTGTGCTCTTAATGCCAGGAAGGCATGTGCACGTTAAAACAACGAGCTGGGCAAGAGCAGGGAGGGATCACGGCCATCAGAAAGCAGCTTATATATTGCCCTGGGAAGAGTACTGTTTTTGGAGTGTGCAGTAAAATCGTGTTTCTGGACAAGGGAGGCATAAGTGCGCTGCGCTCCTAAGCTATCTCTCTGCGAGACACACTGCCAAAGCTTTTCGCTAGGATGCAGTCTAGTGCAGACGCACACTACGGCTCTCCGGAGCTGTCCGAAGCCAAGCGCCGGTGGCCGGCGTCTTTCGGCTGAAGCAGCGCTTCGGAGCGTAGGGCTGCCGCTCCGCTGTTGTGTGCGCGAAGCAGCCGCTTCTCCTGCTCCGGGAGCCGGACAGAGCGGTAGCTTGCACGAGGGCGAAGAACGTTGCCGCAGGGAGACGACATTGTGTGCACAGCCTTGCGACTGCTAGAGGACGGTGGCTAAAGCTCCCTGCCTTTTCAATGCACTGCTGGCATGCTTTATTGAAGGTGTTCCGAGACAACTTTCCTGGGTTTTGACTTCGTCCTGATGCAGCCCCTCCTGGGAAATTGGTGCTCGTCCCAGAAGGCTCGAGATGCAGAAAACTCGATGGCAGCTGCAGAAATGAAGGACTCTGTTGAAGTGTGGAGAAGCAAGAACATAGCCAGCGCCTTGTGTTTGGGAGTCAGCAGCTGCTGGACTTTTGCGATTGCTTTCACTGTGCACTGAATGCCAGGACGGCCTGTGCACGTTAAAACAACGAGCTGGGCAAGAGCAGGGAGGGATCACGGCCGTCAGAAAGCAGCTTATATATTGCCCTGGGAAGAGTACTGTTTTTGGAGTGTGCAGTAAAATCGTGTTTCTGGACAAGGGAGGCATAAGTGCGCTGCGCTCCTAAGCTATCTCTCTGCGAGACACACTGCCAAAGCTTTTCGCTAGGATGCAGTCTAGTGCAGACGCACACTACGGCTCTCCGGAGCTGTCCGAAGCCAAGCACCGGTGGCCGGCGTCTTTCGGCTGAAGCAGCGCTTCGGAGCGTAGGGCTGCCGCTCCGCTGTTGTGTGCGCGAAGCAGCCGCTTCTCCTGCTCCGGGAGCCGGACAGAGCGGTAGCTTGTACGAGGGCGAAGAACGTTGCCGCAGGGAGACGACATTGTGTGCACAGCCTTGGCAATTCTGGAGGACGGTGTCTAAAGCTCCCTGCCTTTTCAATGCACTGCTGGCATGCTTTATTGAAGGTGTTCCGAGACAACTTTCCTGGGTTTTGACTTCGTCCTGATGCAGCCCCTCCTGGGAAATTGGTGCTCGTCCCAGAAGGCTCGAGATGCAGAAAACTCGATGGCAGCTGCAGAAATGAAGGACTCTGTTGAAGTGTGGAGAAGCAAGAACGTAGACAAGTGCCTTGTGTTTGGGAGTCAGCAGCTGCTCGACTTTTGCGATTGCTTTCACTGTGCACTGAATGCCAGGACGGCCTGTGCACGTTAAAACAACGAGCTGCGCAAGAGTAATCGAAAGATCACGGCCGTCAGAAAGCAGCTTATATATTGCCCTGGGAAGAGTACTGTTTTTGGAGTGTGCAGTAAAATCGTGTTTCTGGACAAGGGAGGCATAAGTGCGCTGCGCTGCTATGCTTTCTCCCTGCGAGACACACTGCCAAAGCTTTTCGCTAGGATGCAGTCTAGTTGCAGACGCACACTACGGCTCTCCGGAGCTGTCCGAAGCCAAGCGCCGGTGGCCGGCGTCTTTCGGCTGAAGCAGCGCTTCGGAGCGTACGGCTGCCGCTCCGCTGTTGTGTGCGCGAAGCAGCCGCTTCTCCTGCTCCGGGAGCCGGACAGAGCGGTAGCTTGCACGAGGGCGAAGAACGTTGCCGCAGGGAGACGACATTGTGTGCACAGCCTTGCGACTGCTAGAGGACGGTGGCTAAAGCTCCCTGCCTTTTCAATGCACTGCTGGCATGCTTTATTGAAGGTGTTCCGAGACAACTTTCCTGGGTTTTGACTTCGTCCTGATGCAGCCCCTCCTGGGAAATTGGTGCTCGTCCCAGAAGGCTCGAGATGCAGAAAACTCGATGGCAGCTGCAGAAATGAAGGACTCTGTTGAAGTGTGGAGAAGCAAGAACATAGCCAGCGCCTTGTGTTTGGGAGTCAGCAGCTGCTGGACTTTTGCGATTGCTTTCACTGTGCTCTTAATGCCAGGAAGGCACGTGCACGCTGCAACAACCAGCTGGGCAAGAGTGGGCAGAAGAGAACGGGCGTCAGACATCAGGTTACATAGTAACATGGAAAGAGCAGTGTTTTTGGAGTGTGCAGTAAAATCGTGTTTCTGGACAAGGGAGGCATAAGTGCGCTGCGCTCCTAAGCTATCTCCCTGCGAGACACACTGCCAAAGCTTTTCGCTAGGATGCAGTCTAGTGCAGACGCACACTACGGCTCTCCGGAGCTGTCCGAAGCCAAGCGCCGGTGGCCGGCGTCTTTCGGCTGAAGCAGCGCTTCGGAGCGTAGGGCTGCCGCTCCGCTGTTGTGTGCGCGAAGCAGCCGCTTCTCCTGCTCCGGGAGCCGGACAGAGCGGTAGCTTGCACGAGGGCGAAGAACGTTGCCGCAGGGAGACGACATTGTGTGCACAGCCTTGCGACTGCTAGAGGACGGTGGCTAAAGCTCCCTGCCTTTTCAATGCACTGCTGGCATGCTTTATTGAAGGTGTTCCGAGACAACTTTCCTGGGTTTTGACTTCGTCCTGATGCAGCCCCTCCTGGGAAATTGGTGCTCGTCCCAGAAGGCTCGAGATGCAGAAAACTCGATGGCAGCTGCAGAAATGAAGGACTCTGTTGAAGTGTGGAGAAGCAAGAACGTAGACAGCGCCTTGTGTTTGGGAGTCAGCAGCTGCTGGACTTTTGCGATTGCTTTCACTGTGCACTGAATGCCAGGACGGCATGTGCACGTTAAAACAACGAGCTGGGCAAGAGCAGGGAGGGATCACGGCCATCAGAAAGCAGCTTATATATTGCCCTGGGAAGAGTACTGTTTTTGGAGTGTGCAGTAAAATCGTGTTTCTGGACAAGGGAGGCATAAGTGCGCTGCGCTCCTAAGCTATCTCCCTGCGAGACACACTGCCAAAGCTTTTCGCTAGGATGCAGTCTAGTGCAGACGCACACTACGGCTCTCCGGAGCTGTCCGAAGCCAAGCGCCGGTGGCCGGCGTCTTTCGGCTGAAGCAGCGCTTCGGAGCGTACGGCTGCCTCTCCGCTGTTGTGTGCGCGAAGCAGCCGCTTCTCCTGCTCCGGGAGCCGGACAGAGCGCTAGCTTGTACGGGGGCGAAGAACGAAGCCGCGGAGCACCGGGCTTCTGCGCGCACCCTAAGGACTGCTAGACGACGGTGGTGGCCGCTCGCCTGCCTCTTCAATTCCCTTCTAGCATCCTTATGGAAGGTGTTCCAGGACAAATTCCCTGAGTTTTGACTTCCTCCTGATGCAGCCCCTCCTGGGAAACTCGTGCTCGTCCTCTGAGTCTCCGACATGCAGAGAACTCGATGGCAACTGCAGAAATGAAGGGCTGCGTTGAGTTGTCGAGAAGCAAGAACATAGCCAGCGCCTTGTGTTTGGGAGTCAGCAGCTGCTGGACTTTTGCGATTGCTTTCACTGTGCACTGAATGCCAGGACGGCATGTGCACGTTAAAACAACGAGCTGGGCAAGAGCAGGGAGGGATCACGGCCATCAGAAAGCAGCTTATATATTGCCCTGGGAAGAGTACTGTTTTTGGAGTGTGCAGTAAAATCGTGTTTCTGGACAAGGGAGGCATAAGTGCGCTGCGTTGCTATGCTTTCTCTCTGCGAGACACACTGCCAAAGCTTTTCGCTAGGATGCAGTCTAGTGCAGACGCACACTACGGCTCTCCGGAGCTGTCCGAAGCCAAGCGCCGGTGGCCGGCGTCTTTCGGCTGAAGCAGCGCTTCGGAGCGTAGGGCTGCCTCTCCGCTGTTGTGTGCGCGAAGCAGCCGCTTCTCCTGCTCCGGGAGCCGGACAGAGCGCTAGCTTGTACGGGGGCGAAGAACGAAGCCGCAGAGCACCGGGCTTCTGCGCGCACCCTAAGGACTGCTAGACGACGGTGGTGGCCGCTCGCCTGCCTCTTCAATTCCCTTCTAGCATCCTTATGGAAGGTGTTCCAGGACAAATTCCCTGAGTTTTGACTTCCTCCTGATGCAGCCCCTCCTGGGAAACTCGTGCTCGTCCTCTGAGTCTCCGACATGCAGAGACCTCGATGGCAACTGCAGAAATGAAGGGCTGCGTTGAGTTGTCGAGAAGCAAGAACATAGCCAGCGCCTTGTGTTTGGGAGTCAGCAGCTGCTGGACTTTTGCGATTGCTTTCACTGTGCACTGAATGCCTGGACGGCATGTGCACGTTAAAACAACGAGCTGGGCAAGAGTAATCGAAAGATCACGGCCGTCAGAAAGCAGCTTATATATTGCCCTGGGAAGAGTACTGTTTTTGGAGTGTGCAGTAAAATCGTGTTTCTGGACAAAGGAGGCATAAGAGCGCTGCGCTCCTAAGCTATCTCTCTGCGAGAGACACTGCCAAAGCTTTTCGCTAGGATGCAGTCTAGTGCAGACGCACACTACGGCTCTCCGGAGCTGTCCGAAGCCAAGCGCCGGTGGCCGGCGTCTTTCGGCTGAAGCAGCGCTTCGGAGCGAAGGGCTGCCGCTCCGCTGTTGTGTGCGCGAAGCAGCCGCTTCTCCTGCTCCGGGAGCCGGACAGAGCGGTAGCTTGCACGAGGGCGAAGAACGTTGCCGCAGGGAGACGACATTGTGTGCACAGCCTTGCGACTGCTAGAGGACGGTGGCTAAAGCTCCCTGCCTTTTCAATGCACTGCTGGCATGCTTTATTGAAGGTGTTCCGAGACAACTTTCCTGGGTTTTGACTTCGTCCTGATGCAGCCCCTCCTGGGAAATTGGTGCTCGTCCCAGAAGGCTCGAGATGCAGAAAACTCGATGGCAGCTGCAGAAATGAAGGACTCTGTTGAAGTGTGGAGAAGCAAGAACGTAGACAGCGCCTTGTGTTTGGGAGTCAGCAGCTGCTGGACTTTTGCGATTGCTTTCACTGTGCACTGAATGCCAGGACGGCATGTGCACGTTAAAACAACGAGCTGGGCAAGAGCAGGGAGGGATCACGGCCATCAGAAAGCAGCTTATATATTGCCCTGGGAAGAGTACTGTTTTTGGAGTGTGCAGTAAAATCGTGTTTCTGGACAAGGGAGGCATAAGTGCGCTGCGCTCCTAAGCTATCTCCCTGCGAGACACACTGCCAAAGCTTTTCGCTAGGATGCAGTCTAGTGCAGACGCACACTACGGCTCTCCGGAGCTGTCCGAAGCCAAGCGCCGGTGGCCGGCGTCTTTCGGCTGAAGCAGCGCTTCGGAGCGTAGGGCTGCCTCTCCGCTGTTGTGTGCGCGAAGCAGCCGCTTCTCCTGCTCCGGGAGCCGGACAGAGCGCTAGCTTGTACGGGGGCGAAGAACGAAGCCGCAGAGCACCGGGCTTCTGCGCGCACCCTAAGGACTGCTAGACGACGGTGGTGGCCGCTCGCCTGCCTCTTCAATTCCCTTCTAGCATCCTTATGGAAGGTGTTCCAGGACAAATTCCCTGAGTTTTGACTTCCTCCTGATGCAGCCCCTCCTGGGAAACTCGTGCTCGTCCTCTGAGTCTCCGACATGCAGAGACCTCGATGGCAACTGCAGAAATGAAGGGCTGCGTTGAGTTGTCGAGAAGCAAGAACATAGCCAGCGCCTTGTGTTTGGGAGTCAGCAGCTGCTGGACTTTTGCGATTGCTTTCACTGTGCACTGAATGCCTGGACGGCATGTGCACGTTAAAACAACGAGCTGGGCAAGAGTAATCGAAAGATCACGGCCGTCAGAAAGCAGCTTATATATTGCCCTGGGAAGAGTACTGTTTTTGGAGTGTGCAGTAAAATCGTGTTTCTGGACAAAGGAGGCATAAGAGCGCTGCGCTCCTAAGCTATCTCTCTGCGAGAGACACTGCCAAAGCTTTTCGCTAGGATGCAGTCTAGTGCAGACGCACACTACGGCTCTCCGGAGCTGTCCGAAGCCAAGCGCCGGTGGCCGGCGTCTTTCGGCTGAAGCAGCGCTTCGGAGCGGACGGCTGCCGCTCCGCTGTTGTGTGCGCGAAGCAGCCGCTTCTCCTGCTCCGGGAGCCGGACAGAGCGGTAGCTTGCACGAGGGCGAAGAACGTTGCCGCAGGGAGACGACATTGTGTGCACAGCCTTGCGACTGCTAGAGGACGGTGGCTAAAGCTCCCTGCCTTTTCAATGCACTGCTGGCATGCTTTATTGAAGGTGTTCCGAGACAACTTTCCTGGGTTTTGACTTCGTCCTGATGCAGCCCCTCCTGGGAAATTGGTGCTCGTCCCAGAAGGCTCGAGATGCAGAAAACTCGATGGCAGCTGCAGAAATGAAGGACTCTGTTGAAGTGTGGAGAAGCAAGAACGTAGACAGCGCCTTGTGTTTGGGAGTCAGCAGCTGCTGGACTTTTGCGATTGCTTTCACTGTGCACTGAATGCCAGGACGGCATGTGCACGTTAAAACAACGAGCTGGGCAAGAGCAGGGAGGGATCACGGCCATCAGAAAGCAGCTTATATATTGCCCTGGGAAGAGTACTGTTTTTGGAGTGTGCAGTAAAATCGTGTTTCTGGACAAGGGAGGCATAAGTGCGCTGCGCTCCTAAGCTATCTCCCTGCGAGACACACTGCCAAAGCTTTTCGCTAGGATGCAGTCTAGTGCAGACGCACACTACGGCTCTCCGGAGCTGTCCGAAGCCAAGCGCCGGTGGCCGGCGTCTTTCGGCTGAAGCAGCGCTTCGGAGCGTAGGGCTGCCTCTCCGCTGTTGTGTGCGCGAAGCAGCCGCTTCTCCTGCTCCGGGAGCCGGACAGAGCGCTAGCTTGTACGGGGGCGAAGAACGAAGCCGCAGAGCACCGGGCTTCTGCGCGCACCCTAAGGACTGCTAGACGACGGTGGTGGCCGCTCGCCTGCCTCTTCAATTCCCTTCTAGCATCCTTATGGAAGGTGTTCCAGGACAAATTCCCTGAGTTTTGACTTCCTCCTGATGCAGCCCCTCCTGGGAAACTCGTGCTCGTCCTCTGAGTCTCCGACATGCAGAGACCTCGATGGCAACTGCAGAAATGAAGGGCTGCGTTGAGTTGTCGAGAAGCAAGAACATAGCCAGCGCCTTGTGTTTGGGAGTCAGCAGCTGCTGGACTTTTGCGATTGCTTTCACTGTGCACTGAATGCCTGGACGGCACGTGCACGTTAAAACAACGAGCTGGGCAAGAGTAATCGAAAGATCACGGCCGTCAGAAAGCAGCTTATATATTGCCCTGGGAAGAGTACTGTTTTTGGAGTGTGCAGTAAAATCGTGTTTCTGGACAAAGGAGGCATAAGTGCGCTGCGCTCCTAAGCTATCTCTCTGCGAGACACACTGCCAAAGCTTTTCGCTAGGATGCAGTCTAGTGCAGACGCACACTACGGCTCTCCGGAGCTGTCCGAAGCCAAGCGCCGGTGGCCGGCGTCTTTCGGCTGAAGCAGCGCTTCGGAGCGTAGGGCTGCCGCTCCGCTGTTGTGTGCGCGAAGCAGCCGCTTCTCCAGCTCGGGAGCCGGACAGAGCGGTAGCTTGCACGAGGGCGAAGAACGTTGCCGCAGGGAGACGACATTGTGTGCACAGCCTTGCGACTGCTAGAGGACGGTGGCTAAAGCTCCCTGCCTTTTCAATGCACTGCTGGCATGCTTTATTGAAGGTGTTCCGAGACAACTTTCCTGGGTTTTGACTTCGTCCTGATGCAGCCCCTCCTGGGAAATTGGTGCTCGTCCCAGAAGGCTCGAGATGCAGAAAACTCGATGGCAGCTGCAGAAATGAAGGACTCTCTTGAAGTGTGGAGAAGCAAGAACATAGCCAGCGCCTTGTGTTTGGGAGTCAGCAGCTGCTGGACTTTTGCGATTGCTTTCACTGTGCACTGAATGCCAGGACGGCCTGTGCACGTTAAAACAACGAGCTGGGCAAGAGCAGGGAGGGATCACGGCCATCAGAAAGCAGCTTATATTTTGCCCTGGGAAGAGTACTGTTTTTGGAGTGTGCAGTAAAATCGTGTTTCTGGACAAGGGAGGCATAAGTGCGCTGCGCTCCTAAGCTATCTCTCTGCGAGACACACTGCCAAAGCTTTTCGCTAGGATGCAGTCAAGTGCAGACGCACACTACGGCTCTCCGGAGCTGTCCGAAGCCAAGCGCCGGTGGCCGGCGTCTTTCGGCTGAAGCAGCGCTTCGGAGCGTACGGCTGCCGCTCCGCTTTTGTGTGCGCGAAGCAGCCGCTTCTCCTGCTCCGGGAGCCGGACAGAGCGGTAGCTTGTACGGGGGCGAAGAACGAAGCCGCAGAGCACCGGGCTTCTGCGCGCACCCTAAGGACTGCTAGAGGACGGTGGTGGCCGCACGCCTGCCTCTTCAATTCCCTTCTAGCATCCTTATGGAAGGTGTTCCATGACAAATTCCCTGAGTTTTGACTTCCTCCTGATGCAGCCCCTCCTGGGAAACTCGTGCTCGTCCTCTGAGTCTCCGACATGCAGAGACCTCGATGGCAACTGCAGAAATGAAGGGCTGCGTTGAGTTGTCGAGAAGCAAGAACATAGCCAGCGCCTTGTGTTTGGGAGTCAGCAGCTGCTGGACTTTTGCGATTGCTTTCACTGTGCACTGAATGCCTGGACGGCACGTGCACGTTAAAAGAACGAGCTGGGCAAGAGTAATCGAAAGATCACGGCCGTCAGAAAGCAGCTTATATATTGCCCTGGGAAGAGTACTGTTTTTGGAGTGTGCAGTAAAATCGTGTTTCTAGACAAGGGAGGCATAAGTGCGCTGCGCTCCTAAGCTATCTCTCTGCGAGACACACTGCCAAAGCTTTTCGCTAGGATGCAGTCTAGTGCAGACGCACACTACGGCTCTCCGGAGCTGTCCGAAGCCAAGCGCCGGTGGCCGGCGTCTTTCGGCTGAAGCAGCGCTTCGGAGCGTACGGCTGCTGCTCCGCTGTTGTGTGCGCGAAGCAGCCGCTTCTCCTGCTCCGGGAGCCGGACAGAGCGGTAGCTTGCACGAGGGCGAAGAACGTTGCCGCAGGGAGACGACATTGTGTGCACAGCTTTGCGACTGCTAGAGGACGGTGGCTAAAGCTCCCTGCCTTTTCAATGCACTGCTGGCATGCTTTATTGTAGGTGTTCCGAGACAACTTTCCTGGGTTTTGACTTCGTCCTGATGCAGCCCCTCCTGGGAAATTTGTGCTCGTCCCAGAAGGCTCGAGATGCAGAAAACTCGATGGCAGCTGCAGAAATGAAGGGCTGCGTTGAGTTGTCGAGAAGCAAGAACGTAGACAAGCGCCTTGTGTTTGGGAGTCAGCAGCTGCTGGACTTTTGCGATTGCTTTCACTGTGCTCTTAATGCCAGGAAGGCACGTGCACGCTGCAACAACCAGCTGGGCAAGAGTGGGCAGAAGAGAACGGGCGTCAGACATCAGGTTACATAGTAACATGGAAAGAGCAGTGTTTTTGGAGTGTGCAGTAAAATCGTGTTTCTGGACAAGGGAGGCATAAGTGCGCTGCGCTCCTAAGCTATCTCCCTGCGAGACACACTGCCAAAGCTTTTCGCTAGGATGCAGTCTAGTGCAGACGCACACTACGGCTCTCCGGAGCTGTCCGAAGCCAAGCGCCGGTGGCCGGCGTCTTTCGGCTGAAGCAGCGCTTTGGAGCGTACGGCTGCCGCTCCGCTGTTGTGTGCGCGAAGCAGCCGCTTCTCCTGCTCCGGGAGCCGGACAGAGCGGTAGCTTGCACGAGGGCGAAGAACGTTGCCGCAGGGAGACGACATTGTGTGCACAGCCTTGCGACTGCTAGAGGACGGTGGCTAAAGCTCCCTGCCTTTTCAATGCACTGCTGGCATGCTTTATTGAAGGTGTTCCGAGACAACTTTCCTGGGTTTTGACTTCGTCCTGATGCAGCCCCTCCTGGGAAATTTCTGCTCGTCCCAGAAGGCTCGAGATGCAGAAAACACGATGGCAGCTGCAGAAATGAAGGACTCTGTTGAAGTGTGGAGAAGCAAGAACGTAGACAGCGCCTTGTGTTTGGGAGTCAGCAGCTGCTGGACTTTTGCGATTGCTTTCACTGTGCACTGAATGCCAGGACGGCATGTGCACGTTAAAACAACGAGCTGGGCAAGAGCAGGGAGGGATCACGGCCATCAGAAAGCAGCTTATATATTGCCCTGGGAAGAGTACTGTTTTTGGAGTGTGCAGTAAAATCGTGTTTCTGGACAAGGGAGGCATAAGTGCGCTGCGCTCCTAAGCTATCTCTCTGCGAGACACACTGCCAAAGCTTTTCGCTAGGATGCAGTCTAGTGCAGACGCACACTACGGCTCTCCGGAGCTGTCCGAAGCCAAGCGCCGGTGGCCGGCGTCTTTCGGCTGAAGCAGCGCTTCGGAGCGTAGGGCTGCCTCTCCGCTGTTGTGTGCGCGAAGCAGCCGCTTCTCCTGCTCCGGGAGCCGGACAGAGCGCTAGCTTGTACGGGGGCGAAGAACGAAGCCGCAGAGCACCGGGCTTCTGCGCGCACCCTAAGGACTGCTAGAGGACGGTGGTGGCCGCACGCCTGCCTCTTCAATTCCCTTCTAGCATCCTTATGGAAGGTGTTCCAGGACAAATTCCCTGAGTTTTGACTTCCTCCTGATGCAGCCCCTCCTGGGAAACTCGTGCTCGTCCTCTGAGTCTCCGACATGCAGAGACCTCGATGGCAACTGCAGAAATGAAGGGCTGCGTTGAGTTGTCGAGAAGCAAGAACATAGCCAGCGCCTTGTGTTTGGGAGTCAGCAGCTGCTGGACTTTTGCGATTGCTTTCACTGTGCACTGAATGCCTGGACGGCACGTGCACGTTAAAAGAACGAGCTGGGCAAGAGTAATCGAAAGATCACGGCCGTCAGAAAGCAGCTTATATATTGCCCTGGGAAGAGTACTGTTTTTGGAGTGTGCAGTAAAATCGTGTTTCTGGGCAAGGGAGGCATAAGTGCGCTGCGCTCCTAAGCTATCTCTCTGCGAGACACACTGCCAAAGCTTTTCGCTAGGATGCAGTCTAGTGCAGACGCACACTACGGCTCTCCGGAGCTGTCCGAAGCCAAGCGCCGGTGGCCGGCGTCTTTCGGCTGAAGCAGCGCTTCGGAGCGTATGGCTGCCGCTCCGCTGTTGTGTGCGCGAAGCAGCCGCTTCTCCTGCTCCGGGAGCCGGACAGAGCGGTAGCTTGCACGAGGGCGAAGAACGTTGCCGCAGGGAGACGACATTGTGTGCACAGCTTTGCGACTGCTAGAGGACGGTGGCTAAAGCTCCCTGCCTTTTCAATGCACTGCTGGCATGCTTTATTGAAGGTGTTCCGAGACAACTTTCCTGGGTTTTGACTTCGTCCTGATGCAGCCCCTCCTGGGAAATTGGTGCTCGTCCCAGAAGGCTCGAGATGCAGAAAACTCGATGGCAGCTGCAGAAATGAAGGGCTGCGTTGAGTTGTCGAGAAGCAAGAACGTAGACAAGCGCCTTGTGTTTGGGAGTCAGCAGCTGCTGGACTTTTGCGATTGCTTTCACTGTGCACTGAATGCCAGGAAGGCACGTGCACGCTGCAACAACCAGCTGGGCAAGAGTGGGCAGAAGAGAACGGGCGTCAGACATCAGGTTACATAGTAACATGGAAAGAGCAGTGTTTTTGGAGTGTGCAGTAAAATCGTGTTTCTGGACAAGGGAGGCATAAGTGCGCTGCGCTCCTAAGCTATCTCCCTGCGAGACACACTGCCAAAGCTTTTCGCTAGGATGCAGTCTAGTGCAGACGCACACTACGGCTCTCCGGAGCTGTCCGAAGCCAAGCGCCGGTGGCCGGCGTCTTTCGGCTGAAGCAGCGCTTCGGAGCGTAGGGCTGCCGCTCCGCTGTTGTGTGCGCGAAGCAGCCGCTTCTCCTGCTCCGGGAGCCGGACAGAGCGGTAGCTTGCACGAGGGCGAAGAACGTTGCCGCAGGGAGACGACATTGTGTGCACAGCTTTGCGACTGCTAGAGGACGGTGGCTAAAGCTCCCTGCCTTTTCAATGCACTGCTGGCATGCTTTATTGAAGGTGTTCCGAGACAACTTTCCTGGGTTTTGACTTCGTCCTGATGCAGCCCCTCCTGGGAAATTGGTGCTCGTCCCAGAAGGCTCGAGATGCAGAAAACTCGATGGCAGCTGCAGAAATGAAGGACTCTGTTGAAGTGTGGAGAAGCAAGAACATAGCCAGCGCCTTGTGTTTGGGAGTCAGCAGCTGCTGGACTTTTGCGATTGCTTTCACTGTGCACTGAATGCCTGGACGGCACGTGCACGTTAAAACAACGAGCTGGGCAAGAGTAATCGAAAGATCACGGCCGTCAGAAAGCAGCTTGTATATTGCCCTGGGAAGAGTACTGTTTTTGGAGTGTGCAGTAAAATCGTGTTTCTGGGCAAGGGAGGCATAAGTGCGCTGCGCTCCTAAGCTATCTCTCTGCGAGACACACTGCCAAAGCTTTTCGCTAGGATGCAGTCTAGTGCAGACGCACACTACGGCTCTCCGGAGCTGTCCGAAGCCAAGCGCCGGTGGCCGGCGTCTTTCGGCTGAAGCAGCGCTTCGGAGCGTACGGCTGCCGCTCCGCTGTTGTGTGCGCGAAGCAGCCGCTTCTCCTGCTCCGGGAGCCGGACAGAGCGGTAGCTTGCACGAGGGCGAAGAACGTTGCCGCAGGGAGACGACATTGTGTGCACAGCTTTGCGACTGCTAGAGGACGGTGGCTAAAGCTCCCTGCCTTTTCAATGCACTGCTGGCATGCTTTATTGAAGGTGTTCCGAGACAACTTTCCTGGGTTTTGACTTCGTCCTGATGCAGCCCCTCCTGGGAAATTGGTGCTCGTCCCAGAAGGCTCGAGATGCAGAAAACTCGATGGCAGCTGCAGAAATGAAGGGCTGCGTTGAGTTGTCGAGAAGCAAGAACGTAGACAAGCGCCTTGTGTTTGGGAGTCAGCAGCTGCTGGACTTTTGCGATTGCTTTCACTGTGCACTGAATGCCAGGAAGGCACGTGCACGCTGCAACAACCAGCTGGGCAAGAGTGGGCAGAAGAGAACGGGCGTCAGACATCAGGTTACATAGTAACATGGAAAGAGCAGTGTTTTTGGAGTGTGCAGTAAAATCGTGTTTCTGGACAAGGGAGGCATAAGTGCGCTGCGCTCCTAAGCTATCTCCCTGCGAGACACACTGCCAAAGCTTTTCGCTAGGATGCAGTCTAGTGCAGACGCACACTACGGCTCTCCGGAGCTGTCCGAAGCCAAGCGCCGGTGGCCGGCGTCTTTCGGCTGAAGCAGCGCTTCGGAGCGTAGGGCTGCCGCTCCGCTGTTGTGTGCGCGAAGCAGCCGCTTCTCCTGCTCCGGGAGCCGGACAGAGCGGTAGCTTGCACGAGGGCGAAGAACGTTGCCGCAGGGAGACGACATTGTGTGCACAGCTTTGCGACTGCTAGAGGACGGTGGCTAAAGCTCCCTGCCTTTTCAATGCACTGCTGGCATGCTTTATTGAAGGTGTTCCGAGACAACTTTCCTGGGTTTTGACTTCGTCCTGATGCAGCCCCTCCTGGGAAATTGGTGCTCGTCCCAGAAGGCTCGAGATGCAGAAAACTCGATGGCAGCTGCAGAAATGAAGGACTCTGTTGAAGTGTGGAGAAGCAAGAACATAGCCAGCGCCTTGTGTTTGGGAGTCAGCAGCTGCTGGACTTTTGCGATTGCTTTCACTGTGCACTGAATGCCTGGACGGCACGTGCACGTTAAAACAACGAGCTGGGCAAGAGTAATCGAAAGATCACGGCCGTCAGAAAGCAGCTTGTATATTGCCCTGGGAAGAGTACTGTTTTTGGAGTGTGCAGTAAAATCGTGTTTCTGGGCAAGGGAGGCATAAGTGCGCTGCGCTCCTAAGCTATCTCTCTGCGAGACACACTGCCAAAGCTTTTCGCTAGGATGCAGTCTAGTGCAGACGCACACTACGGCTCTCCGGAGCTGTCCGAAGCCAAGCGCCGGTGGCCGGCGTCTTTCGGCTGAAGCAGCGCTTCGGAGCGTACGGCTGCCGCTCCGCTGTTGTGTGCGCGAAGCAGCCGCTTCTCCTGCTCCGGGAGCCGGACAGAGCGGTAGCTTGCACGAGGGCGAAGAACGTTGCCGCAGGGAGACGACATTGTGTGCACAGCTTTGCGACTGCTAGAGGACGGTGGCTAAAGCTCCCTGCCTTTTCAATGCACTGCTGGCATGCTTTATTGAAGGTGTTCCGAGACAACTTTCCTGGGTTTTGACTTCGTCCTGATGCAGCCCCTCCTGGGAAATTGGTGCTCGTCCCAGAAGGCTCGAGATGCAGAAAACTCGATGGCAGCTGCAGAAATGAAGGACTCTGTTGAAGTGTGGAGAAGCAAGAACATAGCCAGCGCCTTGTGTTTGGGAGTCAGCAGCTGCTGGACTTTTGCGATTGCTTTCACTGTGCTCTTAATGCCAGGAAGGCACGTGCACGCTGCAACAACCAGCTGGGCAAGAGTGGGCAGAAGAGAACGGGCGTCAGACATCAGGTTACATAGTAACATGGAAAGAGCAGTGTTTTTGGAGTGTGCAGTAAAATCGTGTTTCTGGACAAGGGAGGCATAAGTGCGCTGCGCTCCTAAGCTATCTCCCTGCGAGACACACTGCCAAAGCTTTTCGCTAGGATGCAGTCTAGTGCAGACGCACACTACGGCTCTCCGGAGCTGTCCGAAGCCAAGCGCCGGTGGCCGGCGTCTTTCGGCTGAAGCAGCGCTTCGGAGCGTAGGGCTGCCGCTCCGCTGTTGTGTGCGCGAAGCAGCCGCTTCTCCTGCTCCGGGAGCCGGACAGAGCGGTAGCTTGCACGAGGGCGAAGAACGTTGCCGCAGGGAGACGACATTGTGTGCACAGCTTTGCGACTGCTAGAGGACGGTGGCTAAAGCTCCCTGCCTTTTCAATGCACTGCTGGCATGCTTTATTGAAGGTGTTCCGAGACAACTTTCCTGGGTTTTGACTTCGTCCTGATGCAGCCCCTCCTGGGAAATTTGTGCTCGTCCCAGAAGGCTCGAGATGCAGAAAACTCGATGGCAGCTGCAGAAATGAAGGACTCTGTTGAAGTGTGGATAAGCAAGAACGTAGACAGCGCCTTGTGTTTGGGAGTCAGCAGCTGCTGGACTTTTGCGATTGCTTTCACTGTGCACTGAATGCCAGGAAGGCACGTGCACGCTGCAACAACCAGCTGGGCAAGAGTGGGCAGAAGAGAACGGGCGTCAGACATCAGGTTACATAGTAACATGGAAAGAGCAGTGTTTTTGGAGTGTGCAGTAAAATCGTGTTTCTGGACAAGGGAGGCATAAGTGCGCTGCGCTCCTAAGCTATCTCCCTGCGAGACACACTGCCAAAGCTTTTCGCTAGGATGCAGTCTAGTGCAGACGCACACTACGGCTCTCCGGAGCTGTCCGAAGCCAAGCGCCGGTGGCCGGCATCTTTCGGCTGAAGCAGCGCTTCGGAGCGTAGGGCTGCCGCTCCGCTGTTGTGTGCGCGAAGCAGCCGCTTCTCCTGCTCCGGGAGCCGGACAGTGCGCTAGCTTGCACGAGGGCAAAGAACGTTGCCGCAGGGAGACGACATTGTGTGCACAGCCTTGCGACTGCTAGAGGACGGTGGCTAAAGCTCCCTGCCTTTTCAATGCACTGCTGGCATGCTTTATTGAAGGTGTTCCGAGACAACTTTCCTGGGTTTTGACTTCTTCCTGATGCAGCCCCTCCTGGGAAATTGGTGCTCGTCCCAGAAGGCTCGAGATGCAGAAAACTCGATGGCAGCTGCAGAAATGAAGGACTCTGTTGAAGTGTGGAGAAGCAAGAACATAGCCAGCGCCTTGTGTTTGGGAGTCAGCAGCTGCTGGACTTTTGCGATTGCTTTCACTGTGCACTGAATGCCTGGACGGCACGTGCACGTTAAAACAACGAGCTGGGCAAGAGTAATCGAAAGATCACGGCCATCAGAAAGCAGCTTATATATTGCCCTGGGAAGAGTACTGTTTTTGGAGTGTGCAGTAAAATCGTGTTTCTGGGCAAGGGAGGCATAAGTGCGCTGCGCTCCTAAGCTATCTCTTTGCGAGACACACTGCCAAAGCTTTTCGCTAGGATGCAGTCTAGTGCAGACGCACACTACGGCTCTCCGGAGCTGTCCGAAGCCAAGCGCCGGTGGCCGGCGTCTTTCGGCTGAAGCAGCGCTTCGGAGCGTACGGCTGCCGCTCCGCTGTTGTGTGCGCGAAGCAGCCGCTTCTCCTGCTCCGGGAGCCGGACAGAGCGGTAGCTTGCACGAGGGCGAAGAACGTTGCCGCAGGGAGACGACATTGTGTGCACAGCTTTGCGACTGCTAGAGGACGGTGGCTAAAGCTCCCTGCCTTTTCAATGCACTGCTGGCATGCTTTATTGAAGGTGTTCCGAGACAACTTTCCTGGGTTTTGACTTCGTCCTGATGCAGCCCCTCCTGGGAAATTGGTGCTCGTCCCAGAAGGCTCGAGATGCAGAAAACTCGATGGCAGCTGCAGAAATGAAGGACTCTGTTGAAGTGTGGAGAAGCAAGAACATTGCCAGCGCCTTGTGTTTGGGAGTCAGCAGCTGCTGGACTTTTGCGATTGCTTTCACTGTGCACTGAATGCCAGGACGGCATGTGCACGTTAAAACAACGAGCTGGGCAAGAGCAGGGAGGGATCACGGCCATCAGAAAGCAGCTTATATATTGCCCTGGGAAGAGTACTGTTTTTGGAGTGTGCAGTAAAATCGTGTTTCTGGACAAGGGAGGCATAAGTGCGCTGCGCTCCTAAGCTGTCTCTCTGCGAGACACACTGCCAAAGCTTTTCGCTAGGATGCAGTCTAGTGCAGACGCACACTACGGCTCTCCGGAGCTGTCCGAAGCCAAGCGCCGGTGGCCGGCGTCTTTCGGCTGAAGCAGCGCTTCGGAGCGTAGGGCTGCCTCTCCGCTGTTGTGTGCGCGAAGCAGCCGCTTCTCCTGCTCCGGGAGCCGGACAGAGCGCTAGCTTGTACGGGGGCGAAGAACGAAGCCGCAGAGCACCGGGCTTCTGCGCGCACCCTAAGGACTGCTAGAGGACGGTGGTGGCCGCACGCCTGCCTCTTCAATTCCCTTCTAGCATCCTTATGGAAGGTGTTCCAGGACAAATTCCCTGAGTTTTGACTTCCTCCTGATGCAGCCCCTCCTGGGAAACTCGTGCTCGTCCTCTGAGTCTCCGACATGCAGAGACCTCGATGGCAACTGCAGAAATGAAGGGCTGCGTTGAGTTGTCGAGAAGCAAGAACATAGCCAGCGCCTTGTGTTTGGGAGTCAGCAGCTGCTGGACTTTTGCGATTGCTTTCACTGTGCACTGAATGCCTGGACGGCACGTGCACGTTAAAACAACGAGCTGGGCAAGAGTAATCGAAAGATCACGGCCGTCAGAAAGCAGCTTATATATTGCCCTGGGAAGAGTACTGTTTTTGGAGTGTGCAGTAAAATCGTGTTTCTGGGCAAGGGAGGCATAAGTGCGCTGCGCTCCTAAGCTATCTCTCTGCGAGACACACTGCCAAAGCTTTTCGCTAGGATGCAGTCTAGTGCAGACGCACACTATGGCTCTCCGGAGCTGTCCGAAGCCAAGCGCCGGTGGCCGGCGTCTTTCGGCTGAAGCAGCGCTTCGGAGCGTACGGCTGCCGCTCCGCTGTTGTGTGCGCGAAGCAGCCGCTTCTCCTGCTCCGGGAGCCGGACAGAGCGGTAGCTTGCACGAGGGCGAAGAACGTTGCCGCAGGGAGACGACATTGTGTGCACAGCTTTGCGACTGCTAGAGGACGGTGGCTAAAGCTCCCTGCCTTTTCAATGCACTGCTGGCATGCTTTATTGAAGGTGTTCCGAGACAACTTTCCTGGGTTTTGACTTCGTCCTGATGCAGCCCCTCCTGGGAAATTGGTGCTCGTCCCAGAAGGCTCGAGATGCAGAAAACTCGATGGCAGCTGCAGAAATGAAGGACTCTGTTGAAGTGTGGAGAAGCAAGAACATAGCCAGCGCCTTGTGTTTGGGAGTCAGCAGCTGCTGGACTTTTGCGATTGCTTTCACTGTGCTCTTAATGCCAGGAAGGCACGTGCACGCTGCAACAACCAGCTGGGCAAGAGTGGGCAGAAGAGAACGGCCATCAGACATCAGGTTACATAGTAACATGGAAAGAGCAGTGTTTTTGGAGTGTGCAGTAAAATCGTGTTTCTGGACAAGGGAGGCATAAGTGCGCTGCGCTCCTAAGGTATCTCCCTGCGAGACACACTGCCAAAGCTTTTCGCTAGGATGCAGTCTAGTGCAGACGCACACTATGGCTCTCCGGAGCTGTCCGAAGCCAAGCGCCGGTGGCCGGCGTCTTTCGGCTGAAGCAGCGCTTCGGAGCGTACGGCTGCTGCTCCGCTGTTGTGTGCGCGAAGCAGCCGCTTCTCCTGCTCCGGGAGCCGGACAGAGCGGTAGCTTGCACGAGGGCGAAGAACGTTGCCGCAGGGAGACGACATTGTGTGCACAGCCTTGCGACTGCTAGAGGACGGTGGCTAAAGCTCCCTGCCTTTTCAATGCACTGCTGGCATGCTTTATTGAAGGTGTTCCGAGACAACTTTCCTGGGTTTTGACTTCGTCCTGATGCAGCCCCTCCTGGGAAATTGGTGCTCGTCCCAGAAGGCTCGAGATGCAGAAAACTCGATGGCAGCTGCAGAAATGAAGGACTCTGTTGAAGTGTGGAGAAGCAAGAACGTAGACAAGCGCCTTGTGTTTGGGAGTCAGCAGCTGCTGGACTTTTGCGATTGCTTTCACTGTGCACTGAATGCCAGGACGGCATGTGCACGTTACAACAACGAGCTGGGCAAGAGCAGGGAGGGATCACGGCCATCAGAAAGCAGCTTATATATTGCCCTGTAAAGAGTACTGTTTTTGGAGTGTGCAGTAAAATCGTGTTTCTGGGCAAGGGAGGCATAAGTGCGCTGCGCTCCTAAGCTATCTCTCTGCGAGACACACTGCCAAAGCTTTTCGCTAGGATGCAGTCTAGTGCAGACGCACACTACGGCTCTCCGGAGCTGTCCGAAGCCAAGCGCCGGTGGCCGGCGTCTTTCGGCTGAAGCAGCGCTTCGGAGCGTACGGCTGCCGCTCCGCTGTTGTGTGCGCGAAGCAGCCGCTTCTCCTGCTCCGGGAGCCGGACAGAGCGGTAGCTTGCACGAGGGCGAAGAACGTTGCCGCAGGGAGACGACATTGTGTGCACAGCTTTGCGACTGCTAGAGGACGGTGGCTAAAGCTCCCTGCCTTTTCAATGCACTGCTGGCATGCTTTATTGAAGGTGTTCCGAGACAACTTTCCTGGGTTTTGACTTCGTCCTGATGCAGCCCCTCCTGGGAAATTTCTGCTCGTCCCAGAAGGCTCGAGATGCAGAAAACTCGATGGCAGCTGCAGAAATGAAGGACTCTGTTGAAGTGTGGAGAAGCAAGAACATAGCCAGCGCCTTGTGTTTGGGAGTCAGCAGCTGCTGGACTTTTGCGATTGCTTTCACTGTGCTCTTAATGCCAGGAAGGCACGTGCACGCTGCAACAACCAGCTGGGCAAGAGTGGGCAGAAGAGAACGGGCGTCAGACATCAGGTTACATAGTAACATGGAAAGAGCAGTGTTTTTGGAGTGTGCAGTAAAATCGTGTTTCTGGACAAGGGAGGCATAAGTGCGCTGCGCTCCTAAGCTATCTCTCTGCGAGACACACTGCCAAAGCTTTTCGCTAGGATGCAGTCTAGTGCAGACGCACACTACGGCTCTCCGGAGCTGTCCGAAGCCAAGCGCCGGTGGCCGGCGTCTTTCGGCTGAAGCAGCGCTTCGGAGCGTAGGGCTGCCGCTCCGCTGTTGTGTGCGCGAAGCAGCCGCTTCTCCTGCTCCGGGAGCCGGACAGAGCGGTAGCTTGCACGAGGGCGAAGAACGTTGCCGCAGGGAGACGACATTGTGTGCACAGCCTTGCGACTGCTAGAGGACGGTGGCTAAAGCTCCCTGCCTTTTCAATGCACTGCTGGCATGCTTTATTGAAGGTGTTCCGAGACAACTTTCCTGGGTTTTGACTTCGTCCTGATGCAGCCCCTCCTGGGAAATTGGTGCTCGTCCCAGAAGGCTCGAGATGCAGAAAACTCAATGGCAGCTGCAGAAATGAAGGACTCTGTTGAAGTGTGGAGAAGCAAGAACGTAGACAAGCGCCTTGTGTTTGGGAGTCAGCAGCTGCTGGACTTTTGCGATTGCTTTCACTGTGCTCTTAATGCCAGGAAGGCACGTGCATGCTGCAACAACCAGCTGGGCAAGAGTGGGCAGAAGAGAACGGGCGTCAGACATCAGGTTACATAGTAACATGGAAAGAGCAGTGTTTTTGGAGTGTGCAGTAAAATCGTGTTTCTGGGCAAGGGAGGCATAAGTGCGCTGCGCTCCTAAGCTATCTCCCTGCGAGACACACTGCCAAAGCTTTTCGCTAGGATGCAGTCTAGTGCAGACGCACACTACGGCTCTCCGGAGCTGTCCGAAGCCAAGCGCCGGTGGCTGGCGTCTTTCAGCTGAAGCAGCGCTTCGGAGCGTAGGGCTGCCGCTCCGCTGTTGTGTGCGCGAAGCAGCCGCTTCTCCTGCTCCGGGAGCCGGACAGAGCGGTAGCTTGCACGAGGGCGAAGAACGTTGCCGCAGGGAGACGACATTGTGTGCACAGCCTTGCGACTGCTAGAGGACGGTGGCTAAAGCTCCCTGTCTTTTCAATGCACTGCTGGCATGCTTTATTGAAGGTGTTCCGAGACAACTTTCCTGGGTTTTGACTTCGTCCTGATGCAGCCCCTCCTGGGAAATTGGTGCTCGTCCCAGAAGGCTCGAGATGCAGAAAACTCGATGGCAGCTGCAGAAATGAAGGACTCTGTTGAAGTGTGGAGAAGCAAGAACGTAGACAGCGCCTTGTGTTTGGGAGTCAGCAGCTGCTGGACTTTTGCGATTGCTTTCACTGTGCACTGAATTCCAGGACGGCATGTGCACGTTAAAACAACGAGCTGGGCAAGAGTAATCGAAAGATCACGGCCGTCAGAAAGCAGCTTATATATTGCCCTGGGAAGAGTACTGTTTTTGGAGTGTGCAGTAAAATCGTGTTTCTGGACAAGGGAGGCATAAGTGCGCTGCGCTCCTAAGCTATCTCCCTGCGAGACACACTGCCAAAGCTTTTCGCTAGGATGCAGTCTAGTGCAGACGCACACTACGGCTCTCCGGAGCTGTCCGAAGCCAAGCGCCGGTGGCCGGCGTCTTTCGGCTGAAGCAGCGCTTCGGAGCGTAGGGCTGCCGCTCCGCTGTTGTGTGCGCGAAGCAGCCGCTTCTCCTGCTCCGGGAGCCGGACAGAGCGGTAGCTTGCACGAGGGCGAAGAACGTTGCCGCAGGGAGACGACATTGTGTGCACAGCTTTGCGACTGCTAGAGGACGGTGGCTAAAGCTCCCTGCCTTTTCAATGCACTGCTGGCATGCTTTATTGAAGGTGTTCCGAGACAACTTTCCTGGGTTTTGACTTCGTCCTGATGCAGCCCCTCCTGGGAAATTGGTGCTCGTCCCAGAAGGCTCGAGATGCAGAAAACTCGATGGCAGCTGCAGAAATGAAGGACTCTGTTGAAGTGTGGAGAAGCAAGAACATAGCCAGCGCCTTGTGTTTGGGAGTCAGCAGCTGCTGGACTTTTGCGATTGCTTTCACTGTGCTCTTAATGCCAGGAAGGCACGTGCACGCTGCAACAACCAGCTGGGCAAGAGTGGGCAGAAGAGAACGGGCGTCAGACATCAGGTTACATAGTAACATGGAAAGAGCAGTGTTTTTGGAGTGTGCAGTAAAATCGTGTTTCTGGGCAAGGGAGGCATAAGTGCGCTGCGCTCCTAAGCTATCTCCCTGCGAGACACACTGCCAAAGCTTTTCGCTAGGATGCAGTCTAGTGCAGACGCACACTACGGCTCTCCGGAGCTGTCTGAAGCCAAGCGCCGGTGGCCGGCGTCTTTCGGCTGAAGCAGCGCTTCGGAGCGTAGGGCTGCCTCTCCGCTGTTGTGTGCGCGAAGCAGCCGCTTCTCCTGCTCCGGGAGCCGGACAGAGCGGTAGCTTGCACGAGGGCGAAGAACGTTGCCGCAGGGAGACGACATTGTGTGCACAGCCTTGCGACTGCTAGAGGACGGTGGCTAAAGCTCCCTGCCTTTTCAATGCACTGCTGGCATGCTTTATTGAAGGTGTTCCGAGACAACTTTCCTGGGTTTTGACTTCGTTCTGATGCAGCCCCTCCTGGGAAATTGGTGCTCGTCCCAGAAGGCTCGAGATGCAGAAAACACGATGGCAGCTGCAGAAATGAAGGACTCTGTTGAAGTGTGGAGAAGCAAGAACGTAGACAGCGCCTTGTGTTTGGGAGTCAGCAGCTGCTGGACTTTTGCGATTGCTTTCACTGTGCACTGAATGCCAGGACGGCATGTGCACGTTAAAACAACGAGCTGGGCAAGAGCAGGGAGGGATCACGGCCATCAGAAAGCAGCTTATATATTGCCCTGGGAAGAGTACTGTTTTTGGAGTGTGCAGTAAAATCGTGTTTCTGGACAAGGGAGGCATAAGTGCGCTGCGCTCCTAAGCTATCTCTCTGCGAGACACACTGCCAAAGCTTTTCGCTAGGATGCAGTCTAGTGCAGACGCACACTACGGCTCTCCGGAGCTGTCCGAAGCCAAGCGCCGGTGGCCGGCGTCTTTCGGCTGAAGCAGCGCTTCGGAGCGTAGGGCTGCCTCTCCGCTGTTGTGTGCGCGAAGCAGCCGCTTCTCCTGCTCCGGGAGCCGGACAGAGCAGTAGCTTGTACGGGGGCGAAGAACGAAGCCGCAGAGCACCGGGCTTCTGCGCGCACCCTAAGGACTGCTAGAGGACGGTGGTGGCCGCACGCCTGCCTCTTCAATTCCCTTCTAGCATCCTTATGGAAGGTGTTCCAGGACAAATTCCCTGAGTTTTGAATTCCTCCTGATGCAGCCCCTCCTGGGAAACTCGTGCTCGTCCTCTGAGTCTCCGACATGCAGAGACCTCGATGGCAACTGCAGAAATGAAGGGCTGCGTTGAGTTGTCGAGAAGCAAGAACATAGCCAGCGCCTTGTGTTTGGGAGTCAGCAGCTGCTGGACTTTTGCGATTGCTTTCACTGTGCACTGAATGCCTGGACGGCATGTGCACATTAAAACAACGAGCTGGGCAAGAGTAATCGAAAGATCACGGCCGTCAGAAAGCAGCTTATATATTGCCCTGGGAGAAGTACTGTTTTTGGAGTGTGCAGTAAAATCGTGTTTCTGGACAAGGGAGGCATAAGTGCGCTGCGCTCCTAAGCTATCTCTCTGCGAGACACACTGCCAAAGCTTTTCGCTAGGATGCAGTCTAGTGCAGACGCACACTACGGCTCTCCGGAGCTGTCCGAAGCCAAGCGCCGGTGGCCGGCGTCTTTCGGCTGAAGCAGCGCTTCGGAGCGTAGGGCTGCCGCTCCGCTGTTGTGTGCGCGAAGCAGCCGCTTCTCCTGCTCCGGGAGCCGTACAGAGCGGTAGCTTGCACGAGGGCGAAGAACGTTGCCGCAGGGAGACGACATTGTGTGCACAGCTTTGCGACTGCTAGAGGACGGTGGCTAAAGCTCCCTGCCTTTTCAATGCACTGCTGGCATGCTTTATTGAAGGTGTTCCGAGACAACTTTCCTGGGTTTTGACTTCGTCCTGATGCAGCCCCTCCTGGGAAATTGGTGCTCGTCCCAGAAGGCTCGAGATGCAGAAAACTCGATGGCAGCTGCAGAAATGAAGGGCTGCGTTGAGTTGTCGAGAAGCAAGAACGTAGACAAGCGCCTTGTGTTTGGGAGTCAGCAGCTGCTGGACTTTTGCGATTGCTTTCACTGTGCTCTTAATGCCAGGAAGGCACGTGCACGCTGCAACAACCAGCTGGGCAAGAGTGGGCAGAAGAGAACGGGCGTCAGACATCAGGTTACATAGTAACATGGAAAGAGCAGTGTTTTTGGAGTGTGCAGTAAAATCGTGTTTCTGGACAAGGGAGGCATAAGTGCGCTGCGCTCCTAAGCTATCTCCCTGCGAGACACACTGCCAAAGCTTTTCGCTAGGATGCAGTCTAGTGCAGACGCACACTACGGCTCTCCGGAGCTGTCCGAAGCCAAGCGCCGGTGGCCGGCGTCTTTCGGCTGAAGCAGCGCTTCGGAGCGGACGGCTGCCGCTCCGCTGTTGTGTGCGCGAAGCAGCCGCTTCTCCTGCTCCGGGAGCCGGACAGAGCGGTAGCTTGCACGAGGGCGAAGAACGTTGCCGCAGGGAGACGACATTGTGTGCACAGCCTTGCGACTGCTAGAGGACGGTGGCTAAAGCTCCCTGCCTTTTCAATGCACTGCTGGCATGCTTTATTGAAGGTGTTCCGAGACAACTTTCCTGGGTTTTGACTTCGTCCTGATGCAGCCCCTCCTGGGAAATTGGTGCTCGTCCCAGAAGGCTCGAGATGCAGAAAACTCGATGGCAGCTGCAGAAATGAAGGACTCTGTTGAAGTGTGGAGAAGCAAGAACGTAGACAAGCGCCTTGTGTTTGGGAGTCAGCAGCTGCTGGACTTTTGCGATTGCTTTCACTGTGCTCTTAATGCCAGGAAGGCACGTGCACGCTGCAACAACCAGCTGGGCAAGAGTGGGCAGAAGAGAACGGGCGTCAGACATCAGGTTACATAGTAACATGGAAAGAGCAGTGTTTTTGGAGTGTGCAGTAAAATCGTGTTTCTGGGCAAGGGAGGCATAAGTGCGCTGCGCTCCTAAGCTATCTCCCTGCGAGACACACTGCCAAAGCTTTTCGCTAGGATGCAGTCTAGTGCAGACGCACACTACGGCTCTCCGGAGCTGTCCGAAGCCAAGCGCCGGTGGCCGGCGTCTTTCGGCTGAAGCAGCGCTTCGGAGCGGACGGCTGCCGCTCCGCTGTTGTGTGCGCGAAGCAGCCGCTTCTCCTGCTCCGGGAGCCGGACAGAGCGGTAGCTTGCACGAGGGCGAAGAACGTTGCCGCAGGGAGACGACATTGTGTGCACAGCCTTGCGACTGCTAGAGGACGGTGGCTAAAGCTCCCTGTCTTTTCAATGCACTGCTGGCATGCTTTATTGAAGGTGTTCCGAGACAACTTTCCTGGGTTTTGACTTCGTCCTGATGCAGCCCCTCCTGGGAAATTGGTGCTCGTCCCAGAAGGCTCGAGATGCAGAAAACTCGATGGCAGCTGCAGAAATGAAGGACTCTGTTGAAGTGTGGAGAAGCAAGAACGTAGACAGCGCCTTGTGTTTGGGAGTCAGCATCTGCTGGACTTTTGCGATTGCTTTCACTGTGCACTGAATGCCAGGACGGCATGTGCACGTTAAAACAACGAGCTGGGCAAGAGCAGGGAGGGATCACGGCCATCAGAAAGCAGCTTATATATTGCCCTGGGAAGAGTACTGTTTTTGGAGTGTGCAGTAAAATCGTGTTTCTGGACAAGGGAGGCATAAGTGCGCTGCGCTCCTAAGCTATCTCTCTGCGAGACACACTGCCAAAGCTTTTCGCTAGGATGCAGTCTAGTGCAGACGCACACTACGGCTCTCCGGAGCTGTCCGAAGCCAAGCGCCGGTGGCCGGCGTCTTTCGGCTGAAGCAGCGCTTCGGAGCGTAGGGCTGCCTCTCCGCTGTTGTGTGCGCGAAGCAGCCGCTTCTCCTGCTCCGGGAGCCGGACAGAGCGGTAGCTTGTACGGGGGCGAAGAACGAAGCCGCAGAGCACCGGGCTTCTGCGAGCACCCTAAGGACTGCTAGAGGACGGTGGTGGCCGCACGCCTGCCTCTTCAATTCCCTTCTAGCATCCTTATGGAAGGTGTTCCAGGACAAATTCCCTGAGTTTTGACTTCCTCCTGATGCAGCCCCTCCTGGGAAACTCGTGCTCGTCCTCTGAGTCTCCGACATGCAGAGACCTCGATGGCAACTGCAGAAATGAAGGGCTGCGTTGAGTTGTCGAGAAGCAAGAACATAGCCAGCGCCTTGTGTTTGGGAGTCAGCAGCTGCTGGACTTTTGCGATTGCTTTCACTGTGCACTGAATTCCAGGACGGCATGTGCACGTTAAAACAACGAGCTGGGCAAGAGTAATCGAAAGATCACGGCCGTCAGAAAGCAGCTTATATATTGCCCTGGGAAGAGTACTGTTTTTGGAGTGTGCAGTAAAATCGTGTTTCTGGACAAGGGAGGCATAAGTGCGCTGCGCTCCTAAGCTATCTCTCTGCGAGACACACTGCCAAAGCTTTTCGCTAGGATGCAGTCTAGTGCAGACGCACACTACGGCTCTCCGGAGCTGTCCGAAGCCAAGCGCCGGTGGCCGGCGTCTTTCGGCTGAAGCAGCGCTTCGGAGCGTAGGGCTGCCGCTCCGCTGTTGTGTGCGCGAAGCAGCCGCTTCTCCTGCTCCGGGAGCCGGACAGAGCGGTAGCTTGCACGAGGGCGAAGAACGTTGCCGCAGGGAGACGACATTGTGTGCACAGCTTTGCGACTGCTAGAGGACGGTGGCTAAAGCTCCCTGCCTTTTCAATGCACTGCTGGCATGCTTTATTGAAGGTGTTCCGAGACAACTTTCCTGGGTTTTGACTTCGTCCTGATGCAGCCCCTCCTGGGAAATTGGTGCTCGTCCCAGAAGGCTCGAGATGCAGAAAACTCGATGGCAGCTGCAGAAATGAAGGACTCTGTTGAAGTGTGGAGAAGCAAGAACATAGCCAGCGCCTTGTGTTTGGGAGTCAGCAGCTGCTGGACTTTTGCGATTGCTTTCACTGTGCTCTTAATGCCAGGAAGGCACGTGCACGCTGCAACAACCAGCTGGGCAAGAGTGGGCAGAAGAGAACGGGCGTCAGACATCAGGTTACATAGTAACATGGAAAGAGCAGTGTTTTTGGAGTGTGCAGTAAAATCGTGTTTCTGGACAAGGGAGGCATAAGTGCGCTGCGCTCCTAAGCTATCTCCCTGCGAGACACACTGCCAAAGCTTTTCGCTAGGATGCAGTCTAGTGCAGACGCACACTACGGCTCTCCGGAGCTGTCTGAAGCCAAGCGCCGGTGGCCGGCGTCTTTCGGCTGAAGCAGCGCTTCGGAGCGTAGGGCTGCCTCTCCGCTGTTGTGTGCGCGAAGCAGCCGCTTCTCCTGCTCCGGGAGCCGGACAGAGCGGTAGCTTGCACGAGGGCGAAGAACGTTGCCGCAGGGAGACGACATTGTGTGCACAGCCTTGCGACTGCTAGAGGACGGTGGCTAAAGCTCCCTGCCTTTTCAATGCACTGCTGGCATGCTTTATTGAAGGTGTTCCGAGACAACTTTCCTGGGTTTTGACTTCGTCCTGATGCAGCCCCTCCTGGGAAATTTGTGCTCGTCCCAGAAGGCTCGAGATGCAGAAAACACGATGGCAGCTGCAGAAATGAAGGACTCTGTTGAAGTGTGGAGAAGCAAGAACGTAGACAGCGCCTTGTGTTTGGGAGTCAGCAGCTGCTGGACTTTTGCGATTGCTTTCACTGTGCACTGAATGCCAGGACGGCATGTGCACGTTAAAACAACGAGCTGGGCAAGAGCAGGGAGGGATCACGGCCATCAGAAAGCAGCTTATATATTGCCCTGGGAAGAGTACTGTTTTTGGAGTGTGCAGTAAAATCGTGTTTCTGGACAAGGGAGGCATAAGTGCGCTGCGCTCCTAAGCTATCTCTCTGCGAGACACACTGCCAAAGCTTTTCGCTAGGATGCAGTCTAGTGCAGACGCACACTACGGCTCTCCGGAGCTGTCCGAAGCCAAGCGCCGGTGGCCGGCGTCTTTCGGCTGAAGCAGCGCTTCGGAGCGTAGGGCTGCCTCTCCGCTGTTGTGTGCGCGAAGCAGCCGCTTCTCCTGCTCCGGGAGCCGGACAGAGCAGTAGCTTGTACGGGGGCGAAGAACGAAGCCGCAGAGCACCGGGCTTCTGCGCGCACCCTAAGGACTGCTAGAGGACGGTGGTGGCCGCACGCCTGCCTCTTCAATTCCCTTCTAGCATCCTTATGGAAGGTGTTCCAGGACAAATTCCCTGAGTTTTGAATTCCTCCTGATGCAGCCCCTCCTGGGAAACTCGTGCTCGTCCTCTGAGTCTCCGACATGCAGAGACCTCGATGGCAACTGCAGAAATGAAGGGCTGCGTTGAGTTGTCGAGAAGCAAGAACATAGCCAGCGCCTTGTGTTTGGGAGTCAGCAGCTGCTGGACTTTTGCGATTGCTTTCACTGTGCACTGAATGCCTGGACGGCATGTGCACGTTAAAAGAACGAGCTGGGCAAGAGTAATCGAAAGATCACGGCCGTCAGAAAGCAGCTTATATATTGCCCTGGGAAGAGTACTGTTTTTGGAGTGTGCAGTAAAATCGTGTTTCTGGACAAGGGAGGCATAAGTGCGCTGCGCTCCTAAGCTATCTCCCTGCGAGACACACTGCCAAAGCTTTTCGCTAGGATGCAGTCTAGTGCAGACGCACACTACGGCTCTCCGGAGCTGTCCGAAGCCAAGCGCCGGTGGCCGGCGTCTTTCGGCTGAAGCAGCGCTTCGGAGCGTAGGGCTGCCGCTCCGCTGTTGTGTGCGCGAAGCAGCCGCTTCTCCTGCTCCGGGAGCCGGACAGAGCGGTAGCTTGCACGAGGGCGAAGAACGTTGCCGCAGGGAGACGACATTGTGTGCACAGCCTTGCGACTGCTAGAGGACGGTGGCTAAAGCTCCCTGCCTTTTCAATGCACTGCTGGCATGCTTTATTGAAGGTGTTCCGAGACAACTTTCCTGGGTTTTGACTTCGTCCTGATGCAGCCCCTCCTGGGAAATTGGTGCTCGTCCCAGAAGGCTCGAGATGCAGAAAACTCGATGGCAGCTGCAGAAATGAAGGACTCTGTTGAAGTGTGGAGAAGCAAGAACGTAGACAAGCGCCTTGTGTTTGGGAGTCAGCAGATGCTGGACTTTTGCGATTGCTTTCACTGTGCACTGAATGCCAGGACGGCATGTGCACGTTAAAACAACGAGCTGGGCAAGAGCAGGGAGGGATCACGGCCATCAGAAAGCAGCTTATATATTGCCCTGTAAAGAGTACTGTTTTTGGAGTGTGCAGTAAAATCGTGTTTCTGGGCAAGGGAGGCATAAGTGCGCTGCGCTCCTAAGCTATCTCTCTGCGAGACACACTGCCAAAGCTTTTCGCTAGGATGCAGTCTAGTGCAGACGCACACTACGGCTCTCCGGAGCTGTCCGAAGCCAAGCGCCGGTGGCCGGCGTCTTTCGGCTGAAGCAGCGCTTCGGAGCGTAGGGCTGCCGCTCCGCTGTTGTGTGCGCGAAGCAGCCGCTTCTCCTGCTCCGGGAGCCGGACAGAGCGGTAGCTTGCACGAGGGCGAAGAACGTTGCCGCAGGGAGACGACATTGTGTGCACAGCTTTGCGACTGCTAGAGGACGGTGGCTAAAGCTCCCTGCCTTTTCAATGCACTGCTGGCATGCTTTATTGAAGGTGTTCCGAGACAACTTTCCTGGGTTTTGACTTCGTCCTGATGCAGCCCCTCCTGGGAAATTTGTGCTCGTCCCAGAAGGCTCGAGATGCAGAAAACTCGATGGCAGCTGCAGAAATGAAGGGCTGCGTTGAGTTGTCGAGAAGCAAGAACGTAGACAAGCGCCTTGTGTTTGGGAGTCAGCAGCTGCTGGACTTTTGCGATTGCTTTCACTGTGCTCTTAATGCCAGGAAGGCACGTGCACGCTGCAACAACCAGCTGGGCAAGCGTGGGCAGAAGAGAACGGGCGTCAGACATCAGGTTACATAGTAACATGGAAAGAGCAGTGTTTTTGGAGTGTGCAGTAAAATCGTGTTTCTGGACAAGGGAGGCATAAGTGCGCTGCGCTCCTAAGCTATCTCTCTGCGAGACACACTGCCAAAGCTTTTCGCTAGGATGCAGTCTAGTGCAGACGCACACTACGGCTCTCCGGAGCTGTCCGAAGCCAAGCGCCGGTGGCCGGCGTCTTTCGGCTGAAGCAGCGCTTCGGAGCGGACGGCTGCCGCTCCGCTGTTGTGTGCGCGAAGCAGCCGCTTCTCCTGCTCCGGGAGCCGGACAGAGCGGTAGCTTGCACGAGGGCGAAGAACGTTGCCGCAGGGAGACGACATTGTGTGCACAGCCTTGCGACTGCTAGAGGACGGTGGCTAAAGCTCCCTGCCTTTTCAATGCACTGCTGGCATGCTTTATTGAAGGTGTTCCGAGACAACTTTCCTGGGTTTTGACTTCGTCCTGATGCAGCCCCTCCTGGGAAATTTGTGCTCGTCCCAGAAGGCTCGAGATGCAGAAAACTCGATGGCAGCTGCAGAAATGAAGGGCTGCGTTGAGTTGTCGAGAAGCAAGAACGTAGACAAGCGCCTTGTGTTTGGGAGTCAGCAGCTGCTGGACTTTTGCGATTGCTTTCACTGTGCTCTTAATGCCAGGAAGGCACGTGCACGCTGCAACAACCAGCTGGGCAAGAGTGGGCAGAAGAGAACGGGCGTCAGACATCAGGTTACATAGTAACATGGAAAGAGCAGTGTTTTTGGAGTGTGCAGTAAAATCGTGTTTCTGGGCAAGGGAGGCATAAGTGCGCTGCGCTCCTAAGCTATCTCCCTGCGAGACACACTGCCAAAGCTTTTCGCTAGGATGCAGTCTAGTGCAGACGCACACTACGGCTCTCCGGAGCTGTCTGAAGCCAAGCGCCGGTGGCCGGCGTCTTTCGGCTGAAGCAGCGCTTCGGAGCGTAGGGCTGCCTCTCCGCTGTTGTGTGCGCGAAGCAGCCGCTTCTCCTGCTCCGGGAGCCGGACAGAGCGGTAGCTTGCACGAGGGCGAAGAACGTTGCCGCAGGGAGACGACATTGTGTGCACAGCCTTGCGACTGCTAGAGGACGGTGGCTAAAGCTCCCTGCCTTTTCAATGCACTGCTGGCATGCTTTATTGAAGGTGTTCCGAGACAACTTTCCTGGGTTTTGACTTCGTCCTGATGCAGCCCCTCCTGGGAAATTTGTGCTCGTCCCAGAAGGCTCGAGATGCAGAAAACACGATGGCAGCTGCAGAAATGAAGGACTCTGTTGAAGTGTGGAGAAGCAAGAACGTAGACAGCGCCTTGTGTTTGGGAGTCAGCAGCTGCTGGACTTTTGCGATTGCTTTCACTGTGCACTGAATGCCAGGACGGCATGTGCACGTTAAAACAACGAGCTGGGCAAGAGCAGGGAGGGATCACGGCCATCAGAAAGCAGCTTATATATTGCCCTGGGAAGAGTACTGTTTTTGGAGTGTGCAGTAAAATCGTGTTTCTGGACAAGGGAGGCATAAGTGCGCTGCGCTCCTAAGCTATCTCTCTGCGAGACACACTGCCAAAGCTTTTCGCTAGGATGCAGTCTAGTGCAGACGCACACTACGGCTCTCCGGAGCTGTCCGAAGCCAAGCGCCGGTGGCCGGCGTCTTTCGGCTGAAGCAGCGCTTCGGAGCGTAGGGCTGCCGCTCCGCTGTTGTGTGCGCGAAGCAGCCGCTTCTCCTGCTCCGGGAGCCGGACAGAGCGGTAGCTTGCACGAGGGCGAAGAACGTTGCCGCAGGGAGACGACATTGTGTGCACAGCCTTGCGACTGCTAGAGGACGGTGGCTAAAGCTCCCTGCCTTTTCAATGCACTGCTGGCATGCTTTATTGAAGGTGTTCCGAGACAACTTTCCTGGGTTTTGACTTCGTCCTGATGCAGCCCCTCCTGGGAAATTGGTGCTCGTCCCAGAAGGCTCGAGATGCAGAAAACTCGATGGCAGCTGCAGAAATGAAGGACTCTGTTGAAGTGTGGAGAAGCAAGAACGTAGACAAGCGCCTTGTGTTTGGGAGTCAGCAGCTGCTGGACTTTTGCGATTGCTTTCACTGTGCACTGAATGCCAGGACGGCATGTGCACGTTAAAACAACGAGCTGGGCAAGAGCAGGGAGGGATCACGGCCATCAGAAAGCAGCTTATATATTGCCCTGTAAAGAGTACTGTTTTTGGAGTGTGCAGTAAAATCGTGTTTCTGGGCAAGGGAGGCATAAGTGCGCTGCGCTCCTAAGCTATCTCTCTGCGAGACACACTGCCAAAGCTTTTCGCTAGGATGCAGTCTAGTGCAGACGCACACTACGGCTCTCCGGAGCTGTCCGAAGCCAAGCGCCGGTGGCCGGCGTCTTTCGGCTGAAGCAGCGCTTCGGAGCGTAGGGCTGCCGCTCCGCTGTTGTGTGCGCGAAGCAGCCGCTTCTCCTGCTCCGGGAGCCGGACAGAGCGGTAGCTTGCACGAGGGCGAAGAACGTTGCCGCAGGGAGACGACATTGTGTGCACAGCTTTGCGACTGCTAGAGGACGGTGGCTAAAGCTCCCTGCCTTTTCAATGCACTGCTGGCATGCTTTATTGAAGGTGTTCCGAGACAACTTTCCTGGGTTTTGACTTCGTCCTGATGCAGCCCCTCCTGGGAAATTTGTGCTCGTCCCAGAAGGCTCGAGATGCAGAAAACTCGATGGCAGCTGCAGAAATGAAGGGCTGCGTTGAGTTGTCGAGAAGCAAGAACGTAGACAAGCGCCTTGTGTTTGGGAGTCAGCAGCTGCTGGACTTTTGCGATTGCTTTCACTGTGCTCTTAATGCCAGGAAGGCACGTGCACGCTGCAACAACCAGCTGGGCAAGAGTGGGCAGAAGAGAACGGGCGTCAGACATCAGGTTACATAGTAACATGGAAAGAGCAGTGTTTTTGGAGTGTGCAGTAAAATCGTGTTTCTGGACAAGGGAGGCATAAGTGCGCTGCGCTCCTAAGCTATCTCCCTGCGAGACACACTGCCAAAGCTTTTCGCTAGGATGCAGTCTAGTGCAGACGCACACTACGGCTCTCCGGAGCTGTCCGAAGCCAAGCGCCGGTGGCCGGCGTCTTTCGGCTGAAGCAGCGCTTCGGAGCGGACGGCTGCCGCTCCGCTGTTGTGTGCGCGAAGCAGCCGCTTCTCCTGCTCCGGGAGCCGGACAGAGCGGTAGCTTGCACGAGGGCGAAGAACGTTGCCGCAGGGAGACGACATTGTGTGCACAGCCTTGCGACTGCTAGAGGACGGTGGCTAAAGCTACCTGCCTTTTCAATGCACTGCTGGCATGCTTTATTGAAGGTGTTCCGAGACAACTTTCCTGGGTTTTGACTTCGTCCTGATGCAGCCCCTCCTGGGAAATTGGTGCTCGTCCCAGAAGGCTCGAGATGCAGAAAACTCGATGGCAGCTGCAGAAATGAAGGACTCTGTTGAAGTGTGGAGAAGCAAGAACGTAGACAAGCGCCTTGTGTTTGGGAGTCAGCAGCTGCTGGACTTTTGCGATTGCTTTCACTGTGCTCTTAATGCCAGGAAGGCACGTGCACGCTGCAACAACCAGCTGGGCAAGAGTGGGCAGAAGAGAACGGGCGTCAGACATCAGGTTACATAGTAACATGGAAAGAGCAGTGTTTTTGGAGTGTGCAGTAAAATCGTGTTTCTGGGCAAGGGAGGCATAAGTGCGCTGCGCTCCTAAGCTATCTCCCTGCGAGACACACTGCCAAAGCTTTTCGCTAGGATGCAGTCTAGTGCAGACGCACACTACGGCTCTCCGGAGCTGTCTGAAGCCAAGCGCCGGTGGCCGGCGTCTTTCGGCTGAAGCAGCGCTTCGGAGCGTAGGGCTGCCTCTCCGCTGTTGTGTGCGCGAAGCAGCCGCTTCTCCTGCTCCGGGAGCCGGACAGAGCGGTAGCTTGCACGAGGGCGAAGAACGTTGCCGCAGGGAGACGACATTGTGTGCACAGCCTTGCGACTGCTAGAGGACGGTGGCTAAAGCTCCCTGCCTTTTCAATGCACTGCTGGCATGCTTTATTGAAGGTGTTCCGAGACAACTTTCCTGGGTTTTGACTTCGTCCTGATGCAGCCCCTCCTGGGAAATTTCTGCTCGTCCCAGAAGGCTCGAGATGCAGAAAACACGATGGCAGCTGCAGAAATGAAGGACTCTGTTGAAGTGTGGAGAAGCAAGAACGTAGACAGCGCCTTGTGTTTGGGAGTCAGCAGCTGCTGGACTTTTGCGATTGCTTTCACTGTGCACTGAATGCCAGGACGGCATGTGCACGTTAAAACAACGAGCTGGGCAAGAGCAGGGAGGGATCACGGCCATCAGAAAGCAGCTTATATATTGCCCTGGGAAGAGTACTGTTTTTGGAGTGTGCAGTAAAATCGTGTTTCTGGACAAGGGAGGCATAAGTGCGCTGCGCTCCTAAGCTATCTCTCTGCGAGACACACTGCCAAAGCTTTTCGCTAGGATGCAGTCTAGTGCAGACGCACACTACGGCTCTCCGGAGCTGTCCGAAGCCAAGCGCCGGTGGCCGGCGTCTTTCGGCTGAAGCAGCGCTTCGGAGCGTAGGGCTGCCTCTCCGCTGTTGTGTGCGCGAAGCAGCCGCTTCTCCTGCTCCGGGAGCCGGACAGAGCGGTAGCTTGTACGGGGGCGAAGAACGAAGCCGCAGGGCACCGGGCTTCTGCGCGCACCCTAAGGACTGCTAGAGGACGGTGGTGGCCGCACGCCTGCCTCTTCAATTCCCTTCTAGCATCCTTATGGAAGGTGTTCCAGGACAAATTCCCTGAGTTTTGAATTCCTCCTGATGCAGCCCCTCCTGGGAAACTCGTGCTCGTCCTCTGAGTCTCCGACATGCAGAGACCTCGATGGCAACTGCAGAAATGAAGGGCTGCGTTGAGTTGTCGAGAAGCAAGAACATAGCCAGCGCCTTGTGTTTGGGAGTCAGCAGCTGCTGGACTTTTGCAATTGCTTTCACTGTGCACTGAATGCCTGGACGGCATGTGCACGTTAAAAGAACGAGCTGGGCAAGAGTAATCGAAAGATCACGGCCGTCAGAAAGCAGCTTATATATTGCCCTGGGAAGAGTACTGTTTTTGGAGTGTGCAGTAAAATCGTGTTTCTGGACAAGGGAGGCATAAGTGCGCTGCGCTCCTAAGCTATCTCTCTGCGAGACACACTGCCAAAGCTTTTCGCTAGGATGCAGTCTAGTGCAGACGCACACTACGGCTCTCCGGAGCTGTCCGAAGCCAAGCGCCGGTGGCCGGCGTCTTTCGGCTGAAGCAGCGCTTCGGAGCGTAGGGCTGCCGCTCCGCTGTTGTGTGCGCGAAGCAGCCGCTTCTCCTGCTCCGGGAGCCGGACAGAGCGGTAGCTTGCACGAGGGCGAAGAACGTTGCCGCAGGGAGACGACATTGTGTGCACAGCCTTGCGACTGCTAGAGGACGGTGGCTAAAGCTCCCTGCCTTTTCAATGCACTGCTGGCATGCTTTATTGAAGGTGTTCCGAGACAACTTTCCTGGGTTTTGACTTCGTCCTGATGCAGCCCCTCCTGGGAAATTGGTGCTCGTCCCAGAAGGCTCGAGATGCAGAAAACTCGATGGCAGCTGCAGAAATGAAGGACTCTGTTGAAGTGTGGAGAAGCAAGAACGTAGACAAGCGCCTTGTGTTTGGGAGTCAGCAGCTGCTGGACTTTTGCGATTGCTTTCACTGTGCACTGAATGCCAGGACGGCATGTGCACGTTAAAACAACGAGCTGGGCAAGAGCAGGGAGGGATCACGGCCATCAGAAAGCAGCTTATATATTGCCCTGTAAAGAGTATTGTTTTTGGAGTGTGCAGTAAAATCGTGTTTCTGGGCAAGGGAGGCATAAGTGCGCTGCGCTCCTAAGCTATCTCTCTGCGAGACACACTGCCAAAGCTTTTCGCTAGGATGCAGTCTAGTGCAGACGCACACTACGGCTCTCCGGAGCTGTCCGAAGCCAAGCGCCGGTGGCCGGCGTCTTTCGGCTGAAGCAGCGCTTCGGAGCGTAGGGCTGCTGCTCCGCTGTTGTGTGCGCGAAGCAGCCGCTTCTCCTGCTCCGGGAGCCGGACAGAGCGGTAGCTTGCACGAGGGCGAAGAACGTTGCCGCAGGGAGACGACATTGTGTGCACAGCCTTGCGACTGCTAGAGGACGGTGGCTAAAGCTCCCTGCCTTTTCAATGCACTGCTGGCATGCTTTATTGAAGGTGTTCCGAGACAACTTTCCTGGGTTTTGACTTCGTCCTGATGCAGCCCCTCCTGGGAAATTTGTGCTCGTCCCAGAAGGCTCGAGATGCAGAAAACTCGATGGCAGCTGCAGAAATGAAGGGCTGCGTTGAGTTGTCGAGAAGCAAGAACGTAGACAAGCGCCTTGTGTTTGGGAGTCAGCAGCTGCTGGACTTTTGCGATTGCTTTCACTGTGCTCTTAATGCCAGGAAGGCACGTGCACGCTGCAACAACCAGCTGGGCAAGAGTGGGCAGAAGAGAACGGGCGTCAGACATCAGGTTACATAGTAACATGGAAAGAGCAGTGTTTTTGGAGTGTGCAGTAAAATCGTGTTTCTGGACAAGGGAGGCATAAGTGCGCTGCGCTCCTAAGCTATCTCCCTGCGAGACACACTGCCAAAGCTTTTCGCTAGGATGCAGTCTAGTGCAGACGCACACTACGGCTCTCCGGAGCTGTCCGAAGCCAAGCGCCGGTGGCCGGCGTCTTTCGGCTGAAGCAGCGCTTCGGAGCGTAGGGCTGCCGCTCCGCTGTTGTGTGCGCGAAGCAGCCGCTTCTCCTGCTCCGGGAGCCGGACAGAGCGGTAGCTTGCACGAGGGCGAAGAACGTTGCCGCAGGGAGACGACATTGTGTGCACAGCCTTGCGACTGCTAGAGGACGGTGGCTAAAGCTCCCTGCCTTTTCAATGCACTGCTGGCATGCTTTATTGAAGGTGTTCCGAGACAACTTTCCTGGGTTTTGACTTCGTCCTGATGCAGCCCCTCCTGGGAAATTTCTGCTCGTCCCAGAAGGCTCGAGATGCAGAAAACTCGATGGCAGCTGCAGAAATGAAGGACTCTGTTGAAGTGTGGAGAAGCAAGAACGTAGACAAGCGCCTTGTGTTTGGGAGTCAGCAGCTGCTGGACTTTTGCGATTGCTTTCACTGTGCTCTTAATGCCAGGAAGGCACGTGCACGCTGCAACAACCAGCTGGGCAAGAGTGGGCAGAGGAGAACGGGCGTCAGACATCAGGTAACATAGTAACATGGAAAGAGCAGTGTTTTTGGAGCGTGCAGTAAAATCGTGTTTCTGGACAAGGGAGGCATAAGTGCGCTGCGCTCCTAAGCTATCTCCCTGCGAGACACACTGCCAAAGCTTTTCGCTAGGATGCAGTCTAGTGCAGACGCACACTACGGCTCTCCGGAGCTGTCCGAAGCCAAGCGCCGGTGGCCGGCGTCTTTCGGCTGAAGCAGCGCTTCGGAGCGGACGGCTGCCTCTCCGCTGTTGTGTGCGCGAAGCAGCCGCTTCTCCTGCTCCGGGAGCCGGACAGAGCGGTAGCTTGCACGAGGGCGAAGAACGTTGCCGCAGGGAGACGACATTGTGTGCACAGCCTTGCGACTGCTAGAGGACGGTGGCTAAAGCTCCCTGCCTTTTCAATGCACTGCTGGCATGCTTTATTGAAGGTGTTCCGAGACAACTTTCCTGGGTTTTGACTTCGTCCTGATGCAGCCCCTCCTGGGAAATTTGTGCTCGTCCCAGAAGGCTCGAGATGCAGAAAACACGATGGCAGCTGCAGAAATGAAGGACTCTGTTGAAGTGTGGAGAAGCAAGAACGTAGACAGCGCCTTGTGTTTGGGAGTCAGCAGCTGCTGGACTTTTGCGATTGCTTTCACTGTGCACTGAATGCCAGGACGGCATGTGCACGTTAAAACAACGAGCTGGGCAAGAGCAGGGAGGGATCACGGCCATCAGAAAGCAGCTTATATATTGCCCTGGGAAGAGTACTGTTTTTGGAGTGTGCAGTAAAATCGTGTTTCTGGACAAGGGAGGCATAAGTGCGCTGCGCTCCTAAGCTATCTCTCTGCGAGACACACTGCCAAAGCTTTTCGCTAGGATGCAGTCTAGTGCAGACGCACACTACGGCTCTCCGGAGCTGTCCGAAGCCAAGCGCCGGTGGCCGGCGTCTTTCGGCTGAAGCAGCGCTTCGGAGCGTAGGGCTGCCTCTCCGCTGTTGTGTGCGCGAAGCAGCCGCTTCTCCTGCTCCGGGAGCCGGACAGAGCGGTAGCTTGTACGGGGGCGAAGAACGAAGCCGCAGGGCACCGGGCTTCTGCGCGCACCCTAAGGACTGCTAGAGGACGGTGGTGGCCGCACGCCTGCCTCTTCAATTCCCTTCTAGCATCCTTATGGAAGGTGTTCCAGGACAAATTCCCTGAGTTTTGAATTCCTCCTGATGCAGCCCCTCCTGGGAAACTCGTGCTCGTCCTCTGAGTCTCCGACATGCAGAGACCTCGATGGCAACTGCAGAAATGAAGGGCTGCGTTGAGTTGTCGAGAAGCAAGAACATAGCCAGCGCCTTGTGTTTGGGAGTCAGCAGCTGCTGGACTTTTGCGATTGCTTTCACTGTGCACTGAATGCCTGGACGGCATGTGCACGTTAAAAGAACGAGCTGGGCAAGAGTAATCGAAAGATCACGGCCGTCAGAAAGCAGCTTATATATTGCCCTGGGAAGAGTACTGTTTTTGGAGTGTGCAGTAAAATCGTGTTTCTGGACAAGGGAGGCATAAGTGCGCTGCGCTCCTAAGCTATCTCTCTGCGAGACACACTGCCAAAGCTTTTCGCTAGGATGCAGTCTAGTGCAGACGCACACTACGGCTCTCCGGAGCTGTCCGAAGCCAAGCGCCGGTGGCCGGCGTCTTTCGGCTGAAGCAGCGCTTCGGAGCGTAGGGCTGCCGCTCCGCTGTTGTGTGCGCGAAGCAGCCGCTTCTCCTGCTCCGGGAGCCGGACAGAGCGGTAGCTTGCACGAGGGCGAAGAACGTTGCCGCAGGGAGACGACATTGTGTGCACAGCCTTGCGACTGCTAGAGGACGGTGGCTAAAGCTCCCTGCCTTTTCAATGCACTGCTGGCATGCTTTATTGAAGGTGTTCCGAGACAACTTTCCTGGGTTTTGACTTCGTCCTGATGCAGCCCCTCCTGGGAAATTGGTGCTCGTCCCAGAAGGCTCGAGATGCAGAAAACTCGATGGCAGCTGCAGAAATGAAGGACTCTGTTGAAGTGTGGAGAAGCAAGAACGTAGACAAGCGCCTTGTGTTTGGGAGTCAGCAGCTGCTGGACTTTTGCGATTGCTTTCACTGTGCACTGAATGCCAGGACGGCATGTGCACGTTAAAACAACGAGCTGGGCAAGAGCAGGGAGGGATCACGGCCATCAGAAAGCAGCTTATATATTGCCCTGTAAAGAGTATTGTTTTTGGAGTGTGCAGTAAAATCGTGTTTCTGGGCAAGGGAGGCATAAGTGCGCTGCGCTCCTAAGCTATCTCTCTGCGAGACACACTGCCAAAGCTTTTCGCTAGGATGCAGTCTAGTGCAGACGCACACTACGGCTCTCCGGAGCTGTCCGAAGCCAAGCGCCGGTGGCCGGCGTCTTTCGGCTGAAGCAGCGCTTCGGAGCGTAGGGCTGCTGCTCCGCTGTTGTGTGCGCGAAGCAGCCGCTTCTCCTGCTCCGGGAGCCGGACAGAGCGGTAGCTTGCACGAGGGCGAAGAACGTTGCCGCAGGGAGACGACATTGTGTGCACAGCCTTGCGACTGCTAGAGGACGGTGGCTAAAGCTCCCTGCCTTTTCAATGCACTGCTGGCATGCTTTATTGAAGGTGTTCCGAGACAACTTTCCTGGGTTTTGACTTCGTCCTGATGCAGCCCCTCCTGGGAAATTTGTGCTCGTCCCAGAAGGCTCGAGATGCAGAAAACTCGATGGCAGCTGCAGAAATGAAGGGCTGCGTTGAGTTGTCGAGAAGCAAGAACGTAGACAAGCGCCTTGTGTTTGGGAGTCAGCAGCTGCTGGACTTTTGCGATTGCTTTCACTGTGCTCTTAATGCCAGGAAGGCACGTGCACGCTGCAACAACCAGCTGGGCAAGAGTGGGCAGAAGAGAACGGGCGTCAGACATCAGGTTACATAGTAACATGGAAAGAGCAGTGTTTTTGGAGTGTGCAGTAAAATCGTGTTTCTGGACAAGGGAGGCATAAGTGCGCTGCGCTCCTAAGCTATCTCCCTGCGAGACACACTGCCAAAGCTTTTCGCTAGGATGCAGTCTAGTGCAGACGCACACTACGGCTCTCCGGAGCTGTCCGAAGCCAAGCGCCGGTGGCCGGCGTCTTTCGGCTGAAGCAGCGCTTCGGAGCGTAGGGCTGCCGCTCCGCTGTTGTGTGCGCGAAGCAGCCGCTTCTCCTGCTCCGGGAGCCGGACAGAGCGGTAGCTTGCACGAGGGCGAAGAACGTTGCCGCAGGGAGACGACATTGTGTGCACAGCCTTGCGACTGCTAGAGGACGGTGGCTAAAGCTCCCTGCCTTTTCAATGCACTGCTGGCATGCTTTATTGAAGGTGTTCCGAGACAACTTTCCTGGGTTTTGACTTCGTCCTGATGCAGCCCCTCCTGGGAAATTTCTGCTCGTCCCAGAAGGCTCGAGATGCAGAAAACTCGATGGCAGCTGCAGAAATGAAGGACTCTGTTGAAGTGTGGAGAAGCAAGAACGTAGACAAGCGCCTTGTGTTTGGGAGTCAGCAGCTGCTGGACTTTTGCGATTGCTTTCACTGTGCTCTTAATGCCAGGAAGGCACGTGCACGCTGCAACAACCAGCTGGGCAAGAGTGGGCAGAGGAGAACGGGCGTCAGACATCAGGTAACATAGTAACATGGAAAGAGCAGTGTTTTTGGAGCGTGCAGTAAAATCGTGTTTCTGGACAAGGGAGGCATAAGTGCGCTGCGCTCCTAAGCTATCTCCCTGCGAGACACACTGCCAAAGCTTTTCGCTAGGATGCAGTCTAGTGCAGACGCACACTACGGCTCTCCGGAGCTGTCCGAAGCCAAGCGCCGGTGGCCGGCGTCTTTCGGCTGAAGCAGCGCTTCGGAGCGGACGGCTGCCTCTCCGCTGTTGTGTGCGCGAAGCAGCCGCTTCTCCTGCTCCGGGAGCCGGACAGAGCGGTAGCTTGCACGAGGGCGAAGAACGTTGCCGCAGGGAGACGACATTGTGTGCACAGCCTTGCGACTGCTAGAGGACGGTGGCTAAAGCTCCCTGCCTTTTCAATGCACTGCTGGCATGCTTTATTGAAGGTGTTCCGAGACAACTTTCCTGGGTTTTGACTTCGTCCTGATGCAGCCCCTCCTGGGAAATTTGTGCTCGTCCCAGAAGGCTCGAGATGCAGAAAACACGATGGCAGCTGCAGAAATGAAGGACTCTGTTGAAGTGTGGAGAAGCAAGAACGTAGACAGCGCCTTGTGTTTGGGAGTCAGCAGCTGCTGGACTTTTGCGATTGCTTTCACTGTGCACTGAATGCCAGGACGGCATGTGCACGTTAAAACAACGAGCTGGGCAAGAGCAGGGAGGGATCACGGCCATCAGAAAGCAGCTTATATATTGCCCTGGGAAGAGTACTGTTTTTGGAGTGTGCAGTAAAATCGTGTTTCTGGACAAGGGAGGCATAAGTGCGCTGCGCTCCTAAGCTATCTCTCTGCGAGACACACTGCCAAAGCTTTTCGCTAGGATGCAGTCTAGTGCAGACGCACACTACGGCTCTCCGGAGCTGTCCGAAGCCAAGCGCCGGTGGCCGGCGTCTTTCGGCTGAAGCAGCGCTTCGGAGCGTAGGGCTGCCTCTCCGCTGTTGTGTGCGCGAAGCAGCCGCTTCTCCTGCTCCGGGAGCCGGACAGAGCGGTAGCTTGTACGGGGGCGAAGAACGAAGCCGCAGGGCACCGGGCTTCTGCGCGCACCCTAAGGACTGCTAGAGGACGGTGGTGGCCGCACGCCTGCCTCTTCAATTCCCTTCTAGCATCCTTATGGAAGGTGTTCCAGGACAAATTCCCTGAGTTTTGAATTCCTCCTGATGCAGCCCCTCCTGGGAAACTCGTGCTCGTCCTCTGAGTCTCCGACATGCAGAGACCTCGATGGCAACTGCAGAAATGAAGGGCTGCGTTGAGTTGTCGAGAAGCAAGAACATAGCCAGCGCCTTGTGTTTGGGAGTCAGCAGCTGCTGGACTTTTGCGATTGCTTTCACTGTGCACTGAATGCCTGGACGGCATGTGCACGTTAAAAGAACGAGCTGGGCAAGAGTAATCGAAAGATCACGGCCGTCAGAAAGCAGCTTATATATTGCCCTGGGAAGAGTACTGTTTTTGGAGTGTGCAGTAAAATCGTGTTTCTGGACAAGGGAGGCATAAGTGCGCTGCGCTCCTAAGCTATCTCTCTGCGAGACACACTGCCAAAGCTTTTCGCTAGGATGCAGTCTAGTGCAGACGCACACTACGGCTCTCCGGAGCTGTCCGAAGCCAAGCGCCGGTGGCCGGCGTCTTTCGGCTGAAGCAGCGCTTCGGAGCGTAGGGCTGCCGCTCCGCTGTTGTGTGCGCGAAGCAGCCGCTTCTCCTGCTCCGGGAGCCGGACAGAGCGGTAGCTTGCACGAGGGCGAAGAACGTTGCCGCAGGGAGACGACATTGTGTGCACAGCCTTGCGACTGCTAGAGGACGGTGGCTAAAGCTCCCTGCCTTTTCAATGCACTGCTGGCATGCTTTATTGAAGGTGTTCCGAGACAACTTTCCTGGGTTTTGACTTCGTCCTGATGCAGCCCCTCCTGGGAAATTGGTGCTCGTCCCAGAAGGCTCGAGATGCAGAAAACTCGATGGCAGCTGCAGAAATGAAGGACTCTGTTGAAGTGTGGAGAAGCAAGAACGTAGACAAGCGCCTTGTGTTTGGGAGTCAGCAGCTGCTGGACTTTTGCGATTGCTTTCACTGTGCACTGAATGCCAGGACGGCATGTGCACGTTAAAACAACGAGCTGGGCAAGAGCAGGGAGGGATCACGGCCATCAGAAAGCAGCTTATATATTGCCCTGTAAAGAGTACTGTTTTTGGAGTGTGCAGTAAAATCGTGTTTCTGGGCAAGGGAGGCATAAGTGCGCTGCGCTCCTAAGCTATCTCTCTGCGAGACACACTGCCAAAGCTTTTCGCTAGGATGCAGTCTAGTGCAGACGCACACTACGGCTCTCCGGAGCTGTCCGAAGCCAAGCGCCGGTGGCCGGCGTCTTTCGGCTGAAGCAGCGCTTCGGAGCGTAGGGCTGCCGCTCCGCTGTTGTGTGCGCGAAGCAGCCGCTTCTCCTGCTCCGGGAGCCGGACAGAGCGGTAGCTTGCACGAGGGCGAAGAACGTTGCCGCAGGGAGACGACATTGTGTGCACAGCTTTGCGACTGCTAGAGGACGGTGGCTAAAGCTCCCTGCCTTTTCAATGCACTGCTGGCATGCTTTATTGAAGGTGTTCCGAGACAACTTTCCTGGGTTTTGACTTCGTCCTGATGCAGCCCCTCCTGGGAAATTTGTGCTCGTCCCAGAAGGCTCGAGATGCAGAAAACTCGATGGCAGCTGCAGAAATGAAGGGCTGCGTTGAGTTGTCGAGAAGCAAGAACGTAGACAAGCGCCTTGTGTTTGGGAGTCAGCAGCTGCTGGACTTTTGCGATTGCTTTCACTGTGCTCTTAATGCCAGGAAGGCACGTGCACGCTGCAACAACCAGCTGGGCAAGAGTGGGCAGAAGAGAACGGGCGTCAGACATCAGGTTACATAGTAACATGGAAAGAGCAGTGTTTTTGGAGTGTGCAGTAAAATCGTGTTTCTGGACAAGGGAGGCATAAGTGCGCTGCGCTCCTAAGCTATCTCCCTGCGAGACACACTGCCAAAGCTTTTCGCTAGGATGCAGTCTAGTGCAGACGCACACTACGGCTCTCCGGAGCTGTCCGAAGCCAAGCGCCGGTGGCCGGCGTCTTTCGGCTGAAGCAGCGCTTCGGAGCGTAGGGCTGCCGCTCCGCTGTTGTGTGCGCGAAGCAGCCGCTTCTCCTGCTCCGGGAGCCGGACAGAGCGGTAGCTTGCACGAGGGCGAAGAACGTTGCCGCAGGGAGACGACATTGTGTGCACAGCCTTGCGACTGCTAGAGGACGGTGGCTAAAGCTCCCTGCCTTTTCAATGCACTGCTGGCATGCTTTATTGAAGGTGTTCCGAGACAACTTTCCTGGGTTTTGACTTCGTCCTGATGCAGCCCCTCCTGGGAAATTGGTGCTCGTCCCAGAAGGCTCGAGATGCAGAAAACTCGATGGCAGCTGCAGAAATGAAGGACTCTGTTGAAGTGTGGAGAAGCAAGAACGTAGACAAGCGCCTTGTGTTTGGGAGTCAGCAGCTGCTGGACTTTTGCGATTGCTTTCACTGTGCTCTTAATGCCAGGAAGGCACGTGCACGCTGCAACAACCAGCTGGGAGAGAGTGGGCAGAAGAGAACGGGCGTCAGACATCAGGTTACATAGTAACATGGAAAGAGCAGTGTTTTTGGAGTGTGCAGTAAAATCGTGTTTCTGGGCAAGGGAGGCATAAGTGCGCTGCGCTCCTAAGCTATCTCTCTGCGAGACACACTGCCAAAGCTTTTCGCTAGGATGCAGTCTAGTGCAGACGCACACTACGGCTCTCCGGAGCTGTCCGAAGCCAAGCGCCGGTGGCCGGCGTCTTTCGGCTGAAGCAGCGCTTCGGAGCGTAGGGCTGCCGCTCCGCTGTTGTGTGCGCGAAGCAGCCGCTTCTCCTGCTCCGGGAGCCGGACAGAGCGGTAGCTTGCACGAGGGCGAAGAACGTTGCCGCAGGGAGACGACATTGTGTGCACAGCTTTGCGACTGCTAGAGGACGGTGGCTAAAGCTCCCTGCCTTTTCAATGCACTGCTGGCATGCTTTATTGAAGGTGTTCCGAGACAACTTTCCTGGGTTTTGACTTCGTCCTGATGCAGCCCCTCCTGGGAAATTTGTGCTCGTCCCAGAAGGCTCGAGATGCAGAAAACTCGATGGCAGCTGCAGAAATGAAGGGCTGCGTTGAGTTGTCGAGAAGCAAGAACGTAGACAAGCGCCTTGTGTTTGGGAGTCAGCAGCTGCTGGACTTTTGCGATTGCTTTCACTGTGCTCTTAATGCCAGGAAGGCACGTGCACGCTGCAACAACCAGCTGGGCAAGAGTGGGCAGAAGAGAACGGGCGTCAGACATCAGGTTACATAGTAACATGGAAAGAGCAGTGTTTTTGGAGTGTGCAGTAAAATCGTGTTTCTGGACAAGGGAGGCATAAGTGCGCTGCGCTCCTAAGCTATCTCCCTGCGAGACACACTGCCAAAGCTTTTCGCTAGGATGCAGTCTAGTGCAGACGCACACTACGGCTCTCCGGAGCTGTCCGAAGCCAAGCGCCGGTGGCCGGCGTCTTTCGGCTGAAGCAGCGCTTCGGAGCGTAGGGCTGCCGCTCCGCTGTTGTGTGCGCGAAGCAGCCGCTTCTCCTGCTCCGGGAGCCGGACAGAGCGGTAGCTTGCACGAGGGCGAAGAACGTTGCCGCAGGGAGACGACATTGTGTGCACAGCCTTGCGACTGCTAGAGGACGGTGGCTAAAGCTCCCTGCCTTTTCAATGCACTGCTGGCATGCTTTATTGAAGGTGTTCCGAGACAACTTTCCTGGGTTTTGACTTCGTCCTGATGCAGCCCCTCCTGGGAAATTTCTGCTCGTCCCAGAAGGCTCGAGATGCAGAAAACTCGATGGCAGCTGCAGAAATGAAGGACTCTGTTGAAGTGTGGAGAAGCAAGAACGTAGACAAGCGCCTTGTGTTTGGGAGTCAGCAGCTGCTGGACTTTTGCGATTGCTTTCACTGTGCTCTTAATGCCAGGAAGGCACGTGCACGCTGCAACAACCAGCTGGGCAAGAGTGGGCAGAGGAGAACGGGCGTCAGACATCAGGTTACATAGTAACATGGAAAGAGCAGTGTTTTTGGAGCGTGCAGTAAAATCGTGTTTCTGGACAAGGGAGGCATAAGTGCGCTGCGCTCCTAAGCTATCTCCCTGCGAGACACACTGCCAAAGCTTTTCGCTAGGATGCAGTCTAGTGCAGACGCACACTACGGCTCTCCGGAGCTGTCCGAAGCCAAGCGCCGGTGGCCGGCGTCTTTCGGCTGAAGCAGCGCTTCGGAGCGGACGGCTGCCTCTCCGCTGTTGTGTGCGCGAAGCAGCCGCTTCTCCTGCTCCGGGAGCCGGACAGAGCGGTAGCTTGCACGAGGGCGAAGAACGTTGCCGCAGGGAGACGACATTGTGTGCACAGCCTTGCGACTGCTAGAGGACGGTGGCTAAAGCTCCCTGCCTTTTCAATGCACTGCTGGCATGCTTTATTGAAGGTGTTCCGAGACAACTTTCCTGGGTTTTGACTTCGTCCTGATGCAGCCCCTCCTGGGAAATTTGTGCTCGTCCCAGAAGGCTCGAGATGCAGAAAACACGATGGCAGCTGCAGAAATGAAGGACTCTGTTGAAGTGTGGAGAAGCAAGAACGTAGACAGCGCCTTGTGTTTGGGAGTCAGCAGCTGCTGGACTTTTGCGATTGCTTTCACTGTGCACTGAATGCCAGGACGGCATGTGCACGTTAAAACAACGAGCTGGGCAAGAGCAGGGAGGGATCACGGCCATCAGAAAGCAGCTTATATATTGCCCTGGGAAGAGTACTGTTTTTGGAGTGTGCAGTAAAATCGTGTTTCTGGACAAGGGAGGCATAAGTGCGCTGCGCTCCTAAGCTATCTCTCTGCGAGACACACTGCCAAAGCTTTTCGCTAGGATGCAGTCTAGTGCAGACGCACACTACGGCTCTCCGGAGCTGTCCGAAGCCAAGCGCCGGTGGCCGGCGTCTTTCGGCTGAAGCAGCGCTTCGGAGCGTAGGGCTGCCTCTCCGCTGTTGTGTGCGCGAAGCAGCCGCTTCTCCTGCTCCGGGAGCCGGACAGAGCGGTAGCTTGTACGGGGGCGAAGAACGAAGCCGCAGGGCACCGGGCTTCTGCGCGCACCCTAAGGACTGCTAGAGGACGGTGGTGGCCGCACGCCTGCCTCTTCAATTCCCTTCTAGCATCCTTATGGAAGGTGTTCCAGGACAAATTCCCTGAGTTTTGAATTCCTCCTGATGCAGCCCCTCCTGGGAAACTCGTGCTCGTCCTCTGAGTCTCCGACATGCAGAGACCTCGATGGCAACTGCAGAAATGAAGGGCTGCGTTGAGTTGTCGAGAAGCAAGAACATAGCCAGCGCCTTGTGTTTGGGAGTCAGCAGCTGCTGGACTTTTGCGATTGCTTTCACTGTGCACTGAATGCCTGGACGGCATGTGCACGTTAAAAGAACGAGCTGGGCAAGAGTAATCGAAAGATCACGGCCGTCAGAAAGCAGCTTATATATTGCCCTGGGAAGAGTACTGTTTTTGGAGTGTGCAGTAAAATCGTGTTTCTGGACAAGGGAGGCATAAGTGCGCTGCGCTCCTAAGCTATCTCTCTGCGAGACACACTGCCAAAGCTTTTCGCTAGGATGCAGTCTAGTGCAGACGCACACTACGGCTCTCCGGAGCTGTCCGAAGCCAAGCGCCGGTGGCCGGCGTCTTTCGGCTGAAGCAGCGCTTCGGAGCGTAGGGCTGCCGCTCCGCTGTTGTGTGCGCGAAGCAGCCGCTTCTCCTGCTCCGGGAGCCGGACAGAGCGGTAGCTTGCACGAGGGCGAAGAACGTTGCCGCAGGGAGACGACATTGTGTGCACAGCCTTGCGACTGCTAGAGGACGGTGGCTAAAGCTCCCTGCCTTTTCAATGCACTGCTGGCATGCTTTATTGAAGGTGTTCCGAGACAACTTTCCTGGGTTTTGACTTCGTCCTGATGCAGCCCCTCCTGGGAAATTGGTGCTCGTCCCAGAAGGCTCGAGATGCAGAAAACTCGATGGCAGCTGCAGAAATGAAGGACTCTGTTGAAGTGTGGAGAAGCAAGAACGTAGACAAGCGCCTTGTGTTTGGGAGTCAGCAGCTGCTGGACTTTTGCGATTGCTTTCACTGTGCACTGAATGCCAGGACGGCATGTGCACGTTAAAACAACGAGCTGGGCAAGAGCAGGGAGGGATCACGGCCATCAGAAAGCAGCTTATATATTGCCCTGTAAAGAGTACTGTTTTTGGAGTGTGCAGTAAAATCGTGTTTCTGGGCAAGGGAGGCATAAGTGCGCTGCGCTCCTAAGCTATCTCTCTGCGAGACACACTACCAAAGCTTTTCGCTAGGATGCAGTCTAGTGCAGACGCACACTACGGCTCTCCGGAGCTGTCCGAAGCCAAGCGCCGGTGGCCGGCGTCTTTCGGCTGAAGCAGCGCTTCGGAGCGTAGGGCTGCCGCTCCGCTGTTGTGTGCGCGAAGCAGCCGCTTCTCCTGCTCCGGGAGCCGGACAGAGCGGTAGCTTGCACGAGGGCGAAGAACGTTGCCGCAGGGAGACGACATTGTGTGCACAGCTTTGCGACTGCTAGAGGACGGTGGCTAAAGCTCCCTGCCTTTTCAATGCACTGCTGGCATGCTTTATTGAAGGTGTTCCGAGACAACTTTCCTGGGTTTTGACTTCGTCCTGATGCAGCCCCTCCTGGGAAATTTGTGCTCGTCCCAGAAGGCTCGAGATGCAGAAAACTCGATGGCAGCTGCAGAAATGAAGGGCTGCGTTGAGTTGTCGAGAAGCAAGAACGTAGACAAGCGCCTTGTGTTTGGGAGTCAGCAGCTGCTGGACTTTTGCGATTGCTTTCACTGTGCTCTTAATGCCAGGAAGGCATGTGCACGCTGCAACAACCAGCTGGGCAAGAGTGGGCAGAAGAGAACGGGCGTCAGACATCAGGTTACATAGTAACATGGAAAGAGCAGTGTTTTTGGAGTGTGCAGTAAAATCGTGTTTCTGGACAAGGGAGGCATAAGTGCGCTGCGCTCCTAAGCTATCTCCCTGCGAGACACACTGCCAAAGCTTTTCGCTAGGATGCAGTCTAGTGCAGACGCACACTACGGCTCTCCGGAGCTGTCCGAAGCCAAGCGCCGGTGGCCGGCGTCTTTCGGCTGAAGCAGCGCTTCGGAGCGTAGGGCTGCCGCTCCGCTGTTGTGTGCGCGAAGCAGCCGCTTCTCCTGCTCCGGGAGCCGGACAGAGCGGTAGCTTGCACGAGGGCGAAGAACGTTGCCGCAGGGAGACGACATTGTGTGCACAGCCTTGCGACTGCTAGAGGACGGTGGCTAAAGCTCCCTGCCTTTTCAATGCACTGCTGGCATGCTTTATTGAAGGTGTTCCGAGACAACTTTCCTGGGTTTTGACTTCGTCCTGATGCAGCCCCTCCTGGGAAATTTCTGCTCGTCCCAGAAGGCTCGAGATGCAGAAAACTCGATGGCAGCTGCAGAAATGAAGGACTCTGTTGAAGTGTGGAGAAGCAAGAACGTAGACAAGCGCCTTGTGTTTGGGAGTCAGCAGCTGCTGGACTTTTGCGATTGCTTTCACTGTGCTCTTAATGCCAGGAAGGCACGTGCACGCTGCAACAACCAGCTGGGCAAGAGTGGGCAGAGGAGAACGGGCGTCAGATATCAGGTTACATAGTAACATGGAAAGAGCAGTGTTTTTGGAGCGTGCAGTAAAATCGTGTTTCTGGACAAGGGAGGCATAAGTGCGCTGCGCTCCTAAGCTATCTCCCTGCGAGACACACTGCCAAAGCTTTTCGCTAGGATGCAGTCTAGTGCAGACGCACACTACGGCTCTCCGGAGCTGTCCGAAGCCAAGCGCCGGTGGCCGGCGTCTTTCGGCTGAAGCAGCGCTTCGGAGCGGACGGCTGCCGCTCCGCTGTTGTGTGCGCGAAGCAGCCGCTTCTCCTGCTCCGGGAGCCGGACAGAGCGGTAGCTTGCACGAGGGCGAAGAACGTTGCCGCAGGGAGACGACATTGTGTGCACAGCCTTGCGACTGCTAGAGGACGGTGGCTAAAGCTCCCTGTCTTTTCAATGCACTGCTGGCATGCTTTATTGAAGGTGTTCCGAGACAACTTTCCTGGGTTTTGACTTCGTCCTGATGCAGCCCCTCCTGGGAAATTGGTGCTCGTCCCAGAAGGCTCGAGATGCAGAAAACTCGATGGCAGCTGCAGAAATGAAGGACTCTGTTGAAGTGTGGAGAAGCAAGAACGTAGACAGCGCCTTGTGTTTGGGAGTCAGCAGCTGCTGGACTTTTGCGATTGCTTTCACTGTGCACTGAATGCCAGGACGGCATGTGCACGTTAAAACAACGAGCTGGGCAAGAGCAGGGAGGGATCACGGCCATCAGAAAGCAGCTTATATATTGCCCTGGGAAGAGTACTGTTTTTGGAGTGTGCAGTAAAATCGTGTTTCTGGACAAGGGAGGCATAAGTGCGCTGCGCTCCTAAGCTATCTCTCTGCGAGACACACTGCCAAAGCTTTTCGCTAGGATGCAGTCTAGTGCAGACGCACACTACGGCTCTCCGGAGCTGTCCGAAGCCAAGCGCCGGTGGCCGGCGTCTTTCGGCTGAAGCAGCGCTTCGGAGCGTAGGGCTGCCTCTCCGCTGTTGTGTGCGCGAAGCAGCCGCTTCTCCTGCTCCGGGAGCCGGACAGAGCGGTAGCTTGTACGGGGGCGAAGAACGAAGCCGCAGGGCACCGGGCTTCTGCGCGCACCCTAAGGACTGCTAGAGGACGGTGGTGGCCGCACGCCTGCCTCTTCAATTCCCTTCTAGCATCCTTATGGAAGGTGTTCCAGGACAAATTCCCTGAGTTTTGAATTCCTCCTGATGCAGCCCCTCCTGGGAAACTCGTGCTCGTCCTCTGAGTCTCCGACATGCAGAGACCTCGATGGCAACTGCAGAAATGAAGGGCTGCGTTGAGTTGTCGAGAAGCAAGAACATAGCCAGCGCCTTGTGTTTGGGAGTCAGCAGCTGCTGGACTTTTGCGATTGCTTTCACTGTGCACTGAATGCCTGGACGGCATGTGCACGTTAAAAGAACGAGCTGGGCAAGAGTAATCGAAAGATCACGGCCGTCAGAAAGCAGCTTATATATTGCCCTGGGAAGAGTACTGTTTTTGGAGTGTGCAGTAAAATCGTGTTTCTGGACAAGGGAGGCATAAGTGCGCTGCGCTCCTAAGCTATCTCTCTGCGAGACACACTGCCAAAGCTTTTCGCTAGGATGCAGTCTAGTGCAGACGCACACTACGGCTCTCCGGAGCTGTCCGAAGCCAAGCGCCGGTGGCCGGCGTCTTTCGGCTGAAGCAGCGCTTCGGAGCGTAGGGCTGCCGCTCCGCTGTTGTGTGCGCGAAGCAGCCGCTTCTCCTGCTCCGGGAGCCGGACAGAGCGGTAGCTTGCACGAGGGCGAAGAACGTTGCCGCAGGGAGACGACATTGTGTGCACAGCCTTGCGACTGCTAGAGGACGGTGGCTAAAGCTCCCTGCCTTTTCAATGCACTGCTGGCATGCTTTATTGAAGGTGTTCCGAGACAACTTTCCTGGGTTTTGACTTCGTCCTGATGCAGCCCCTCCTGGGAAATTGGTGCTCGTCCCAGAAGGCTCGAGATGCAGAAAACTCGATGGCAGCTGCAGAAATGAAGGACTCTGTTGAAGTGTGGAGAAGCAAGAACGTAGACAAGCGCCTTGTGTTTGGGAGTCAGCAGCTGCTGGACTTTTGCGATTGCTTTCACTGTGCACTGAATGCCAGGACGGCATGTGCACGTTAAAACAACGAGCTGGGCAAGAGCAGGGAGGGATCACGGCCATCAGAAAGCAGCTTATATATTGCCCTGTAAAGAGTACTGTTTTTGGAGTGTGCAGTAAAATCGTGTTTCTGGGCAAGGGAGGCATAAGTGCGCTGCGCTCCTAAGCTATCTCTCTGCGAGACACACTGCCAAAGCTTTTCGCTAGGATGCAGTCTAGTGCAGACGCACACTACGGCTCTCCGGAGCTGTCCGAAGCCAAGCGCCGGTGGCCGGCGTCTTTCGGCTGAAGCAGCGCTTCGGAGCGTAGGGCTGCCGCTCCGCTGTTGTGTGCGCGAAGCAGCCGCTTCTCCTGCTCCGGGAGCCGGACAGAGCGGTAGCTTGCACGAGGGCGAAGAACGTTGCCGCAGGGAGACGACATTGTGTGCACAGCTTTGCGACTGCTAGAGGACGGTGGCTAAAGCTCCCTGCCTTTTCAATGCACTGCTGGCATGCTTTATTGAAGGTGTTCCGAGACAACTTTCCTGGGTTTTGACTTCGTCCTGATGCAGCCCCTCCTGGGAAATTTGTGCTCGTCCCAGAAGGCTCGAGATGCAGAAAACTCGATGGCAGCTGCAGAAATGAAGGGCTGCGTTGAGTTGTCGAGAAGCAAGAACGTAGACAAGCGCCTTGTGTTTGGGAGTCAGCAGCTGCTGGACTTTTGCGATTGCTTTCACTGTGCTCTTAATGCCAGGAAGGCACGTGCACGCTGCAACAACCAGCTGGGCAAGAGTGGGCAGAAGAGAACGGGCGTCAGACATCAGGTTACATAGTAACATGGAAAGAGCAGTGTTTTTGGAGTGTGCAGTAAAATCGTGTTTCTGGACAAGGGAGGCATAAGTGCGCTGCGCTCCTAAGCTATCTCCCTGCGAGACACACTGCCAAAGCTTTTCGCTAGGATGCAGTCTAGTGCAGACGCACACTACGGCTCTCCGGAGCTGTCCGAAGCCAAGCGCCGGTGGCCGGCGTCTTTCGGCTGAAGCAGCGCTTCGGAGCGTAGGGCTGCCGCTCCGCTGTTGTGTGCGCGAAGCAGCCGCTTCTCCTGCTCCGGGAGCCGGACAGAGCGGTAGCTTGCACGAGGGCGAAGAACGTTGCCGCAGGGAGACGACATTGTGTGCACAGCCTTGCGACTGCTAGAGGACGGTGGCTAAAGCTCCCTGCCTTTTCAATGCACTGCTGGCATGCTTTATTGAAGGTGTTCCGAGACAACTTTCCTGGGTTTTGACTTCGTCCTGATGCAGCCCCTCCTGGGAAATTGGTGCTCGTCCCAGAAGGCTCGAGATGCAGAAAACTCGATGGCAGCTGCAGAAATGAAGGACTCTGTTGAAGTGTGGAGAAGCAAGAACGTAGACAAGCGCCTTGTGTTTGGGAGTCAGCAGCTGCTGGACTTTTGCGATTGCTTTCACTGTGCTCTTAATGCCAGGAAGGCACGTGCACGCTGCAACAACCAGCTGGGAGAGAGTGGGCAGAAGAGAACGGGCGTCAGACATCAGGTTACATAGTAACATGGAAAGAGCAGTGTTTTTGGAGTGTGCAGTAAAATCGTGTTTCTGGGCAAGGGAGGCATAAGTGCGCTGCGCTCCTAAGCTATCTCTCTGCGAGACACACTGCCAAAGCTTTTCGCTAGGATGCAGTCTAGTGCAGACGCACACTACGGCTCTCCGGAGCTGTCCGAAGCCAAGCGCCGGTGGCCGGCGTCTTTCGGCTGAAGCAGCGCTTCGGAGCGTAGGGCTGCCGCTCCGCTGTTGTGTGCGCGAAGCAGCCGCTTCTCCTGCTCCGGGAGCCGGACAGAGCGGTAGCTTGCACGAGGGCGAAGAACGTTGCCGCAGGGAGACGACATTGTGTGCACAGCTTTGCGACTGCTAGAGGACGGTGGCTAAAGCTCCCTGCCTTTTCAATGCACTGCTGGCATGCTTTATTGAAGGTGTTCCGAGACAACTTTCCTGGGTTTTGACTTCGTCCTGATGCAGCCCCTCCTGGGAAATTTGTGCTCGTCCCAGAAGGCTCGAGATGCAGAAAACTCGATGGCAGCTGCAGAAATGAAGGGCTGCGTTGAGTTGTCGAGAAGCAAGAACGTAGACAAGCGCCTTGTGTTTGGGAGTCAGCAGCTGCTGGACTTTTGCGATTGCTTTCACTGTGCTCTTAATGCCAGGAAGGCACGTGCACGCTGCAACAACCAGCTGGGCAAGAGTGGGCAGAAGAGAACGGGCGTCAGACATCAGGTTACATAGTAACATGGAAAGAGCAGTGTTTTTGGAGTGTGCAGTAAAATCGTGTTTCTGGACAAGGGAGGCATAAGTGCGCTGCGCTCCTAAGCTATCTCCCTGCGAGACACACTGCCAAAGCTTTTCGCTAGGATGCAGTCTAGTGCAGACGCACACTACGGCTCTCCGGAGCTGTCCGAAGCCAAGCGCCGGTGGCCGGCGTCTTTCGGCTGAAGCAGCGCTTCGGAGCGTAGGGCTGCCGCTCCGCTGTTGTGTGCGCGAAGCAGCCGCTTCTCCTGCTCCGGGAGCCGGACAGAGCGGTAGCTTGCACGAGGGCGAAGAACGTTGCCGCAGGGAGACGACATTGTGTGCACAGCCTTGCGACTGCTAGAGGACGGTGGCTAAAGCTCCCTGCCTTTTCAATGCACTGCTGGCATGCTTTATTGAAGGTGTTCCGAGACAACTTTCCTGGGTTTTGACTTCGTCCTGATGCAGCCCCTCCTGGGAAATTTCTGCTCGTCCCAGAAGGCTCGAGATGCAGAAAACTCGATGGCAGCTGCAGAAATGAAGGACTCTGTTGAAGTGTGGAGAAGCAAGAACGTAGACAAGCGCCTTGTGTTTGGGAGTCAGCAGCTGCTGGACTTTTGCGATTGCTTTCACTGTGCTCTTAATGCCAGGAAGGCACGTGCACGCTGCAACAACCAGCTGGGCAAGAGTGGGCAGAGGAGAACGGGCGTCAGACATCAGGTTACATAGTAACATGGAAAGAGCAGTGTTTTTGGAGCGTGCAGTAAAATCGTGTTTCTGGACAAGGGAGGCATAAGTGCGCTGCGCTCCTAAGCTATCTCCCTGCGAGACACACTGCCAAAGCTTTTCGCTAGGATGCAGTCTAGTGCAGACGCACACTACGGCTCTCCGGAGCTGTCCGAAGCCAAGCGCCGGTGGCCGGCGTCTTTCGGCTGAAGCAGCGCTTCGGAGCGGACGGCTGCCTCTCCGCTGTTGTGTGCGCGAAGCAGCCGCTTCTCCTGCTCCGGGAGCCGGACAGAGCGGTAGCTTGCACGAGGGCGAAGAACGTTGCCGCAGGGAGACGACATTGTGTGCACAGCCTTGCGACTGCTAGAGGACGGTGGCTAAAGCTCCCTGCCTTTTCAATGCACTGCTGGCATGCTTTATTGAAGGTGTTCCGAGACAACTTTCCTGGGTTTTGACTTCGTCCTGATGCAGCCCCTCCTGGGAAATTTGTGCTCGTCCCAGAAGGCTCGAGATGCAGAAAACACGATGGCAGCTGCAGAAATGAAGGACTCTGTTGAAGTGTGGAGAAGCAAGAACGTAGACAGCGCCTTGTGTTTGGGAGTCAGCAGCTGCTGGACTTTTGCGATTGCTTTCACTGTGCACTGAATGCCAGGACGGCATGTGCACGTTAAAACAACGAGCTGGGCAAGAGCAGGGAGGGATCACGGCCATCAGAAAGCAGCTTATATATTGCCCTGGGAAGAGTACTGTTTTTGGAGTGTGCAGTAAAATCGTGTTTCTGGACAAGGGAGGCATAAGTGCGCTGCGCTCCTAAGCTATCTCTCTGCGAGACACACTGCCAAAGCTTTTCGCTAGGATGCAGTCTAGTGCAGACGCACACTACGGCTCTCCGGAGCTGTCCGAAGCCAAGCGCCGGTGGCCGGCGTCTTTCGGCTGAAGCAGCGCTTCGGAGCGTAGGGCTGCCTCTCCGCTGTTGTGTGCGCGAAGCAGCCGCTTCTCCTGCTCCGGGAGCCGGACAGAGCGGTAGCTTGTACGGGGGCGAAGAACGAAGCCGCAGGGCACCGGGCTTCTGCGCGCACCCTAAGGACTGCTAGAGGACGGTGGTGGCCGCACGCCTGCCTCTTCAATTCCCTTCTAGCATCCTTATGGAAGGTGTTCCAGGACAAATTCCCTGAGTTTTGAATTCCTCCTGATGCAGCCCCTCCTGGGAAACTCGTGCTCGTCCTCTGAGTCTCCGACATGCAGAGACCTCGATGGCAACTGCAGAAATGAAGGGCTGCGTTGAGTTGTCGAGAAGCAAGAACATAGCCAGCGCCTTGTGTTTGGGAGTCAGCAGCTGCTGGACTTTTGCGATTGCTTTCACTGTGCACTGAATGCCTGGACGGCATGTGCACGTTAAAAGAACGAGCTGGGCAAGAGTAATCGAAAGATCACGGCCGTCAGAAAGCAGCTTATATATTGCCCTGGGAAGAGTACTGTTTTTGGAGTGTGCAGTAAAATCGTGTTTCTGGACAAGGGAGGCATAAGTGCGCTGCGCTCCTAAGCTATCTCTCTGCGAGACACACTGCCAAAGCTTTTCGCTAGGATGCAGTCTAGTGCAGACGCACACTACGGCTCTCCGGAGCTGTCCGAAGCCAAGCGCCGGTGGCCGGCGTCTTTCGGCTGAAGCAGCGCTTCGGAGCGTAGGGCTGCCGCTCCGCTGTTGTGTGCGCGAAGCAGCCGCTTCTCCTGCTCCGGGAGCCGGACAGAGCGGTAGCTTGCACGAGGGCGAAGAACGTTGCCGCAGGGAGACGACATTGTGTGCACAGCCTTGCGACTGCTAGAGGACGGTGGCTAAAGCTCCCTGCCTTTTCAATGCACTGCTGGCATGCTTTATTGAAGGTGTTCCGAGACAACTTTCCTGGGTTTTGACTTCGTCCTGATGCAGCCCCTCCTGGGAAATTGGTGCTCGTCCCAGAAGGCTCGAGATGCAGAAAACTCGATGGCAGCTGCAGAAATGAAGGACTCTGTTGAAGTGTGGAGAAGCAAGAACGTAGACAAGCGCCTTGTGTTTGGGAGTCAGCAGCTGCTGGACTTTTGCGATTGCTTTCACTGTGCACTGAATGCCAGGACGGCATGTGCACGTTAAAACAACGAGCTGGGCAAGAGCAGGGAGGGATCACGGCCATCAGAAAGCAGCTTATATATTGCCCTGTAAAGAGTACTGTTTTTGGAGTGTGCAGTAAAATCGTGTTTCTGGGCAAGGGAGGCATAAGTGCGCTGCGCTCCTAAGCTATCTCTCTGCGAGACACACTACCAAAGCTTTTCGCTAGGATGCAGTCTAGTGCAGACGCACACTACGGCTCTCCGGAGCTGTCCGAAGCCAAGCGCCGGTGGCCGGCGTCTTTCGGCTGAAGCAGCGCTTCGGAGCGTAGGGCTGCCGCTCCGCTGTTGTGTGCGCGAAGCAGCCGCTTCTCCTGCTCCGGGAGCCGGACAGAGCGGTAGCTTGCACGAGGGCGAAGAACGTTGCCGCAGGGAGACGACATTGTGTGCACAGCTTTGCGACTGCTAGAGGACGGTGGCTAAAGCTCCCTGCCTTTTCAATGCACTGCTGGCATGCTTTATTGAAGGTGTTCCGAGACAACTTTCCTGGGTTTTGACTTCGTCCTGATGCAGCCCCTCCTGGGAAATTTGTGCTCGTCCCAGAAGGCTCGAGATGCAGAAAACTCGATGGCAGCTGCAGAAATGAAGGGCTGCGTTGAGTTGTCGAGAAGCAAGAACGTAGACAAGCGCCTTGTGTTTGGGAGTCAGCAGCTGCTGGACTTTTGCGATTGCTTTCACTGTGCTCTTAATGCCAGGAAGGCATGTGCACGCTGCAACAACCAGCTGGGCAAGAGTGGGCAGAAGAGAACGGGCGTCAGACATCAGGTTACATAGTAACATGGAAAGAGCAGTGTTTTTGGAGTGTGCAGTAAAATCGTGTTTCTGGACAAGGGAGGCATAAGTGCGCTGCGCTCCTAAGCTATCTCCCTGCGAGACACACTGCCAAAGCTTTTCGCTAGGATGCAGTCTAGTGCAGACGCACACTACGGCTCTCCGGAGCTGTCCGAAGCCAAGCGCCGGTGGCCGGCGTCTTTCGGCTGAAGCAGCGCTTCGGAGCGTAGGGCTGCCGCTCCGCTGTTGTGTGCGCGAAGCAGCCGCTTCTCCTGCTCCGGGAGCCGGACAGAGCGGTAGCTTGCACGAGGGCGAAGAACGTTGCCGCAGGGAGACGACATTGTGTGCACAGCCTTGCGACTGCTAGAGGACGGTGGCTAAAGCTCCCTGCCTTTTCAATGCACTGCTGGCATGCTTTATTGAAGGTGTTCCGAGACAACTTTCCTGGGTTTTGACTTCGTCCTGATGCAGCCCCTCCTGGGAAATTTCTGCTCGTCCCAGAAGGCTCGAGATGCAGAAAACTCGATGGCAGCTGCAGAAATGAAGGACTCTGTTGAAGTGTGGAGAAGCAAGAACGTAGACAAGCGCCTTGTGTTTGGGAGTCAGCAGCTGCTGGACTTTTGCGATTGCTTTCACTGTGCTCTTAATGCCAGGAAGGCACGTGCACGCTGCAACAACCAGCTGGGCAAGAGTGGGCAGAGGAGAACGGGCGTCAGACATCAGGTTACATAGTAACATGGAAAGAGCAGTGTTTTTGGAGCGTGCAGTAAAATCGTGTTTCTGGACAAGGGAGGCATAAGTGCGCTGCGCTCCTAAGCTATCTCCCTGCGAGACACACTGCCAAAGCTTTTCGCTAGGATGCAGTCTAGTGCAGACGCACACTACGGCTCTCCGGAGCTGTCCGAAGCCAAGCGCCGGTGGCCGGCGTCTTTCGGCTGAAGCAGCGCTTCGGAGCGGACGGCTGCCGCTCCGCTGTTGTGTGCGCGAAGCAGCCGCTTCTCCTGCTCCGGGAGCCGGACAGAGCGGTAGCTTGCACGAGGGCGAAGAACGTTGCCGCAGGGAGACGACATTGTGTGCACAGCCTTGCGACTGCTAGAGGACGGTGGCTAAAGCTCCCTGTCTTTTCAATGCACTGCTGGCATGCTTTATTGAAGGTGTTCCGAGACAACTTTCCTGGGTTTTGACTTCGTCCTGATGCAGCCCCTCCTGGGAAATTGGTGCTCGTCCCAGAAGGCTCGAGATGCAGAAAACTCGATGGCAGCTGCAGAAATGAAGGACTCTGTTGAAGTGTGGAGAAGCAAGAACGTAGACAGCGCCTTGTGTTTGGGAGTCAGCAGCTGCTGGACTTTTGCGATTGCTTTCACTGTGCACTGAATGCCAGGACGGCATGTGCACGTTAAAACAACGAGCTGGGCAAGAGCAGGGAGGGATCACGGCCATCAGAAAGCAGCTTATATATTGCCCTGGGAAGAGTACTGTTTTTGGAGTGTGCAGTAAAATCGTGTTTCTGGACAAGGGAGGCATAAGTGCGCTGCGCTCCTAAGCTATCTCTCTGCGAGACACACTGCCAAAGCTTTTCGCTAGGATGCAGTCTAGTGCAGACGCACACTACGGCTCTCCGGAGCTGTCCGAAGCCAAGCGCCGGTGGCCGGCGTCTTTCGGCTGAAGCAGCGCTTCGGAGCGTAGGGCTGCCTCTCCGCTGTTGTGTGCGCGAAGCAGCCGCTTCTCCTGCTCCGGGAGCCGGACAGAGCGGTAGCTTGTACGGGGGCGAAGAACGAAGCCGCAGAGCACCGGGCTTCTGCGCGCACCCTAAGGACTGCTAGAGGACGGTGGTGGCCGCACGCCTGCCTCTTCAATTCCCTTCTAGCATCCTTATGGAAGGTGTTCCAGGACAAATTCCCTGAGTTTTGACTTCCTCCTGATGCAGCCCCTCCTGGGAAACTCGTGCTCGTCCTCTGAGTCTCCGACATGCAGAGACCTCGATGGCAACTGCAGAAATGAAGGGCTGCGTTGAGTTGTCGAGAAGCAAGAACATAGCCAGCGCCTTGTGTTTGGGAGTCAGCAGCTGCTGGACTTTTGCGATTGCTTTCACTGTGCACTGAATGCCTGGACGGCATGTGCACGTTAAAAGAACGAGCTGGGCAAGAGTAATCGAAAGATCACGGCCGTCAGAAAGCAGCTTATATATTGCCCTGGGAAGAGTACTGTTTTTGGAGTGTGCAGTAAAATCGTGTTTCTGGACAAGGGAGGCATAAGTGCGCTGCGCTCCTAAGCTATCTCTCTGCGAGACACACTGCCAAAGCTTTTCGCTAGGATGCAGTCTAGTGCAGACGCACACTACGGCTCTCCGGAGCTGTCCGAAGCCAAGCGCCGGTGGCCGGCGTCTTTCGGCTGAAGCAGCGCTTCGGAGCGTAGGGCTGCCGCTCCGCTGTTGTGTGCGCGAAGCAGCCGCTTCTCCTGCTCCGGGAGCCGGACAGAGCGGTAGCTTGCACGAGGGCGAAGAACGTTGCCGCAGGGAGACGACATTGTGTGCACAGCTTTGCGACTGCTAGAGGACGGTGGCTAAAGCTCCCTGCCTTTTCAATGCACTGCTGGCATGCTTTATTGGAGGTGTTCCGAGACAACATTCCTGGGTTTTGACTTCGTCCTGATGCAGCCCCTCCTGGGAAATTTGTGCTCGTCCCAGAAGGCTCGAGATGCAGAAAACTCGATGGCAGCTGCAGAAATGAAGGGCTGCGTTGAGTTGTCGAGAAGCAAGAACGTAGACAAGCGCCTTGTGTTTGGGAGTCAGCAGCTGCTGGACTTTTGCGATTGCTTTCACTGTGCTCTTAATGCCAGGAAGGCACGTCACGCTGCAAGAACCAGCTGGGCAAGAGTGGGCAGAAGAGAACGGGCGTCAGACATCAGGTTACATAGTAACATGGAAAGAGCAGTGTTTTTGGAGTGTGCAGTAAAATCGTGTTTCTGGACAAGGGAGGCATAAGTGCGCTGCGCTCCTAAGCTATCTCCCTGCGAGACACACTGCCAAAGCTTTTCGCTAGGATGCAGTCTAGTGCAGACGCACACTACGGCTCTCCGGAGCTGTCCGAAGCCAAGCGCCGGTGGCCGGCGTCTTTCGGCTGAAGCAGCGCTTCGGAGCGGACGGCTGCCGCTCCGCTGTTGTGTGCGCGAAGCAGGCGCTTCTCCTGCTCCGGGAGCCGGACAGAGCGGTAGCTTGCACGAGGGCGAAGAACATTGCCGCAGGGAGACGACATTGTGTGCACAGCCTTGCGACTGCTAGAGGACGGTGGCTAAAGCTCCCTGCCTTTTCAATGCACTGCTGGCATGCTTTATTGAAGGTGTTCCGAGACAACTTTCCTGGGTTTTGACTTCGTCCTGATGCAGCCCCTCCTGGGAAATTGGTGCTCGTCCCAGAAGGCTCGAGATGCAGAAAACTCGATGGCAGCTGCAGAAATGAAGGACTCTGTTGAAGTGTGGAGAAGCAAGAACGTAGACAGCGCCTTGTGTTTGGGAGTCAGCAGCTGCTGGACTTTTGCGATTGCTTTCACTGTGCACTGAATGCCTGGACGGCATGTGCACGTTAAAACAACGAGCTGGGCAAGAGTAATCGAAAGATCACGGCCGTCAGAAAGCAGCTTATATATTGCCCTGGGAAGAGTACTGTTTTTGGAGTGTGCAGTAAAATCGTGTTTCTGGACAAGGGAGGCATAAGTGCGCTGCGCTCCTAAGCTATCTCTCTGCGAGACACACTGCCAAAGCTTTTCGCTAGGATGCAGTCTAGTGCAGACGCACACTACGGCTCTCCGGAGCTGTCCGAAGCCAAGCGCCGGTGGCCGGCGTCTTTCGGCTGAAGCAGCGCTTCGGAGCGTAGGGCTGCCGCTCCGCTGTTGTGTGCGCGAAGCAGCCGCTTCTCCTGCTCCGGGAGCCGGACAGAGCGGTAGCTTGCACGAGGGCGAAGAACGTTGCCGCAGGGAGACGACATTGTGTGCACAGCTTTGCGACTGCTAGAGGACGGTGGCTAAAGCTCCCTGCCTTTTCAATGCACTGCTGGCATGCTTTATTGAAGGTGTTCCGAGACAACTTTCCTGGGTTTTGACTTCGTCCTGATGCAGCCCCTCCTGGGAAATTTGTGCTCGTCCCAGAAGGCTCGAGATGCAGAAAACTCGATGGCAGCTGCAGAAATGAAGGACTCTGTTGAAGTGTGGAGAAGCAAGAACGTAGACAGCGCCTTGTGTTTGGGAGTCAGCAGCTGCTGGACTTTTGCGATTGCTTTCACTGTGCTCTTAATGCCAGGAAGGCACGTGCACGCTGCAACAACCAGCTGGGCAAGAGTGGGCAGAAGAGAACGGGCGTCAGACATCAGGTTACATAGTAACATGGAAAGAGCAGTGTTTTTGGAGTGTGCAGTAAAATCGTGTTTCTGGACAAGGGAGGCATAAGTGCGCTGCGCTCCTAAGGTATCTCCCTGCGAGACACACTGCCAAAGCTTTTCGCTAGGATGCAGTCTAGTGCAGACGCACACTATGGCTCTCCGGAGCTGTCCGAAGCCAAGCGCCGGTGGCCGGCGTCTTTCGGCTGAAGCAGCGCTTCGGAGCGTACGGCTGCTGCTCCGCTGTTGTGTGCGCGAAGCAGCCGCTTCTCCTGCTCCGGGAGCCGGACAGAGCGGTAGCTTGCACGAGGGCGAAGAACGTTGCCGCAGGGAGACGACATTGTGTGCACAGCCTTGCGACTGCTAGAGGACGGTGGCTAAAGCTCCCTGCCTTTTCAATGCACTGCTGGCATGCTTTATTGAAGGTGTTCCGAGACAACTTTCCTGGGTTTTGACTTCGTCCTGATGCAGCCCCTCCTGGGAAATTGGTGCTCGTCCCAGAAGGCTCGAGATGCAGAAAACTCGATGGCAGCTGCAGAAATGAAGGACTCTGTTGAAGTGTGGAGAAGCAAGAACGTAGACAGCGCCTTGTGTTTGGGAGTCAGCAGCTGCTGGACTTTTGCGATTGCTTTCACTGTGCACTGAATGCCAGGACGGCATGTGCACGTTAAAACAACGAGCTGGGCAAGAGCAGGGAGGGATCACGGCCATCAGAAAGCAGCTTATATATTGCCCTGGGAAGAGTACTGTTTTTGGAGTGTGCAGTAAAATCGTGTTTCTGGACAAGGGAGGCATAAGTGCGCTGCGCTCCTAAGCTATCTCTCTGCGAGACACACTGCCAAAGCTTTTCGCTAGGATGCAGTCTAGTGCAGACGCACACTACGGCTCTCCGGAGCTGTCCGAAGCCAAGCGCCGGTGGCCGGCGTCTTTCGGCTGAAGCAGCGCTTCGGAGCGTAGGGCTGCCTCTCCGCTGTTGTGTGCGCGAAGCAGCCGCTTCTCCTGCTCCGGGAGCCGGACAGAGCGCTAGCTTGTACGGGGGCGAAGAACGAAGCCGCAGAGCACCGGGCTTCTGCGCGCACCCTAAGGACTGCTAGAGGACGGTGGTGGCCGCACGCCTGCCTCTTCAATTCCCTTCTAGCATCCTTATGGAAGGTGTTCCAGGACAAATTCCCTGAGTTTTGACTTCCTCCTGATGCAGCCCCTCCTGGGAAACTCGTGCTCGTCCTCTGAGTCTCCGACATGCAGAGACCTCGATGGCAACTGCAGAAATGAAGGGCTGCGTTGAGTTGTCGAGAAGCAAGAACATAGCCAGCGCCTTGTGTTTGGGAGTCAGCAGCTGCTGGACTTTTGCGATTGCTTTCACTGTGCACTGAATGCCAGGACGGCATGTGCACGTTAAAACAACGAGCTGGGCAAGAGTAATCGAAAGATCACGGCCGTCAGAAAGCAGCTTATATATTGCCCTGGGAAGAGTACTGTTTTTGGAGTGTGCAGTAAAATCGTGTTTCTGGACAAGGGAGGCATAAGTGCGCTGCGCTCCTAAGCTATCTCTCTGCGAGACACACTGCCAAAGCTTTTCGCTAGGATGCAGTCTAGTGCAGACGCACACTACGGCTCTCCGGAGCTGTCCGAAGCCAAGCGCCGGTGGCCGGCGTCTTTCGGCTGAAGCAGCGCTTCGGAGCGTAGGGCTGCCGCTCCGCTGTTGTGTGTGCGAAGCAGCCGCTTCTCCTGCTCCGGGAGCCGGACAGAGCGGTAGCTTGCACGAGGGCGAAGAACGTTGCCGCAGGGAGACGACATTGTGTGCACAGCTTTGCGACTGCTAGAGGACGGTGGCTAAAGCTCCCTGCCTTTTCAATGCACTGCTGGCATGCTTTATTGAAGGTGTTCCGAGACAACTTTCCTGGGTTTTGACTTCGTCCTGATGCAGCCCCTCCTGGGAAATTGGTGCTCGTCCCAGAAGGCTCGAGATGCAGAAAACTCGATGGCAGCTGCAGAAATGAAGGACTCTGTTGAAGTGTGGAGAAGCAAGAACATAGCCAGCGCCTTGTGTTTGGGAGTCAGCAGCTGCTGGACTTTTGCGATTGCTTTCACTGTGCTCTTAATGCCAGGAAGGCACGTGCACGCTGCAACAACCAGCTGGGCAAGAGTGGGCAGAAGAGAACGGGCGTCAGACATCAGGTTACATAGTAACATGGAAAGAGCAGTGTTTTTGGAGTGTGCAGTAAAATCGTGTTTCTGGACAAGGGAGGCATAAGTGCGCTGCGCTCCTAAGGTATCTCCCTGCGAGACACACTGCCAAAGCTTTTCGCTAGGATGCAGTCTAGTGCAGACGCACACTATGGCTCTCCGGAGCTGTCCGAAGCCAAGCGCCGGTGGCCGGCGTCTTTCGGCTGAAGCAGCGCTTCGGAGCGTACGGCTGCTGCTCCGCTGTTGTGTGCGCGAAGCAGCCGCTTCTCCTGCTCCGGGAGCCGGACAGAGCGGTAGCTTGCACGAGGGCGAAGAACGTTGCCGCAGGGAGACGACATTGTGTGCACAGCCTTGCGACTGCTAGAGGACGGTGGCTAAAGCTCCCTGCCTTTCAATGCACTGCTGGCATGCTTTATTGAAGGTGTTACGAGACAACTTTCCTGGGTTTTGACTTCGTCCTGATGCAGCCCCTCCTGGGAAATTGGTGCTCGTCCCAGAAGGCTCGAGATGCAGAAAACTCGATGGCAGCTGCAGAAATGAAGGACTCTGTTGAAGTGTGGAGAAGCAAGAACGTAGACAAGCGCCTTGTGTTTGGGAGTCAGCAGCTGCTGGACTTTTGCGATTGCTTTCACTGTGCACTGAATGCCAGGACGGCATGTGCACGTTAAAACAACGAGCTGGGCAAGAGTAATCGAAAGATCACGGCCGTCAGAAAGCAGCTTATATATTGCCCTGGGAAGAGTACTGTTTTTGGAGTGTGCAGTAAAATCGTGTTTCTGGACAAGGGAGGCATAAGTGCGCTGCGCTCCTAAGCTATCTCTCTGCGAGACACACTGCCAAAGCTTTTCGCTAGGATGCAGTCTAGTGCAGACGCACACTACGGCTCTCCGGAGCTGTCCGAAGCCAAGCGCCGGTGGCCGGCGTCTTTCGGCTGAAGCAGCGCTTCGGAGCGTAGGGCTGCCGCTCCGCTGTTGTGTGTGCGAAGCAGCCGCTTCTCCTGCTCCGGGAGCCGGACAGAGCGGTAGCTTGCACGAGGGCGAAGAACGTTGCCGCAGGGAGACGACATTGTGTGCACAGCTTTGCGACTGCTAGAGGACGGTGGCTAAAGCTCCCTGCCTTTTCAATGCACTGCTGGCATGCTTTATTGAAGGTGTTCCGAGACAACTTTCCTGGGTTTTGACTTCGTCCTGATGCAGCCCCTCCTGGGAAATTGGTGCTCGTCCCAGAAGGCTCGAGATGCAGAAAACTCGATGGCAGCTGCAGAAATGAAGGACTCTGTTGAAGTGTGGAGAAGCAAGAACATAGCCAGCGCCTTGTGTTTGGGAGTCAGCAGCTGCTGGACTTTTGCGATTGCTTTCACTGTGCTCTTAATGCCAGGAAGGCACGTGCACGCTGCAACAACCAGCTGGGCAAGAGTGGGCAGAAGAGAACGGGCGTCAGACATCAGGTTACATAGTAACATGGAAAGAGCAGTGTTTTTGGAGTGTGCAGTAAAATCGTGTTTCTGGACAAGGGAGGCATAAGTGCGCTGCGCTCCTAAGGTATCTCCCTGCGAGACACACTGCCAAAGCTTTTCGCTAGGATGCAGTCTAGTGCAGACGCACACTATGGCTCTCCGGAGCTGTCCGAAGCCAAGCGCCGGTGGCCGGCGTCTTTCGGCTGAAGCAGCGCTTCGGAGCGTACGGCTGCTGCTCCGCTGTTGTGTGCGCGAAGCAGCCGCTTCTCCTGCTCCGGGAGCCGGACAGAGCGGTAGCTTGCACGAGGGCGAAGAACGTTGCCGCAGGGAGACGACATTGTGTGCACAGCCTTGCGACTGCTAGAGGACGGTGGCTAAAGCTCCCTGCCTTTTCAATGCACTGCTGGCATGCTTTATTGAAGGTGTTCCGAGACAACTTTCCTGGGTTTTGACTTCGTCCTGATGCAGCCCCTCCTGGGAAATTGGTGCTCGTCCCAGAAGGCTCGAGATGCAGAAAACTCGATGGCAGCTGCAGAAATGAAGGACTCTGTTGAAGTGTGGAGAAGCAAGAACGTAGACAAGCGCCTTGTGTTTGGGAGTCAGCAGCTGCTGGACTTTTGCGATTGCTTTCACTGTGCACTGAATGCCAGGACGGCATGTGCAAGTTACAACAACCAGCTGGGCAAGAGCAGGGAGGGATCACGGCCATCAGAAAGCAGCTTATATATTGCCCTGTAAAGAGTACTGTTTTTGGAGTGTGCAGTAAAATCGTGTTTCTGGGCAAGGGAGGCATAAGTGCGCTGCGCTCCTAAGCTATCTCTCTGCGAGACACACTGCCAAAGCTTTTCGCTAGGATGCAGTCTAGTGCAGACGCACACTACGGCTCTCCGGAGCTGTCCGAAGCCAAGCGCCGGTGGCCGGCGTCTTTCGGCTGAAGCAGCGCTTCGGAGCGTAGGGCTGCCGCTCCGCTGTTGTGTGCGCGAAGCAGCCGCTTCTCCTGCTCCGGGAGCCGGACAGAGCGGTAGCTTGCACGAGGGCGAAGAACGTTGCCGCAGGGAGACGACATTGTGTGCACAGCCTTGCGACTGCTAGAGGACGGTGGCTAAAGCTCCCTGCCTTTTCAATGCACTGCTGGCATGCTTTATTGAAGGTGTTCCGAGACAACTTTCCTGGGTTTTGACTTCGTCCTGATGCAGCCCCTCCTGGGAAATTGGTGCTCGTCCCAGAAGGCTCGAGATGCAGAAAACTCGATGGCAGCTGCAGAAATGAAGGACTCTGTTGAAGTGTGGAGAAGCAAGAACATAGCCAGCGCCTTGTGTTTGGGAGTCAGCAGCTGCTGGACTTTTGCGATTGCTTTCACTGTGCTCTTAATGCCAGGAAGGCACGTGCACGCTGCAACAACCAGCTGGGCAAGAGTGGGCAGAAGAGAACGGGCGTCAGACATCAGGTTACATAGTAACATGGAAAGAGCAGTGTTTTTGGAGTGTGCAGTAAAATCGTGTTTCTGGACAAGGGAGGCATAAGTGCGCTGCGCTCCTAAGGTATCTCCCTGCGAGACACACTGCCAAAGCTTTTCGCTAGGATGCAGTCTAGTGCAGACGCACACTATGGCTCTCCGGAGCTGTCCGAAGCCAAGCGCCGGTGGCCGGCGTCTTTCGGCTGAAGCAGCGCTTCGGAGCGGACGGCTGCCGCTCCGCTGTTGTGTGCGCGAAGCAGCCGCTTCTCCTGCTCCGGGAGCCGGACAGAGCGGTAGCTTGCACGAGGGCGAAGAACGTTGCCGCAGGGAGACGACATTGTGTGCACAGCCTTGCGACTGCTAGAGGACGGTGGCTAAAGCTCCCTGCCTTTTCAATGCACTGCTGGCATGCTTTATTGAAGGTGTTCCGAGACAACTTTCCTGGGTTTTGACTTCGTCCTGATGCAGCCCCTCCTGGGAAATTTCTGCTCGTCCCAGAAGGCTCGAGATGCAGAAAACTCGATGGCAGCTGCAGAAATGAAGGACTCTGTTGAAGTGTGGAGAAGCAAGAACGTAGACAGCGCCTTGTGTTTGGGAGTCAGCAGCTGCTGGACTTTTGCGATTGCTTTCACTGTGCACTGAATTCCAGGACGGCATGTGCACGTTAAAACAACGAGCTGGGCAAGAGTAATCGAAAGATCACGGCCGTCAGAAAGCAGCTTATATATTGCCCTGGGAAGAGTACTGTTTTTGGAGTGTGCAGTAAAATCGTGTTTCTGGACAAGGGAGGCATAAGTGCGCTGCGCTCCTAAGCTATCTCTCTGCGAGACACACTGCCAAAGCTTTTCGCTAGGATGCAGTCTAGTGCAGACGCACACTACGGCTCTCCGGAGCTGTCCGAAGCCAAGCGCCGGTGGCCGGCGTCTTTCGGCTGAAGCAGCGCTTCGGAGCGTAGGGCTGCCTCTCCGCTGTTGTGTGCGCGAAGCAGCCGCTTCTCCTGCTCCGGGAGCCGGACAGAGCGGTAGCTTGTACGGGGGCGAAGAACGAAGCCGCAGAGCACCGGGCTTCTGCGCGCACCCTAAGGACTGCTAGAGGACGGTGGTGGCCGCACGCCTGCCTCTTCAATTCCCTTCTAGCATCCTTATGGAAGGTGTTCCAGGACAAATTCCCTGAGTTTTGACTTCCTCCTGATGCAGCCCCTCCTGGGAAACTCGTGCTCGTCCTCTGAGTCTCCGACATGCAGAGACCTCGATGGCAACTGCAGAAATGAAGGGCTGCGTTGAGTTGTCGAGAAGCAAGAACATAGCCAGCGCCTTGTGTTTGGGAGTCAGCAGCTGCTGGACTTTTGCGATTGCTTTCACTGTGCACTGAATGCCTGGACGGCATGTGCACGTTAAAACAACGAGCTGGGCAAGAGTAATCGAAAGATCACGGCCGTCAGAAAGCAGCTTATATATTGCCCTGGGAAGAGTACTGTTTTTGGAGTGTGCAGTAAAATCGTGTTTCTGGACAAGGGAGGCATAAGTGCGCTGCGCTCCTAAGCTATCTCTCTGCGAGACACACTGCCAAAGCTTTTCGCTAGGATGCAGTCTAGTGCAGACGCACACTACGGCTCTCCGGAGCTGTCCGAAGCCAAGCGCCGGTGGCCGGCGTCTTTCGGCTGAAGCAGCGCTTCGGAGCGTAGGGCTGCCTCTCCGCTGTTGTGTGCGCGAAGCAGCCGCTTCTCCTGCTCCGGGAGCCGGACAGAGCGGTAGCTTGCACGAGGGCGAAGAACGTTGCCGCAGGGAGACGACATTGTGTGCACAGCTTTGCGACTGCTAGAGGACGGTGGCTAAAGCTCCCTGCCTTTTCAATGCACTGCTGGCATGCTTTATTGAAGGTGTTCCGAGACAACTTTCCTGGGTTTTGACTTCGTCCTGATGCAGCCCCTCCTGGGAAATTTGTGCTCGTCCCAGAAGGCTCGAGATGCAGAAAACTCGATGGCAGCTGCAGAAATGAAGGACTCTGTTGAAGTGTGGAGAAGCAAGAACATAGCCAGCGCCTTGTGTTTGGGAGTCAGCAGCTGCTGGACTTTTGCGATTGCTTTCACTGTGCTCTTAATGCCAGGAAGGCACGTGCACGCTGCAACAACCAGCTGGGCAAGAGTGGGCAGAAGAGAACGGGCGTCAGACATCAGGTTACATAGTAACATGGAAAGAGCAGTGTTTTTGGAGTGTGCAGTAAAATCGTGTTTCTGGACAAGGGAGGCATAAGTGCGCTGCGCTCCTAAGCTATCTCCCTGCGAGACACACTGCCAAAGCTTTTCGCTAGGATGCAGTCTAGTGCAGACGCACACTACGGCTCTCCGGAGCTGTCCGAAGCCAAGCGCCGGTGGCCGGCGTCTTTCGGCTGAAGCAGCGCTTCGGAGCGGACGGCTGCCTCTCCGCTGTTGTGTGCGCGAAGCAGCCGCTTCTCCTGCTCCGGGAGCCGGACAGAGCGGTAGCTTGCACGAGGGCGAAGAACGTTGCCGCAGGGAGACGACATTGTGTGCACAGCCTTGCGACTGCTAGAGGACGGTGGCTAAAGCTCCCTGCCTTTTCAATGCACTGCTGGCATGCTTTATTGAAGGTGTTCCGAGACAACTTTCCTGGGTTTTGACTTCGTCCTGATGCAGCCCCTCCTGGGAAATTTGTGCTCGTCCCAGAAGGCTCGAGATGCAGAAAACACGATGGCAGCTGCAGAAATGAAGGACTCTGTTGAAGTGTGGAGAAGCAAGAACGTAGACAGCGCCTTGTGTTTGGGAGTCAGCAGCTGCTGGACTTTTGCGATTGCTTTCACTGTGCACTGAATGCCAGGACGGCATGTGCACGTTAAAACAACGAGCTGGGCAAGAGCAGGGAGGGATCACGGCCATCAGAAAGCAGCTTATATATTGCCCTGGGAAGAGTACTGTTTTTGGAGTGTGCAGTAAAATCGTGTTTCTGGACAAGGGAGGCATAAGTGCGCTGCGCTCCTAAGCTATCTCTCTGCGAGACACACTGCCAAAGCTTTTCGCTAGGATGCAGTCTAGTGCAGACGCACACTACGGCTCTCCGGAGCTGTCTGAAGCCAAGCGCCGGTGGCCGGCGTCTTTCGGCTGAAGCAGCGCTTCGGAGCGTAGGGCTGCCTCTCCGCTGTTGTGTGCGCGAAGCAGCCGCTTCTCCTGCTCCGGGAGCCGGACAGAGCGGTAGCTTGTACGGGGGCGAAGAACGAAGCCGCAGAGCACCGGGCTTCTGCGCGCACCCTAAGGACTGCTAGAGGACGGTGGTGGCCGCACGCCTGCCTCTTCAATTCCCTTCTAGCATCCTTATGGAAGGTGTTCCAGGACAAATTCCCTGAGTTTTGAATTCCTCCTGATGCAGCCCCTCCTGGGAAACTCGTGCTCGTCCTCTGAGTCTCCGACATGCAGAGACCTCGATGGCAACTGCAGAAATGAAGGGCTGCGTTGAGTTGTCGAGAAGCAAGAACATAGCCAGCGCCTTGTGTTTGGGAGTCAGCAGCTGCTGGACTTTTGCGATTGCTTTCACTGTGCACTGAATGCCTGGACGGCATGTGCACGTTAAAACAACGAGCTGGGCAAGAGTAATCGAAAGATCACGGCCGTCAGAAAGCAGCTTATATATTGCCCTGGGAAGAGTACTGTTTTTGGAGTGTGCAGTAAAATCGTGTTTCTGGACAAGGGAGGCATAAGTGCGCTGCGCTCCTAAGCTATCTCTCTGCGAGACACACTGCCAAAGCTTTTCGCTAGGATGCAGTCTAGTGCAGACGCACACTACGGCTCTCCGGAGCTGTCCGAAGCCAAGCGCCGGTGGCCGGCGTCTTTCGGCTGAAGCAGCGCTTCGGAGCGTAGGGCTGCCGCTCCGCTGTTGTGTGCGCGAAGCAGCCGCTTCTCCTGCTCCGGGAGCCGGACAGAGCGGTAGCTTGCACGAGGGCGAAGAACGTTGCCGCAGGGAGACGACATTGTGTGCACAGCTTTGCGACTGCTAGAGGACGGTGGCTAAAGCTCCCTGCCTTTTCAATGCACTGCTGGCATGCTTTATTGAAGGTGTTCCGAGACAACTTTCCTGGGTTTTGACTTCGTCCTGATGCAGCCCCTCCTGGGAAATTGGTGCTCGTCCCAGAAGGCTCGAGATGCAGAAAACTCGATGGCAGCTGCAGAAATGAAGGACTCTGTTGAAGTGTGGAGAAGCAAGAACGTAGACAAGCGCCTTGTGTTTGGGAGTCAGCAGCTGCTGGACTTTTGCGATTGCTTTCACTGTGCACTGAATGCCAGGACGGCATGTGCACGTTACAACAACGAGCTGGGCAAGAGCAGGGAGGGATCACGGCCATCAGAAAGCAGCTTATATATTGCCCTGTAAAGAGTACTGTTTTTGGAGTGTGCAGTAAAATCGTGTTTCTGGGCAAGGGAGGCATAAGTGCGCTGCGCTCCTAAGCTATCTCTCTGCGAGACACACTGCCAAAGCTTTTCGCTAGGATGCAGTCTAGTGCAGACGCACACTACGGCTCTCCGGAGCTGTCCGAAGCCAAGCGCCGGTGGCCGGCGTCTTTCGGCTGAAGCAGCGCTTCGGAGCGTAGGGCTGCCGCTCCGCTGTTGTGTGCGCGAAGCAGCCGCTTCTCCTGCTCCGGGAGCCGGACAGAGCGGTAGCTTGCACGAGGGCGAAGAACGTTGCCGCAGGGAGACGACATTGTGTGCACAGCTTTGCGACTGCTAGAGGACGGTGGCTAAAGCTCCCTGCCTTTTCAATGCACTGCTGGCATGCTTTATTGAAGGTGTTCCGAGACAACTTTCCTGGGTTTTGACTTCGTCCTGATGCAGCCCCTCCTGGGAAATTGGTGCTCGTCCCAGAAGGCTCGAGATGCAGAAAACTCGATGGCAGCTGCAGAAATGAAGGACTCTGTTGAAGTGTGGAGAAGCAAGAACGTAGACAAGCGCCTTGTGTTTGGGAGTCAGCAGCTGCTGGACTTTTGCGATTGCTTTCACTGTGCTCTTAATGCCAGGAAGGCACGTGCACGCTGCAACAACCAGCTGGGCAAGAGTGGGCAGAGGAGAACGGGCGTCAGACATCAGGTTACATAGTAACATGGAAAGAGCAGTGTTTTTGGAGTGTGCAGTAAAATCGTGTTTCTGGACAAGGGAGGCATAAGTGCGCTGCGCTCCTAAGCTATCTCCCTGCGAGACACACTGCCAAAGCTTTTCGCTAGGATGCAGTCTAGTGCAGACGCACACTACGGCTCTCCGGAGCTGTCCGAAGCCAAGCGCCGGTGGCCGGCGTCTTTCGGCTGAAGCAGCGCTTCGGAGCGGACGGCTGCCGCTCCGCTGTTGTGTGCGCGAAGCAGCCGCTTCTCCTGCTCCGGGAGCCGGACAGAGCGGTAGCTTGCACGAGGGCGAAGAACGTTGCCGCAGGGAGACGACATTGTGTGCACAGCCTTGCGACTGCTAGAGGACGGTGGCTAAAGCTCCCTGCCTTTTCAATGCACTGCTGGCATGCTTTATTGAAGGTGTTCCGAGACAACTTTCCTGGGTTTTGACTTCGTCCTGATGCAGCCCCTCCTGGGAAATTGGTGCTCGTCCCAGAAGGCTCGAGATGCAGAAAACTCGATGGCAGCTGCAGAAATGAAGGACTCTGTTGAAGTGTGGAGAAGCAAGAACGTAGACAGCGCCTTGTGTTTGGGAGTCAGCAGCTGCTGGACTTTTGCGATTGCTTTCACTGTGCTCTTAATGCCAGGAAGGCACGTGCACGCTGCAACAACCAGCTGGGCAAGAGTGGGCAGAAGAGAACGGGCGTCAGACATCAGGTTACATAGTAACATGGAAAGAGCAGTGTTTTTGGAGTGTGCAGTAAAATCGTGTTTCTGGACAAGGGAGGCATAAGTGCGCTGCGCTCCTAAGCTATCTCCCTGCGAGACACACTGCCAAAGCTTTTCGCTAGGATGCAGTCTAGTGCAGACGCACACTACGGCTCTCCGGAGCTGTCCGAAGCCAAGCGCCGGTGGCCGGCGTCTTTCGGCTGAAGCAGCGCTTCGGAGCGTACGGCTGCTGCTCCGCTGTTGTGTGCGCGAAGCAGCCGCTTCTCCTGCTCCGGGAGCCGGACAGAGCGGTAGCTTGCACGAGGGCGAAGAACGTTGCCGCAGGGAGACGACATTGTGTGCACAGCCTTGCGACTGCTAGAGGACGGTGGCTAAAGCTCCCTGCCTTTTCAATGCACTGCTGGCATGCTTTATTGAAGGTGTTCCGAGACAACTTTCCTGGGTTTTGACTTCGTCCTGATGCAGCCCCTCCTGGGAAATTGGTGCTCGTCCCAGAAGGCTCGAGATGCAGAAAACTCGATGGCAGCTGCAGAAATGAAGGACTCTGTTGAAGTGTGGAGAAGCAAGAACGTAGACAGCGCCTTGTGTTTGGGAGTCAGCAGCTGCTGGACTTTTGCGATTGCTTTCACTGTGCACTGAATGCCAGGACGGCCTGTGCACGTTAAAACAACGAGCTGGGCAAGAGCAGGGAGGGATCACGGCCATCAGAAAGCAGCTTATATATTGCCCTGTAAAGAGTACTGTTTTTGGAGTGTGCAGTAAAATCGTGTTTCTGGACAAGGGAGGCATAAGTGCGCTGCGCTCCTAAGCTATCTCTCTGCGAGACACACTGCCAAAGCTTTTCGCTAGGATGCAGTCTAGTGCAGACGCACACTACGGCTCTCCGGAGCTGTCCGAAGCCAAGCGCCGGTGGCCGGCGTCTTTCGGCTGAAGCAGCGCTTCGGAGCGTAGGGCTGCCTCTCCGCTGTTGTGTGCGCGAAGCAGCCGCTTCTCCTGCTCCGGGAGCCGGACAGAGCGCTAGCTTGTACGGGGGCGAAGAACGAAGCCGCAGAGCACCGGGCTTCTGCGCGCACCCTAAGGACTGCTAGAGGACGGTGGTGGCCGCACGCCTGCCTCTTCAATTCCCTTCTAGCATCCTTATGGAAGGTGTTCCAGGACAAATTCCCTGAGTTTTGACTTCCTCCTGATGCAGCCCCTCCTGGGAAACTCGTGCTCGTCCTCTGAGTCTCCGACATGCAGAGACCTCGATGGCAACTGCAGAAATGAAGGGCTGCGTTGAGTTGTCGAGAAGCAAGAACATAGCCAGCGCCTTGTGTTTGGGAGTCAGCAGCTGCTGGACTTTTGCGATTGCTTTCACTGTGCACTGAATGCCAGGACGGCATGTGCACGTTAAAACAACGAGCTGGGCAAGAGCAGGGAGGGATCACGGCCATCAGAAAGCAGCTTATATATTGCCCTGGGAAGAGTACTGTTTTTGGAGTGTGCAGTAAAATCGTGTTTCTGGACAAGGGAGGCATAAGTGCGCTGCGCTCCTAAGCTATCTCTCTGCGAGACACACTGCCAAAGCTTTTCGCTAGGATGCAGTCTAGTGCAGACGCACACTACGGCTCTCCGGAGCTGTCCGAAGCCAAGCGCCGGTGGCCGGCGTCTTTCGGCTGAAGCAGCGCTTCGGAGCGTAGGGCTGCCTCTCCGCTGTTGTGTGCGCGAAGCAGCCGCTTCTCCTGCTCCGGGAGCCGGACAGAGCGGTAGCTTGTACGGGGGCGAAGAACGAAGCCGCAGAGCACCGGGCTTCTGCGCGCACCCTAAGGACTGCTAGAGGACGGTGGTGGCCGCACGCCTGCCTCTTCAATTCCCTTCTAGCATCCTTATGGAAGGTGTTCCAGGACAAATTCCCTGAGTTTTGACTTCCTCCTGATGCAGCCCCTCCTGGGAAACTCGTGCTCGTCCTCTGAGTCTCCGACATGCAGAGACCTCGATGGCAACTGCAGAAATGAAGGGCTGCGTTGAGTTGTCGAGAAGCAAGAACATAGCCAGCGCCTTGTGTTTGGGAGTCAGCAGCTGCTGGACTTTTGCGATTGCTTTCACTGTGCACTGAATGCCTGGACGGCATGTGCACGTTAAAACAACGAGCTGGGCAAGAGTAATCGAAAGATCACGGCCGTCAGAAAGCAGCTTATATATTGCCCTGGGAAGAGTACTGTTTTTGGAGTGTGCAGTAAAATCGTGTTTCTGGACAAGGGAGGCATAAGTGCGCTGCGCTCCTAAGCTATCTCTCTGCGAGACACACTGCCAAAGCTTTTCGCTAGGATGCAGTCTAGTGCAGACGCACACTACGGCTCTCCGGAGCTGTCCGAAGCCAAGCGCCGGTGGCCGGCGTCTTTCGGCTGAAGCAGCGCTTCGGAGCGTAGGGCTGCCTCTCCGCTGTTGTGTGCGCGAAGCAGCCGCTTCTCCTGCTCCGGGAGCCGGACAGAGCGGTAGCTTGCACGAGGGCGAAGAACGTTGCCGCAGGGAGACGACATTGTGTGCACAGCTTTGCGACTGCTAGAGGACGGTGGCTAAAGCTCCCTGCCTTTTCAATGCACTGCTGGCATGCTTTATTGAAGGTGTTCCGAGACAACTTTCCTGGGTTTTGACTTCGTCCTGATGCAGCCCCTCCTGGGAAATTTGTGCTCGTCCCAGAAGGCTCGAGATGCAGAAAACTCGATGGCAGCTGCAGAAATGAAGGACTCTGTTGAAGTGTGGAGAAGCAAGAACATAGCCAGCGCCTTGTGTTTGGGAGTCAGCAGCTGCTGGACTTTTGCGATTGCTTTCACTGTGCTCTTAATGCCAGGAAGGCACGTGCACGCTGCAACAACCAGCTGGGCAAGAGTGGGCAGAAGAGAACGGGCGTCAGACATCAGGTTACATAGTAACATGGAAAGAGCAGTGTTTTTGGAGTGTGCAGTAAAATCGTGTTTCTGGACAAGGGAGGCATAAGTGCGCTGCGCTCCTAAGCTATCTCCCTGCGAGACACACTGCCAAAGCTTTTCGCTAGGATGCAGTCTAGTGCAGACGCACACTACGGCTCTCCGGAGCTGTCCGAAGCCAAGCGCCGGTGGCCGGCGTCTTTCGGCTGAAGCAGCGCTTCGGAGCGGACGGCTGCCTCTCCGCTGTTGTGTGCGCGAAGCAGCCGCTTCTCCTGCTCCGGGAGCCGGACAGAGCGGTAGCTTGCACGAGGGCGAAGAACGTTGCCGCAGGGAGACGACATTGTGTGCACAGCCTTGCGACTGCTAGAGGACGGTGGCTAAAGCTCCCTGCCTTTTCAATGCACTGCTGGCATGCTTTATTGAAGGTGTTCCGAGACAACTTTCCTGGGTTTTGACTTCGTCCTGATGCAGCCCCTCCTGGGAAATTTGTGCTCGTCCCAGAAGGCTCGAGATGCAGAAAACACGATGGCAGCTGCAGAAATGAAGGACTCTGTTGAAGTGTGGAGAAGCAAGAACGTAGACAGCGCCTTGTGTTTGGGAGTCAGCAGCTGCTGGACTTTTGCGATTGCTTTCACTGTGCACTGAATGCCAGGACGGCATGTGCACGTTAAAACAACGAGCTGGGCAAGAGCAGGGAGGGATCACGGCCATCAGAAAGCAGCTTATATATTGCCCTGGGAAGAGTACTGTTTTTGGAGTGTGCAGTAAAATCGTGTTTCTGGACAAGGGAGGCATAAGTGCGCTGCGCTCCTAAGCTATCTCTCTGCGAGACACACTGCCAAAGCTTTTCGCTAGGATGCAGTCTAGTGCAGACGCACACTACGGCTCTCCGGAGCTGTCTGAAGCCAAGCGCCGGTGGCCGGCGTCTTTCGGCTGAAGCAGCGCTTCGGAGCGTAGGGCTGCCTCTCCGCTGTTGTGTGCGCGAAGCAGCCGCTTCTCCTGCTCCGGGAGCCGGACAGAGCGGTAGCTTGTACGGGGGCGAAGAACGAAGCCGCAGAGCACCGGGCTTCTGCGCGCACCCTAAGGACTGCTAGAGGACGGTGGTGGCCGCACGCCTGCCTCTTCAATTCCCTTCTAGCATCCTTATGGAAGGTGTTCCAGGACAAATTCCCTGAGTTTTGAATTCCTCCTGATGCAGCCCCTCCTGGGAAACTCGTGCTCGTCCTCTGAGTCTCCGACATGCAGAGACCTCGATGGCAACTGCAGAAATGAAGGGCTGCGTTGAGTTGTCGAGAAGCAAGAACATAGCCAGCGCCTTGTGTTTGGGAGTCAGCAGCTGCTGGACTTTTGCGATTGCTTTCACTGTGCACTGAATGCCTGGACGGCATGTGCACGTTAAAACAACGAGCTGGGCAAGAGTAATCGAAAGATCACGGCCGTCAGAAAGCAGCTTATATATTGCCCTGGGAAGAGTACTGTTTTTGGAGTGTGCAGTAAAATCGTGTTTCTGGACAAGGGAGGCATAAGTGCGCTGCGCTCCTAAGCTATCTCTCTGCGAGACACACTGCCAAAGCTTTTCGCTAGGATGCAGTCTAGTGCAGACGCACACTACGGCTCTCCGGAGCTGTCCGAAGCCAAGCGCCGGTGGCCGGCGTCTTTCGGCTGAAGCAGCGCTTCGGAGCGTAGGGCTGCCGCTCCGCTGTTGTGTGCGCGAAGCAGCCGCTTCTCCTGCTCCGGGAGCCGGACAGAGCGGTAGCTTGCACGAGGGCGAAGAACGTTGCCGCAGGGAGACGACATTGTGTGCACAGCTTTGCGACTGCTAGAGGACGGTGGCTAAAGCTCCCTGCCTTTTCAATGCACTGCTGGCATGCTTTATTGAAGGTGTTCCGAGACAACTTTCCTGGGTTTTGACTTCGTCCTGATGCAGCCCCTCCTGGGAAATTGGTGCTCGTCCCAGAAGGCTCGAGATGCAGAAAACTCGATGGCAGCTGCAGAAATGAAGGACTCTGTTGAAGTGTGGAGAAGCAAGAACGTAGACAAGCGCCTTGTGTTTGGGAGTCAGCAGCTGCTGGACTTTTGCGATTGCTTTCACTGTGCACTGAATGCCAGGACGGCCTGTGCACGTTAAAACAACGAGCTGGGCAAGAGCAGGGAGGGATCACGGCCATCAGAAAGCAGCTTATATATTGCCCTGTAAAGAGTACTGTTTTTGGAGTGTGCAGTAAAATCGTGTTTCTGGGCAAGGGAGGCATAAGTGCGCTGCGCTCCTAAGCTATCTCTCTGCGAGACACACTGCCAAAGCTTTTCGCTAGGATGCAGTCTAGTGCAGACGCACACTACGGCTCTCCGGAGCTGTCCGAAGCCAAGCGCCGGTGGCCGGCGTCTTTCGGCTGAAGCAGCGCTTCGGAGCGTAGGGCTGCCGCTCCGCTGTTGTGTGCGCGAAGCAGCCGCTTCTCCTGCTCCGGGAGCCGGACAGAGCGGTAGCTTGCACGAGGGCGAAGAACGTTGCCGCAGGGAGACGACATTGTGTGCACAGCTTTGCGACTGCTAGAGGACGGTGGCTAAAGCTCCCTGCCTTTTCAATGCACTGCTGGCATGCTTTATTGAAGGTGTTCCGAGACAACTTTCCTGGGTTTTGACTTCGTCCTGATGCAGCCCCTCCTGGGAAATTGGTGCTCGTCCCAGAAGGCTCGAGATGCAGAAAACTCGATGGCAGCTGCAGAAATGAAGGACTCTGTTGAAGTGTGGAGAAGCAAGAACGTAGACAAGCGCCTTGTGTTTGGGAGTCAGCAGCTGCTGGACTTTTGCGATTGCTTTCACTGTGCTCTTAATGCCAGGAAGGCACGTGCACGCTGCAACAACCAGCTGGGCAAGAGTGGGCAGAAGAGAACGGGCGTCAGACATCAGGTTACATAGTAACATGGAAAGAGCAGTGTTTTTGGAGTGTGCAGTAAAATCGTGTTTCTGGACAAGGGAGGCATAAGTGCGCTGCGCTCCTAAGCTATCTCCCTGCGAGACACACTGCCAAAGCTTTTCGCTAGGATGCAGTCTAGTGCAGACGCACACTACGGCTCTCCGGAGCTGTCCGAAGCCAAGCGCCGGTGGCCGGCGTCTTTCGGCTGAAGCAGCGCTTCGGAGCGGACGGCTGCCGCTCCGCTGTTGTGTGCGCGAAGCAGCCGCTTCTCCTGCTCCGGGAGCCGGACAGAGCGGTAGCTTGCACGAGGGCGAAGAACGTTGCCGCAGGGAGACGACATTGTGTGCACAGCCTTGCGACTGCTAGAGGACGGTGGCTAAAGCTCCCTGCCTTTTCAATGCACTGCTGGCATGCTTTATTGAAGGTGTTCCGAGACAACTTTCCTGGGTTTTGACTTCGTCCTGATGCAGCCCCTCCTGGGAAATTGGTGCTCGTCCCAGAAGGCTCGAGATGCAGAAAACTCGATGGCAGCTGCAGAAATGAAGGACTCTGTTGAAGTGTGGAGAAGCAAGAACGTAGACAGCGCCTTGTGTTTGGGAGTCAGCAGCTGCTGGACTTTTGCGATTGCTTTCACTGTGCTCTTAATGCCAGGAAGGCACGTGCACACTGCAACAACCAGCTGGGCAAGAGTGGGCAGAAGAGAACGGGCGTCAGACATCAGGTTACATAGTAACATGGAAAGAGCAGTGTTTTTGGAGTGTGCAGTAAAATCGTGTTTCTGGACAAGGGAGGCATAAGTGCGCTGCGCTCCTAAGCTATCTCCCTGCGAGACACACTGCCAAAGCTTTTCGCTAGGATGCAGTCTAGTGCAGACGCACACTACGGCTCTCCGGAGCTGTCCGAAGCCAAGCGCCGGTGGCCGGCGTCTTTCGGCTGAAGCAGCGCTTCGGAGCGTACGGCTGCTGCTCCGCTGTTGTGTGCGCGAAGCAGCCGCTTCTCCTGCTCCGGGAGCCGGACAGAGCGGTAGCTTGCACGAGGGCGAAGAACGTTGCCGCAGGGAGACGACATTGTGTGCACAGCCTTGCGACTGCTAGAGGACGGTGGCTAAAGCTCCCTGCCTTTTCAATGCACTGCTGGCATGCTTTATTGAAGGTGTTCCGAGACAACTTTCCTGGGTTTTGACTTCGTCCTGATGCAGCCCCTCCTGGGAAATTGGTGCTCGTCCCAGAAGGCTCGAGATGCAGAAAACTCGATGGCAGCTGCAGAAATGAAGGACTCTGTTGAAGTGTGGAGAAGCAAGAACGTAGACAGCGCCTTGTGTTTGGGAGTCAGCAGCTGCTGGACTTTTGCGATTGCTTTCACTGTGCACTGAATGCCAGGACGGCATGTGCACGTTAAAACAACGAGCTGGGCAAGAGCAGGGAGGGATCACGGCCATCAGAAAGCAGCTTATATATTGCCCTGGGAAGAGTACTGTTTTTGGAGTGTGCAGTAAAATCGTGTTTCTGGACAAGGGAGGCATAAGTGCGCTGCGCTCCTAAGCTATCTCTCTGCGAGACACACTGCCAAAGCTTTTCGCTAGGATGCAGTCTAGTGCAGACGCACACTACGGCTCTCCGGAGCTGTCCGAAGCCAAGCGCCGGTGGCCGGCGTCTTTCGGCTGAAGCAGCGCTTCGGAGCGTAGGGCTGCCTCTCCGCTGTTGTGTGCGCGAAGCAGCCGCTTCTCCTGCTCCGGGAGCCGGACAGAGCGCTAGCTTGTACGGGGGCGAAGAACGAAGCCGCAGAGCACCGGGCTTCTGCGCGCACCCTAAGGACTGCTAGAGGACGGTGGTGGCCGCACGCCTGCCTCTTCAATTCCCTTCTAGCATCCTTATGGAAGGTGTTCCAGGACAAATTCCCTGAGTTTTGACTTCCTCCTGATGCAGCCCCTCCTGGGAAACTCGTGCTCGTCCTCTGAGTCTCCGACATGCAGAGACCTCGATGGCAACTGCAGAAATGAAGGGCTGCGTTGAGTTGTCGAGAAGCAAGAACATAGCCAGCGCCTTGTGTTTGGGAGTCAGCAGCTGCTGGACTTTTGCGATTGCTTTCACTGTGCACTGAATGCCAGGACGGCATGTGCACGTTAAAACAACGAGCTGGGCAAGAGCAGGGAGGGATCACGGCCATCAGAAAGCAGCTTATATATTGCCCTGGGAAGAGTACTGTTTTTGGAGTGTGCAGTAAAATCGTGTTTCTGGACAAGGGAGGCATAAGTGCGCTGCGCTCCTAAGCTATCTCTCTGCGAGACACACTGCCAAAGCTTTTCGCTAGGATGCAGTCTAGTGCAGACGCACACTACGGCTCTCCGGAGCTGTCCGAAGCCAAGCGCCGGTGGCCGGCGTCTTTCGGCTGAAGCAGCGCTTCGGAGCGTAGGGCTGCCTCTCCGCTGTTGTGTGCGCGAAGCAGCCGCTTCTCCTGCTCCGGGAGCCGGACAGAGCGCTAGCTTGTACGGGGGCGAAGAACGAAGCCGCAGAGCACCGGGCTTCTGCGCGCACCCTAAGGACTGCTAGAGGACGGTGGTGGCCGCACGCCTGCCTCTTCAATTCCCTTCTAGCATCCTTATGGAAGGTGTTCCAGGACAAATTCCCTGAGTTTTGAATTCCTCCTGATGCAGCCCCTCCTGGGAAACTCGTGCTCGTCCTCTGAGTCTCCGACATGCAGAGACCTCGATGGCAACTGCAGAAATGAAGGGCTGCGTTGAGTTGTCGAGAAGCAAGAACATAGCCAGCGCCTTGTGTTTGGGAGTCAGCAGCTGCTGGACTTTTGCGATTGCTTTCACTGTGCACTGAATGCCAGGACGGCATGTGCACGTTAAAACAACGAGCTGGGCAAGAGTAATCGAAAGATCACGGCCGTCAGAAAGCAGCTTATATATTGCCCTGGGAAGAGTACTGTTTTTGGAGTGTGCAGTAAAATCGTGTTTCTGGACAAGGGAGGCATAAGTGCGCTGCGCTCCTAAGCTATCTCTCTGCGAGACACACTGCCAAAGCTTTTCGCTAGGATGCAGTCTAGTGCAGACGCACACTACGGCTCTCCGGAGCTGTCCGAAGCCAAGCGCCGGTGGCCGGCGTCTTTCGGCTGAAGCAGCGCTTCGGAGCGTAGGGCTGCCGCTCCGCTGTTGTGTGCGCGAAGCAGCCGCTTCTCCTGCTCCGGGAGCCGGACAGAGCGGTAGCTTGCACGAGGGCGAAGAACGTTGCCGCAGGGAGACGACATTGTGTGCACAGCTTTGCGACTGCTAGAGGACGGTGGCTAAAGCTCCCTGCCTTTTCAATGCACTGCTGGCATGCTTTATTGAAGGTGTTCCGAGACAACTTTCCTGGGTTTTGACTTCGTCCTGATGCAGCCCCTCCTGGGAAATTGGTGCTCGTCCCAGAAGGCTCGAGATGCAGAAAACTCGATGGCAGCTGCAGAAATGAAGGACTCTGTTGAAGTGTGGAGAAGCAAGAACGTAGACAAGCGCCTTGTGTTTGGGAGTCAGCAGCTGCTGGACTTTTGCGATTGCTTTCACTGTGCACTGAATGCCAGGACGGCCTGTGCACGTTAAAACAACGAGCTGGGCAAGAGCAGGGAGGGATCACGGCCATCAGAAAGCAGCTTATATATTGCCCTGTAAAGAGTACTGTTTTTGGAGTGTGCAGTAAAATCGTGTTTCTGGGCAAGGGAGGCATAAGTGCGCTGCGCTCCTAAGCTATCTCTCTGCGAGACACACTGCCAAAGCTTTTCGCTAGGATGCAGTCTAGTGCAGACGCACACTACGGCTCTCCGGAGCTGTCCGAAGCCAAGCGCCGGTGGCCGGCGTCTTTCGGCTGAAGCAGCGCTTCGGAGCGTAGGGCTGCCGCTCCGCTGTTGTGTGCGCGAAGCAGCCGCTTCTCCTGCTCCGGGAGCCGGACAGAGCGGTAGCTTGCACGAGGGCGAAGAACGTTGCCGCAGGGAGACGACATTGTGTGCACAGCTTTGCGACTGCTAGAGGACGGTGGCTAAAGCTCCCTGCCTTTTCAATGCACTGCTGGCATGCTTTATTGAAGGTGTTCCGAGACAACTTTCCTGGGTTTTGACTTCGTCCTGATGCAGCCCCTCCTGGGAAATTGGTGCTCGTCCCAGAAGGCTCGAGATGCAGAAAACTCGATGGCAGCTGCAGAAATGAAGGACTCTGTTGAAGTGTGGAGAAGCAAGAACGTAGACAAGCGCCTTGTGTTTGGGAGTCAGCAGCTGCTGGACTTTTGCGATTGCTTTCACTGTGCTCTTAATGCCAGGAAGGCACGTGCACGCTGCAACAACCAGCTGGGCAAGAGTGGGCAGAGGAGAACGGGCGTCAGACATCAGGTTACATAGTAACATGGAAAGAGCAGTGTTTTTGGAGTGTGCAGTAAAATCGTGTTTCTGGACAAGGGAGGCATAAGTGCGCTGCGCTCCTAAGCTATCTCCCTGCGAGACACACTGCCAAAGCTTTTCGCTAGGATGCAGTCTAGTGCAGACGCACACTACGGCTCTCCGGAGCTGTCCGAAGCCAAGCGCCGGTGGCCGGCGTCTTTCGGCTGAAGCAGCGCTTCGGAGCGTAGGGCTGCCGCTCCGCTGTTGTGTGCGCGAAGCAGCCGCTTCTCCTGCTCCGGGAGCCGGACAGAGCGGTAGCTTGCACGAGGGCGAAGAACGTTGCCGCAGGGAGACGACATTGTGTGCACAGCCTTGCGACTGCTAGAGGACGGTGGCTAAAGCTCCCTGCCTTTTCAATGCACTGCTGGCATGCTTTATTGAAGGTGTTCCGAGACAACTTTCCTGGGTTTTGACTTCGTCCTGATGCAGCCCCTCCTGGGAAATTGGTGCTCGTCCCAGAAGGCTCGAGATGCAGAAAACTCGATGGCAGCTGCAGAAATGAAGGACTCTGTTGAAGTGTGGAGAAGCAAGAACGTAGACAGCGCCTTGTGTTTGGGAGTCAGCAGCTGCTGGACTTTTGCGATTGCTTTCACTGTGCTCTTAATGCCAGGAAGGCACGTGCACGCTGCAACAACCAGCTGGGCAAGAGTGGGCAGAAGAGAACGGGCGTCAGACATCAGGTTACATAGTAACATGGAAAGAGCAGTGTTTTTGGAGTGTGCAGTAAAATCGTGTTTCTGGACAAGGGAGGCATAAGTGCGCTGCGCTCCTAAGCTATCTCCCTGCGAGACACACTGCCAAAGCTTTTCGCTAGGATGCAGTCTAGTGCAGACGCACACTATGGCTCTCCGGAGCTGTCCGAAGCCATGCGCCGGTGGCCGGCGTCTTTCGGCTGAAGCAGCGCTTCGGAGCGTACGGCTGCTGCTCCGCTGTTGTGTGCGCGAAGCAGCCGCTTCTCCTGCTCCGGGAGCCGGACAGAGCGGTAGCTTGCACGAGGGCGAAGAACGTTGCCGCAGGGAGACGACATTGTGTGCACAGCCTTGCGACTGCTAGAGGACGGTGGCTAAAGCTCCCTGCCTTTTCAATGCACTGCTGGCATGCTTTATTGAAGGTGTTCCGAGACAACTTTCCTGGGTTTTGACTTCGTCCTGATGCAGCCCCTCCTGGGAAATTGGTGCTCGTCCCAGAAGGCTCGAGATGCAGAAAACTCGATGGCAGCTGCAGAAATGAAGGACTCTGTTGAAGTGTGGAGAAGCAAGAACGTAGACAGCGCCTTGTGTTTGGGAGTCAGCAGCTGCTGGACTTTTGCGATTGCTTTCACTGTGCACTGAATGCCAGGACGGCATGTGCACGTTAAAACAACGAGCTGGGCAAGAGTAATCGAAAGATCACGGCCGTCAGAAAGCAGCTTATATATTGCCCTGGGAAGAGTACTGTTTTTGGAGTGTGCAGTAAAATCGTGTTTCTGGACAAGGGAGGCATAAGTGCGCTGCGCTCCTAAGCTATCTCTCTGCGAGACACACTGCCAAAGCTTTTCGCTAGGATGCAGTCTAGTGCAGACGCACACTACGGCTCTCCGGAGCTGTCCGAAGCCAAGCGCCGGTGGCCGGCGTCTTTCGGCTGAAGCAGCGCTTCGGAGCGTAGGGCTGCCGCTCCGCTGTTGTGTGCGCGAAGCAGCCGCTTCTCCTGCTCCGGGAGCCGGACAGAGCGGTAGCTTGCACGAGGGCGAAGAACGTTGCCGCAGGGAGACGACATTGTGTGCACAGCTTTGCGACTGCTAGAGGACGGTGGCTAAAGCTCCCTGCCTTTTCAATGCACTGCTGGCATGCTTTATTGAAGGTGTTCCGAGACAACTTTCCTGGGTTTTGACTTCGTCCTGATGCAGCCCCTCCTGGGAAATTGGTGCTCGTCCCAGAAGGCTCGAGATGCAGAAAACTCGATGGCAGCTGCAGAAATTAAGGACTCTGTTGAAGTGTGGAGAAGCAAGAACATAGCCAGCGCCTTGTGTTTGGGAGTCAGCAGCTGCTGGACTTTTGCGATTGCTTTCACTGTGCTCTTAATGCCAGGAAGGCACGTGCACGCTGCAACAACCAGCTGGGCAAGAGTGGGCTGAAGAGAACGGGCGTCAGACATCAGGTTACATAGTAACATGGAAAGAGCAGTGTTTTTGGAGTGTGCAGTAAAATCGTGTTTCTGGACAAGGGAGGCATAAGTGCGCTGCGCTCCTAAGCTATCTCCCTGCGAGACACACTGCCAAAGCTTTTCGCTAGGATGCAGTCTAGTGCAGATGCACACTATGGCTCTCCGGAGCTGTCCGAAGCCAAGCGCCGGTGGCCGGCGTCTTTCGGCTGAAGCAGCGCTTCGGAGCGTACGGCTGCTGCTCCGCTGTTGTGTGCGCGAAGCAGCCGCTTCTCCTGCTCCGGGAGCCGGACAGAGCGGTAGCTTGCACGAGGGCGAAGAACGTTGCCGCAGGGAGACGACATTGTGTGCACAGCCTTGCGACTGCTAGAGGACGGTGGCTAAAGCTCCCTGCCTTTTCAATGCACTGCTGGCATGCTTTATTGAAGGTGTTCCGAGACAACTTTCCTGGGTTTTGACTTCGTCCTGATGCAGCCCCTCCTGGGAAATTGGTGCTCGTCCCAGAAGGCTCGAGATGCAGAAAACTCGATGGCAGCTGCAGAAATGAAGGACTCTGTTGAAGTGTGGAGAAGCAAGAACGTAGACAAGCGCCTTGTGTTTGGGAGTCAGCAGCTGCTGGACTTTTGCGATTGCTTTCACTGTGCACTGAATGCCAGGACGGCATGTGCACGTTACAACAACCAGCTGGGCAAGAGCAGGGAGGGATCACGGCCATCAGAAAGCAGCTTATATATTGCCCTGTAAAGAGTACTGTTTTTGGAGTGTGCAGTAAAATCGTGTTTCTGGGCAAGGGAGGCATAAGTGCGCTGCGCTCCTAAGCTATCTCTCTGCGAGACACACTGCCAAAGCTTTTCGCTAGGATGCAGTCTAGTGCAGACGCACACTACGGCTCTCCGGAGCTGTCCGAAGCCAAGCGCCGGTGGCCGGCGTCTTTCGGCTGAAGCAGCGCTTCGGAGCGTAGGGCTGCCGCTCCGCTGTTGTGTGCGCGAAGCAGCCGCTTCTCCTGCTCCGGGAGCCGGACAGAGCGGTAGCTTGCACGAGGGCGAAGAACGTTGCCGCAGGGAGACGACATTGTGTGCACAGCCTTGCGACTGCTAGAGGACGGTGGCTAAAGCTCCCTGCCTTTTCAATGCACTGCTGGCATGCTTTATTGAAGGTGTTCCGAGACAACTTTCCTGGGTTTTGACTTCGTCCTGATGCAGCCCCTCCTGGGAAATTGGTGCTCGTCCCAGAAGGCTCGAGATGCAGAAAACTCGATGGCAGCTGCAGAAATGAAGGACTCTGTTGAAGTGTGGAGAAGCAAGAACATAGCCAGCGCCTTGTGTTTGGGAGTCAGCAGCTGCTGGACTTTTGCGATTGCTTTCACTGTGCTCTTAATGCCAGGAAGGCACGTGCACGCTGCAACAACCAGCTGGGCAAGAGTGGGCAGAAGAGAACGGGCGTCAGACATCAGGTTACATAGTAACATGGAAAGAGCAGTGTTTTTGGAGTGTGCAGTAAAATCGTGTTTCTGGACAAGGGAGGCATAAGTGCGCTGCGCTCCTAAGCTATCTCCCTGCGAGACACACTGCCAAAGCTTTTCGCTAGGATGCAGTCTAGTGCAGACGCACACTATGGCTCTCCGGAGCTGTCCGAAGCCAAGCGCCGGTGGCCGGCGTCTTTCGGCTGAAGCAGCGCTTCGGAGCGGACGGCTGCCGCTCCGCTGTTGTGTGCGCGAAGCAGCCGCTTCTCCTGCTCCGGGAGCCGGACAGAGCGGTAGCTTGCACGAGGGCGAAGAACGTTGCCGCAGGGAGACGACATTGTGTGCACAGCCTTGCGACTGCTAGAGGACGGTGGCTAAAGCTACCTGCCTTTTCAATGCACTGCTGGCATGCTTTATTGAAGGTGTTCCGAGACAACTTTCCTGGGTTTTGACTTCGTCCTGATGCAGCCCCTCCTGGGAAATTTCTGCTCGTCCCAGAAGGCTCGAGATGCAGAAAACTCGATGGCAGCTGCAGAAATGAAGGACTCTGTTGAAGTGTGGAGAAGCAAGAACGTAGACAGCGCCTTGTGTTTGGGAGTCAGCAGCTGCTGGACTTTTGCGATTGCTTTCACTGTGCACTGAATTCCAGGACGGCATGTGCACGTTAAAACAACGAGCTGGGCAAGAGTAATCGAAAGATCACGGCCGTCAGAAAGCAGCTTATATATTGCCCTGGGAAGAGTACTGTTTTTGGAGTGTGCAGTAAAATCGTGTTTCTGGACAAGGGAGGCATAAGTGCGCTGCGCTCCTAAGCTATCTCCCTGCGAGACACACTGCCAAAGCTTTTCGCTAGGATGCAGTCTAGTGCAGACGCACACTACGGCTCTCCGGAGCTGTCCGAAGCCAAGCGCCGGTGGCCGGCGTCTTTCGGCTGAAGCAGCGCTTCGGAGCGTAGGGCTGCCTCTCCGCTGTTGTGTGCGCGAAGCAGCCGCTTCTCCTGCTCCGGGAGCCGGACAGAGCGGTAGCTTGTACGGGGGCGAAGAACGAAGCCGCAGAGCACCGGGCTTCTGCGCGCACCCTAAGGACTGCTAGAGGACGGTGGTGGCCGCACGCCTGCCTCTTCAATTCCCTTCTAGCATCCTTATGGAAGGTGTTCCAGGACAAATTCCCTGAGTTTTGACTTCCTCCTGATGCAGCCCCTCCTGGGAAACTCGTGCTCGTCCTCTGAGTCTCCGACATGCAGAGACCTCGATGGCAACTGCAGAAATGAAGGGCTGCGTTGAGTTGTCGAGAAGCAAGAACATAGCCAGCGCCTTGTGTTTGGGAGTCAGCAGCTGCTGGACTTTTGCGATTGATTTCACTGTGCACTGAATTCCAGGACGGCATGTGCACGTTAAAACAACGAGCTGGGCAAGAGTAATCGAAAGATCACGGCCGTCAGAAAGCAGCTTATATATTGCCCTGGGAAGAGTACTGTTTTTGGAGTGTGCAGTAAAATCGTGTTTCTGGACAAGGGAGGCATAAGTGCGCTGCGCTCCTAAGCTATCTCTCTGCGAGACACACTGCCAAAGCTTTTCGCTAGGATGCAGTCTAGTGCAGACGCACACTACGGCTCTCCGGAGCTGTCCGAAGCCAAGCGCCGGTGGCCGGCGTCTTTCGGCTGAAGCAGCGCTTCGGAGCGTAGGGCTGCTGCTCCGCTGTTGTGTGCGCGAAGCAGCCGCTTCTCCTGCTCCGGGAGCCGGACAGAGCGGTAGCTTGCACGAGGGCGAAGAACGTTGCCGCAGGGAGACGACATTGTGTGCACAGCTTTGCGACTGCTAGAGGACGGTGGCTAAAGCTCCCTGCCTTTTCAATGCACTGCTGGCATGCTTTATTGAAGGTGTTCCGAGACAACTTTCCTGGGTTTTGACTTCGTCCTGATGCAGCCCCTCCTGGGAAATTTGTGCTCGTCCCAGAAGGCTCGAGATGCAGAAAACTCGATGGCAGCTGCAGAAATGAAGGACTCTGTTGAAGTGTGGAGAAGCAAGAACATAGCCAGCGCCTTGTGTTTGGGAGTCAGCAGCTGCTGGACTTTTGCGATTGCTTTCACTGTGCTCTTAATGCCAGGAAGGCACGTGCACGCTGCAACAACCAGCTGGGCAAGAGTGGGCAGAAGAGAACGGGCGTCAGACATCAGGTTACATAGTAACATGGAAAGAGCAGTGTTTTTGGAGTGTGCAGTAAAATCGTGTTTCTGGACAAGGGAGGCATAAGTGCGCTGCGCTCCTAAGCTATCTCCCTGCGAGACACACTGCCAAAGCTTTTCGCTAGGATGCAGTCTAGTGCAGACGCACACTACGGCTCTCCGGAGCTGTCCGAAGCCAAGCGCCGGTGGCCGGCGTCTTTCGGCTGAAGCAGCGCTTCGGAGCGGACGGCTGCCTCTCCGCTGTTGTGTGCGCGAAGCAGCCGCTTCTCCTGCTCCGGGAGCCGGACAGAGCGGTAGCTTGCACGAGGGCGAAGAACGTTGCCGCAGGGAGACGACATTGTGTGCACAGCCTTGCGACTGCTAGAGGACGGTGGCTAAAGCTCCCTGCCTTTTCAATGCACTGCTGGCATGCTTTATTGAAGGTGTTCCGAGACAACTTTCCTGGGTTTTGACTTCGTCCTGATGCAGCCCCTCCTGGGAAATTTGTGCTCGTCCCAGAAGGCTCGAGATGCAGAAAACACGATGGCAGCTGCAGAAATGAAGGACTCTGTTGAAGTGTGGAGAAGCAAGAACGTAGACAGCGCCTTGTGTTTGGGAGTCAGCAGCTGCTGGACTTTTGCGATTGCTTTCACTGTGCACTGAATGCCAGGACGGCATGTGCACGTTAAAACAACGAGCTGGGCAAGAGCAGGGAGGGATCACGGCCATCAGAAAGCAGCTTATATATTGCCCTGGGAAGAGTACTGTTTTTGGAGTGTGCAGTAAAATCGTGTTTCTGGACAAGGGAGGCATAAGTGCGCTGCGCTCCTAAGCTATCTCTCTGCGAGACACACTGCCAAAGCTTTTCGCTAGGATGCAGTCTAGTGCAGACGCACACTACGGCTCTCCGGAGCTGTCCGAAGCCAAGCGCCGGTGGCCGGCGTCTTTCGGCTGAAGCAGCGCTTCGGAGCGTAGGGCTGCCTCTCCGCTGTTGTGTGCGCGAAGCAGCCGCTTCTCCTGCTCCGGGAGCCGGACAGAGCAGTAGCTTGTACGGGGGCGAAGAACGAAGCCGCAGAGCACCGGGCTTCTGCGCGCACCCTAAGGACTGCTAGAGGACGGTGGTGGCCGCACGCCTGCCTCTTCAATTCCCTTCTAGCATCCTTATGGAAGGTGTTCCAGGACAAATTCCCTGAGTTTTGACTTCCTCCTGATGCAGCCCCTCCTGGGAAACTCGTGCTCGTCCTCTGAGTCTCCGACATGCAGAGACCTCGATGGCAACTGCAGAAATGAAGGGCTGCGTTGAGTTGTCGAGAAGCAAGAACATAGCCAGCGCCTTGTGTTTGGGAGTCAGCAGCTGCTGGACTTTTGCGATTGCTTTCACTGTGCACTGAATGCCTGGACGGCATGTGCACGTTAAAACAACGAGCTGGGCAAGAGTAATCGAAAGATCACGGCCGTCAGAAAGCAGCTTATATATTGCCCTGGGAAGAGTACTGTTTTTGGAGTGTGCAGTAAAATCGTGTTTCTGGACAAGGGAGGCATAAGTGCGCTGCGCTCCTAAGCTATCTCTCTGCGAGACACACTGCCAAAGCTTTTCGCTAGGATGCAGTCTAGTGCAGACGCACACTACGGCTCTCCGGAGCTGTCCGAAGCCAAGCGCCGGTGGCCGGCGTCTTTCGGCTGAAGCAGCGCTTCGGAGCGGACGGCTGCCGCTCCGCTGTTGTGTGCGCGAAGCAGCCGCTTCTCCTGCTCCGGGAGCCGGACAGAGCGGTAGCTTGCACGAGGGCGAAGAACGTTGCCGCAGGGAGACGACATTGTGTGCACAGCCTTGCGACTGCTAGAGGACGGTGGCTAAAGCTCCCTGCCTTTTCAATGCACTGCTGGCATGCTTTATTGAAGGTGTTCCGAGACAACTTTCCTGGGTTTTGACTTCGTCCTGATGCAGCCCCTCCTGGGAAATTTCTGCTCGTCCCAGAAGGCTCGAGATGCAGAAAACACGATGGCAGCTGCAGAAATGAAGGACTCTGTTGAAGTGTGGAGAAGCAAGAACGTAGACAGCGCCTTGTGTTTGGGAGTCAGCAGCTGCTGTACTTTTGCGATTGCTTTCACTGTGCACTGAATGCCAGGACGGCATGTGCACGTTAAAACAACGAGCTGGGCAAGAGTAATCGAAAGATCACGGCCGTCAGAAAGCAGCTTATATATTGCCCTGGGAAGAGTACTGTTTTTGGAGTGTGCAGTAAAATCGTGTTTCTGGACAAGGGAGGCATAAGTGCGCTGCGCTCCTAAGCTATCTCTCTGCGAGACACACTGCCAAAGCTTTTCGCTAGGATGCAGTCTAGTGCAGACGCACACTACGGCTCTCCGGAGCTGTCCGAAGCCAAGCGCCGGTGGCCGGCGTCTTTCGGCTGAAGCAGCGCTTCGGAGCGTAGGGCTGCCTCTCCGCTGTTGTGTGCGCGAAGCAGCCGCTTCTCCTGCTCCGGGAGCCGGACAGAGCGGTAGCTTGTACGGGGGCGAAGAACGAAGCCGCAGAGCACCGGGCTTCTGCGCGCACCCTAAGGACTGCTAGAGGACGGTGGTGGCCGCACGCCTGCCTCTTCAATTCCCTTCTAGCATCCTTATGGAAGGTGTTCCAGGACAAATTCCCTGAGTTTTGACTTCCTCCTGATGCAGCCCCTCCTGGGAAACTCGTGCTCGTCCTCTGAGTCTCCGACATGCAGAGACCTCGATGGCAACTGCAGAAATGAAGGGCTGCGTTGAGTTGTCGAGAAGCAAGAACATAGCCAGCGCCTTGTGTTTGGGAGTCAGCAGCTGCTGGACTTTTGCGATTGATTTCACTGTGCACTGAATTCCAGGACGGCATGTGCACGTTAAAACAACGAGCTGGGCAAGAGTAATCGAAAGATCACGGCCGTCAGAAAGCAGCTTATATATTGCCCTGGGAAGAGTACTGTTTTTGGAGTGTGCAGTAAAATCGTGTTTCTGGACAAGGGAGGCATAAGTGCGCTGCGCTCCTAAGCTATCTCTCTGCGAGACACACTGCCAAAGCTTTTCGCTAGGATGCAGTCTAGTGCAGACGCACACTACGGCTCTCCGGAGCTGTCCGAAGCCAAGCGCCGGTGGCCGGCGTCTTTCGGCTGAAGCAGCGCTTCGGAGCGTAGGGCTGCCGCTCCGCTGTTGTGTGCGCGAAGGAGCCGCTTCTCCTGCTCCGGGAGCCGGACAGAGCGGTAGCTTGCACGAGGGCGAAGAACGTTGCCGCAGGGAGACGACATTGTGTGCACAGCTTTGCGACTGCTAGAGGACGGTGGCTAAAGCTCCCTGCCTTTTCAATGCACTGCTGGCATGCTTTATTGAAGGTGTTCCGAGACAACTTTCCTGGGTTTTGACTTCGTCCTGATGCAGCCCCTCCTGGGAAATTGGTGCTCGTCCCAGAAGGCTCGAGATGCAGAAAACTCGATGGCAGCTGCAGAAATGAAGGACTCTGTTGAAGTGTGGAGAAGCAAGAACGTAGACAAGCGCCTTGTGTTTGGGAGTCAGCAGCTGCTGGACTTTTGCGATTGCTTTCACTGTGCACTGAATGCCAGGACGGCCTGTGCACGTTAAAACAACGAGCTGGGCAAGAGCAGGGAGGGATCACGGCCATCAGAAAGCAGCTTATATATTGCCCTGTAAAGAGTACTGTTTTTGGAGTGTGCAGTAAAATCGTGTTTCTGGGCAAGGGAGGCATAAGTGCGCTGCGCTCCTAAGCTATCTCTCTGCGAGACACACTGCCAAAGCTTTTCGCTAGGATGCAGTCTAGTGCAGACGCACACTACGGCTCTCCGGAGCTGTCCGAAGCCAAGCGCCGGTGGCCGGCGTCTTTCGGCTGAAGCAGCGCTTCGGAGCGGACGGCTGCCTCTCCGCTGTTGTGTGCGCGAAGCAGCCGCTTCTCCTGCTCCGGGAGCCGGACAGAGCGGTAGCTTGCACGAGGGCGAAGAACGTTGCCGCAGGGAGACGACATTGTGTGCACAGCCTTGCGACTGCTAGAGGACGGTGGCTAAAGCTCCCTGCCTTTTCAATGCACTGCTGGCATGCTTTATTGAAGGTGTTCCGAGACAACTTTCCTGGGTTTTGACTTCGTCCTGATGCAGCCCCTCCTGGGAAATTTGTGCTCGTCCCAGAAGGCTCGAGATGCAGAAAACACGATGGCAGCTGCAGAAATGAAGGACTCTGTTGAAGTGTGGAGAAGCAAGAACGTAGACAGCGCCTTGTGTTTGGGAGTCAGCAGCTGCTGGACTTTTGCGATTGCTTTCACTGTGCACTGAATGCCAGGACGGCATGTGCACGTTAAAACAACGAGCTGGGCAAGAGCAGGGAGGGATCACGGCCATCAGAAAGCAGCTTATATATTGCCCTGGGAAGAGTACTGTTTTTGGAGTGTGCAGTAAAATCGTGTTTCTGGACAAGGGAGGCATAAGTGCGCTGCGCTCCTAAGCTATCTCTCTGCGAGACACACTGCCAAAGCTTTTCGCTAGGATGCAGTCTAGTGCAGACGCACACTACGGCTCTCCGGAGCTGTCCGAAGCCAAGCGCCGGTGGCCGGCGTCTTTCGGCTGAAGCAGCGCTTCGGAGCGTAGGGCTGCCTCTCCGCTGTTGTGTGCGCGAAGCAGCCGCTTCTCCTGCTCCGGGAGCCGGACAGAGCAGTAGCTTGTACGGGGGCGAAGAACGAAGCCGCAGAGCACCGGGCTTCTGCGCGCACCCTAAGGACTGCTAGAGGACGGTGGTGGCCGCACGCCTGCCTCTTCAATTCCCTTCTAGCATCCTTATGGAAGGTGTTCCAGGACAAATTCCCTGAGTTTTGAATTCCTCCTGATGCAGCCCCTCCTGGGAAACTCGTGCTCGTCCTCTGAGTCTCCGACATGCAGAGACCTCGATGGCAACTGCAGAAATGAAGGGCTGCGTTGAGTTGTCGAGAAGCAAGAACATAGCCAGCGCCTTGTGTTTGGGAGTCAGCAGCTGCTGGACTTTTGCGATTGCTTTCACTGTGCACTGAATGCCTGGACGGCATGTGCACGTTAAAAGAACGAGCTGGGCAAGAGTAATCGAAAGATCACGGCCGTCAGAAAGCAGCTTATATATTGCCCTGGGAAGAGTACTGTTTTTGGAGTGTGCAGTAAAATCGTGTTTCTGGACAAGGGAGGCATAAGTGCGCTGCGCTCCTAAGCTATCTCTCTGCGAGACACACTGCCAAAGCTTTTCGCTAGGATGCAGTCTAGTGCAGACGCACACTACGGCTCTCCGGAGCTGTCCGAAGCCAAGCGCCGGTGGCCGGCGTCTTTCGGCTGAAGCAGCGCTTCGGAGCGTAGGGCTGCCTCTCCGCTGTTGTGTGCGCGAAGCAGCCGCTTCTCCTGCTCCGGGAGCCGGACAGAGCGGTAGCTTGTACGGGGGCGAAGAACGAAGCCGCAGAGCACCGGGCTTCTGCGCGCACCCTAAGGACTGCTAGAGGACGGTGGTGGCCGCACGCCTGCCTCTTCAATTCCCTTCTAGCATCCTTATGGAAGGTGTTCCAGGACAAATTCCCTGAGTTTTGACTTCCTCCTGATGCAGCCCCTCCTGGGAAACTCGTGCTCGTCCTCTGAGTCTCCGACATGCAGAGACCTCGATGGCAACTGCAGAAATGAAGGGCTGCGTTGAGTTGTCGAGAAGCAAGAACATAGCCAGCGCCTTGTGTTTGGGAGTCAGCAGCTGCTGGACTTTTGCGATTGATTTCACTGTGCACTGAATTCCAGGACGGCATGTGCACGTTAAAACAACGAGCTGGGCAAGAGTAATCGAAAGATCACGGCCGTCAGAAAGCAGCTTATATATTGCCCTGGGAAGAGTACTGTTTTTGGAGTGTGCAGTAAAATCGTGTTTCTGGACAAGGGAGGCATAAGTGCGCTGCGCTCCTAAGCTATCTCTCTGCGAGACACACTGCCAAAGCTTTTCGCTAGGATGCAGTCTAGTGCAGACGCACACTACGGCTCTCCGGAGCTGTCCGAAGCCAAGCGCCGGTGGCCGGCGTCTTTCGGCTGAAGCAGCGCTTCGGAGCGTAGGGCTGCCGCTCCGCTGTTGTGTGCGCGAAGGAGCCGCTTCTCCTGCTCCGGGAGCCGGACAGAGCGGTAGCTTGCACGAGGGCGAAGAACGTTGCCGCAGGGAGACGACATTGTGTGCACAGCTTTGCGACTGCTAGAGGACGGTGGCTAAAGCTCCCTGCCTTTTCAATGCACTGCTGGCATGCTTTATTGAAGGTGTTCCGAGACAACTTTCCTGGGTTTTGACTTCGTCCTGATGCAGCCCCTCCTGGGAAATTGGTGCTCGTCCCAGAAGGCTCGAGATGCAGAAAACTCGATGGCAGCTGCAGAAATGAAGGACTCTGTTGAAGTGTGGAGAAGCAAGAACGTAGACAAGCGCCTTGTGTTTGGGAGTCAGCAGCTGCTGGACTTTTGCGATTGCTTTCACTGTGCACTGAATGCCAGGACGGCCTGTGCACGTTAAAACAACGAGCTGGGCAAGAGCAGGGAGGGATCACGGCCATCAGAAAGCAGCTTATATATTGCCCTGTAAAGAGTACTGTTTTTGGAGTGTGCAGTAAAATCGTGTTTCTGGGCAAGGGAGGCATAAGTGCGCTGCGCTCCTAAGCTATCTCTCTGCGAGACACACTGCCAAAGCTTTTCGCTAGGATGCAGTCTAGTGCAGACGCACACTACGGCTCTCCGGAGCTGTCCGAAGCCAAGCGCCGGTGGCCGGCGTCTTTCGGCTGAAGCAGCGCTTCGGAGCGGACGGCTGCCTCTCCGCTGTTGTGTGCGCGAAGCAGCCGCTTCTCCTGCTCCGGGAGCCGGACAGAGCGGTAGCTTGCACGAGGGCGAAGAACGTTGCCGCAGGGAGACGACATTGTGTGCACAGCCTTGCGACTGCTAGAGGACGGTGGCTAAAGCTCCCTGCCTTTTCAATGCACTGCTGGCATGCTTTATTGAAGGTGTTCCGAGACAACTTTCCTGGGTTTTGACTTCGTCCTGATGCAGCCCCTCCTGGGAAATTTCTGCTCGTCCCAGAAGGCTCGAGATGCAGAAAACACGATGGCAGCTGCAGAAATGAAGGACTCTGTTGAAGTGTGGAGAAGCAAGAACGTAGACAGCGCCTTGTGTTTGGGAGTCAGCAGCTGCTGGACTTTTGCGATTGCTTTCACTGTGCACTGAATGCCAGGACGGCATGTGCACGTTAAAACAACGAGCTGGGCAAGAGCAGGGAGGGATCACGGCCATCAGAAAGCAGCTTATATATTGCCCTGGGAAGAGTACTGTTTTTGGAGTGTGCAGTAAAATCGTGTTTCTGGACAAGGGAGGCATAAGTGCGCTGCGCTCCTAAGCTATCTCTCTGCGAGACACACTGCCAAAGCTTTTCGCTAGGATGCAGTCTAGTGCAGACGCACACTACGGCTCTCCGGAGCTGTCCGAAGCCAAGCGCCGGTGGCCGGCGTCTTTCGGCTGAAGCAGCGCTTCGGAGCGTAGGGCTGCCTCTCCGCTGTTGTGTGCGCGAAGCAGCCGCTTCTCCTGCTCCGGGAGCCGGACAGAGCAGTAGCTTGTACGGGGGCGAAGAACGAAGCCGCAGAGCACCGGGCTTCTGCGCGCACCCTAAGGACTGCTAGAGGACGGTGGTGGCCGCACGCCTGCCTCTTCAATTCCCTTCTAGCATCCTTATGGAAGGTGTTCCAGGACAAATTCCCTGAGTTTTGAATTCCTCCTGATGCAGCCCCTCCTGGGAAACTCGTGCTCGTCCTCTGAGTCTCCGACATGCAGAGACCTCGATGGCAACTGCAGAAATGAAGGGCTGCGTTGAGTTGTCGAGAAGCAAGAACATAGCCAGCGCCTTGTGTTTGGGAGTCAGCAGCTGCTGGACTTTTGCGATTGCTTTCACTGTGCACTGAATGCCTGGACGGCATGTGCACGTTAAAACAACGAGCTGGGCAAGAGTAATCGAAAGATCACGGCCGTCAGAAAGCAGCTTATATATTGCCCTGGGAAGAGTACTGTTTTTGGAGTGTGCAGTAAAATCGTGTTTCTGGACAAGGGAGGCATAAGTGCGCTGCGCTCCTAAGCTATCTCTCTGCGAGACACACTGCCAAAGCTTTTCGCTAGGATGCAGTCTAGTGCAGACGCACACTACGGCTCTCCGGAGCTGTCCGAAGCCAAGCGCCGGTGGCCGGCGTCTTTCGGCTGAAGCAGCGCTTCGGAGCGTAGGGCTGCCGCTCCGCTGTTGTGTGCGCGAAGCAGCCGCTTCTCCTGCTCCGGGAGCCGGACAGAGCGGTAGCTTGCACGAGGGCGAAGAACGTTGCCGCAGGGAGACGACATTGTGTGCACAGCTTTGCGACTGCTAGAGGACGGTGGCTAAAGCTCCCTGCCTTTTCAATGCACTGCTGGCATGCTTTATTGAAGGTGTTCCGAGACAACTTTCCTGGGTTTTGACTTCGTCCTGATGCAGCCCCTCCTGGGAAATTGGTGCTCGTCCCAGAAGGCTCGAGATGCAGAAAACTCGATGGCAGCTGCAGAAATGAAGGACTCTGTTGAAGTGTGGAGAAGCAAGAACGTAGACAAGCGCCTTGTGTTTGGGAGTCAGCAGCTGCTGGACTTTTGCGATTGCTTTCACTGTGCACTGAATGCCAGGACGGCCTGTGCACGTTAAAACAACGAGCTGGGCAAGAGCAGGGAGGGATCACGGCCATCAGAAAGCAGCTTATATATTGCCCTGTAAAGAGTACTGTTTTTGGAGTGTGCAGTAAAATCGTGTTTCTGGGCAAGGGAGGCATAAGTGCGCTGCGCTCCTAAGCTATCTCTCTGCGAGACACACTGCCAAAGCTTTTCGCTAGGATGCAGTCTAGTGCAGACGCACACTACGGCTCTCCGGAGCTGTCCGAAGCCAAGCGCCGGTGGCCGGCGTCTTTCGGCTGAAGCAGCGCTTCGGAGCGTAGGGCTGCCGCTCCGCTGTTGTGTGCGCGAAGCAGCCGCTTCTCCTGCTCCGGGAGCCGGACAGAGCGGTAGCTTGCACGAGGGCGAAGAACGTTGCCGCAGGGAGACGACATTGTGTGCACAGCTTTGCGACTGCTAGAGGACGGTGGCTAAAGCTCCCTGCCTTTTCAATGCACTGCTGGCATGCTTTATTGAAGGTGTTCCGAGACAACTTTCCTGGGTTTTGACTTCGTCCTGATGCAGCCCCTCCTGGGAAATTGGTGCTCGTCCCAGAAGGCTCGAGATGCAGAAAACTCGATGGCAGCTGCAGAAATGAAGGACTCTGTTGAAGTGTGGAGAAGCAAGAACGTAGACAAGCGCCTTGTGTTTGGGAGTCAGCAGCTGCTGGACTTTTGCGATTGCTTTCACTGTGATCTTAATGCCAGGAAGGCACGTGCACGCTGCAACAACCAGCTGGGCAAGAGTGGGCAGAGGAGAACGGGCGTCAGACATCAGGTTACATAGTAACATGGAAAGAGCAGTGTTTTTGGAGTGTGCAGTAAAATCGTGTTTCTGGACAAGGGAGGCATAAGTGCGCTGCGCTCCTAAGCTATCTCCCTGCGAGACACACTGCCAAAGCTTTTCGCTAGGATGCAGTCTAGTGCAGACGCACACTACGGCTCTCCGGAGCTGTCCGAAGCCAAGCGCCGGTGGCCGGCGTCTTTCGGCTGAAGCAGCGCTTCGGAGCGGACGGCTGCCGCTCCGCTGTTGTGTGCGCGAAGCAGCCGCTTCTCCTGCTCCGGGAGCCGGACAGAGCGGTAGCTTGCACGAGGGCGAAGAACGTTGCCGCAGGGAGACGACATTGTGTGCACAGCCTTGCGACTGCTAGAGGACGGTGGCTAAAGCTCCCTGCCTTTTCAATGCACTGCTGGCATGCTTTATTGAAGGTGTTCCGAGACAACTTTCCTGGGTTTTGACTTCGTCCTGATGCAGCCCCTCCTGGGAAATTTCTGCTCGTCCCAGAAGGCTCGAGATGCAGAAAACACGATGGCAGCTGCAGAAATGAAGGACTCTGTTGAAGTGTGGAGAAGCAAGAACGTAGACAGCGCCTTGTGTTTGGGAGTCAGCAGCTGCTGGACTTTTGCGATTGCTTTCACTGTGCACTGAATGCCAGGACGGCATGTGCACGTTAAAACAACGAGCTGGGCAAGAGCAGGGAGGGATCACGGCCATCAGAAAGCAGCTTATATATTGCCCTGGGAAGAGTACTGTTTTTGGAGTGTGCAGTAAAATCGTGTTTCTGGACAAGGGAGGCATAAGTGCGCTGCGCTCCTAAGCTATCTCTCTGCGAGACACACTGCCAAAGCTTTTCGCTAGGATGCAGTCTAGTGCAGACGCACACTACGGCTCTCCGGAGCTGTCCGAAGCCAAGCGCCGGTGGCCGGCGTCTTTCGGCTGAAGCAGCGCTTCGGAGCGTAGGGCTGCCTCTCCGCTGTTGTGTGCGCGAAGCAGCCGCTTCTCCTGCTCCGGGAGCCGGACAGAGCGCTAGCTTGTACGGGGGCGAAGAACGAAGCCGCAGAGCACCGGGCTTCTGCGCGCACCCTAAGGACTGCTAGAGGACGGTGGTGGCCGCACGCCTGCCTCTTCAATTCCCTTCTAGCATCCTTATGGAAGGTGTTCCAGGACAAATTCCCTGAGTTTTGAATTCCTCCTGATGCAGCCCCTCCTGGGAAACTCGTGCTCGTCCTCTGAGTCTCCGACATGCAGAGACCTCGATGGCAACTGCAGAAATGAAGGGCTGCGTTGAGTTGTCGAGAAGCAAGAACATAGCCAGCGCCTTGTGTTTGGGAGTCAGCAGCTGCTGGACTTTTGCGATTGCTTTCACTGTGCACTGAATGCCTGGACGGCATGTGCACGTTAAAACAACGAGCTGGGCAAGAGTAATCGAAAGATCACGGCCGTCAGAAAGCAGCTTATATATTGCCCTGGGAAGAGTACTGTTTTTGGAGTGTGCAGTAAAATCGTGTTTCTGGACAAGGGAGGCATAAGTGCGCTGCGCTCCTAAGCTATCTCTCTGCGAGACACACTGCCAAAGCTTTTCGCTAGGATGCAGTCTAGTGCAGACGCACACTACGGCTCTCCGGAGCTGTCCGAAGCCAAGCGCCGGTGGCCGGCGTCTTTCGGCTGAAGCAGCGCTTCGGAGCGTAGGGCTGCCGCTCCGCTGTTGTGTGCGCGAAGCAGCCGCTTCTCCTGCTCCGGGAGCCGGACAGAGCGGTAGCTTGCACGAGGGCGAAGAACGTTGCCGCAGGGAGACGACATTGTGTGCACAGCTTTGCGACTGCTAGAGGACGGTGGCTAAAGCTCCCTGCCTTTTCAATGCACTGCTGGCATGCTTTATTGAAGGTGTTCCGAGACAACTTTCCTGGGTTTTGACTTCGTCCTGATGCAGCCCCTCCTGGGAAATTGGTGCTCGTCCCAGAAGGCTCGAGATGCAGAAAACTCGATGGCAGCTGCAGAAATGAAGGGCTGCGTTGAGTTGTCGAGAAGCAAGAACGTAGACAAGCGCCTTGTGTTTGGGAGTCAGCAGCTGCTGGACTTTTGCGATTGCTTTCACTGTGCTCTTAATGCCAGGAAGGCACGTGCACGCTGCAACAACCAGCTGGGCAAGAGTGGGCAGAAGAGAACGGGCGTCAGACATCAGGTTACATAGTAACATGGAAAGAGCAGTGTTTTTGGAGTGTGCAGTAAAATCGTGTTTCTGGGCAAGGGAGGCATAAGTGCGCTGCGCTCCTAAGCTATCTCCCTGCGAGACACACTGCCAAAGCTTTTCGCTAGGATGCAGTCTAGTGCAGACGCACACTACGGCTCTCCGGAGCTGTCCGAAGCCAAGCGCCGGTGGCCGGCGTCTTTCGGCTGAAGCAGCGCTTCGGAGCATAGGGCTGCCTCTCCGCTGTTGTGTGCGCGAAGCAGCCGCTTCTCCTGCTCCGGGAGCCGGACAGAGCGGTAGCTTGCACGAGGGCGAAGAACGTTGCCGCAGGGAGACGACATTGTGTGCACAGCCTTGCGACTGCTAGAGGACGGTGGCTAAAGCTCCCTGCCTTTTCAATGCACTGCTGGCATGCTTTATTGAAGGTGTTCCGAGACAACTTTCCTGGGTTTTGACTTCGTCCTGATGCAGCCCCTCCTGGGAAATTTCTGCTCGTCCCAGAAGGCTCGAGATGCAGAAAACACGATGGCAGCTGCAGAAATGAAGGGCTGCGTTGAGTTGTCGAGAAGCAAGAACGTAGACAGCGCCTTGTGTTTGGGAGTCAGCAGCTGCTGGACTTTTGCGATTGCTTTCACTGTGCACTGAATGCCTGGACGGCATGTGCACGTTACAACAACGAGCTGGGCAAGAGTAATCGAAAGATCACGGCCGTCAGAAAGCAGCTTATATATTGCCCTGGGAAGAGTACTGTTTTTGGAGTGTGCAGTAAAATCGTGTTTCTGGACAAGGGAGGCATAAGTGCGCTGCGCTCCTAAGCTATCTCTCTGCGAGACACACTGCCAAAGCTTTTCGCTAGGATGCAGTCTAGTGCAGACGCACACTACGGCTCTCCGGAGCTGTCCGAAGCCAAGCGCCGGTGGCCGGCGTCTTTCGGCTGAAGCAGCGCTTCGGAGCGTAGGGCTGCCGCTCCGCTGTTGTGTGCGCGAAGCAGCCGCTTCTCCTGCTCCGGGAGCCGGACAGAGCGGTAGCTTGCACGAGGGCGAAGAACGTTGCCGCAGGGAGACGACATTGTGTGCACAGCTTTGCGACTGCTAGAGGACGGTGGCTAAAGCTCCCTGCCTTTTCAATGCACTGCTGGCATGCTTTATTGAAGGTGTTCCGAGACAACTTTCCTGGGTTTTGACTTCGTCCTGATGCAGCCCCTCGTGGGAAATTTGTGCTCGTCCCAGAAGGCTCGAGATGCAGAAAACTTGATGGCAGCTGCAGAAATGAAGGACTCTGTTGAAGTGTGGAGAAGCAAGAACGTAGACAGCGCCTTGTGTTTGGGAGTCAGCAGCTGCTGGACTTTTGTGATTGCTTTCACTGTGCACTGAATGCCAGGTCGGCACGTGCACGCTGAAATAACGAGCTGCGCAAGAGTAATCGAAAGATCACGGCCGTCAGAAAGCAGCTTATATATTGCCCTGGGAAGAGTACTGTTTTTGGAGTGTGCAGTAAAATCGTGTTTCTGGGCAAGGGAGGCATAAGTGCGCTGCGCTCCTAAGCTATCTCTCTGCGAGACACACTGCCAAAGCTTTTCACTAGGATGCAGTCTAGTGCAGACGCACACTACGGCTCTCCGGAGCTGTCCGAAGCCAAGCGCCGGTGGCCGGCGTCTTTCGGCTGAAGCAGCGCTTCGGAGCGTAGGGCTGCCTCTCCGCTGTTGTGTGCGCGAAGCAGCCGCTTCTCCTGCTCCGGGAGCCGGACAGAGCGGTAGCTTGCACGAGGGCGAAGAACGTTGCCGCAGGGAGACGACATTGTGTGCACAGCTTTGCGACTGCTAGAGGACGGTGGCTAAAGCTCCCTGCCTTTTCAATGCACTGCTGGCATGCTTTATTGAAGGTGTTCCGAGACAACTTTCCTGGGTTTTGACTTCGTCCTGATGCAGCCCCTCCTGGGAAATTGGTGCTCGTCCCAGAAGGCTCGAGATGCAGAAAACTCGATGGCAGCTGCAGAAATGAAGGGCTGCGTTGAGTTGTCGAGAAGCAAGAACGTAGACAAGCGCCTTGTGTTTGGGAGTCAGCAGCTGCTGGACTTTTGCGATTGCTTTCACTGTGCTCTTAATGCCAGGAAGGCACGTGCACGCTGCAACAAGCAGCTGGGCAAGAGTGGGCAGAAGAGAACGGGCGTCAGACATCAGGTTACATAGTAACATGGAAAGAGCAGTGTTTTTGGAGTGTGCAGTAAAATCGTGTTTCTGGGCAAGGGAGGCATAAGTGCGCTGCGCTCCTAAGCTATCTCCCTGCGAGACACACTGCCAAAGCTTTTCGCTAGGATGCAGTCTAGTGCAGACGCACACTACGGCTCTCCGGAGCTGTCCGAAGCCAAGCGCCGGTGGCCGGTGTCTTTCGGCTGAAGCAGCGCTTCGGAGCGTAGGGCTGCCTCTCCGCTGTTGTGTGCGCGAAGCAGCCGCTTCTCCTGCTCCGGGAGCCGGACAGAGCGGTAGCTTGCACGAGGGCGAAGAACGTTGCCGCAGGGAGACGACATTGTGTGCACAGCCTTGCGACTGCTAGAGGACGGTGGCTAAAGCTCCCTGCCTTTTCAATGCACTGCTGGCATGCTTTATTGAAGGTGTTCCGAGACAACTTTCCTGGGTTTTGACTTCGTCCTGATGCAGCCCCTCCTGGGAAATTTCTGCTCGTCCCAGAAGGCTCGAGATGCAGAAAACACGATGGCAGCTGCAGAAATGAAGGACTCTGTTGAAGTGTGGAGAAGCAAGAACGTAGACAGCGCCTTGTGTTTGGGAGTCAGCAGCTGCTGGACTTTTGCGATTGCTTTCACTGTGCACTGAATGCCAGGACGGCATGTGCACGTTAAAACAACGAGCTGGGCAAGAGCAGGGAGGGATCACGGCCATCAGAAAGCAGCTTATATATTGCCCTGGGAAGAGTACTGTTTTTGGAGTGTGCAGTAAAATCGTGTTTCTAGACAAGGGAGGCATAAGTGCGCTGCGCTCCTAAGCTATCTCTCTGCGAGACACACTGCCAAAGCTTTTCGCTAGGATGCAGTCTAGTGCAGACGCACACTACGGCTCTCCGGAGCTGTCCGAAGCCAAGCGCCGGTGGCCGGCGTCTTTCGGCTGAAGCAGCGCTTCGGAGCGTAGGGCTGCCTCTCCGCTGTTGTGTGCGCGAAGCAGCCGCTTCTCCTGCTCCGGGAGCCGGACAGAGCGCTAGCTTGTACGGGGGCGAAGAACGAAGCCGCAGAGCACCGGGCTTCTGCGCGCACCCTAAGGACTGCTAGAGGACGGTGGTGGCCGCACGCCTGCCTCTTCAATTCCCTTCTAGCATCCTTATGGAAGGTGTTCCAGGACAAATTCCCTGAGTTTTGACTTCCTCCTGATGCAGCCCCTCCTGGGAAACTCGTGCTCGTCCTCTGAGTCTCCGACATGCAGAGACCTCGATGGCAACTGCAGAAATGAAGGGCTGCGTTGAGTTGTCGAGAAGCAAGAACATAGCCAGCGCCTTGTGTTTGGGAGTCAGCAGCTGCTGGACTTTTGCGATTGCTTTCACTGTGCACTGAATGCCTGGACGGCATGTGCACGTTAAAAGAACGAGCTGGGCAAGAGTAATCAAAAGATCACGGCCGTCAGAAAGCAGCTTATATATTGCCCTGGGAAGAGTACTGTTTTTGGAGTGTGCAGTAAAATCGTGTTTCTGGACAAGGGAGGCATAAGTGCGCTGCGCTCCTAAGCTATCTCTCTGCGAGACACACTGCCAAAGCTTTTCGCTAGGATGCAGTCTAGTGCAGACGCACACTACGGCTCTCCGGAGCTGTCCGAAGCCAAGCGCCGGTGGCCGGCGTCTTTCGGCTGAAGCAGCGCTTCGGAGCGTAGGGCTGCCGCTCCGCTGTTGTGTGCGCGAAGCAGCCGCTTCTCCTGCTCCGGGAGCCGGACAGAGCGGTAGCTTGCACGAGGGCGAAGAACGTTGCCGCAGGGAGACGACATTGTGTGCACAGCTTTGCGACTGCTAGAGGACGGTGGCTAAAGCTCCCTGCCTTTTCAATGCACTGCTGGCATGCTTTATTGAAGGTGTTCCGAGACAACTTTCCTGGGTTTTGACTTCGTCCTGATGCAGCCCCTCCTGGGAAATTGGTGCTCGTCCCAGAAGGCTCGAGATGCAGAAAACTCGATGGCAGCTGCAGAAATGAAGGACTCTGTTGAAGTGTGGAGAAGCAAGAACATAGCCAGCGCCTTGTGTTTGGGAGTCATCAGCTGCTGGACTTTTGCGATTGCTTTCACTGTGCTCTTAATGCCAGGAAGGCACGTGCACGCTGCAACAACCAGCTGGGCAAGAGTGGGCAGAAGAGAACGGGCGTCAGACATCAGGTTACATAGTAACATGGAAAGAGCAGTGTTTTTGGAGTGTGTAGTAAAATCGTGTTTCTGGACAAGGGAGGCATAAGTGCGCTGCGCTCCTAAGCTATCTCCCTGCGAGACACACTGCCAAAGCTTTTCGTTAGGATGCAGTCTAGTGCAGACGCACACTACGGCTCTCCGGAGCTGTCCGAAGCCAAGCGCCGGTGGCCGGCGTCTTTCGGCTGAAGCAGCGCTTCGGAGCGTAGGGCTGCCTCTCCGCTGTTGTGTGCGCGAAGCAGCCGCTTCTCCTGCTCCGGGAGCCGGACAGAGCGGTAGCTTGTACGGGGGCGAAGAACGAAGCCGCAGAGCACCGGGCTTCTGCGCGCACCCTAAGGACTGCTAGAGGACGGTGGTGGCCGCACGCCTGCCTCTTCAATTCCCTTCTAGCATCCTTATGGAAGGTGTTCCAGGACAAATTCCCTGAGTTTTGACTTCCTCCTGATGCAGCCCCTCCTGGGAAACTCGTGCTCGTCCTCTGAGTCTCCGACATGCAGAGACCTCGATGGCAACTGCAGAAATGAAGGGCTGCGTTGAGTTGTCGAGAAGCAAGAACATAGCCAGCGCCTTGTGTTTGGGAGTCAGCAGCTGCTGGACTTTTGCGATTGCTTTCACTGTGCACTGAATGCCTGGACGGCATGTGCACGTTAAAAGAACGAGCTGGGCAAGAGTAATCGAAAGATCACGGCCGTCAGAAAGCAGCTTATATATTGCCCTGGGAAGAGTACTGTTTTTGGAGTGTGCAGTAAAATCGTGTTTCTGGACAAGGGAGGCATAAGTGCGCTGCGCTCCTAAGCTATCTCTCTGCGAGACACACTGCCAAAGCTTTTCGCTAGGATACAGTCTAGTGCAGACGCACACTACGGCTCCCCGGAGCTGTCCGAAGCCAAGCGCCGGTGGCCGGCGTCTTTCGGCTGAAGCAGCGCTTCGGAGCGTAGGGCTGCCGCTCCGCTGTTGTGTGCGCGAAGCAGCCGCTTCTCCTGCTCCGGGAGCCGGACAGAGCGGTAGCTTGCACGAGGGCGAAGAACGTTGCCGCAGGGAGACGACATTGTGTGCACAGCTTTGCGACTGCTAGAGGACGGTGGCTAAAGCTCCCTGCCTCTTCAATGCACTGCTGGCATGCTTTATTGAAGGTGTTCCGAGACAACTTTCCTGGGTTTTGACTTCGTCCTGATGCAGCCCCTCCTGGGAAATTGGTGCTCGTCCCAGAAGGCTCGAGATGCAGAAAACTCGATGGCAGCTGCAGAAATGAAGGACTCTGTTGAAGTGTGGAGAAGCAAGAACGTAGACAGCGCCTTGTGTTTGGGAGTCAGCAGCTGCTGGACTTTTGTGATTGCTTTCACTGTGCACTGAATGCCAGGTCGGCACGTGCACGCTGAAATAACGAGCTGCGCAAGAGTAATCGAAAGATCACGGCCGTCAGAAAGCAGCTTATATATTGCCCTGGGAAGAGTACTGTTTTTGGAGTGTGCAGTAAAATCGTGTTTCTGGGCAAGGGAGGCATAAGTTCGCTGCGCTCCTAAGCTATCTCTCTGCGAGACACACTGCCAAAGCTTTTCGCTAGGATGCAGTCTAGTGCAGACGCACACTACAGCTCTCCGGAGCTGTCCGAAGCCAAGCGCCGGTGGCCGGCGTCTTTCGGCTGAAGCAGCGCTTCGGAGCGTAGGGCTGCCGCTCCGCTGTTGTGTGCGCGAAGCAGCCGCTTCTCCTGCTCCGGGAGCCGGACAGAGCGGTAGCTTGCACGAGGGCGAAGAACGTTGCCGCAGGGAGACGACATTGTGTGCACAGCTTTGCGACTGCTAGAGGACGGTGGCTAAAGCTCCCTGCCTTTTCAATGCACTGCTGGCATGCTTTATTGAAGGTGTTCCGAGACAACTTTCCTGGGTTTTGACTTCGTCCTGATGCAGCCCCTCCTGAGAAATTTCTGCTCGTCCCAGAAGGCTCGAGATGCAGAAAACTCGATGGCAGCTGCAGAAATGAAGGGCTGCGTTGAGTTGTCGAGAAGCAAGAACGTAGACAAGCGCCTTGTGTTTGGGAGTCAGCAGCTGCTGGACTTTTGCGATTGCTTTCACTGTGATCTTAATGCCAGGAAGGCACGTGCACGCTGCAACAACCAGCTGGGCAAGAGTGGGCAGAAGAGAACGGGCGTCAGACATCAGGTTACATAGTAACATGGAAAGAGCAGTGTTTTTGGAGTGTGCAGTAAAATCGTGTTTCTGGACAAGGGAGGCATAAGTGCGCTGCGCTCCTAAGCTATCTCCCTGCGAGACACACTGCCAAAGCTTTTCGCTAGGATGCAGTCTAGTGCAGACGCACACTACGGCTCTCCGGAGCTGTCCGAAGCCAAGCGCCGGTGGCCGGCGTCTTTCGGCTGAAGCAGCGCTTCGGAGCGTAGGGCTGCCGCTCCGCTGTTGTGTGCGCGAAGCAGCCGCTTCTCCTGCTCCGGGAGCCGGACAGAGCGGTAGCTTGCACGAGGGCGAAGAACATTGCCGCAGGGAGACGACATTGTGTGCACAGCCTTGCGACTGCTAGAGGACGGTGGCTAAAGCTCCCTGCCTTTTCAATGCACTGCTGGCATGCTTTATTGAAGGTGTTCCGAGACAACTTTCCTGGGTTTTGACTTCGTCCTGATGCAGCCCCTCCTGGGAAATTTCTGCTCGTCCCAGAAGGCTCGAGATGCAGAAAACACGATGGCAGCTGCAGAAATGAAGGACTCTGTTGAAGTGTGGAGAAGCAAGAACGTAGACAGCGCCTTGTGTTTGGGAGTCAGCAGCTGCTGGACTTTTGCGATTGCTTTCACTGTGCACTGAATGCCAGGACGGCATGTGCACGTTAAAACAACGAGCTGGGCAAGAGCAGGGAGGGATCACGGCCATCAGAAAGCAGCTTATATATTGCCCTGGGAAGAGTACTGTTTTTGGAGTGTGCAGTAAAATCGTGTTTCTAGACAAGGGAGGCATAAGTGCGCTGCGCTCCTAAGCTATCTCTCTGCGAGACACACTGCCAAAGCTTTTCGCTAGGATGCAGTCTAGTGCAGACGCACACTACGGCTCTCCGGAGCTGTCCGAAGCCAAGCGCCGGTGGCCGGCGTCTTTCGGCTGAAGCAGCGCTTCGGAGCGTAGGGCTGCCTCTCCGCTGTTGTGTGCGCGAAGCAGCCGCTTCTCCTGCTCCGGGAGCCGGACAGAGCAGTAGCTTGTACGGGGGCGAAGAACGAAGCCGCAGAGCACCGGGCTTCTGCGCGCACCCTAAGGACTGCTAGAGGACGGTGGTGGCCGCACGCCTGCCTCTTCAATTCCCTTCTAGCATCCTTATGGAAGGTGTTCCAGGACAAATTCCCTGAGTTTTGAATTCCTCCTGATGCAGCCCCTCCTGGGAAACTCGTGCTCGTCCTCTGAGTCTCCGACATGCAGAGACCTCGATGGCAACTGCAGAAATGAAGGGCTGCGTTGAGTTGTCGAGAAGCAAGAACATAGCCAGCGCCTTGTGTTTGGGAGTCAGCAGCTGCTGGACTTTTGCGATTGCTTTCACTGTGCACTGAATGCCTGGACGGCATGTGCACGTTAAAACAACGAGCTGGGCAAGAGTAATCGAAAGATCACGGCCGTCAGAAAGCAGCTTATATATTGCCCTGGGAAGAGTACTGTTTTTGGAGTGTGCAGTAAAATCGTGTTTCTGGACAAGGGAGGCATAAGTGCGCTGCGCTCCTAAGCTATCTCTCTGCGAGACACACTGCCAAAGCTTTTCGCTAGGATGCAGTCTAGTGCAGACGCACACTACGGCTCTCCGGAGCTGTCCGAAGCCAAGCGCCGGTGGCCGGCGTCTTTCGGCTGAAGCAGCGCTTCGGAGCGTAGGGCTGCCGCTCCGCTGTTGTGTGCGCGAAGCAGCCGCTTCTCCTGCTCCGGGAGCCGGACAGAGCGGTAGCTTGCACGAGGGCGAAGAACGTTGCCGCAGGGAGACGACATTGTGTGCACAGCTTTGCGACTGCTAGAGGACGGTGGCTAAAGCTCCCTGCCTTTTCAATGCACTGCTGGCATGCTTTATTGAAGGTGTTCCGAGACAACTTTCCTGGGTTTTGACTTCGTCCTGATGCAGCCCCTCCTGGGAAATTGGTGCTCGTCCCAGAAGGCTCGAGATGCAGAAAACTCGATGGCAGCTGCAGAAATGAAGGGCTGCGTTGAGTTGTCGAGAAGCAAGAACGTAGACAAGCGCCTTGTGTTTGGGAGTCAGCAGCTGCTGGACTTTTGCGATTGCTTTCACTGTGCTCTTAATGCCAGGAAGGCACGTGCACGCTGCAACAACCAGCTGGGCAAGAGTGGGCAGAAGAGAACGGGCGTCAGACATCAGGTTACATAGTAACATGGAAAGAGCAGTGTTTTTGGAGTGTGCAGTAAAATCGTGTTTCTGGGCAAGGGAGGCATAAGTGCGCTGCGCTCCTAAGCTATCTCCCTGCGAGACACACTGCCAAAGCTTTTCGCTAGGATGCAGTCTAGTGCAGACGCACACTACGGCTCTCCGGAGCTGTCCGAAGCCAAGCGCCGGTGGCCGGTGTCTTTCGGCTGAAGCAGCGCTTCGGAGCGTAGGGCTGCCTCTCCGCTGTTGTGTGCGCGAAGCAGCCGCTTCTCCTGCTCCGGGAGCCGGACAGAGCGGTAGCTTGCACGAGGGCGAAGAACGTTGCCGCAGGGAGACGACATTGTGTGCACAGCCTTGCGACTGCTAGAGGACGGTGGCTAAAGCTCCCTGCCTTTTCAATGCACTGCTGGCATGCTTTATTGAAGGTGTTCCGAGACAACTTTCCTGGGTTTTGACTTCGTCCTGATGCAGCCCCTCCTGGGAAATTTCTGCTCGTCCCAGAAGGCTCGAGATGCAGAAAACACGATGGCAGCTGCAGAAATGAAGGGCTGCGTTGAGTTGTCGAGAAGCAAGAACGTAGACAGCGCCTTGTGTTTGGGAGTCAGCAGCTGCTGGACTTTTGCGATTGCTTTCACTGTGCACTGAATGCCTGGACGGCATGTGCACGTTACAACAACGAGCTGGGCAAGAGTAATCGAAAGATCACGGCCGTCAGAAAGCAGCTTATATATTGCCCTGGGAAGAGTACTGTTTTTGGAGTGTGCAGTAAAATCGTGTTTCTGGACAAGGGAGGCATAAGTGCGCTGCGCTCCTAAGCTATCTCTCTGCGAGACACACTGCCAAAGCTTTTCGCTAGGATGCAGTCTAGTGCAGACGCACACTACGGCTCTCCGGAGCTGTCCGAAGCCAAGCGCCGGTGGCCGGCGTCTTTCGGCTGAAGCAGCGCTTCGGAGCGTAGGGCTGCCGCTCCGCTGTTGTGTGCGCGAAGCAGCCGCTTCTCCTGCTCCGGGAGCCGGACAGAGCGGTAGCTTGCACGAGGGCGAAGAACGTTGCCGCAGGGAGACGACATTGTGTGCACAGCTTTGCGACTGCTAGAGGACGGTGGCTAAAGCTCCCTGCCTTTTCAATGCACTGCTGGCATGCTTTATTGAAGGTGTTCCGAGACAACTTTCCTGGGTTTTGACTTCGTCCTGATGCAGCCCCTCGTGGGAAATTTGTGCTCGTCCCAGAAGGCTCGAGATGCAGAAAACTTGATGGCAGCTGCAGAAATGAAGGACTCTGTTGAAGTGTGGAGAAGCAAGAACGTAGACAGCGCCTTGTGTTTGGGAGTCAGCAGCTGCTGGACTTTTGTGATTGCTTTCACTGTGCACTGAATGCCAGGTCGGCACGTGCACGCTGTAATAACGAGCTGCTCAAGAGTAATCGAAAGATCACGGCCGTCAGAAAGCAGCTTATATATTGCCCTGGGAAGAGTACTGTTTTTGGAGTGTGCAGTAAAATCGTGTTTCTGGGCAAGGGAGGCATAAGTGCGCTGCGCTCCTAAGCTATCTCTCTGCGAGACACACTGCCAAAGCTTTTCACTAGGATGCAGTCTAGTGCAGACGCACACTACGGCTCTCCGGAGCTGTCCGAAGCCAAGCGCCGGTGGCCGGCGTCTTTCGGCTGAAGCAGCGCTTCGGAGCGTAGGGCTGCCGCTCCGCTGTTGTGTGCGCGAAGCAGCCGCTTCTCCTGCTCCGGGAGCCGGACAGAGCGGTAGCTTGCACGAGGGCGAAGAACGTTGCCGCAGGGAGACGACATTGTGTGCACAGCTTTGCGACTGCTAGAGGACGGTGGCTAAAGCTCCCTGCCTTTTCAATGCACTGCTGGCATGCTTTATTGAAGGTGTTCCGAGACAACTTTCCTGGGTTTTGACTTCGTCCTGATGCAGCCCCTCCTGAGAAATTTCTGCTCGTCCCAGAAGGCTCGAGATGCAGAAAACTCGATGGCAGCTGCAGAAATGAAGGGCTGCGTTGAGTTGTCGAGAAGCAAGAACGTAGACAAGCGCCTTGTGTTTGGGAGTCAGCAGCTGCTGGACTTTTGCGATTGCTTTCACTGTGATCTTAATGCCAGGAAGGCACGTGCACGCTGCAACAACCAGCTGGGCAAGAGTGGGCAGAAGAGAACGGGCGTCAGACATCAGGTTACATAGTAACATGGAAAGAGCAGTGTTTTTGGAGTGTGCAGTAAAATCGTGTTTCTGGACAAGGGAGGCATAAGTGCGCTGCGCTCCTAAGCTATCTCCCTGCGAGACACACTGCCAAAGCTTTTCGCTAGGATGCAGTCTAGTGCAGACGCACACTACGGCTCTCCGGAGCTGTCCGAAGCCAAGCGCCGGTGGCCGGCGTCTTTCGGCTGAAGCAGCGCTTCGGAGCGTAGGGCTGCCGCTCCGCTGTTGTGTGCGCGAAGCAGCCGCTTCTCCTGCTCCGGGAGCCGGACAGAGCGGTAGCTTGCACGAGGGCGAAGAACATTGCCGCAGGGAGACGACATTGTGTGCACAGCCTTGCGACTGCTAGAGGACGGTGGCTAAAGCTCCCTGCCTTTTCAATGCACTGCTGGCATGCTTTATTGAAGGTGTTCCGAGACAACTTTCCTGGGTTTTGACTTCGTCCTGATGCAGCCCCTCCTGGGAAATTTCTGCTCGTCCCAGAAGGCTCGAGATGCAGAAAACACGATGGCAGCTGCAGAAATGAAGGACTCTGTTGAAGTGTGGAGAAGCAAGAACGTAGACAGCGCCTTGTGTTTGGGAGTCAGCAGCTGCTGGACTTTTGCGATTGCTTTCACTGTGCACTGAATGCCAGGACGGCATGTGCACGTTAAAACAACGAGCTGGGCAAGAGCAGGGAGGGATCACGGCCATCAGAAAGCAGCTTATATATTGCCCTGGGAAGAGTACTGTTTTTGGAGTGTGCAGTAAAATCGTGTTTCTAGACAAGGGAGGCATAAGTGCGCTGCGCTCCTAAGCTATCTCTCTGCGAGACACACTGCCAAAGCTTTTCGCTAGGATGCAGTCTAGTGCAGACGCACACTACGGCTCTCCGGAGCTGTCCGAAGCCAAGCGCCGGTGGCCGGCGTCTTTCGGCTGAAGCAGCGCTTCGGAGCGTAGGGCTGCCTCTCCGCTGTTGTGTGCGCGAAGCAGCCGCTTCTCCTGCTCCGGGAGCCGGACAGAGCAGTAGCTTGTACGGGGGCGAAGAACGAAGCCGCAGAGCACCGGGCTTCTGCGCGCACCCTAAGGACTGCTAGAGGACGGTGGTGGCCGCACGCCTGCCTCTTCAATTCCCTTCTAGCATCCTTATGGAAGGTGTTCCAGGACAAATTCCCTGAGTTTTGAATTCCTCCTGATGCAGCCCCTCCTGGGAAACTCGTGCTCGTCCTCTGAGTCTCCGACATGCAGAGACCTCGATGGCAACTGCAGAAATGAAGGGCTGCGTTGAGTTGTCGAGAAGCAAGAACATAGCCAGCGCCTTGTGTTTGGGAGTCAGCAGCTGCTGGACTTTTGCGATTGCTTTCACTGTGCACTGAATGCCTGGACGGCATGTGCACGTTAAAACAACGAGCTGGGCAAGAGTAATCGAAAGATCACGGCCGTCAGAAAGCAGCTTATATATTGCCCTGGGAAGAGTACTGTTTTTGGAGTGTGCAGTAAAATCGTGTTTCTGGACAAGGGAGGCATAAGTGCGCTGCGCTCCTAAGCTATCTCTCTGCGAGACACACTGCCAAAGCTTTTCGCTAGGATGCAGTCTAGTGCAGACGCACACTACGGCTCTCCGGAGCTGTCCGAAGCCAAGCGCCGGTGGCCGGCGTCTTTCGGCTGAAGCAGCGCTTCGGAGCGTAGGGCTGCCGCTCCGCTGTTGTGTGCGCGAAGCAGCCGCTTCTCCTGCTCCGGGAGCCGGACAGAGCGGTAGCTTGCACGAGGGCGAAGAACGTTGCCGCAGGGAGACGACATTGTGTGCACAGCTTTGCGACTGCTAGAGGACGGTGGCTAAAGCTCCCTGCCTTTTCAATGCACTGCTGGCATGCTTTATTGAAGGTGTTCCGAGACAACTTTCCTGGGTTTTGACTTCGTCCTGATGCAGCCCCTCCTGGGAAATTGGTGCTCGTCCCAGAAGGCTCGAGATGCAGAAAACTCGATGGCAGCTGCAGAAATGAAGGGCTGCGTTGAGTTGTCGAGAAGCAAGAACGTAGACAAGCGCCTTGTGTTTGGGAGTCAGCAGCTGCTGGACTTTTGCGATTGCTTTCACTGTGCTCTTAATGCCAGGAAGGCACGTGCACGCTGCAACAACCAGCTGGGCAAGAGTGGGCAGAAGAGAACGGGCGTCAGACATCAGGTTACATAGTAACATGGAAAGAGCAGTGTTTTTGGAGTGTGCAGTAAAATCGTGTTTCTGGGCAAGGGAGGCATAAGTGCGCTGCGCTCCTAAGCTATCTCCCTGCGAGACACACTGCCAAAGCTTTTCGCTAGGATGCAGTCTAGTGCAGACGCACACTACGGCTCTCCGGAGCTGTCCGAAGCCAAGCGCCGGTGGCCGGCGTCTTTCGGCTGAAGCAGCGCTTCGGAGCGTAGGGCTGCCTCTCCGCTGTTGTGTGCGCGAAGCAGCCGCTTCTCCTGCTCCGGGAGCCGGACAGAGCGGTAGCTTGCACGAGGGCGAAGAACGTTGCCGCAGGGAGACGACATTGTGTGCACAGCCTTGCGACTGCTAGAGGACGGTGGCTAAAGCTCCCTGCCTTTTCAATGCACTGCTGGCATGCTTTATTGAAGGTGTTCCGAGACAACTTTCCTGGGTTTTGACTTCGTCCTGATGCAGCCCCTCCTGGGAAATTTCTGCTCGTCCCAGAAGGCTCGAGATGCAGAAAACACGATGGCAGCTGCAGAAATGAAGGGCTGCGTTGAGTTGTCGAGAAGCAAGAACGTAGACAGCGCCTTGTGTTTGGGAGTCAGCAGCTGCTGGACTTTTGCGATTGCTTTCACTGTGCACTGAATGCCTGGACGGCATGTGCACGTTACAACAACGAGCTGGGCAAGAGTAATCGAAAGATCACGGCCGTCAGAAAGCAGCTTATATATTGCCCTGGGAAGAGTACTGTTTTTGGAGTGTGCAGTAAAATCGTGTTTCTGGACAAGGGAGGCATAAGTGCGCTGCGCTCCTAAGCTATCTCTCTGCGAGACACACTGCCAAAGCTTTTCGCTAGGATGCAGTCTAGTGCAGACGCACACTACGGCTCTCCGGAGCTGTCCGAAGCCAAGCGCCGGTGGCCGGCGTCTTTCGGCTGAAGCAGCGCTTCGGAGCGTAGGGCTGCCTCTCCGCTGTTGTGTGCGCGAAGCAGCCGCTTCTCCTGCTCCGGGAGCCGGACAGAGCGGTAGCTTGCACGAGGGCGAAGAACGTTGCCGCAGGGAGACGACATTGTGTGCACAGCTTTGCGACTGCTAGAGGACGGTGGCTAAAGCTCCCTGCCTTTTCAATGCACTGCTGGCATGCTTTATTGAAGGTGTTCCGAGACAACTTTCCTGGGTTTTGACTTCGTCCTGATGCAGCCCCTCGTGGGAAATTTGTGCTCGTCCCAGAAGGCTCGAGATGCAGAAAACTTGATGGCAGCTGCAGAAATGAAGGACTCTGTTGAAGTGTGGAGAAGCAAGAACGTAGACAGCGCCTTGTGTTTGGGAGTCAGCAGCTGCTGGACTTTTGTGATTGCTTTCACTGTGCACTGAATGCCAGGTCGGCACGTGCACGCTGAAATAACGAGCTGCGCAAGAGTAATCGAAAGATCACGGCCGTCAGAAAGCAGCTTATATATTGCCCTGGGAAGAGTACTGTTTTTGGAGTGTGCAGTAAAATCGTGTTTCTGGGCAAGGGAGGCATAAGTGCGCTGCGCTCCTAAGCTATCTCTCTGCGAGACACACTGCCAAAGCTTTTCACTAGGATGCAGTCTAGTGCAGACGCACACTACGGCTCTCCGGAGCTGTCCGAAGCCAAGCGCCGGTGGCCGGCGTCTTTCGGCTGAAGCAGCGCTTCGGAGCGTAGGGCTGCCGCTCCGCTGTTGTGTGCGCGAAGCAGCCGCTTCTCCTGCTCCGGGAGCCGGACAGAGCAGTAGCTTGCACGAGGGCGAAGAACGTTGCCGCAGGGAGACGACATTGTGTGCACAGCTTTGCGACTGCTAGAGGACGGTGGCTAAAGCTCCCTGCCTTTTCAATGCACTGCTGGCATGCTTTATTGAAGGTGTTCCGAGACAACTTTCCTGGGTTTTGACTTCGTCCTGATGCAGCCCCTCCTGGGAAATTGGTGCTCGTCCCAGAAGGCTCGAGATGCAGAAAACTCGATGGCAGCTGCAGAAATGAAGGGCTGCGTTGAGTTGTCGAGAAGCAAGAACGTAGACAAGCGCCTTGTGTTTGGGAGTCAGCAGCTGCTGGACTTTTGCGATTGCTTTCACTGTGCTCTTAATGCCAGGAAGGCACGTGCACGCTGCAACAACCAGCTGGGCAAGAGTGGGCAGAAGAGAACGGGCGTCAGACATCAGGTTACATAGTAACATGGAAAGAGCAGTGTTTTTGGAGTGTGCAGTAAAATCGTGTTTCTGGGCAAGGGAGGCATAAGTGCGCTGCGCTCCTAAGCTATCTCCCTGCGAGACACACTGCCAAAGCTTTTCGCTAGGATGCAGTCTAGTGCAGACGCACACTACGGCTCTCCGGAGCTGTCCGAAGCCAAGCGCCGGTGGCCGGTGTCTTTCGGCTGAAGCAGCGCTTCGGAGCGTAGGGCTGCCTCTCCGCTGTTGTGTGCGCGAAGCAGCCGCTTCTCCTGCTCCGGGAGCCGGACAGAGCGGTAGCTTGCACGAGGGCGAAGAACGTTGCCGCAGGGAGACGACATTGTGTGCACAGCCTTGCGACTGCTAGAGGACGGTGGCTAAAGCTCCCTGCCTTTTCAATGCACTGCTGGCATGCTTTATTGAAGGTGTTCCGAGACAACTTTCCTGGGTTTTGACTTCGTCCTGATGCAGCCCCTCCTGGGAAATTTCTGCTCGTCCCAGAAGGCTCGAGATGCAGAAAACACGATGGCAGCTGCAGAAATGAAGGACTCTGTTGAAGTGTGGAGAAGCAAGAACGTAGACAGCGCCTTGTGTTTGGGAGTCAGCAGCTGCTGGACTTTTGCGATTGCTTTCACTGTGCACTGAATGCCAGGACGGCATGTGCACGTTAAAACAACGAGCTGGGCAAGAGCAGGGAGGGATCACGGCCATCAGAAAGCAGCTTATATATTGCCCTGGGAAGAGTACTGTTTTTGGAGTGTGCAGTAAAATCGTGTTTCTAGACAAGGGAGGCATAAGTGCGCTGCGCTCCTAAGCTATCTCTCTGCGAGACACACTGCCAAAGCTTTTCGCTAGGATGCAGTCTAGTGCAGACGCACACTACGGCTCTCCGGAGCTGTCCGAAGCCAAGCGCCGGTGGCCGGCGTCTTTCGGCTGAAGCAGCGCTTCGGAGCGTAGGGCTGCCTCTCCGCTGTTGTGTGCGCGAAGCAGCCGCTTCTCCTGCTCCGGGAGCCGGACAGAGCGCTAGCTTGTACGGGGGCGAAGAACGAAGCCGCAGAGCACCGGGCTTCTGCGCGCACCCTAAGGACTGCTAGAGGACGGTGGTGGCCGCACGCCTGCCTCTTCAATTCCCTTCTAGCATCCTTATGGAAGGTGTTCCAGGACAAATTCCCTGAGTTTTGACTTCCTCCTGATGCAGCCCCTCCTGGGAAACTCGTGCTCGTCCTCTGAGTCTCCGACATGCAGAGACCTCGATGGCAACTGCAGAAATGAAGGGCTGCGTTGAGTTGTCGAGAAGCAAGAACATAGCCAGCGCCTTGTGTTTGGGAGTCAGCAGCTGCTGGACTTTTGCGATTGCTTTCACTGTGCACTGAATGCCTGGACGGCATGTGCACGTTAAAAGAACGAGCTGGGCAAGAGTAATCAAAAGATCACGGCCGTCAGAAAGCAGCTTATATATTGCCCTGGGAAGAGTACTGTTTTTGGAGTGTGCAGTAAAATCGTGTTTCTGGACAAGGGAGGCATAAGTGCGCTGCGCTCCTAAGCTATCTCTCTGCGAGACACACTGCCAAAGCTTTTCGCTAGGATGCAGTCTAGTGCAGACGCACACTACGGCTCTCCGGAGCTGTCCGAAGCCAAGCGCCGGTGGCCGGCGTCTTTCGGCTGAAGCAGCGCTTCGGAGCGTAGGGCTGCCGCTCCGCTGTTGTGTGCGCGAAGCAGCCGCTTCTCCTGCTCCGGGAGCCGGACAGAGCGGTAGCTTGCACGAGGGCGAAGAACGTTGCCGCAGGGAGACGACATTGTGTGCACAGCTTTGCGACTGCTAGAGGACGGTGGCTAAAGCTCCCTGCCTTTTCAATGCACTGCTGGCATGCTTTATTGAAGGTGTTCCGAGACAACTTTCCTGGGTTTTGACTTCGTCCTGATGCAGCCCCTCCTGGGAAATTGGTGCTCGTCCCAGAAGGCTCGAGATGCAGAAAACTCGATGGCAGCTGCAGAAATGAAGGACTCTGTTGAAGTGTGGAGAAGCAAGAACATAGCCAGCGCCTTGTGTTTGGGAGTCATCAGCTGCTGGACTTTTGCGATTGCTTTCACTGTGCTCTTAATGCCAGGAAGGCACGTGCACGCTGCAACAACCAGCTGGGCAAGAGTGGGCAGAAGAGAACGGGCGTCAGACATCAGGTTACATAGTAACATGGAAAGAGCAGTGTTTTTGGAGTGTGTAGTAAAATCGTGTTTCTGGACAAGGGAGGCATAAGTGCGCTGCGCTCCTAAGCTATCTCCCTGCGAGACACACTGCCAAAGCTTTTCGTTAGGATGCAGTCTAGTGCAGACGCACACTACGGCTCTCCGGAGCTGTCCGAAGCCAAGCGCCGGTGGCCGGCGTCTTTCGGCTGAAGCAGCGCTTCGGAGCGTAGGGCTGCCTCTCCGCTGTTGTGTGCGCGAAGCAGCCGCTTCTCCTGCTCCGGGAGCCGGACAGAGCGGTAGCTTGTACGGGGGCGAAGAACGAAGCCACAGAGCACCGGGCTTCTGCGCGCACCCTAAGGACTGCTAGAGGACGGTGGTGGCCGCACGCCTGCCTCTTCAATTCCCTTCTAGCATCCTTATGGAAGGTGTTCCAGGACAAATTCCCTGAGTTTTGACTTCCTCCTGATGCAGCCCCTCCTGGGAAACTCGTGCTCGTCCTCTGAGTCTCCGACATGCAGAGACCTCGATGGCAACTGCAGAAATGAAGGGCTGCGTTGAGTTGTCGAGAAGCAAGAACATAGCCAGCGCCTTGTGTTTGGGAGTCAGCAGCTGCTGGACTTTTGCGATTGCTTTCACTGTGCACTGAATGCCTGGACGGCATGTGCACGTTAAAAGAACGAGCTGGGCAAGAGTAATCGAAAGATCACGGCCGTCAGAAAGCAGCTTATATATTGCCCTGGGAAGAGTACTGTTTTTGGAGTGTGCAGTAAAATCGTGTTTCTGGACAAGGGAGGCATAAGTGCGCTGCGCTCCTAAGCTATCTCTCTGCGAGACACACTGCCAAAGCTTTTCGCTAGGATACAGTCTAGTGCAGACGCACACTACGGCTCCCCGGAGCTGTCCGAAGCCAAGCGCCGGTGGCCGGCGTCTTTCGGCTGAAGCAGCGCTTCGGAGCGTAGGGCTGCCGCTCCGCTGTTGTGTGCGCGAAGCAGCCGCTTCTCCTGCTCCGGGAGCCGGACAGAGCGGTAGCTTGCACGAGGGCGAAGAACATTGCCGCAGGGAGACGACATTGTGTGCACAGCCTTGCGACTGCTAGAGGACGGTGGCTAAAGCTCCCTGCCTCTTCAATGCACTGCTGGCATGCTTTATTGAAGGTGTTCCGAGACAACTTTCCTGGGTTTTGACTTCGTCCTGATGCAGCCCCTCCTGGGAAATTGGTGCTCGTCCCAGAAGGCTCGAGATGCAGAAAACTCGATGGCAGCTGCAGAAATGAAGGGCTGCGTTGAGTTGTCGAGAAGCAAGAACGTAGACAGCGCCTTGTGTTTGGGAGTCAGCAGCTGCTGGACTTTTGTGATTGCTTTCACTGTGCACTGAATGCCAGGTCGGCACGTGCACGCTGAAATAACGAGCTGGGCAAGAGTAATCGAAAGATCACGGCCGTCAGAAAGCAGCTTATATATTGCCCTGGGAAGAGTACTGTTTTTGGAGTGTGCAGTAAAATCGTGTTTCTGGGCAAGGGAGGCATAAGTTCGCTGCGCTCCTAAGCTATCTCTCTGCGAGACACACTGCCAAAGCTTTTCGCTAGGATGCAGTCTAGTGCAGACGCACACTACAGCTCTCCGGAGCTGTCCGAAGCCAAGCGCCGGTGGCCGGCGTCTTTCGGCTGAAGCAGCGCTTCGGAGCGTAGGGCTGCCGCTCCGCTGTTGTGTGCGCGAAGCAGCCGCTTCTCCTGCTCCGGGAGCCGGACAGAGCGGTAGCTTGCACGAGGGCGAAGAACGTTGCCGCAGGGAGACGACATTGTGTGCACAGCTTTGCGACTGCTAGAGGACGGTGGCTAAAGCTCCCTGCCTTTTCAATGCACTGCTGGCATGCTTTATTGAAGGTGTTCCGAGACAACTTTCCTGGGTTTTGACTTCGTCCTGATGCAGCCCCTCCTGAGAAATTTCTGCTCGTCCCAGAAGGCTCGAGATGCAGAAAACTCGATGGCAGCTGCAGAAATGAAGGGCTGCGTTGAGTTGTCGAGAAGCAAGAACGTAGACAAGCGCCTTGTGTTTGGGAGTCAGCAGCTGCTGGACTTTTGCGATTGCTTTCACTGTGATCTTAATGCCAGGAAGGCACGTGCACGCTGCAACAACCAGCTGGGCAAGAGTGGGCAGAAGAGAACGGGCGTCAGACATCAGGTTACATAGTAACATGGAAAGAGCAGTGTTTTTGGAGTGTGCAGTAAAATCGTGTTTCTGGACAAGGGAGGCATAAGTGCGCTGCGCTCCTAAGCTATCTCCCTGCGAGACACACTGCCAAAGCTTTTCGCTAGGATGCAGTCTAGTGCAGACGCACACTACGGCTCTCCGGAGCTGTCCGAAGCCAAGCGCCGGTGGCCGGCGTCTTTCGGCTGAAGCAGCGCTTCGGAGCGTAGGGCTGCCGCTCCGCTGTTGTGTGCGCGAAGCAGCCGCTTCTCCTGCTCCGGGAGCCGGACAGAGCGGTAGCTTGCACGAGGGCGAAGAACATTGCCGCAGGGAGACGACATTGTGTGCACAGCCTTGCGACTGCTAGAGGACGGTGGCTAAAGCTCCCTGCCTTTTCAATGCACTGCTGGCATGCTTTATTGAAGGTGTTCCGAGACAACTTTCCTGGGTTTTGACTTCGTCCTGATGCAGCCCCTCCTGGGAAATTTCTGCTCGTCCCAGAAGGCTCGAGATGCAGAAAACACGATGGCAGCTGCAGAAATGAAGGACTCTGTTGAAGTGTGGAGAAGCAAGAACGTAGACAGCGCCTTGTGTTTGGGAGTCAGCAGCTGCTGGACTTTTGCGATTGCTTTCACTGTGCACTGAATGCCAGGACGGCATGTGCACGTTAAAACAACGAGCTGGGCAAGAGCAGGGAGGGATCACGGCCATCAGAAAGCAGCTTATATATTGCCCTGGGAAGAGTACTGTTTTTGGAGTGTGCAGTAAAATCGTGTTTCTAGACAAGGGAGGCATAAGTGCGCTGCGCTCCTAAGCTATCTCTCTGCGAGACACACTGCCAAAGCTTTTCGCTAGGATGCAGTCTAGTGCAGACGCACACTACGGCTCTCCGGAGCTGTCCGAAGCCAAGCGCCGGTGGCCGGCGTCTTTCGGCTGAAGCAGCGCTTCGGAGCGTAGGGCTGCCTCTCCGCTGTTGTGTGCGCGAAGCAGCCGCTTCTCCTGCTCCGGGAGCCGGACAGAGCAGTAGCTTGTACGGGGGCGAAGAACGAAGCCGCAGAGCACCGGGCTTCTGCGCGCACCCTAAGGACTGCTAGAGGACGGTGGTGGCCGCACGCCTGCCTCTTCAATTCCCTTCTAGCATCCTTATGGAAGGTGTTCCAGGACAAATTCCCTGAGTTTTGAATTCCTCCTGATGCAGCCCCTCCTGGGAAACTCGTGCTCGTCCTCTGAGTCTCCGACATGCAGAGACCTCGATGGCAACTGCAGAAATGAAGGGCTGCGTTGAGTTGTCGAGAAGCAAGAACATAGCCAGCGCCTTGTGTTTGGGAGTCAGCAGCTGCTGGACTTTTGCGATTGCTTTCACTGTGCACTGAATGCCTGGACGGCATGTGCACGTTAAAACAACGAGCTGGGCAAGAGTAATCGAAAGATCACGGCCGTCAGAAAGCAGCTTATATATTGCCCTGGGAAGAGTACTGTTTTTGGAGTGTGCAGTAAAATCGTGTTTCTGGACAAGGGAGGCATAAGTGCGCTGCGCTCCTAAGCTATCTCTCTGCGAGACACACTGCCAAAGCTTTTCGCTAGGATGCAGTCTAGTGCAGACGCACACTACGGCTCTCCGGAGCTGTCCGAAGCCAAGCGCCGGTGGCCGGCGTCTTTCGGCTGAAGCAGCGCTTCGGAGCGTAGGGCTGCCGCTCCGCTGTTGTGTGCGCGAAGCAGCCGCTTCTCCTGCTCCGGGAGCCGGACAGAGCGGTAGCTTGCACGAGGGCGAAGAACGTTGCCGCAGGGAGACGACATTGTGTGCACAGCTTTGCGACTGCTAGAGGACGGTGGCTAAAGCTCCCTGCCTTTTCAATGCACTGCTGGCATGCTTTATTGAAGGTGTTCCGAGACAACTTTCCTGGGTTTTGACTTCGTCCTGATGCAGCCCCTCCTGGGAAATTGGTGCTCGTCCCAGAAGGCTCGAGATGCAGAAAACTCGATGGCAGCTGCAGAAATGAAGGACTCTGTTGAAGTGTGGAGAAGCAAGAACGTAGACAAGCGCCTTGTGTTTGGGAGTCAGCAGCTGCTGGACTTTTGCGATTGCTTTCACTGTGCTCTTAATGCCAGGAAGGCACGTGCACGCTGCAACAACCAGCTGGGCAAGAGTGGGCAGAGGAGAACGGGCGTCAGACATCAGGTTACATAGTAACATGGAAAGAGCAGTGTTTTTGGAGTGTGCAGTAAAATCGTGTTTCTGGACAAGGGAGGCATAAGTGCGCTGCGCTCCTAAGCTATCTCCCTGCGAGACACACTGCCAAAGCTTTTCGCTAGGATGCAGTCTAGTGCAGACGCACACTACGGCTCTCCGGAGCTGTCCGAAGCCAAGCGCCGGTGGCCGGCGTCTTTCGGCTGAAGCAGCGCTTCGGAGCGGACGGCTGCCACTCCGCTGTTGTGTGCGCGAAGCAGCCGCTTCTCCTGCTCCGGGAGCCGGACAGAGCGGTAGCTTGCACGAGGGCGAAGAACGTTGCCGCAGGGAGACGACATTGTGTGCACAGCCTTGCGACTGCTAGAGGACGGTGGCTAAAGCTCCCTGCCTTTTCAATGCACTGCTGGCATGCTTTATTGAAGGTGTTCCGAGACAACTTTCCTGGGTTTTGACTTCGTCCTGATGCAGCCCCTCCTGGGAAATTTCTGCTCGTCCCAGAAGGCTCGAGATGCAGAAAACACGATGGCAGCTGCAGAAATGAAGGGCTGCGTTGAGTTGTCGAGAAGCAAGAACGTAGACAGCGCCTTGTGTTTGGGAGTCAGCAGCTGCTGGACTTTTGCGATTGCTTTCACTGTGCACTGAATGCCTGGACGGCATGTGCACGTTACAACAACGAGCTGGGCAAGAGTAATCGAAAGATCACGGCCGTCAGAAAGCAGCTTATATATTGCCCTGGGAAGAGTACTGTTTTTGGAGTGTGCAGTAAAATCGTGTTTCTGGACAAGGGAGGCATAAGTGCGCTGCGCTCCTAAGCTATCTCTCTGCGAGACACACTGCCAAAGCTTTTCGCTAGGATGCAGTCTAGTGCAGACGCACACTACGGCTCTCCGGAGCTGTCCGAAGCCAAGCGCCGGTGGCCGGCGTCTTTCGGCTGAAGCAGCGCTTCGGAGCGTAGGGCTGCCGCTCCGCTGTTGTGTGCGCGAAGCAGCCGCTTCTCCTGCTCCGGGAGCCGGACAGAGCGGTAGCTTGCACGAGGGCGAAGAACGTTGCCACAGGGAGACGACATTGTGTGCACAGCTTTGCGACTGCTAGAGGACGGTGGCTAAAGCTCCCTGCCTTTTCAATGCACTGCTGGCATGCTTTATTGAAGGTGTTCCGAGACAACTTTCCTGGGTTTTGACTTCGTCCTGATGCAGCCCCTCGTGGGAAATTTGTGCTCGTCCCAGAAGGCTCGAGATGCAGAAAACTTGATGGCAGCTGCAGAAATGAAGGACTCTGTTGAAGTGTGGAGAAGCAAGAACGTAGACAGCGCCTTGTGTTTGGGAGTCAGCAGCTGCTGGACTTTTGTGATTGCTTTCACTGTGCACTGAATGCCAGGTCGGCACGTGCACGCTGAAATAACGAGCTGCGCAAGAGTAATCGAAAGATCACGGCCGTCAGAAAGCAGCTTATATATTGCCCTGGGAAGAGTACTGTTTTTGGAGTGTGCAGTAAAATCGTGTTTCTGGGCAAGGGAGGCATAAGTGCGCTGCGCTCCTAAGCTATCTCTCTGCGAGACACACTGCCAAAGCTTTTCACTAGGATGCAGTCTAGTGCAGACGCACACTACGGCTCTCCGGAGCTGTCCGAAGCCAAGCGCCGGTGGCCGGCGTCTTTCGGCTGAAGCAGCGCTTCGGAGCGTAGGGCTGCCGCTCCGCTGTTGTGTGCGCGAAGCAGCCGCTTCTCCTGCTCCGGGAGCCGGACAGAGCGGTAGCTTGCACGAGGGCGAAGAACGTTGCCGCAGGGAGACGACATTGTGTGCACAGCTTTGCGACTGCTAGAGGACGGTGGCTAAAGCTCCCTGCCTTTTCAATGCACTGCTGGCATGCTTTATTGAAGGTGTTCCGAGACAACTTTCCTGGGTTTTGACTTCGTCCTGATGCAGCCCCTCCTGGGAAATTGGTGCTCGTCCCAGAAGGCTCGAGATGCAGAAAACTCGATGGCAGCTGCAGAAATGAAGGGCTGCGTTGAGTTGTCGAGAAGCAAGAACGTAGACAAGCGCCTTGTGTTTGGGAGTCAGCAGCTGCTGGACTTTTGCGATTGCTTTCACTGTGCTCTTAATGCCAGGAAGGCACGTGCACGCTGCAACAACCAGCTGGGCAAGAGTGGGCAGAAGAGAACGGGCGTCAGACATCAGGTTACATAGTAACATGGAAAGAGCAGTGTTTTTGGAGTGTGCAGTAAAATCGTGTTTCTGGGCAAGGGAGGCATAAGTGCGCTGCGCTCCTAAGCTATCTCCCTGCGAGACACACTGCCAAAGCTTTTCGCTAGGATGCAGTCTAGTGCAGACGCACACTACGGCTCTCCGGAGCTGTCCGAAGCCAAGCGCCGGTGGCCGGTGTCTTTCGGCTGAAGCAGCGCTTCGGAGCGTAGGGCTGCCTCTCCGCTGTTGTGTGCGCGAAGCAGCCGCTTCTCCTGCTCCGGGAGCCGGACAGAGCGGTAGCTTGCACGAGGGCGAAGAACGTTGCCGCAGGGAGACGACATTGTGTGCACAGCCTTGCGACTGCTAGAGGACGGTGGCTAAAGCTCCCTGCCTTTTCAATGCACTGCTGGCATGCTTTATTGAAGGTGTTCCGAGACAACTTTCCTGGGTTTTGACTTCGTCCTGATGCAGCCCCTCCTGGGAAATTTCTGCTCGTCCCAGAAGGCTCGAGATGCAGAAAACACGATGGCAGCTGCAGAAATGAAGGACTCTGTTGAAGTGTGGAGAAGCAAGAACGTAGACAGCGCCTTGTGTTTGGGAGTCAGCAGCTGCTGGACTTTTGCGATTGCTTTCACTGTGCACTGAATGCCAGGACGGCATGTGCACGTTAAAACAACGAGCTGGGCAAGAGCAGGGAGGGATCACGGCCATCAGAAAGCAGCTTATATATTGCCCTGGGAAGAGTACTGTTTTTGGAGTGTGCAGTAAAATCGTGTTTCTAGACAAGGGAGGCATAAGTGCGCTGCGCTCCTAAGCTATCTCTCTGCGAGACACACTGCCAAAGCTTTTCGCTAGGATGCAGTCTAGTGCAGACGCACACTACGGCTCTCCGGAGCTGTCCGAAGCCAAGCGCCGGTGGCCGGCGTCTTTCGGCTGAAGCAGCGCTTCGGAGCGTAGGGCTGCCTCTCCGCTGTTGTGTGCGCGAAGCAGCCGCTTCTCCTGCTCCGGGAGCCGGACAGAGCGCTAGCTTGTACGGGGGCGAAGAACGAAGCCGCAGAGCACCGGGCTTCTGCGCGCACCCTAAGGACTGCTAGAGGACGGTGGTGGCCGCACGCCTGCCTCTTCAATTCCCTTCTAGCATCCTTATGGAAGGTGTTCCAGGACAAATTCCCTGAGTTTTGACTTCCTCCTGATGCAGCCCCTCCTGGGAAACTCGTGCTCGTCCTCTGAGTCTCCGACATGCAGAGACCTCGATGGCAACTGCAGAAATGAAGGGCTGCGTTGAGTTGTCGAGAAGCAAGAACATAGCCAGCGCCTTGTGTTTGGGAGTCAGCAGCTGCTGGACTTTTGCGATTGCTTTCACTGTGCACTGAATGCCTGGACGGCATGTGCACGTTAAAAGAACGAGCTGGGCAAGAGTAATCAAAAGATCACGGCCGTCAGAAAGCAGCTTATATATTGCCCTGGGAAGAGTACTGTTTTTGGAGTGTGCAGTAAAATCGTGTTTCTGGACAAGGGAGGCATAAGTGCGCTGCGCTCCTAAGCTATCTCTCTGCGAGACACACTGCCAAAGCTTTTCGCTAGGATGCAGTCTAGTGCAGACGCACACTACGGCTCTCCGGAGCTGTCCGAAGCCAAGCGCCGGTGGCCGGCGTCTTTCGGCTGAAGCAGCGCTTCGGAGCGTAGGGCTGCCGCTCCGCTGTTGTGTGCGCGAAGCAGCCGCTTCTCCTGCTCCGGGAGCCGGACAGAGCGGTAGCTTGCACGAGGGCGAAGAACGTTGCCGCAGGGAGACGACATTGTGTGCACAGCTTTGCGACTGCTAGAGGACGGTGGCTAAAGCTCCCTGCCTTTTCAATGCACTGCTGGCATGCTTTATTGAAGGTGTTCCGAGACAACTTTCCTGGGTTTTGACTTCGTCCTGATGCAGCCCCTCCTGGGAAATTGGTGCTCGTCCCAGAAGGCTCGAGATGCAGAAAACTCGATGGCAGCTGCAGAAATGAAGGACTCTGTTGAAGTGTGGAGAAGCAAGAACATAGCCAGCGCCTTGTGTTTGGGAGTCATCAGCTGCTGGACTTTTGCGATTGCTTTCACTGTGCTCTTAATGCCAGGAAGGCACGTGCACGCTGCAACAACCAGCTGGGCAAGAGTGGGCAGAAGAGAACGGGCGTCAGACATCAGGTTACATAGTAACATGGAAAGAGCAGTGTTTTTGGAGTGTGTAGTAAAATCGTGTTTCTGGACAAGGGAGGCATAAGTGCGCTGCGCTCCTAAGCTATCTCCCTGCGAGACACACTGCCAAAGCTTTTCGTTAGGATGCAGTCTAGTGCAGACGCACACTACGGCTCTCCGGAGCTGTCCGAAGCCAAGCGCCGGTGGCCGGCGTCTTTCGGCTGAAGCAGCGCTTCGGAGCGTAGGGCTGCCTCTCCGCTGTTGTGTGCGCGAAGCAGCCGCTTCTCCTGCTCCGGGAGCCGGACAGAGCGGTAGCTTGTACGGGGGCGAAGAACGAAGCCGCAGAGCACCGGGCTTCTGCGCGCACCCTAAGGACTGCTAGAGGACGGTGGTGGCCGCACGCCTGCCTCTTCAATTCCCTTCTAGCATCCTTATGGAAGGTGTTCCAGGACAAATTCCCTGAGTTTTGACTTCCTCCTGATGCAGCCCCTCCTGGGAAACTCGTGCTCGTCCTCTGAGTCTCCGACATGCAGAGACCTCGATGGCAACTGCAGAAATGAAGGGCTGCGTTGAGTTGTCGAGAAGCAAGAACATAGCCAGCGCCTTGTGTTTGGGAGTCAGCAGCTGCTGGACTTTTGCGATTGCTTTCACTGTGCACTGAATGCCTGGACGGCATGTGCACGTTAAAAGAACGAGCTGGGCAAGAGTAATCGAAAGATCACGGCCGTCAGAAAGCAGCTTATATATTGCCCTGGGAAGAGTACTGTTTTTGGAGTGTGCAGTAAAATCGTGTTTCTGGACAAGGGAGGCATAAGTGCGCTGCGCTCCTAAGCTATCTCTCTGCGAGACACACTGCCAAAGCTTTTCGCTAGGATACAGTCTAGTGCAGACGCACACTACGGCTCCCCGGAGCTGTCCGAAGCCAAGCGCCGGTGGCCGGCGTCTTTCGGCTGAAGCAGCGCTTCGGAGCGTAGGGCTGCCGCTCCGCTGTTGTGTGCGCGAAGCAGCCGCTTCTCCTGCTCCGGGAGCCGGACAGAGCGGTAGCTTGCACGAGGGCGAAGAACGTTGCCGCAGGGAGACGACATTGTGTGCACAGCTTTGCGACTGCTAGAGGACGGTGGCTAAAGCTCCCTGCCTCTTCAATGCACTGCTGGCATGCTTTATTGAAGGTGTTCCGAGACAACTTTCCTGGGTTTTGACTTCGTCCTGATGCAGCCCCTCCTGGGAAATTGGTGCTCGTCCCAGAAGGCTCGAGATGCAGAAAACTCGATGGCAGCTGCAGAAATGAAGGACTCTGTTGAAGTGTGGAGAAGCAAGAACGTAGACAGCGCCTTGTGTTTGGGAGTCAGCAGCTGCTGGACTTTTGTGATTGCTTTCACTGTGCACTGAATGCCAGGTCGGCACGTGCACGCTGAAATAACGAGCTGCGCAAGAGTAATCGAAAGATCACGGCCGTCAGAAAGCAGCTTATATATTGCCCTGGGAAGAGTACTGTTTTTGGAGTGTGCAGTAAAATCGTGTTTCTGGGCAAGGGAGGCATAAGTTCGCTGCGCTCCTAAGCTATCTCTCTGCGAGACACACTGCCAAAGCTTTTCGCTAGGATGCAGTCTAGTGCAGACGCACACTACAGCTCTCCGGAGCTGTCCGAAGCCAAGCGCCGGTGGCCGGCGTCTTTCGGCTGAAGCAGCGCTTCGGAGCGTAGGGCTGCCGCTCCGCTGTTGTGTGCGCGAAGCAGCCGCTTCTCCTGCTCCGGGAGCCGGACAGAGCGGTAGCTTGCACGAGGGCGAAGAACGTTGCCGCAGGGAGACGACATTGTGTGCACAGCTTTGCGACTGCTAGAGGACGGTGGCTAAAGCTCCCTGCCTTTTCAATGCACTGCTGGCATGCTTTATTGAAGGTGTTCCGAGACAACTTTCCTGGGTTTTGACTTCGTCCTGATGCAGCCCCTCCTGAGAAATTTCTGCTCGTCCCAGAAGGCTCGAGATGCAGAAAACTCGATGGCAGCTGCAGAAATGAAGGGCTGCGTTGAGTTGTCGAGAAGCAAGAACGTAGACAAGCGCCTTGTGTTTGGGAGTCAGCAGCTGCTGGACTTTTGCGATTGCTTTCACTGTGATCTTAATGCCAGGAAGGCACGTGCACGCTGCAACAACCAGCTGGGCAAGAGTGGGCAGAAGAGAACGGGCGTCAGACATCAGGTTACATAGTAACATGGAAAGAGCAGTGTTTTTGGAGTGTGCAGTAAAATCGTGTTTCTGGACAAGGGAGGCATAAGTGCGCTGCGCTCCTAAGCTATCTCCCTGCGAGACACACTGCCAAAGCTTTTCGCTAGGATGCAGTCTAGTGCAGACGCACACTACGGCTCTCCGGAGCTGTCCGAAGCCAAGCGCCGGTGGCCGGCGTCTTTCGGCTGAAGCAGCGCTTCGGAGCGTAGGGCTGCCGCTCCGCTGTTGTGTGCGCGAAGCAGCCGCTTCTCCTGCTCCGGGAGCCGGACAGAGCGGTAGCTTGCACGAGGGCGAAGAACATTGCCGCAGGGAGACGACATTGTGTGCACAGCCTTGCGACTGCTAGAGGACGGTGGCTAAAGCTCCCTGCCTTTTCAATGCACTGCTGGCATGCTTTATTGAAGGTGTTCCGAGACAACTTTCCTGGGTTTTGACTTCGTCCTGATGCAGCCCCTCCTGGGAAATTTCTGCTCGTCCCAGAAGGCTCGAGATGCAGAAAACACGATGGCAGCTGCAGAAATGAAGGACTCTGTTGAAGTGTGGAGAAGCAAGAACGTAGACAGCGCCTTGTGTTTGGGAGTCAGCAGCTGCTGGACTTTTGCGATTGCTTTCACTGTGCACTGAATGCCAGGACGGCATGTGCACGTTAAAACAACGAGCTGGGCAAGAGCAGGGAGGGATCACGGCCATCAGAAAGCAGCTTATATATTGCCCTGGGAAGAGTACTGTTTTTGGAGTGTGCAGTAAAATCGTGTTTCTAGACAAGGGAGGCATAAGTGCGCTGCGCTCCTAAGCTATCTCTCTGCGAGACACACTGCCAAAGCTTTTCGCTAGGATGCAGTCTAGTGCAGACGCACACTACGGCTCTCCGGAGCTGTCCGAAGCCAAGCGCCGGTGGCCGGCGTCTTTCGGCTGAAGCAGCGCTTCGGAGCGTAGGGCTGCCTCTCCGCTGTTGTGTGCGCGAAGCAGCCGCTTCTCCTGCTCCGGGAGCCGGACAGAGCAGTAGCTTGTACGGGGGCGAAGAACGAAGCCGCAGAGCACCGGGCTTCTGCGCGCACCCTAAGGACTGCTAGAGGACGGTGGTGGCCGCACGCCTGCCTCTTCAATTCCCTTCTAGCATCCTTATGGAAGGTGTTCCAGGACAAATTCCCTGAGTTTTGAATTCCTCCTGATGCAGCCCCTCCTGGGAAACTCGTGCTCGTCCTCTGAGTCTCCGACATGCAGAGACCTCGATGGCAACTGCAGAAATGAAGGGCTGCGTTGAGTTGTCGAGAAGCAAGAACATAGCCAGCGCCTTGTGTTTGGGAGTCAGCAGCTGCTGGACTTTTGCGATTGCTTTCACTGTGCACTGAATGCCTGGACGGCATGTGCACGTTAAAACAACGAGCTGGGCAAGAGTAATCGAAAGATCACGGCCGTCAGAAAGCAGCTTATATATTGCCCTGGGAAGAGTACTGTTTTTGGAGTGTGCAGTAAAATCGTGTTTCTGGACAAGGGAGGCATAAGTGCGCTGCGCTCCTAAGCTATCTCCCTGCGAGACACACTGCCAAAGCTTTTCGCTAGGATGCAGTCTAGTGCAGACGCACACTACGGCTCTCCGGAGCTGTCCGAAGCCAAGCGCCGGTGGCCGGCGTCTTTCGGCTGAAGCAGCGCTTCGGAGCGGACGGCTGCCGCTCCGCTGTTGTGTGCGCGAAGCAGCCGCTTCTCCTGCTCCGGGAGCCGGACAGAGCGGTAGCTTGCACGAGGGCGAAGAACGTTGCCGCAGGGAGACGACATTGTGTGCACAGCCTTGCGACTGCTAGAGGACGGTGGCTAAAGCTCCCTGCCTTTTCAATGCACTGCTGGCATGCTTTATTGAAGGTGTTCCGAGACAACTTTCCTGGGTTTTGACTTCGTCCTGATGCAGCCCCTCCTGGGAAATTTCTGCTCGTCCCAGAAGGCTCGAGATGCAGAAAACACGATGGCAGCTGCAGAAATGAAGGGCTGCGTTGAGTTGTCGAGAAGCAAGAACGTAGACAGCGCCTTGTGTTTGGGAGTCAGCAGCTGCTGGACTTTTGCGATTGCTTTCACTGTGCACTGAATGCCTGGACGGCATGTGCACGTTACAACAACGAGCTGGGCAAGAGTAATCGAAAGATCACGGCCGTCAGAAAGCAGCTTATATATTGCCCTGGGAAGAGTACTGTTTTTGGAGTGTGCAGTAAAATCGTGTTTCTGGACAAGGGAGGCATAAGTGCGCTGCGCTCCTAAGCTATCTCTCTGCGAGACACACTGCCAAAGCTTTTCGCTAGGATGCAGTCTAGTGCAGACGCACACTACGGCTCTCCGGAGCTGTCCGAAGCCAAGCGCCGGTGGCCGGCGTCTTTCGGCTGAAGCAGCGCTTCGGAGCGTAGGGCTGCCGCTCCGCTGTTGTGTGCGCGAAGCAGCCGCTTCTCCTGCTCCGGGAGCCGGACAGAGCGGTAGCTTGCACGAGGGCGAAGAACGTTGCCGCAGGGAGACGACATTGTGTGCACAGCTTTGCGACTGCTAGAGGACGGTGGCTAAAGCTCCCTGCCTTTTCAATGCACTGCTGGCATGCTTTATTGAAGGTGTTCCGAGACAACTTTCCTGGGTTTTGACTTCGTCCTGATGCAGCCCCTCGTGGGAAATTTGTGCTCGTCCCAGAAGGCTCGAGATGCAGAAAACTTGATGGCAGCTGCAGAAATGAAGGACTCTGTTGAAGTGTGGAGAAGCAAGAACGTAGACAGCGCCTTGTGTTTGGGAGTCAGCAGCTGCTGGACTTTTGTGATTGCTTTCACTGTGCACTGAATGCCAGGTCGGCACGTGCACGCTGAAATAACGAGCTGCGCAAGAGTAATCGAAAGATCACGGCCGTCAGAAAGCAGCTTATATATTGCCCTGGGAAGAGTACTGTTTTTGGAGTGTGCAGTAAAATCGTGTTTCTGGGCAAGGGAGGCATAAGTGCGCTGCGCTCCTAAGCTATCTCTCTGCGAGACACACTGCCAAAGCTTTTCACTAGGATGCAGTCTAGTGCAGACGCACACTACGGCTCTCCGGAGCTGTCCGAAGCCAAGCGCCGGTGGCCGGCGTCTTTCGGCTGAAGCAGCGCTTCGGAGCGGACGGCTGCCGCTCCGCTGTTGTGTGCGCGAAGCAGCCGCTTCTCCTGCTCCGGGAGCCGGACAGAGCGGTAGCTTGCACGAGGGCGAAGAACGTTGCCGCAGGGAGACGACATTGTGTGCACAGCTTTGCGACTGCTAGAGGACGGTGGCTAAAGCTCCCTGCCTTTTCAATGCACTGCTGGCATGCTTTATTGAAGGTGTTCCGAGACAACTTTCCTGGGTTTTGACTTCGTCCTGATGCAGCCCCTCCTGGGAAATTGGTGCTCGTCCCAGAAGGCTCGAGATGCAGAAAACTCGATGGCAGCTGCAGAAATGAAGGGCTGCGTTGAGTTGTCGAGAAGCAAGAACGTAGACAAGCGCCTTGTGTTTGGGAGTCAGCAGCTGCTGGACTTTTGCGATTGCTTTCACTGTGCTCTTAATGCCAGGAAGGCACGTGCACGCTGCAACAACCAGCTGGGCAAGAGTGGGCAGAAGAGAACGGGCGTCAGACATCAGGTTACATAGTAACATGGAAAGAGCAGTGTTTTTGGAGTGTGCAGTAAAATCGTGTTTCTGGGCAAGGGAGGCATAAGTGCGCTGCGCTCCTAAGCTATCTCCCTGCGAGACACACTGCCAAAGCTTTTCGCTAGGATGCAGTCTAGTGCAGACGCACACTACGGCTCTCCGGAGCTGTCCGAAGCCAAGCGCCGGTGGCCGGTGTCTTTCGGCTGAAGCAGCGCTTCGGAGCGTAGGGCTGCCTCTCCGCTGTTGTGTGCGCGAAGCAGCCGCTTCTCCTGCTCCGGGAGCCGGACAGAGCGGTAGCTTGCACGAGGGCGAAGAACGTTGCCGCAGGGAGACGACATTGTGTGCACAGCCTTGCGACTGCTAGAGGACGGTGGCTAAAGCTCCCTGCCTTTTCAATGCACTGCTGGCATGCTTTATTGAAGGTGTTCCGAGACAACTTTCCTGGGTTTTGACTTCGTCCTGATGCAGCCCCTCCTGGGAAATTTCTGCTCGTCCCAGAAGGCTCGAGATGCAGAAAACACGATGGCAGCTGCAGAAATGAAGGACTCTGTTGAAGTGTGGAGAAGCAAGAACGTAGACAGCGCCTTGTGTTTGGGAGTCAGCAGCTGCTGGACTTTTGCGATTGCTTTCACTGTGCACTGAATGCCAGGACGGCATGTGCACGTTAAAACAACGAGCTGGGCAAGAGCAGGGAGGGATCACGGCCATCAGAAAGCAGCTTATATATTGCCCTGGGAAGAGTACTGTTTTTGGAGTGTGCAGTAAAATCGTGTTTCTAGACAAGGGAGGCATAAGTGCGCTGCGCTCCTAAGCTATCTCTCTGCGAGACACACTGCCAAAGCTTTTCGCTAGGATGCAGTCTAGTGCAGACGCACACTACGGCTCTCCGGAGCTGTCCGAAGCCAAGCGCCGGTGGCCGGCGTCTTTCGGCTGAAGCAGCGCTTCGGAGCGTAGGGCTGCCTCTCCGCTGTTGTGTGCGCGAAGCAGCCGCTTCTCCTGCTCCGGGAGCCGGACAGAGCGCTAGCTTGTACGGGGGCGAAGAACGAAGCCGCAGAGCACCGGGCTTCTGCGCGCACCCTAAGGACTGCTAGAGGACGGTGGTGGCCGCACGCCTGCCTCTTCAATTCCCTTCTAGCATCCTTATGGAAGGTGTTCCAGGACAAATTCCCTGAGTTTTGACTTCCTCCTGATGCAGCCCCTCCTGGGAAACTCGTGCTCGTCCTCTGAGTCTCCGACATGCAGAGACCTCGATGGCAACTGCAGAAATGAAGGGCTGCGTTGAGTTGTCGAGAAGCAAGAACATAGCCAGCGCCTTGTGTTTGGGAGTCAGCAGCTGCTGGACTTTTGCGATTGCTTTCACTGTGCACTGAATGCCTGGACGGCATGTGCACGTTAAAAGAACGAGCTGGGCAAGAGTAATCAAAAGATCACGGCCGTCAGAAAGCAGCTTATATATTGCCCTGGGAAGAGTACTGTTTTTGGAGTGTGCAGTAAAATCGTGTTTCTGGACAAGGGAGGCATAAGTGCGCTGCGCTCCTAAGCTATCTCTCTGCGAGACACACTGCCAAAGCTTTTCGCTAGGATGCAGTCTAGTGCAGACGCACACTACGGCTCTCCGGAGCTGTCCGAAGCCAAGCGCCGGTGGCCGGCGTCTTTCGGCTGAAGCAGCGCTTCGGAGCGTAGGGCTGCCGCTCCGCTGTTGTGTGCGCGAAGCAGCCGCTTCTCCTGCTCCGGGAGCCGGACAGAGCGGTAGCTTGCACGAGGGCGAAGAACGTTGCCGCAGGGAGACGACATTGTGTGCACAGCTTTGCGACTGCTAGAGGACGGTGGCTAAAGCTCCCTGCCTTTTCAATGCACTGCTGGCATGCTTTATTGAAGGTGTTCCGAGACAACTTTCCTGGGTTTTGACTTCGTCCTGATGCAGCCCCTCCTGGGAAATTGGTGCTCGTCCCAGAAGGCTCGAGATGCAGAAAACTCGATGGCAGCTGCAGAAATGAAGGACTCTGTTGAAGTGTGGAGAAGCAAGAACATAGCCAGCGCCTTGTGTTTGGGAGTCATCAGCTGCTGGACTTTTGCGATTGCTTTCACTGTGCTCTTAATGCCAGGAAGGCACGTGCACGCTGCAACAACCAGCTGGGCAAGAGTGGGCAGAAGAGAACGGGCGTCAGACATCAGGTTACATAGTAACATGGAAAGAGCAGTGTTTTTGGAGTGTGTAGTAAAATCGTGTTTCTGGACAAGGGAGGCATAAGTGCGCTGCGCTCCTAAGCTATCTCCCTGCGAGACACACTGCCAAAGCTTTTCGTTAGGATGCAGTCTAGTGCAGACGCACACTACGGCTCTCCGGAGCTGTCCGAAGCCAAGCGCCGGTGGCCGGCGTCTTTCGGCTGAAGCAGCGCTTCGGAGCGTAGGGCTGCCTCTCCGCTGTTGTGTGCGCGAAGCAGCCGCTTCTCCTGCTCCGGGAGCCGGACAGAGCGGTAGCTTGTACGGGGGCGAAGAACGAAGCCGCAGAGCACCGGGCTTCTGCGCGCACCCTAAGGACTGCTAGAGGACGGTGGTGGCCGCACGCCTGCCTCTTCAATTCCCTTCTAGCATCCTTATGGAAGGTGTTCCAGGACAAATTCCCTGAGTTTTGACTTCCTCCTGATGCAGCCCCTCCTGGGAAACTCGTGCTCGTCCTCTGAGTCTCCGACATGCAGAGACCTCGATGGCAACTGCAGAAATGAAGGGCTGCGTTGAGTTGTCGAGAAGCAAGAACATAGCCAGCGCCTTGTGTTTGGGAGTCAGCAGCTGCTGGACTTTTGCGATTGCTTTCACTGTGCACTGAATGCCTGGACGGCATGTGCACGTTAAAAGAACGAGCTGGGCAAGAGTAATCGAAAGATCACGGCCGTCAGAAAGCAGCTTATATATTGCCCTGGGAAGAGTACTGTTTTTGGAGTGTGCAGTAAAATCGTGTTTCTGGACAAGGGAGGCATAAGTGCGCTGCGCTCCTAAGCTATCTCTCTGCGAGACACACTGCCAAAGCTTTTCGCTAGGATACAGTCTAGTGCAGACGCACACTACGGCTCCCCGGAGCTGTCCGAAGCCAAGCGCCGGTGGCCGGCGTCTTTCGGCTGAAGCAGCGCTTCGGAGCGTAGGGCTGCCGCTCCGCTGTTGTGTGCGCGAAGCAGCCGCTTCTCCTGCTCCGGGAGCCGGACAGAGCGGTAGCTTGCACGAGGGCGAAGAACGTTGCCGCAGGGAGACGACATTGTGTGCACAGCTTTGCGACTGCTAGAGGACGGTGGCTAAAGCTCCCTGCCTCTTCAATGCACTGCTGGCATGCTTTATTGAAGGTGTTCCGAGACAACTTTCCTGGGTTTTGACTTCGTCCTGATGCAGCCCCTCCTGGGAAATTGGTGCTCGTCCCAGAAGGCTCGAGATGCAGAAAACTCGATGGCAGCTGCAGAAATGAAGGACTCTGTTGAAGTGTGGAGAAGCAAGAACGTAGACAGCGCCTTGTGTTTGGGAGTCAGCAGCTGCTGGACTTTTGTGATTGCTTTCACTGTGCACTGAATGCCAGGTCGGCACGTGCACGCTGAAATAACGAGCTGCGCAAGAGTAATCGAAAGATCACGGCCGTCAGAAAGCAGCTTATATATTGCCCTGGGAAGAGTACTGTTTTTGGAGTGTGCAGTAAAATCGTGTTTCTGGGCAAGGGAGGCATAAGTTCGCTGCGCTCCTAAGCTATCTCTCTGCGAGACACACTGCCAAAGCTTTTCGCTAGGATGCAGTCTAGTGCAGACGCACACTACAGCTCTCCGGAGCTGTCCGAAGCCAAGCGCCGGTGGCCGGCGTCTTTCGGCTGAAGCAGCGCTTCGGAGCGTAGGGCTGCCGCTCCGCTGTTGTGTGCGCGAAGCAGCCGCTTCTCCTGCTCCGGGAGCCGGACAGAGCGGTAGCTTGCACGAGGGCGAAGAACGTTGCCGCAGGGAGACGACATTGTGTGCACAGCTTTGCGACTGCTAGAGGACGGTGGCTAAAGCTCCCTGCCTTTTCAATGCACTGCTGGCATGCTTTATTGAAGGTGTTCCGAGACAACTTTCCTGGGTTTTGACTTCGTCCTGATGCAGCCCCTCCTGAGAAATTTCTGCTCGTCCCAGAAGGCTCGAGATGCAGAAAACTCGATGGCAGCTGCAGAAATGAAGGGCTGCGTTGAGTTGTCGAGAAGCAAGAACGTAGACAAGCGCCTTGTGTTTGGGAGTCAGCAGCTGCTGGACTTTTGCGATTGCTTTCACTGTGATCTTAATGCCAGGAAGGCACGTGCACGCTGCAACAACCAGCTGGGCAAGAGTGGGCAGAAGAGAACGGGCGTCAGACATCAGGTTACATAGTAACATGGAAAGAGCAGTGTTTTTGGAGTGTGCAGTAAAATCGTGTTTCTGGACAAGGGAGGCATAAGTGCGCTGCGCTCCTAAGCTATCTCCCTGCGAGACACACTGCCAAAGCTTTTCGCTAGGATGCAGTCTAGTGCAGACGCACACTACGGCTCTCCGGAGCTGTCCGAAGCCAAGCGCCGGTGGCCGGCGTCTTTCGGCTGAAGCAGCGCTTCGGAGCGTAGGGCTGCCGCTCCGCTGTTGTGTGCGCGAAGCAGCCGCTTCTCCTGCTCCGGGAGCCGGACAGAGCGGTAGCTTGCACGAGGGCGAAGAACATTGCCGCAGGGAGACGACATTGTGTGCACAGCCTTGCGACTGCTAGAGGACGGTGGCTAAAGCTCCCTGCCTTTTCAATGCACTGCTGGCATGCTTTATTGAAGGTGTTCCGAGACAACTTTCCTGGGTTTTGACTTCGTCCTGATGCAGCCCCTCCTGGGAAATTTCTGCTCGTCCCAGAAGGCTCGAGATGCAGAAAACACGATGGCAGCTGCAGAAATGAAGGACTCTGTTGAAGTGTGGAGAAGCAAGAACGTAGACAGCGCCTTGTGTTTGGGAGTCAGCAGCTGCTGGACTTTTGCGATTGCTTTCACTGTGCACTGAATGCCAGGACGGCATGTGCACGTTAAAACAACGAGCTGGGCAAGAGCAGGGAGGGATCACGGCCATCAGAAAGCAGCTTATATATTGCCCTGGGAAGAGTACTGTTTTTGGAGTGTGCAGTAAAATCGTGTTTCTAGACAAGGGAGGCATAAGTGCGCTGCGCTCCTAAGCTATCTCTCTGCGAGACACACTGCCAAAGCTTTTCGCTAGGATGCAGTCTAGTGCAGACGCACACTACGGCTCTCCGGAGCTGTCCGAAGCCAAGCGCCGGTGGCCGGCGTCTTTCGGCTGAAGCAGCGCTTCGGAGCGTAGGGCTGCCTCTCCGCTGTTGTGTGCGCGAAGCAGCCGCTTCTCCTGCTCCGGGAGCCGGACAGAGCAGTAGCTTGTACGGGGGCGAAGAACGAAGCCGCAGAGCACCGGGCTTCTGCGCGCACCCTAAGGACTGCTAGAGGACGGTGGTGGCCGCACGCCTGCCTCTTCAATTCCCTTCTAGCATCCTTATGGAAGGTGTTCCAGGACAAATTCCCTGAGTTTTGAATTCCTCCTGATGCAGCCCCTCCTGGGAAACTCGTGCTCGTCCTCTGAGTCTCCGACATGCAGAGACCTCGATGGCAACTGCAGAAATGAAGGGCTGCGTTGAGTTGTCGAGAAGCAAGAACATAGCCAGCGCCTTGTGTTTGGGAGTCAGCAGCTGCTGGACTTTTGCGATTGCTTTCACTGTGCACTGAATGCCTGGACGGCATGTGCACGTTAAAACAACGAGCTGGGCAAGAGTAATCGAAAGATCACGGCCGTCAGAAAGCAGCTTATATATTGCCCTGGGAAGAGTACTGTTTTTGGAGTGTGCAGTAAAATCGTGTTTCTGGACAAGGGAGGCATAAGTGCGCTGCGCTCCTAAGCTATCTCCCTGCGAGACACACTGCCAAAGCTTTTCGCTAGGATGCAGTCTAGTGCAGACGCACACTACGGCTCTCCGGAGCTGTCCGAAGCCAAGCGCCGGTGGCCGGCGTCTTTCGGCTGAAGCAGCGCTTCGGAGCGGACGGCTGCCGCTCCGCTGTTGTGTGCGCGAAGCAGCCGCTTCTCCTGCTCCGGGAGCCGGACAGAGCGGTAGCTTGCACGAGGGCGAAGAACGTTGCCGCAGGGAGACGACATTGTGTGCACAGCCTTGCGACTGCTAGAGGACGGTGGCTAAAGCTCCCTGCCTTTTCAATGCACTGCTGGCATGCTTTATTGAAGGTGTTCCGAGACAACTTTCCTGGGTTTTGACTTCGTCCTGATGCAGCCCCTCCTGGGAAATTTCTGCTCGTCCCAGAAGGCTCGAGATGCAGAAAACACGATGGCAGCTGCAGAAATGAAGGGCTGCGTTGAGTTGTCGAGAAGCAAGAACGTAGACAGCGCCTTGTGTTTGGGAGTCAGCAGCTGCTGGACTTTTGCGATTGCTTTCACTGTGCACTGAATGCCTGGACGGCATGTGCACGTTACAACAACGAGCTGGGCAAGAGTAATCGAAAGATCACGGCCGTCAGAAAGCAGCTTATATATTGCCCTGGGAAGAGTACTGTTTTTGGAGTGTGCAGTAAAATCGTGTTTCTGGACAAGGGAGGCATAAGTGCGCTGCGCTCCTAAGCTATCTCTCTGCGAGACACACTGCCAAAGCTTTTCGCTAGGATGCAGTCTAGTGCAGACGCACACTACGGCTCTCCGGAGCTGTCCGAAGCCAAGCGCCGGTGGCCGGCGTCTTTCGGCTGAAGCAGCGCTTCGGAGCGTAGGGCTGCCGCTCCGCTGTTGTGTGCGCGAAGCAGCCGCTTCTCCTGCTCCGGGAGCCGGACAGAGCGGTAGCTTGCACGAGGGCGAAGAACGTTGCCGCAGGGAGACGACATTGTGTGCACAGCTTTGCGACTGCTAGAGGACGGTGGCTAAAGCTCCCTGCCTTTTCAATGCACTGCTGGCATGCTTTATTGAAGGTGTTCCGAGACAACTTTCCTGGGTTTTGACTTCGTCCTGATGCAGCCCCTCGTGGGAAATTTGTGCTCGTCCCAGAAGGCTCGAGATGCAGAAAACTTGATGGCAGCTGCAGAAATGAAGGACTCTGTTGAAGTGTGGAGAAGCAAGAACGTAGACAGCGCCTTGTGTTTGGGAGTCAGCAGCTGCTGGACTTTTGTGATTGCTTTCACTGTGCACTGAATGCCAGGTCGGCACGTGCACGCTGAAATAACGAGCTGCGCAAGAGTAATCGAAAGATCACGGCCGTCAGAAAGCAGCTTATATATTGCCCTGGGAAGAGTACTGTTTTTGGAGTGTGCAGTAAAATCGTGTTTCTGGGCAAGGGAGGCATAAGTGCGCTGCGCTCCTAAGCTATCTCTCTGCGAGACACACTGCCAAAGCTTTTCACTAGGATGCAGTCTAGTGCAGACGCACACTACGGCTCTCCGGAGCTGTCCGAAGCCAAGCGCCGGTGGCCGGCGTCTTTCGGCTGAAGCAGCGCTTCGGAGCGGACGGCTGCCGCTCCGCTGTTGTGTGCGCGAAGCAGCCGCTTCTCCTGCTCCGGGAGCCGGACAGAGCGGTAGCTTGCACGAGGGCGAAGAACGTTGCCGCAGGGAGACGACATTGTGTGCACAGCTTTGCGACTGCTAGAGGACGGTGGCTAAAGCTCCCTGCCTTTTCAATGCACTGCTGGCATGCTTTATTGAAGGTGTTCCGAGACAACTTTCCTGGGTTTTGACTTCGTCCTGATGCAGCCCCTCCTGGGAAATTGGTGCTCGTCCCAGAAGGCTCGAGATGCAGAAAACTCGATGGCAGCTGCAGAAATGAAGGGCTGCGTTGAGTTGTCGAGAAGCAAGAACGTAGACAAGCGCCTTGTGTTTGGGAGTCAGCAGCTGCTGGACTTTTGCGATTGCTTTCACTGTGCTCTTAATGCCAGGAAGGCACGTGCACGCTGCAACAACCAGCTGGGCAAGAGTGGGCAGAAGAGAACGGGCGTCAGACATCAGGTTACATAGTAACATGGAAAGAGCAGTGTTTTTGGAGTGTGCAGTAAAATCGTGTTTCTGGGCAAGGGAGGCATAAGTGCGCTGCGCTCCTAAGCTATCTCCCTGCGAGACACACTGCCAAAGCTTTTCGCTAGGATGCAGTCTAGTGCAGACGCACACTACGGCTCTCCGGAGCTGTCCGAAGCCAAGCGCCGGTGGCCGGTGTCTTTCGGCTGAAGCAGCGCTTCGGAGCGTAGGGCTGCCTCTCCGCTGTTGTGTGCGCGAAGCAGCCGCTTCTCCTGCTCCGGGAGCCGGACAGAGCGGTAGCTTGCACGAGGGCGAAGAACGTTGCCGCAGGGAGACGACATTGTGTGCACAGCCTTGCGACTGCTAGAGGACGGTGGCTAAAGCTCCCTGCCTTTTCAATGCACTGCTGGCATGCTTTATTGAAGGTGTTCCGAGACAACTTTCCTGGGTTTTGACTTCGTCCTGATGCAGCCCCTCCTGGGAAATTTCTGCTCGTCCCAGAAGGCTCGAGATGCAGAAAACACGATGGCAGCTGCAGAAATGAAGGACTCTGTTGAAGTGTGGAGAAGCAAGAACGTAGACAGCGCCTTGTGTTTGGGAGTCAGCAGCTGCTGGACTTTTGCGATTGCTTTCACTGTGCACTGAATGCCAGGACGGCATGTGCACGTTAAAACAACGAGCTGGGCAAGAGCAGGGAGGGATCACGGCCATCAGAAAGCAGCTTATATATTGCCCTGGGAAGAGTACTGTTTTTGGAGTGTGCAGTAAAATCGTGTTTCTAGACAAGGGAGGCATAAGTGCGCTGCGCTCCTAAGCTATCTCTCTGCGAGACACACTGCCAAAGCTTTTCGCTAGGATGCAGTCTAGTGCAGACGCACACTACGGCTCTCCGGAGCTGTCCGAAGCCAAGCGCCGGTGGCCGGCGTCTTTCGGCTGAAGCAGCGCTTCGGAGCGTAGGGCTGCCTCTCCGCTGTTGTGTGCGCGAAGCAGCCGCTTCTCCTGCTCCGGGAGCCGGACAGAGCGCTAGCTTGTACGGGGGCGAAGAACGAAGCCGCAGAGCACCGGGCTTCTGCGCGCACCCTAAGGACTGCTAGAGGACGGTGGTGGCCGCACGCCTGCCTCTTCAATTCCCTTCTAGCATCCTTATGGAAGGTGTTCCAGGACAAATTCCCTGAGTTTTGACTTCCTCCTGATGCAGCCCCTCCTGGGAAACTCGTGCTCGTCCTCTGAGTCTCCGACATGCAGAGACCTCGATGGCAACTGCAGAAATGAAGGGCTGCGTTGAGTTGTCGAGAAGCAAGAACATAGCCAGCGCCTTGTGTTTGGGAGTCAGCAGCTGCTGGACTTTTGCGATTGCTTTCACTGTGCACTGAATGCCTGGACGGCATGTGCACGTTAAAAGAACGAGCTGGGCAAGAGTAATCGAAAGATCACGGCCGTCAGAAAGCAGCTTATATATTGCCCTGGGAAGAGTACTGTTTTTGGAGTGTGCAGTAAAATCGTGTTTCTGGACAAGGGAGGCATAAGTGCGCTGCGCTCCTAAGCTATCTCTCTGCGAGACACACTGCCAAAGCTTTTCGCTAGGATGCAGTCTAGTGCAGACGCACACTACGGCTCTCCGGAGCTGTCCGAAGCCAAGCGCCGGTGGCCGGCGTCTTTCGGCTGAAGCAGCGCTTCGGAGCGTAGGGCTGCCGCTCCGCTGTTGTGTGCGCGAAGCAGCCGCTTCTCCTGCTCCGGGAGCCGGACAGAGCGGTAGCTTGCACGAGGGCGAAGAACGTTGCCGCAGGGAGACGACATTGTGTGCACAGCTTTGCGACTGCTAGAGGACGGTGGCTAAAGCTCCCTGCCTTTTCAATGCACTGCTGGCATGCTTTATTGAAGGTGTTCCGAGACAACTTTCCTGGGTTTTGACTTCGTCCTGATGCAGCCCCTCCTGGGAAATTGGTGCTCGTCCCAGAAGGCTCGAGATGCAGAAAACTCGATGGCAGCTGCAGAAATGAAGGACTCTGTTGAAGTGTGGAGAAGCAAGAACATAGCCAGCGCCTTGTGTTTGGGAGTCATCAGCTGCTGGACTTTTGCGATTGCTTTCACTGTGCTCTTAATGCCAGGAAGGCACGTGCACGCTGCAACAACCAGCTGGGCAAGAGTGGGCAGAAGAGAACGGGCGTCAGACATCAGGTTACATAGTAACATGGAAAGAGCAGTGTTTTTGGAGTGTGTAGTAAAATCGTGTTTCTGGACAAGGGAGGCATAAGTGCGCTGCGCTCCTAAGCTATCTCCCTGCGAGACACACTGCCAAAGCTTTTCGTTAGGATGCAGTCTAGTGCAGACGCACACTACGGCTCTCCGGAGCTGTCCGAAGCCAAGCGCCGGTGGCCGGCGTCTTTCGGCTGAAGCAGCGCTTCGGAGCGTAGGGCTGCCTCTCCGCTGTTGTGTGCGCGAAGCAGCCGCTTCTCCTGCTCCGGGAGCCGGACAGAGCGGTAGCTTGTACGGGGGCGAAGAACGAAGCCGCAGAGCACCGGGCTTCTGCGCGCACCCTAAGGACTGCTAGAGGACGGTGGTGGCCGCACGCCTGCCTCTTCAATTCCCTTCTAGCATCCTTATGGAAGGTGTTCCAGGACAAATTCCCTGAGTTTTGACTTCCTCCTGATGCAGCCCCTCCTGGGAAACTCGTGCTCGTCCTCTGAGTCTCCGACATGCAGAGACCTCGATGGCAACTGCAGAAATGAAGGGCTGCGTTGAGTTGTCGAGAAGCAAGAACATAGCCAGCGCCTTGTGTTTGGGAGTCAGCAGCTGCTGGACTTTTGCGATTGCTTTCACTGTGCACTGAATGCCTGGACGGCATGTGCACGTTAAAAGAACGAGCTGGGCAAGAGTAATCGAAAGATCACGGCCGTCAGAAAGCAGCTTATATATTGCCCTGGGAAGAGTACTGTTTTTGGAGTGTGCAGTAAAATCGTGTTTCTGGACAAGGGAGGCATAAGTGCGCTGCGCTCCTAAGCTATCTCTCTGCGAGACACACTGCCAAAGCTTTTCGCTAGGATACAGTCTAGTGCAGACGCACACTACGGCTCCCCGGAGCTGTCCGAAGCCAAGCGCCGGTGGCCGGCGTCTTTCGGCTGAAGCAGCGCTTCGGAGCGTAGGGCTGCCGCTCCGCTGTTGTGTGCGCGAAGCAGCCGCTTCTCCTGCTCCGGGAGCCGGACAGAGCGGTAGCTTGCACGAGGGCGAAGAACGTTGCCGCAGGGAGACGACATTGTGTGCACAGCTTTGCGACTGCTAGAGGACGGTGGCTAAAGCTCCCTGCCTTTTCAATGCACTGCTGGCATGCTTTATTGAAGGTGTTCCGAGACAACTTTCCTGGGTTTTGACTTCGTCCTGATGCAGCCCCTCCTGGGAAATTGGTGCTCGTCCCAGAAGGCTCGAGATGCAGAAAACTCGATGGCAGCTGCAGAAATGAAGGACTCTGTTGAAGTGTGGAGAAGCAAGAACGTAGACAGCGCCTTGTGTTTGGGAGTCAGCAGCTGCTGGACTTTTGTGATTGCTTTCACTGTGCACTGAATGCCAGGTCGGCACGTGCACGCTGAAATAACGAGCTGCGCAAGAGTAATCGAAAGATCACGGCCGTCAGAAAGCAGCTTATATATTGCCCTGGGAAGAGTACTGTTTTTGGAGTGTGCAGTAAAATCGTGTTTCTGGGCAAGGGAGGCATAAGTTCGCTGCGCTCCTAAGCTATCTCTCTGCGAGACACACTGCCAAAGCTTTTCGCTAGGATGCAGTCTAGTGCAGACGCACACTACAGCTCTCCGGAGCTGTCCGAAGCCAAGCGCCGGTGGCCGGCGTCTTTCGGCTGAAGCAGCGCTTCGGAGCGTAGGGCTGCCGCTCCGCTGTTGTGTGCGCGAAGCAGCCGCTTCTCCTGCTCCGGGAGCCGGACAGAGCGGTAGCTTGCACGAGGGCGAAGAACGTTGCCGCAGGGAGACGACATTGTGTGCACAGCTTTGCGACTGCTAGAGGACGGTGGCTAAAGCTCCCTGCCTTTTCAATGCACTGCTGGCATGCTTTATTGAAGGTGTTCCGAGACAACTTTCCTGGGTTTTGACTTCGTCCTGATGCAGCCCCTCCTGAGAAATTTCTGCTCGTCCCAGAAGGCTCGAGATGCAGAAAACTCGATGGCAGCTGCAGAAATGAAGGGCTGCGTTGAGTTGTCGAGAAGCAAGAACGTAGACAAGCGCCTTGTGTTTGGGAGTCAGCAGCTGCTGGACTTTTGCGATTGCTTTCACTGTGATCTTAATGCCAGGAAGGCACGTGCACGCTGCAACAACCAGCTGGGCAAGAGTGGGCAGAAGAGAACGGGCGTCAGACATCAGGTTACATAGTAACATGGAAAGAGCAGTGTTTTTGGAGTGTGCAGTAAAATCGTGTTTCTGGACAAGGGAGGCATAAGTGCGCTGCGCTCCTAAGCTATCTCCCTGCGAGACACACTGCCAAAGCTTTTCGCTAGGATGCAGTCTAGTGCAGACGCACACTACGGCTCTCCGGAGCTGTCCGAAGCCAAGCGCCGGTGGCCGGCGTCTTTCGGCTGAAGCAGCGCTTCGGAGCGTAGGGCTGCCTCTCCGCTGTTGTGTGCGCGAAGCAGCCGCTTCTCCTGCTCCGGGAGCCGGACAGAGCGGTAGCTTGCACGAGGGCGAAGAACATTGCCGCAGGGAGACGACATTGTGTGCACAGCCTTGCGACTGCTAGAGGACGGTGGCTAAAGCTCCCTGCCTTTTCAATGCACTGCTGGCATGCTTTATTGAAGGTGTTCCGAGACAACTTTCCTGGGTTTTGACTTCGTCCTGATGCAGCCCCTCCTGGGAAATTTCTGCTCGTCCCAGAAGGCTCGAGATGCAGAAAACACGATGGCAGCTGCAGAAATGAAGGACTCTGTTGAAGTGTGGAGAAGCAAGAACGTAGACAGCGCCTTGTGTTTGGGAGTCAGCAGCTGCTGGACTTTTGCGATTGCTTTCACTGTGCACTGAATGCCAGGACGGCATGTGCACGTTAAAACAACGAGCTGGGCAAGAGCAGGGAGGGATCACGGCCATCAGAAAGCAGCTTATATATTGCCCTGGGAAGAGTACTGTTTTTGGAGTGTGCAGTAAAATCGTGTTTCTAGACAAGGGAGGCATAAGTGCGCTGCGCTCCTAAGCTATCTCTCTGCGAGACACACTGCCAAAGCTTTTCGCTAGGATGCAGTCTAGTGCAGACGCACACTACGGCTCTCCGGAGCTGTCCGAAGCCAAGCGCCGGTGGCCGGCGTCTTTCGGCTGAAGCAGCGCTTCGGAGCGTAGGGCTGCCTCTCCGCTGTTGTGTGCGCGAAGCAGCCGCTTCTCCTGCTCCGGGAGCCGGACAGAGCAGTAGCTTGTACGGGGGCGAAGAACGAAGCCGCAGAGCACCGGGCTTCTGCGCGCACCCTAAGGACTGCTAGAGGACGGTGGTGGCCGCACGCCTGCCTCTTCAATTCCCTTCTAGCATCCTTATGGAAGGTGTTCCAGGACAAATTCCCTGAGTTTTGAATTCCTCCTGATGCAGCCCCTCCTGGGAAACTCGTGCTCGTCCTCTGAGTCTCCGACATGCAGAGACCTCGATGGCAACTGCAGAAATGAAGGGCTGCGTTGAGTTGTCGAGAAGCAAGAACATAGCCAGCGCCTTGTGTTTGGGAGTCAGCAGCTGCTGGACTTTTGCGATTGCTTTCACTGTGCACTGAATGCCTGGACGGCATGTGCACGTTAAAACAACGAGCTGGGCAAGAGTAATCGAAAGATCACGGCCGTCAGAAAGCAGCTTATATATTGCCCTGGGAAGAGTACTGTTTTTGGAGTGTGCAGTAAAATCGTGTTTCTGGACAAGGGAGGCATAAGTGCGCTGCGCTCCTAAGCTATCTCTCTGCGAGACACACTGCCAAAGCTTTTCGCTAGGATGCAGTCTAGTGCAGACGCACACTACGGCTCTCCGGAGCTGTCCGAAGCCAAGCGCCGGTGGCCGGCGTCTTTCGGCTGAAGCAGCGCTTCGGAGCGTAGGGCTGCCGCTCCGCTGTTGTGTGCGCGAAGCAGCCGCTTCTCCTGCTCCGGGAGCCGGACAGAGCGGTAGCTTGCACGAGGGCGAAGAACGTTGCCGCAGGGAGACGACATTGTGTGCACAGCTTTGCGACTGCTAGAGGACGGTGGCTAAAGCTCCCTGCCTTTTCAATGCACTGCTGGCATGCTTTATTGAAGGTGTTCCGAGACAACTTTCCTGGGTTTTGACTTCGTCCTGATGCAGCCCCTCCTGGGAAATTGGTGCTCGTCCCAGAAGGCTCGAGATACAGAAAACTCGATGGCAGCTGCAGAAATGAAGGGCTGCGTTGAGTTGTCGAGAAGCAAGAACGTAGACAAGCGCCTTGTGTTTGGGAGTCAGCAGCTGCTGGACTTTTGCGATTGCTTTCACTGTGCTCTTAATGCCAGGAAGGCACGTGCACGCTGCAACAACCAGCTGGGCAAGAGTGGGCAGAAGAGAACGGGCGTCAGACATCAGGTTACATAGTAACATGGAAAGAGCAGTGTTTTTGGAGTGTGCAGTAAAATCGTGTTTCTGGACAAGGGAGGCATAAGTGCGCTGCGCTCCTAAGCTATCTCCCTGCGAGACACACTGCCAAAGCTTTTCGCTAGGATGCAGTCTAGTGCAGACGCACACTACGGCTCTCCGGAGCTGTCCGAAGCCAAGCGCCGGTGGCCGGCGTCTTTCGGCTGAAGCAGCGCTTCGGAGCGTAGGGCTGCCTCTCCGCTGTTGTGTGCGCGAAGCAGCCGCTTCTCCTGCTCCGGGAGCCGGACAGAGCGGTAGCTTGCACGAGGGCGAAGAACGTTGCCGCAGGGAGACGACATTGTGTGCACAGCCTTGCGACTGCTAGAGGACGGTGGCTAAAGCTCCCTGCCTTTTCAATGCACTGCTGGCATGCTTTATTGAAGGTGTTCCGAGACAACTTTCCTGGGTTTTGACTTCGTCCTGATGCAGCCCCTCCTGGGAAATTTCTGCTCGTCCCAGAAGGCTCGAGATGCAGAAAACACGATGGCAGCTGCAGAAATGAAGGGCTGCGTTGAGTTGTCGAGAAGCAAGAACGTAGACAGCGCCTTGTGTTTGGGAGTCAGCAGCTGCTGGACTTTTGCGATTGCTTTCACTGTGCACTGAATGCCTGGACGGCATGTGCACGTTACAACAACGAGCTGGGCAAGAGTAATCGAAAGATCACGGCCGTCAGAAAGCAGCTTATATATTGCCCTGGGAAGAGTACTGTTTTTGGAGTGTGCAGTAAAATCGTGTTTCTGGACAAGGGAGGCATAAGTGCGCTGCGCTCCTAAGCTATCTCTCTGCGAGACACACTGCCAAAGCTTTTCGCTAGGATGCAGTCTAGTGCAGACGCACACTACGGCTCTCCGGAGCTGTCCGAAGCCAAGCGCCGGTGGCCGGCGTCTTTCGGCTGAAGCAGCGCTTCGGAGCGTAGGGCTGCCGCTCCGCTGTTGTGTGCGCGAAGCAGCCGCTTCTCCTGCTCCGGGAGCCGGACAGAGCGGTAGCTTGCACGAGGGCGAAGAACGTTGCCGCAGGGAGACGACATTGTGTGCACAGCTTTGCGACTGCTAGAGGACGGTGGCTAAAGCTCCCTGCCTTTTCAATGCACTGCTGGCATGCTTTATTGAAGGTGTTCCGAGACAACTTTCCTGGGTTTTGACTTCGTCCTGATGCAGCCCCTCGTGGGAAATTTGTGCTCGTCCCAGAAGGCTCGAGATGCAGAAAACTTGATGGCAGCTGCAGAAATGAAGGACTCTGTTGAAGTGTGGAGAAGCAAGAACGTAGACAGCGCCTTGTGTTTGGGAGTCAGCAGCTGCTGGACTTTTGTGATTGCTTTCACTGTGCACTGAATGCCAGGTCGGCACGTGCACGCTGAAATAACGAGCTGCGCAAGAGTAATCGAAAGATCACGGCCGTCAGAAAGCAGCTTATATATTGCCCTGGGAAGAGTACTGTTTTTGGAGTGTGCAGTAAAATCGTGTTTCTGGACAAGGGAGGCATAAGTGCGCTGCGCTCCTAAGCTATCTCTCTGCGAGACACACTGCCAAAGCTTTTCACTAGGATGCAGTCTAGTGCAGACGCACACTACGGCTCTCCGGAGCTGTCCGAAGCCAAGCGCCGGTGGCCGGCGTCTTTCGGCTGAAGCAGCGCTTCGGAGCGTAGGGCTGCCGCTCCGCTGTTGTGTGCGCGAAGCAGCCGCTTCTCCTGCTCCGGGAGCCGGACAGAGCGGTAGCTTGCACGAGGGCGAAGAACGTTGCCGCAGGGAGACGACATTGTGTGCACAGCTTTGCGACTGCTAGAGGACGGTGGCTAAAGCTCCCTGCCTTTTCAATGCACTGCTGGCATGCTTTATTGAAGGTGTTCCGAGACAACTTTCCTGGGTTTTGACTTCGTCCTGATGCAGCCCCTCCTGGGAAATTGGTGCTCGTCCCAGAAGGCTCGAGATGCAGAAAACTCGATGGCAGCTGCAGAAATGAAGGGCTGCGTTGAGTTGTCGAGAAGCAAGAACGTAGACAAGCGCCTTGTGTTTGGGAGTCAGCAGCTGCTGGACTTTTGCGATTGCTTTCACTGTGCTCTTAATGCCAGGAAGGCACGTGCACGCTGCAACAACCAGCTGGGCAAGAGTGGGCAGAAGAGAACGGGCGTCAGACATCAGGTTACATAGTAACATGGAAAGAGCAGTGTTTTTGGAGTGTGCAGTAAAATCGTGTTTCTGGGCAAGGGAGGCATAAGTGCGCTGCGCTCCTAAGCTATCTCCCTGCGAGACACACTGCCAAAGCTTTTCGCTAGGATGCAGTCTAGTGCAGACGCACACTACGGCTCTCCGGAGCTGTCCGAAGCCAAGCGCCGGTGGCCGGTGTCTTTCGGCTGAAGCAGCGCTTCGGAGCGTAGGGCTGCCTCTCCGCTGTTGTGTGCGCGAAGCAGCCGCTTCTCCTGCTCCGGGAGCCGGACAGAGCGGTAGCTTGCACGAGGGCGAAGAACGTTGCCGCAGGGAGACGACATTGTGTGCACAGCCTTGCGACTGCTAGAGGACGGTGGCTAAAGCTCCCTGCCTTTTCAATGCACTGCTGGCATGCTTTATTGAAGGTGTTCCGAGACAACTTTCCTGGGTTTTGACTTCGTCCTGATGCAGCCCCTCCTGGGAAATTTCTGCTCGTCCCAGAAGGCTCGAGATGCAGAAAACACGATGGCAGCTGCAGAAATGAAGGACTCTGTTGAAGTGTGGAGAAGCAAGAACGTAGACAGCGCCTTGTGTTTGGGAGTCAGCAGCTGCTGGACTTTTGCGATTGCTTTCACTGTGCACTGAATGCCAGGACGGCATGTGCACGTTAAAACAACGAGCTGGGCAAGAGCAGGGAGGGATCACGGCCATCAGAAAGCAGCTTATATATTGCCCTGGGAAGAGTACTGTTTTTGGAGTGTGCAGTAAAATCGTGTTTCTAGACAAGGGAGGCATAAGTGCGCTGCGCTCCTAAGCTATCTCTCTGCGAGACACACTGCCAAAGCTTTTCGCTAGGATGCAGTCTAGTGCAGACGCACACTACGGCTCTCCGGAGCTGTCCGAAGCCAAGCGCCGGTGGCCGGCGTCTTTCGGCTGAAGCAGCGCTTCGGAGCGTAGGGCTGCCTCTCCGCTGTTGTGTGCGCGAAGCAGCCGCTTCTCCTGCTCCGGGAGCCGGACAGAGCGCTAGCTTGTACGGGGGCGAAGAACGAAGCCGCAGAGCACCGGGCTTCTGCGCGCACCCTAAGGACTGCTAGAGGACGGTGGTGGCCGCACGCCTGCCTCTTCAATTCCCTTCTAGCATCCTTATGGAAGGTGTTCCAGGACAAATTCCCTGAGTTTTGACTTCCTCCTGATGCAGCCCCTCCTGGGAAACTCGTGCTCGTCCTCTGAGTCTCCGACATGCAGAGACCTCGATGGCAACTGCAGAAATGAAGGGCTGCGTTGAGTTGTCGAGAAGCAAGAACATAGCCAGCGCCTTGTGTTTGGGAGTCAGCAGCTGCTGGACTTTTGCGATTGCTTTCACTGTGCACTGAATGCCTGGACGGCATGTGCACGTTAAAAGAACGAGCTGGGCAAGAGTAATCAAAAGATCACGGCCGTCAGAAAGCAGCTTATATATTGCCCTGGGAAGAGTACTGTTTTTGGAGTGTGCAGTAAAATCGTGTTTCTGGACAAGGGAGGCATAAGTGCGCTGCGCTCCTAAGCTATCTCTCTGCGAGACACACTGCCAAAGCTTTTCGCTAGGATGCAGTCTAGTGCAGACGCACACTACGGCTCTCCGGAGCTGTCCGAAGCCAAGCGCCGGTGGCCGGCGTCTTTCGGCTGAAGCAGCGCTTCGGAGCGTAGGGCTGCCGCTCCGCTGTTGTGTGCGCGAAGCAGCCGCTTCTCCTGCTCCGGGAGCCGGACAGAGCGGTAGCTTGCACGAGGGCGAAGAACGTTGCCGCAGGGAGACGACATTGTGTGCACAGCTTTGCGACTGCTAGAGGACGGTGGCTAAAGCTCCCTGCCTTTTCAATGCACTGCTGGCATGCTTTATTGAAGGTGTTCCGAGACAACTTTCCTGGGTTTTGACTTCGTCCTGATGCAGCCCCTCCTGGGAAATTGGTGCTCGTCCCAGAAGGCTCGAGATGCAGAAAACTCGATGGCAGCTGCAGAAATGAAGGACTCTGTTGAAGTGTGGAGAAGCAAGAACATAGCCAGCGCCTTGTGTTTGGGAGTCAGCAGCTGCTGGACTTTTGCGATTGCTTTCACTGTGCTCTTAATGCCAGGAAGGCACGTGCACGCTGCAACAACCAGCTGGGCAAGAGTGGGCAGAAGAGAACGGGCGTCAGACATCAGGTTACATAGTAACATGGAAAGAGCAGTGTTTTTGGAGTGTGTAGTAAAATCGTGTTTCTGGACAAGGGAGGCATAAGTGCGCTGCGCTCCTAAGCTATCTCCCTGCGAGACACACTGCCAAAGCTTTTCGTTAGGATGCAGTCTAGTGCAGACGCACACTACGGCTCTCCGGAGCTGTCCGAAGCCAAGCGCCGGTGGCCGGCGTCTTTCGGCTGAAGCAGCGCTTCGGAGCGTAGGGCTGCCTCTCCGCTGTTGTGTGCGCGAAGCAGCCGCTTCTCCTGCTCCGGGAGCCGGACAGAGCGGTAGCTTGTACGGGGGCGAAGAACGAAGCCGCAGAGCACCGGGCTTCTGCGCGCACCCTAAGGACTGCTAGAGGACGGTGGTGGCCGCACGCCTGCCTCTTCAATTCCCTTCTAGCATCCTTATGGAAGGTGTTCCAGGACAAATTCCCTGAGTTTTGACTTCCTCCTGATGCAGCCCCTCCTGGGAAACTCGTGCTCGTCCTCTGAGTCTCCGACATGCAGAGACCTCGATGGCAACTGCAGAAATGAAGGGCTGCGTTGAGTTGTCGAGAAGCAAGAACATAGCCAGCGCCTTGTGTTTGGGAGTCAGCAGCTGCTGGACTTTTGCGATTGCTTTCACTGTGCACTGAATGCCTGGACGGCATGTGCACGTTAAAAGAACGAGCTGGGCAAGAGTAATCGAAAGATCACGGCCGTCAGAAAGCAGCTTATATATTGCCCTGGGAAGAGTACTGTTTTTGGAGTGTGCAGTAAAATCGTGTTTCTGGACAAGGGAGGCATAAGTGCGCTGCGCTCCTAAGCTATCTCTCTGCGAGACACACTGCCAAAGCTTTTCGCTAGGATACAGTCTAGTGCAGACGCACACTACGGCTCCCCGGAGCTGTCCGAAGCCAAGCGCCGGTGGCCGGCGTCTTTCGGCTGAAGCAGCGCTTCGGAGCGTAGGGCTGCCGCTCCGCTGTTGTGTGCGCGAAGCAGCCGCTTCTCCTGCTCCGGGAGCCGGACAGAGCGGTAGCTTGCACGAGGGCGAAGAACGTTGCCGCAGGGAGACGACATTGTGTGCACAGCTTTGCGACTGCTAGAGGACGGTGGCTAAAGCTCCCTGCCTCTTCAATGCACTGCTGGCATGCTTTATTGAAGGTGTTCCGAGACAACTTTCCTGGGTTTTGACTTCGTCCTGATGCAGCCCCTCCTGGGAAATTGGTGCTCGTCCCAGAAGGCTCGAGATGCAGAAAACTCGATGGCAGCTGCAGAAATGAAGGACTCTGTTGAAGTGTGGAGAAGCAAGAACGTAGACAGCGCCTTGTGTTTGGGAGTCAGCAGCTGCTGGACTTTTGTGATTGCTTTCACTGTGCACTGAATGCCAGGTCGGCACGTGCACGCTGAAATAACGAGCTGCGCAAGAGTAATCGAAAGATCACGGCCGTCAGAAAGCAGCTTATATATTGCCCTGGGAAGAGTACTGTTTTTGGAGTGTGCAGTAAAATCGTGTTTCTGGGCAAGGGAGGCATAAGTTCGCTGCGCTCCTAAGCTATCTCTCTGCGAGACACACTGCCAAAGCTTTTCGCTAGGATGCAGTCTAGTGCAGACGCACACTACAGCTCTCCGGAGCTGTCCGAAGCCAAGCGCCGGTGGCCGGCGTCTTTCGGCTGAAGCAGCGCTTCGGAGCGTAGGGCTGCCGCTCCGCTGTTGTGTGCGCGAAGCAGCCGCTTCTCCTGCTCCGGGAGCCGGACAGAGCGGTAGCTTGCACGAGGGCGAAGAACGTTGCCGCAGGGAGACGACATTGTGTGCACAGCTTTGCGACTGCTAGAGGACGGTGGCTAAAGCTCCCTGCCTTTTCAATGCACTGCTGGCATGCTTTATTGAAGGTGTTCCGAGACAACTTTCCTGGGTTTTGACTTCGTCCTGATGCAGCCCCTCCTGAGAAATTTCTGCTCGTCCCAGAAGGCTCGAGATGCAGAAAACTCGATGGCAGCTGCAGAAATGAAGGGCTGCGTTGAGTTGTCGAGAAGCAAGAACGTAGACAAGCGCCTTGTGTTTGGGAGTCAGCAGCTGCTGGACTTTTGCGATTGCTTTCACTGTGATCTTAATGCCAGGAAGGCACGTGCACGCTGCAACAACCAGCTGGGCAAGAGTGGGCAGAAGAGAACGGGCGTCAGACATCAGGTTACATAGTAACATGGAAAGAGCAGTGTTTTTGGAGTGTGCAGTAAAATCGTGTTTCTGGACAAGGGAGGCATAAGTGCGCTGCGCTCCTAAGCTATCTCCCTGCGAGACACACTGCCAAAGCTTTTCGCTAGGATGCAGTCTAGTGCAGACGCACACTACGGCTCTCCGGAGCTGTCCGAAGCCAAGCGCCGGTGGCCGGCGTCTTTCGGCTGAAGCAGCGCTTCGGAGCGTAGGGCTGCCGCTCCGCTGTTGTGTGCGCGAAGCAGCCGCTTCTCCTGCTCCGGGAGCCGGACAGAGCGGTAGCTTGCACGAGGGCGAAGAACATTGCCGCAGGGAGACGACATTGTGTGCACAGCCTTGCGACTGCTAGAGGACGGTGGCTAAAGCTCCCTGCCTTTTCAATGCACTGCTGGCATGCTTTATTGAAGGTGTTCCGAGACAACTTTCCTGGGTTTTGACTTCGTCCTGATGCAGCCCCTCCTGGGAAATTTCTGCTCGTCCCAGAAGGCTCGAGATGCAGAAAACACGATGGCAGCTGCAGAAATGAAGGACTCTGTTGAAGTGTGGAGAAGCAAGAACGTAGACAGCGCCTTGTGTTTGGGAGTCAGCAGCTGCTGGACTTTTGCGATTGCTTTCACTGTGCACTGAATGCCAGGACGGCATGTGCACGTTAAAACAACGAGCTGGGCAAGAGCAGGGAGGGATCACGGCCATCAGAAAGCAGCTTATATATTGCCCTGGGAAGAGTACTGTTTTTGGAGTGTGCAGTAAAATCGTGTTTCTAGACAAGGGAGGCATAAGTGCGCTGCGCTCCTAAGCTATCTCTCTGCGAGACACACTGCCAAAGCTTTTCGCTAGGATGCAGTCTAGTGCAGACGCACACTACGGCTCTCCGGAGCTGTCCGAAGCCAAGCGCCGGTGGCCGGCGTCTTTCGGCTGAAGCAGCGCTTCGGAGCGTAGGGCTGCCTCTCCGCTGTTGTGTGCGCGAAGCAGCCGCTTCTCCTGCTCCGGGAGCCGGACAGAGCAGTAGCTTGTACGGGGGCGAAGAACGAAGCCGCAGAGCACCGGGCTTCTGCGCGCACCCTAAGGACTGCTAGAGGACGGTGGTGGCCGCACGCCTGCCTCTTCAATTCCCTTCTAGCATCCTTATGGAAGGTGTTCCAGGACAAATTCCCTGAGTTTTGAATTCCTCCTGATGCAGCCCCTCCTGGGAAACTCGTGCTCGTCCTCTGAGTCTCCGACATGCAGAGACCTCGATGGCAACTGCAGAAATGAAGGGCTGCGTTGAGTTGTCGAGAAGCAAGAACATAGCCAGCGCCTTGTGTTTGGGAGTCAGCAGCTGCTGGACTTTTGCGATTGCTTTCACTGTGCACTGAATGCCTGGACGGCATGTGCACGTTAAAACAACGAGCTGGGCAAGAGTAATCGAAAGATCACGGCCGTCAGAAAGCAGCTTATATATTGCCCTGGGAAGAGTACTGTTTTTGGAGTGTGCAGTAAAATCGTGTTTCTGGACAAGGGAGGCATAAGTGCGCTGCGCTCCTAAGCTATCTCTCTGCGAGACACACTGCCAAAGCTTTTCGCTAGGATGCAGTCTAGTGCAGACGCACACTACGGCTCTCCGGAGCTGTCCGAAGCCAAGCGCCGGTGGCCGGCGTCTTTCGGCTGAAGCAGCGCTTCGGAGCGTAGGGCTGCCGCTCCGCTGTTGTGTGCGCGAAGCAGCCGCTTCTCCTGCTCCGGGAGCCGGACAGAGCGGTAGCTTGCACGAGGGCGAAGAACGTTGCCGCAGGGAGACGACATTGTGTGCACAGCTTTGCGACTGCTAGAGGACGGTGGCTAAAGCTCCCTGCCTTTTCAATGCACTGCTGGCATGCTTTATTGAAGGTGTTCCGAGACAACTTTCCTGGGTTTTGACTTCGTCCTGATGCAGCCCCTCCTGGGAAATTTGTGCTCGTCCCAGAAGGCTCGAGATGCAGAAAACTCGATGGCAGCTGCAGAAATGAAGGGCTGCGTTGAGTTGTCGAGAAGCAAGAACGTAGACAAGCGCCTTGTGTTTGGGAGTCAGCAGCTGCTGGACTTTTGCGATTGCTTTCACTGTGCTCTTAATGCCAGGAAGGCACGTGCACGCTGCAACAACCAGCTGGGCAAGAGTGGGCAGAAGAGAACGGGCGTCAGACATCAGGTTACATAGTAACATGGAAAGAGCAGTGTTTTTGGAGTGTGCAGTAAAATCGTGTTTCTGGACAAGGGAGGCATAAGTGCGCTGCGCTCCTAAGCTATCTCCCTGCGAGACACACTGCCAAAGCTTTTCGCTAGGATGCAGTCTAGTGCAGACGCACACTACGGCTCTCCGGAGCTGTCCGAAGCCAAGCGCCGGTGGCCGGCGTCTTTCGGCTGAAGCAGCGCTTCGGAGCGTAGGGCTGCCGCTCCGCTGTTGTGTGCGCGAAGCAGCCGCTTCTCCTGCTCCGGGAGCCGGACAGAGCGGTAGCTTGCACGAGGGCGAAGAACGTTGCCGCAGGGAGACGACATTGTGTGCACAGCCTTGCGACTGCTAGAGGACGGTGGCTAAAGCTCCCTGCCTTTTCAATGCACTGCTGGCATGCTTTATTGAAGGTGTTCCGAGACAACTTTCCTGGGTTTTGACTTCGTCCTGATGCAGCCCCTCCTGGGAAATTTCTGCTCGTCCCAGAAGGCTCGAGATGCAGAAAACACGATGGCAGCTGCAGAAATGAAGGACTCTGTTGAAGTGTGGAGAAGCAAGAACGTAGACAGCGCCTTGTGTTTGGGAGTCAGCAGCTGCTGGACTTTTGCGATTGCTTTCACTGTGCACTGAATGCCAGGACGGCATGTGCACGTTAAAACAAGGAGCTGGGCAAGAGCAGGGAGGGATCACGGCCATCAGAAAGCAGCTTATATATTGCCCTGGGAAGAGTACTGTTTTTGGAGTGTGCAGTAAAATCGTGTTTCTAGACAAGGGAGGCATAAGTGCGCTGCGCTCCTAAGCTATCTCTCTGCGAGACACACTGCCAAAGCTTTTCGCTAGGATGCAGTCTAGTGCAGACGCACACTACGGCTCTCCGGAGCTGTCCGAAGCCAAGCGCCGGTGGCCGGCGTCTTTCGGCTGAAGCAGCGCTTCGGAGCGTAGGGCTGCCTCTCCGCTGTTGTGTGCGCGAAGCAGCCGCTTCTCCTGCTCCGGGAGCCGGACAGAGCGCTAGCTTGTACGGGGGCGAAGAACGAAGCCGCAGAGCACCGGGCTTCTGCGCGCACCCTAAGGACTGCTAGAGGACGGTGGTGGCCACACGCCTGCCTCTTCAATTCCCTTCTAGCATCCTTATGGAAGGTGTTCCAGGACAAATTCCCTGAGTTTTGAATTCCTCCTGATGCAGCCCCTCCTGGGAAACTCGTGCTCGTCCTCTGAGTCTCCGACATGCAGAGACCTCGATGGCAACTGCAGAAATGAAGGGCTGCGTTGAGTTGTCGAGAAGCAAGAACATAGCCAGCGCCTTGTGTTTGGGAGTCAGCAGCTGCTGGACTTTTGCGATTGCTTTCACTGTGCACTGAATGCCTGGACGGCACGTGCACGTTAAAACAACGAGCTGGGCAAGAGTAATCGAAAGATCACGGCCGTCAGAAAGCAGCTTATATATTGCCCTGGGAAGAGTACTGTTTTTGGAGTGTGCAGTAAAATCGTGTTTCTGGACAAGGGAGGCATAAGTGCGCTGCGCTCCTAAGCTATCTCTCTGCGAGACACACTGCCAAAGCTTTTCGCTAGGATGCAGTCTAGTGCAGACGCACACTACGGCTCTCCGGAGCTGTCCGAAGCCAAGCGCCGGTGGCCGGCGTCTTTCGGCTGAAGCAGCGCTTCGGAGCGGACGGCTGCCGCTCCGCTGTTGTGTGCGCGAAGCAGCCGCTTCTCCTGCTCCGGGAGCCGGACAGAGCGGTAGCTTGCACGAGGGCGAAGAACGTTGCCGCAGGGAGACGACATTGTGTGCACAGCTTTGCGACTGCTAGAGGACGGTGGCTAAAGCTCCCTGCCTTTTCAATGCACTGCTGGCATGCTTTATTGAAGGTGTTCCGAGACAACTTTCCTGGGTTTTGACTTCGTCCTGATGCAGCCCCTCCTGGGAAATTGGTGCTCGTCCCAGAAGGCTCGAGATGCAGAAAACTCGATGGCAGCTGCAGAAATGAAGGACTCTGTTGAAGTGTGGAGAAGCAAGAACATAGCCAGCGCCTTGTGTTTGGGAGTCAGCAGCTGCTGGACTTTTGCGATTGCTTTCACTGTGATCTTAATGCCAGGAAGGCACGTGCACGCTGCAACAACCAGCTGGGCAAGAGTGGGCAGAAGAGAACGGGCGTCAGACATCAGGTTACATAGTAACATGGAAAGAGCAGTGTTTTTGGAGTGTGCAGTAAAATCGTGTTTCTGGACAAGGGAGGCATAAGTGCGCTGCGCTCCTAAGCTATCTCCCTGCGAGACACACTGCCAAAGCTTTTCGCTAGGATGCAGTCTAGTGCAGACGCACACTACGGCTCTCCGGAGCTGTCCGAAGCCAAGCGCCGGTGGCCGGCGTCTTTCGGCTGAAGCAGCGCTTCGGAGCGGACGGCTGCCGCTCCGCTGTTGTGTGCGCGAAGCAGCCGCTTCTCCTGCTCCGGGAGCCGGACAGAGCGGTAGCTTGCACGAGGGCGAAGAACGTTGCCGCAGGGAGACGACATTGTGTGCACAGCTTTGCGACTGCTAGAGGACGGTGGCTAAAGCTCCCTGCCTTTTCAATGCACTGCTGGCATGCTTTATTGAAGGTGTTCCGAGACAACTTTCCTGGGTTTTGACTTCGTCCTGATGCAGCCCCTCCTGGGAAATTGGTGCTCGTCCCAGAAGGCTCGAGATGCAGAAAACTCGATGGCAGCTGCAGAAATGAAGGACTCTGTTGAAGTGTGGAGAAGCAAGAACATAGCCAGCGCCTTGTGTTTGGGAGTCAGCAGCTGCTGGACTTTTGCGATTGCTTTCACTGTGCACTGAATGCCAGGACGGCATGTGCACGTTAAAACAACGAGCTGGGCAAGAGCAGGGAGGGATCACGGCCATCAGAAAGCAGCTTATATATTGCCCTGGGAAGAGTACTGTTTTTGGAGTGTGCAGTAAAATCGTGTTTCTAGACAAGGGAGGCATAAGTGCGCTGCGCTCCTAAGCTATCTCTCTGCGAGACACACTGCCAAAGCTTTTCGCTAGGATGCAGTCTAGTGCAGACGCACACTACGGCTCTCCGGAGCTGTCCGAAGCCAAGTGCCGGTGGCCGGCGTCTTTCGGCTGAAGCAGCGCTTCGGAGCGTAGGGCTGCCTCTCCGCTGTTGTGTGCGCGAAGCAGCCGCTTCTCCTGCTCCGGGAGCCGGACAGAGCGGTAGCTTGTACGGGGGCGAAGAACGAAGCCGCAGAGCACCGGGCTTCTGCGCGCACCCTAAGGACTGCTAGAGGACGGTGGTGGCCGCACGCCTGCCTCTTCAATTCCCTTCTAGCATCCTTATGGAAGGTGTTCCAGGACAAATTCCCTGAGTTTTGACTTCCTCCTGATGCAGCCCCTCCTGGGAAACTCGTGCTCGTCCTCTGAGTCTCCGACATGCAGAGACCTCGATGGCAACTGCAGAATTGAAGGGCTGCGTTGAGTTGTCGAGAAGCAAGAACATAGGCAGCGCCTTGTGTTTGGGAGTCAGCAGCTGCTGGACTTTTGCGATTGCTTTCACTGTGCACTGAATGCCTGGACGGCATGTGCACGTTAAAACAACGAGCTGGGCAAGAGTAATCGAAAGATCATGGCCGTCAGAAAGCAGCTTATATATTGCCCTGGGAAGAGTACTGTTTTTGGAGTGTGCAGTAAAATCGTGTTTCTGGACAAGGGAGGCATAAGTGCGCTGCGCTCCTAAGCTATCTCTCTGCGAGACACACTGCCAAAGCTTTTCGCTAGGATGCAGTCTAGTGCAGACGCACACTACGGCTCTCCGGAGCTGTCCGAAGCCAAGCGCCGGTGGCCGGCGTCTTTCGGCTGAAGCAGCGCTTCGGAGCGGACGGCTGCCGCTCCGCTGTTGTGTGCGCGAAGCAGCCGCTTCTCCTGCTCCGGGAGCCGGACAGAGCGGTAGCTTGCACGAGGGCGAAGAACGTTGCCGCAGGGAGACGACATTGTGTGCACAGCTTTGCGACTGCTAGAGGACGGTGGCTAAAGCTCCCTGCCTTTTCAATGCACTGCTGGCATGCTTTATTGAAGGTGTTCCGAGACACCTTTCCTGGGTTTTGACTTCGTCCTGATGCAGCCCCTCCTGGGAAATTGGTGCTCGTCCCAGAAGGCTCGAGATGCAGAAAACTCGATGGCAGCTGCAGAAATGAAGGACTCTGTTGAAGTGTGGAGAAGCAAGAACATAGCCAGCGCCTTGTGTTTGGGAGTCAGCAGCTGCTGGACTTTTGCGATTGCTTTCACTGTGCACTGAATTCCAGGAAGGCACTTGCACTCTGCAACAACGAGCTGAGCAAGAGTAATCGAAAGATCACGGCCGTCAGAAAGCAGCTTGTATATTGCCCTGGGAAGAGTACTGTTTTTGGAGTGTGCAGTAAAATCGTGTTTTTGGACAAGGGAGGCATAAGTGCGCTGCGCTCCTAAGCTATCTCCCTGCGAGACACACTGCCAAAGCTTTTCGCTAGGATGCAGTCTAGTGCAGACGCACACTACGGCTTTCCGGCGCTGTCCGAAGCCAAGCGCCGGTGGCCGGCGTCTTTCGGCTGAAGCAGCGCTTCGGAGCGTAGGGCTGCCGCTCCGCTGTTGTGTGCGCGAAGCAGCCGCTTCTCCTGCTCCGGGAGCCGGACAGAGCGGTAGCTTGCACGAGGGCGAAGAACGAAGCCGCAGAGCACCGGGCTTCTGCGCGCACCCTAAGGACTGCTAGAGGACGGTGGTGGCCGCTCGCCTGCCTCTTCAATTCTTTTCTAGCATCCTTATGGAAGGTGTTCCAGGGCAAATTCGCTGAGTTTTGAATTCCTCCTGATGCAGCCCCTCGTGGGAAACTCGTGCTCGTCCTCTCAGTCTCCGACATGCAGAGACCTCGATGGCAACTGCAGAAATGAAGGGCTGCGTTGAGTCGTCGAGTAGCAAGAACATAGCCAGCGCCTTGTGTTTGGGAGTCAGCAGCTGCTGGACTTTTGCGATTGCTTTCACTGTGCACTGAATGCCAGGACAACATGTGCACGTTACAACAACGAGCTGGGCAAGAGTAGGAAGGGAGCACGGGCATCAGAGAACATCTGGCATATTGCCCTGGGAAGAGTACTGTTTTTGGAGTGTGCAGTAAAATCGTGTTTCTGGACAAGGGAGGCATAAGTGCGCTGCGCTCCTAAGCTATCTCCCTGCGAGACACACTGCCAAAGCTTTTCGCTATGATGCAGTCTAGTGCAGACGCACACTACGGCTCTCCGGAGCTGTCCGAAGCCAAGCGCCGGTGGCCGGCGTCTTTCGGCTGAAGCAGCGCTTCGGAGCGGACGGCTGCCGCTCCGCTGTTGTGTGCGCGAAGCAGCCGCTTCTCCTGCTCCGGGAGCCGGACAGAGCGGTAGCTTGCACAAGGGCGAAGAACGTTGCCGCAGGGAGACGACATTGTGTGCACAGCCTTGCGACTGCTAGAGGACGGTGGCTAAAGCTCCCTGCCTCTTCAATGCACTGCTGGCATGCTTTATTGAAGGTGTTCCGAGACAACTTTCCTGGGTTTTGACTTCGTCCTGATGCAGCCCCTCCTGGGAAATTGGTGCTCGTCCCAGAAGGCTCGAGATGCAGAAAACTCGATGGCAGCTGCAGAAATGAAGGACTCTGTTGAAGTGTGGTGAAGCAAGAACAAAGCCAGCGCCTTGTGTTTGGGAGTCAGCAGCTGCTGGACTTTTGCGATTGCTTTCACTGTGCACTGAATGCCAGGACGGCACGTGCACGTTAAAACAACGAGCTGCGCAAGAGTAATCGAAAGATCACGGCCATCAGAAAGCAGCTTATATATTGCCCTGGGAAGAGTACTGTTTTTGGAGTGTGCAGTAAAATCGTGTTTCTGGACAAGGGAGGCATAAGTGCGCTGCGCTCCTAAGCTATCTCCCTGCGAGACACACTGCCAAAGCTTTTCGCTATGATGCAGTCTAGTTGCAGACGCACACTACGGCTCTCCGGAGCTGTCCGAAGCCAAGCGCCGGTGGCCGGCGTCTTTCGGCTGAAGCAGCGCTTCGGAGCGTAGGGCTGCCGCTCCGCTGTTGTGTGCGCGAAGCAGCCGCTTCTCCTGCTCCGGGAGCCGGACAGAGCGGTAGCTTGTACGAGGGCGAAGAACGTTGCCGCAGGGAGACGACATTGTGTGCACAGCCTTGCGACTGCTAGACGACGGTGGCTAAAGCTCCCTGCCTTTTCAATGCACTGCTGGCATGCTTTATTGAAGGTGTTCCGAGACAACTTTCCTGGGTTTTGACTTCGTCCTGATGCAGCCCCTCCTGGGAAATTGGTGCTCGTCCCAGAAGGCTCGAGATGCAGAAAACTCGATGGCAGCTGCAGAAATGAAGGACTCTGTTGAAGTGTGGAGAAGCAAGAACGTAGACAGCGCCTTGTGTTTGGGAGTCAGCAGCTGCTGGACTTTTGCGATTGCTTTCACTGTGCACTGAATGCCAGGACGGCATGTGCACGTTAAAACAACGAGCTGGGCAAGAGCAGGGAGGGATCACGGCCATCAGAAAGCAGCTTATATATTGCCCTGGGAAGAGTACTGTTTTTGGAGTGTGCAGTAAAATCGTGTTTCTAGACAAGGGAGGCATAAGTGCGCTGCGCTCCTAAGCTATCTCTCTGCGAGACACACTGCCAAAGCTTTTCGCTAGGATGCAGTCTAGTGCAGACGCACACTACGGCTCTCCGGAGCTGTCCGAAGCCAAGTGCCGGTGGCCGGCGTCTTTCGGCTGAAGCAGCGCTTCGGAGCGTAGGGCTGCCTCTCCGCTGTTGTGTGCGCGAAGCAGCCGCTTCTCCTGCTCCGGGAGCCGGACAGAGCGGTAGCTTGTACGGGGGCGAAGAACGAAGCCGCAGAGCACCGGGCTTCTGCGCGCACCCTAAGGACTGCTAGAGGACGGTGGTGGCCGCACGCCTGCCTCTTCAATTCCCTTCTAGCATCCTTATGGAAGGTGTTCCAGGACAAATTCCCTGAGTTTTGACTTCCTCCTGATGCAGCCCCTCCTGGGAAACTCGTGCTCGTCCTCTGAGTCTCCGACATGCAGAGACCTCGATGGCAACTGCAGAATTGAAGGGCTGCGTTGAGTTGTCGAGAAGCAAGAACATAGGCAGCGCCTTGTGTTTGGGAGTCAGCAGCTGCTGGACTTTTGCGATTGCTTTCACTGTGCACTGAATTCCAGGACGGCATGTGCTCGTTAAAACAACGAGCTGGGCAAGAGTAATCGAAAGATCACGGCCGTCAGAAAGCAGCTTATATATTGCCCTGGGAAGAGTACTGTTTTTGGAGTGTGCAGTAAAATCGTGTTTCTGGACAAGGGAGGCATAAGTGCGCTGCGCTCCTAAGCTATCTCTCTGCGAGACACACTGCCAAAGCTTTTTGCTAGGATGCAGTCTAGTGCAGACGCACACTACGGCTCTCCGGAGCTGTCCGAAGCCAAGCGCCGGTGGCCGGCGTCTTTCGGCTGAAGCAGCGCTTCGGAGCGGACGGCTGCCGCTCCGCTGTTGTGTGCGCGAAGCAGCCGCTTCTCCTGCTCCGGGAGCCGGACAGAGCGGTAGCTTGCACGAGGGCGAAGAACGTTGCCGCAGGGAGACGACATTGTGTGCACAGCTTTGCGACTGCTAGAGGACGGTGGCTAAAGCTCCCTGCCTTTTCAATGCACTGCTGGCATGCTTTATTGAAGGTGTTCCGAGACACCTTTCCTGGGTTTTGACTTCGTCCTGATGCAGCCCCTCCTGGGAAATTGGTGCTCGTCCCAGAAGGCTCGAGATGCAGAAAACTCGATGGCAGCTGCAGAAATGAAGGACTCTGTTGAAGTGTGGAGAAGCAAGAACATAGCCAGCGCCTTGTGTTTGGGAGTCAGCAGCTGCTGGACTTTTGCGATTGCTTTCACTGTGCACTGAATTCCAGGAAGGCACGTGCACTCTGCAACAACGAGCTGAGCAAGAGTAATCGAAAGATCACGGCCGTCAGAAAGCAGCTTGTATATTGCCCTGGGAAGAGTACTGTTTTTGGAGTGTGCAGTAAAATCGTGTTTTTGGACAAGGGAGGCATAAGTGCGCTGCGCTCCTAAGCTATCTCCCTGCGAGACACACTGCCAAAGCTTTTCGCTAGGATGCAGTCTAGTGCAGACGCACACTACGGCTCTCCGGAGCTGTCCGAAGCCAAGCGCCGGTGGCCGGCGTCTTTCGGCTGAAGCAGCGCTTCGGAGCGTAGGGCTGCCGCTCCGCTGTTGTGTGCGCGAAGCAGCCGCTTCTCCTGCTCCGGGAGCCGGACAGAGCGGTAGCTTGCACGAGGGCGAAGAACGAAGCCGCAGAGCACCGGGCTTCTGCGCGCACCCTAAGGACTGCTAGAGGACGGTGGTGGCCGCTCGCCTGCCTCTTCAATTCTTTTCTAGCATCCTTATGGAAGGTGTTCCAGGGCAAATTCGCTGAGTTTTGAATTCCTCCTGATGCAGCCCCTCGTGGGAAACTCGTGCTCGTCCTCTCAGTCTCCGACATGCAGAGACCTCGATGGCAACTGCAGAAATGAAGGGCTGCGTTGAGTCGTCGAGTAGCAAGAACATAGCCAGCGCCTTGTGTTTGGGAGTCAGCAGCTGCTGGACTTTTGCGATTGCTTTCACTGTGCACTGAATGCCAGGACGGCATGTGCACGTTACAACAACGAGCTGGGCAAGAGTAGGAAGGGAGCACGGGCATCAGAGAACATCTGGCATATTGCCCTGGGAAGAGTACTGTTTTTGGAGTGTGCAGTAAAATCGTGTTTCTGGACAAGGGAGGCATAAGTGCGCTGCGCTCCTAAGCTATCTCCCTGCGAGACACACTGCCAAAGCTTTTCGCTATGATGCAGTCTAGTGCAGACGCACACTACGGCTCTCCGGAGCTGTCCGAAGCCAAGCGCCGGTGGCCGGCGTCTTTCGGCTGAAGCAGCGCTTCGGAGCGGACGGCTGCCGCTCCGCTGTTGTGTGCGCGAAGCAGCCGCTTCTCCTGCTCCGGGAGCCGGACAGAGCGGTAGCTTGCACGAGGGCGAAGAACGTTGCCGCAGGGAGACGACATTGTGTGCACAGCCTTGCGACTGCTAGAGGACGGTGGCTAAAGCTCCCTGCCTCTTCAATGCACTGCTGGCATGCTTTATTGAAGGTGTTCCGAGACAACTTTCCTGGGTTTTGACTTCGTCCTGATGCAGCCCCTCCTGGGAAATTGGTGCTCGTCCCAGAAGGCTCGAGATGCAGAAAACTCGATGGCAGCTGCAGAAATGAAGGACTCTGTTGAAGTGTGGTGAAGCAAGAACAAAGCCAGCGCCTTGTGTTTGGGAGTCAGCAGCTGCTGGACTTTTGCGATTGCTTTCACTGTGCACTGAATGCCAGGACGGCACGTGCACGTTAAAACAACGAGCTGCGCAAGAGTAATCGAAAGATCACGGCCATCAGAAAGCAGCTTGTATATTGCCCTGGGAAGCGTACTGTTTTTGGAGTGTGCAGTAAAATCGTGTTTCTGGACAAGGGAGGCATAAGTGCGCTGCGCTCCTAAGCTATCTCCCTGCGAGACACACTGCCAAAGCTTTTCGCTATGATGCAGTCTAGTTGCAGACGCACACTACGGCTCTCCGGAGCTGTCCGAAGCCAAGCGCCGGTGGCCGGCGTCTTTCGGCTGAAGCAGCGCTTCGGAGCGTAGGGCTGCCGCTCCGCTGTTGTGTGCGCGAAGCAGCCGCTTCTCCTGCTCCGGGAGCCGGACAGAGCGGTAGCTTGTACGAGGGCGAAGAACGTTGCCGCAGGGAGACGACATTGTGTGCACAGCCTTGCGACTGCTAGACGACGGTGGCTAAAGCTCCCTGCCTTTTCAATGCACTGCTGGCATGCTTTATTGAAGGTGTTCCGAGACAACTTTCCTGGGTTTTGACTTCGTCCTGATGCAGCCCCTCCTGGGAAATTGGTGCTCGTCCCAGAAGGCTCGAGATGCAGAAAACTCGATGGCAGCTGCAGAAATGAAGGACTCTGTTGAAGTGTGGAGAAGCAAGAACGTAGACAGCGCCTTGTGTTTGGGAGTCAGCAGCTGCTGGACTTTTGCGATTGCTTTCACTGTGCACTGAATGCCAGGACGGCACGTGCACGTTAAAACAACGAGCTGCGCAAGAGTAATCGAAAGATCACGGCCATCAGAAAGCAGCTTGTATATTGCCCTGGGAAGAGTACTGTTTTTGGAGTGTGCAGTAAAATCGTGTTTTTGGACAAGGGAGGCATAAGTGCGCTGCGCTCCTAAGCTATCTCCCTGCGAGACACACTGCCAAAGCTTTTCGCTATGATGCAGTCTAGTGCAGACGCACACTACGGCTCTCCGGAGCTGTCCGAAGCCAAGCGCCGGTGGCCGGCGTCTTTCGGCTGAAGCAGCGCTTCGGAGCGTACGGCTGCCGCTCCGCTGTTGTGTGCGCGAAGCAGCCGCTTCTCCTGCTCCGGGAGCCGGACAGAGCGGTAGCTTGCACGAGGGCGAAGAACGAAGCCGCAGAGCACCGGGCTTCTGCGCGCACCCTAAGGACTGCTAGAGGACGGTGGTGGCCGCTCGCCTGCCTCTTCAATTCTTTTCTAGCATCCTTATGGAAGGTGTTCCAGGGCAAATTCGCTGAGTTTTGAATTCCTCCTGATGCAGCCCCTCGTGGGAAACTCGTGCTCGTCCTCTGAGTCTCCGACATGCAGAGACCTCGATGGCAACTGCAGAAATGAAGGGCTGCGTTGAGTCGTCGAGTAGCAAGAACATAGCCAGCGCCTTGTGTTTGGGAGTCAGCAGCTGCTGGACTTTTGCGATTGCTTTCACTGTGCACTGAATTCCAGGACGGCATGTGCACGTTACAACAACGAGCTGGGCAAGAGTAGGAAGGGAGCACGGGCATCAGAGAACATCTGGCATATTGCCCTGGGAAGAGTACTGTTTTTGGAGTGTGCAGTAAAATCGTGTTTCTGGACAAGGGAGGCATAAGTGAGCTGCGCTCCTAAGCTATCTCCCTGCGAGACACACTGCCAAAGCTTTTCGCTATGATGCAGTCTAGTGCAGACGCACACTACGGCTCTCCGGAGCTGTCCGAAGCCAAGCGCCGGTGGCCGGCGTCTTTCGGCTGAAGCAGCGCTTCGGAGCGAAGGGCTGCCGCTCCGCTGTTGTGTGCGCGAAGCAGCCGCTTCTCCTGCTCCGGGAGCCGGACAGAGCGGTAGCTTGTACGAGGGCGAAGAACGTTGCCGCAGGCAGACGACATTGTGTGCACAGCTTTGCGACTGCTAGAGGACGGTGGCTAAAGCTCCCTGCCTTTTCAATGCACTGCTGGCATGCTTTATTGAAGGTGTTCCGAGACAACTTTCCTGGGTTTTGACTTCGTCCTGATGCAGCCCCTCCTGGGAAATTGGTGCTCGTCCCAGAAGGCTCGAGATGCAGAAAACTCGATGGCAGCTGCAGAAATGAAGGACTCTGTTGAGGTGTGGAGAAGCAAGAACGTAGACAGCGCCTTGTGTTTGGGAGTCAGCAGCTGCTGGACTTTTGCGATTGCTTTCACTGTGCACTGAATTCCAGGAAGGCACGTGCACTCTGCAACAACGAGCTGAGCAAGAGTAATCGAAAGATCACGGCCGTCAGAAAGCAGCTTGTATATTGCCCTGGGAAGAGTACTGTTTTTGGAGTGTGCAGTAAAATCGTGTTTTTGGACAAGGGAGGCATAAGTGCGCTGCGCTCCTAAGCTATCTCCCTGCGAGACACACTGCCAAAGCTTTTCGCTATGATGCAGTCTAGTGCAGACGCACACTACGGCTCTCCGGAGCTGTCCGAAGCCAAGCGCCGGTGGCCGGCGTCTTTCGGCTGAAGCAGCGCTTCGGAGCGTAGGGCTGCCGCTCCGCTGTTGTGTGCGCGAAGCAGCCGCTTCTCCTGCTCCGGGAGCCGGACAGAGCGGTAGCTTGCACGAGGGCGAAGAACGAAGCCGCAGAGCACCGGGCTTCTGCGCGCACCCTAAGGACTGCTAGAGGACGGTGGTGGCCGCTCGCCTGCCTCTTCAATTCTTTTCTAGCATCCTTATGGAAGGTGTTCCAGGGCAAATTCCCTGAGTTTTGAATTCCTCCTGATGCAGCCCCTCGTGGGAAACTCGTGCTCGTCCTCTGAGTCTCCGACATGCAGAGACCTCGATGGCAACTGCAGAAATGAAGGGCTGCGTTGAGTCGTCGAGTAGCAAGAACATAGCCAGCGCCTTGTGTTTGGGAGTCAGCAGCTGCTGGACTTTTGCGATTGCTTTCACTGTGCACTGAATTCCAGGACGGCATGTGCACGTTACAACAACGAGCTGGGCAAGAGTAGGAAGGGAGCACGGGCATCAGAGAGCATCTGGCATCTTGCCCAGGAAAGGACAGTGTTTTTGGAGTGTGAGTAAAATCGTGTTTCTGGACAAGGGAGGCATAAGTGCGCTGCGCTCCTAAGCTATCTCCCTGCGAGACACACTGCCAAAGCTTTTCGCTATGATGCAGTCTAGTGCAGACGCACACTACGGCTCTCCGGAGCTGTCCGAAGCCAAGCGCCGGTGGCCGGCGTCTTTCGGCTGAAGCAGCGCTTCGGAGCGAAGGGCTGCCGCTCCGCTGTTGTGTGCGCGAAGCAGCCGCTTCTCCTGCTCCGGGAGCCGGACAGAGCGGTAGCTTGCACGAGGGCGAAGAACGTTGCCGCAGGCAGACGACATTGTGTGCACAGCTTTGCGACTGCTAGAGGACGGTGGCTAAAGCTCCCTGCCTCTTCAATGCACTGCTGGCATGCTTTATTGAAGGTGTTCCGAGACAACTTTCCTGGGTTTTGACTTCGTCCTGATGCAGCCCCTCCTGGGAAATTGGTGCTCGTCCCAGAAGGCTCGAGATGCAGAAAACTCGATGGCAGCTGCAGAAATGAAGGACTCTGTTGAAGTGTGGAGAAGCAAGAACGTAGACAGCGCCTTGTGTTTGGGAGTCAGCAGCTGCTGGACTTTTGCGATTGCTTTCACTGTGCACTGAATGCCAGGACGGCATGTGCACGTTAAAACAACGAGCTGCGCAAGAGTAATCGAAAGATCACGGCCATCAGAAAGCAGCTTATATATTGCCCTGGGAAGAGTACTGTTTTTGGAGTGTGCAGTAAAATCGTGTTTCTGGACAAGGGAGGCATAAGTGCGCTGCGCTCCTAAGCTATCTCCCTGCGAGACACAATGCCAAAGCTTTTCGCTATGATGCAGTCTAGTGCAGACGCACACTACGGCTCTCCGGAGCTGTCCGAAGCCAAGCGCCGGTGGCCGGCGTCTTTCGGCTGAAGCAGCGCTTCGGAGCGTAGGGCTGCCGCTCCGCTGTTGTGTGCGCGAAGCAGCCGCTTCTCCTGCTCCGGGAGCCGGACAGAGCGGTAGCTTGCACGAGGGCGAAGAACGAAGCCGCAGAGCACCGGGCTTCTGCGCGCACCCTAAGGACTGCTAGAGGACCCTGGTGGCCGCTCGCCTGCCTCTTCAATTCTTTTCTAGCATCCTTATGGAAGGTGTTCCAGGGCAAATTCCCTGAGTTTTGAATTCCTCCTGATGCAGCCCCTCGTGGGAAACTCGTGCTCGTCCTCTCAGTCTCCGACATGCAGAGACCTCGATGGCAACTGCAGAAATGAAGGGCTGCGTTGAGTCGTCGAGTAGCAAGAACATAGCCAGCGCCTTGTGTTTGGGAGTCAGCAGCTGCTGGACTTTTGCGATTGCTTTCACTGTGCACTGAATTCCAGGACGGCATGTGCACGTTACAACAACGAGCTGGGCAAGAGTAGGAAGGGAGCACGGGCATCAGAGAACATCTGGCATATTGCCCTGGGAAGAGTACTGTTTTTGGAGTGTGCAGTAAAATCGTGTTTCTGGACAAGGGAGGCATAAGTGCGCTGCGCTCCTAAGCTATCTCCCTGCGAGACACACTGCCAAAGCTTTTCGCTATGATGCAGTCTAGTTGCACACGCACACTACGGCTCTCCGGAGCTGTCCGAAGCCAAGCGCCGGTGGCCGGCGTCTTTCGGCTGAAGCAGTGCTTCGGAGCGTAGGGCTGCCGCTCCGCTGCTGTGTGCGCGAAGCAGCCGCTTCTCCTGCTCCGGGAGCCGGACAGAGCGGTAGCTTGTACGAGGGCGAAGAACGTTGCCGCAGGGAGACGACATTGTGTGCACAGCCTTGCGACTGCTAGAGGACGGTGGCTAAAGCTCCCTGCCTTTTCAATGCACTGCTGGCATGCTTTATTGAAGGTGTTCCGAGACAACTTTCCTGGGTTTTGACTTCGTCCTGATGCAGCCCCTCCTGGGAAATTGGTGCTCGTCCCAGAAGGCTCGAGATGCAGAAAACTCGATGGCAGCTGCAGAAATGAAGGACTCTGTTGAAGTGTGGAGAAGCAAGAACGTAGACAGCGCCTTGTGTTTGGGAGTCAGCAGCTGCTGGACTTTTGCGATTGCTTTCACTGTGCACTGAATTCCAGGAAGGCACGTGCACTCTGCAACAACGAGCTGAGCAAGAGTAATCGAAAGATCACGGCCGTCAGAAAGCAGCTTGTATATTGCCCTGGGAAGAGTACTGTTTTTGGAGTGTGCAGTAAAATCGTGTTTTTGGACAAGGGAGGCATAAGTGCGCTGCGCTCCTAAGCTATCTCCCTGCGAGACACACTGCCAAAGCTTTTCGCTATGATGCAGTCTAGTGCAGACGCACACTACGGCTCTCCGGAGCTGTCCGAAGCCAAGCGCCGGTGGCCGGCGTCTTTCGGCTGAAGCAGCGCTTCGGAGCGTAGGGCTGCCGCTCCGCTGTTGTGTGCGCGAAGCAGCCGCTTCTCCTGCTCCGGGAGCCGGACAGAGCGGTAGCTTGCACGAGGGCGAAGAACGAAGCCGCAGAGCACCGGGCTTCTGCGCGCACCCTAAGGACTGCTAGAGGACGGTGGTGGCCGCTCGCCTGCCTCTTCAATTCTTTTCTAGCATCCTTATGGAAGGTGTTCCAGGGCAAATTCCCTGAGTTTTGAATTCCTCCTGATGCAGCCCCTCGTGGGAAACTCGTGCTCGTCCTCTCAGTCTCCGACATGCAGAGACCTCGATGGCAACTGCAGAAATGAAGGGCTGCGTTGAGTCGTCGAGTAGCAAGAACATAGCCAGCGCCTTGTGTTTGGGAGTCAGCAGCTGCTGGACTTTTGCGATTGCTTTCACTGTGCACTGAATTCCAGGACGGCATGTGCACGTTACAACAACGAGCTGGGCAAGAGTAGGAAGGGAGCACGGGCATCAGAGAACATCTGGCATATTGCCCTGGGAAGAGTACTGTTTTTGGAGTGTGCAGTAAAATCGTGTTTCTGGACAAGGGAGGCATAAGTGCGCTGCGCTCCTAAGCTATCTCCCTGCGAGACACACTGCCAAAGCTTTTCGCTATGATGCAGTCTAGTGCAGACGCACACTACGGCTCTCCGGAGCTGTCCGAAGCCAAGCGCCGGTGGCCGGCGTCTTTCGGCTGAAGCAGCGCTTCGGAGCGAAGGGCTGCCGCTCCGCTGTTGTGTGCGCGAAGCAGCCGCTTCTCCTGCTCCGGGAGCCGGACAGAGCGGTAGCTTGCACGAGGGCGAAGAACGAAGCCGCAGGCAGACGACATTGTGTGCACAGCTTTGCGACTGCTAGAGGACGGTGGCTAAAGCTCCCTGCCTCTTCAATGCACTGCTGGCATGCTTTATTGAAGGTGTTCCGAGACAACTTTCCTGGGTTTTGACTTCGTCCTGATGCAGCCCCTCCTGGGAAATTGGTGCTCGTCCCAGAAGGCTCGAGATGCAGAAAACTCGATGGCAGCTGCAGAAATGAAGGACTCTGTTGAAGTGTGGAGAAGCAAGAACATAGCCAGCGCCTTGTGTTTGGGAGTCAGCAGCTGCTGGACTTTTGCGATTGCTTTCACTGTGCACTGAATGCCAGGACGGCACGTGCACGTTAAAACAACGAGCTGCGCAAGAGTAATCGAAAGATCACGGCCGTCAGAAAGCAGCTTATATATTGCCCTGGGAAGAGTACTGTTTTTGGAGTGTGCAGTAAAATCGTGTTTCTGGACAAGGGAGGCATAAGTGCGCTGCGCTCCTAAGCTATCTCCCTGCGAGACACAATGCCAAAGCTTTTCGCTATGATGCAGTCTAGTTGCAGACGCACACTACGGCTCTCCGGAGCTGTCCGAAGCCAAGCGCCGGTGGCCGGCGTCTTTCGGCTGAAGCAGCGCTTCGGAGCGTAGGGCTGCCGCTCCGCTGTTGTGTGCGCGAAGCAGCCGCTTCTCCTGCTCCGGGAGCCGGACAGAGCGGTAGCTTGCACGAGGGCGAAGAACGAAGCCGCAGAGCACCGGGCTTCTGCGCGCACCCTAAGGACTGCTAGAGGACGGTGGTGGCCGCTCGCCTGCCTCTTCAATTCTTTTCTAGCATCCTTATGGAAGGTGTTCCAGGGCAAATTCGCTGAGTTTTGAATTCCTCCTGATGCAGCCCCTCGTGGGAAACTCGTGCTCGTCCTCTGAGTCTCCGACATGCAGAGACCTCGATGGCAACTGCAGAAATGAAGGGCTGCGTTGAGTCGTCGAGTAGCAAGAACATAGCCAGCGCCTTGTGTTTGGGAGTCAGCAGCTGCTGGACTTTTGCGATTGCTTTCACTGTGCACTGAATTCCAGGACGGCATGTGCACGTTACAACAACGAGCTGGGCAAGAGTAGGAAGGGAGCACGGGCATCAGAGAACATCTGGCATATTGCCCTGGGAAGAGTACTGTTTTTGGAGTGTGCAGTAAAATCGTGTTTCTGGACAAGGGAGGCATAAGTGCGCTGCGCTCCTAAGCTATCTCCCTGCGAGACACACTGCCAAAGCTTTTCGCTATGATGCAGTCTAGTGCAGACGCACACTACGGCTCTCCGGAGCTGTCCGAAGCCAAGCGCCGGTGGCCGGCGTCTTTCGGCTGAAGCAGCGCTTCGGAGCGAAGGGCTGCCGCTCCGCTGTTGTGTGCGCGAAGCAGCCGCTTCTCCTGCTCCGGGAGCCGGACAGAGCGGTAGCTTGCACGAGGGCGAAGAACGTTGCCGCAGGCAGACGACATTGTGTGCACAGCTTTGCGACTGCTAGAGGACGGTGGCTAAAGCTCCCTGCCTCTTCAATGCACTGCTGGCATGCTTTATTGAAGGTGTTCCGAGACAACTTTCCTGGGTTTTGACTTCGTCCTGATGCAGCCCCTCCTGGGAAATTGGTGCTCGTCCCAGAAGGCTCGAGATGCAGAAAACTCGATGGCAGCTGCAGAAATGAAGGACTCTGTTGAAGTGTGGAGAAGCAAGAACGTAGACAGCGCCTTGTGTTTGGGAGTCAGCAGCTGCTGGACTTTTGCGATTGCTTTCACTGTGCACTGAATGCCAGGACGGCACGTGCACGTTAAAACAACGAGCTGCGCAAGAGTAATCGAAAGATCACGGCCATCAGAAAGCAGCTTATATATAGCCCTGGGAAGAGTACTGTTTTTGGAGTGTGCAGTAAAATCGTGTTTCGGGACAAGGGAGGCATAAGTGCGCTGCGCTCCTAAGCTATCTCCCTGCGAGACACAATGCCAAAGCTTTTCGCTATGATGCAGTCTAGTTGCAGACGCACACTACGGCTCTCCGGAGCTGTCCGAAGCCAAGCGCCGGTGGCCGGCGTCTTTCGGCTGAAGCAGCGCTTCGGAGCGTAGGGCTGCCGCTCCGCTGTTGTGTGCGCGAAGCAGCCGCTTCTCCTGCTCCGCGAGCCGGACAGAGCGGTAGCTTGCACGAGGGCGAAGAACGTTGCCGCAGGCAGACGACATTGTGTGCACAGCTTTGCGACTGCTAGAGGACGGTGGCTAAAGCTACCTGCCTTTTCAATGCACTGCTGGCATGCTTTATTGAAGGTGTTCCGAGACACCTTTCCTGGGTTTTGACTTCGTCCTGATGAAGCCCCTCCTGGGAAATTTCTGCTCGTCCCAGAAGGCTCAAGATGCAGAAAACTCGATGGCAGCTGCAGAAATGAAGGACTCTGTTGAAGTGTGGTGAAGCAAGAACAAAGCCAGCGCCTTGTGTTTGGGAGTCAGCAGCTGCTGGACTTTTTCGATTGCTTTCACTGTGCACTGAATGCCAGGACGGCACGTGCACGTTAAAACAACGAGCTGCGCAAGAGTAATCGAAAGATCACGGCCATCAGAAAGCAGCTTGTATATTGCCCTGGGAAGAGTACTGTTTTTGGAGTGTGCAGTAAAATCGTGTTTCTGGACAAGGGAGGCATAAGTGCGCTGCGCTCCTAAGCTATCTCCCTGCGAGACACACTGCCAAAGCTTTTCGCTATGATGCAGTCTAGTTGCACACGCACACTACGGCTCTCCGGAGCTGTCCGAAGCCAAGCGCCGGTGGCCGGCGTCTTTCGGCTGAAGCAGCGCTTCGGAGCGTAGGGCTGCCGCTCCGTTGCTGTGTGCGCGAAGCAGCCGCTTCTCCTGCTCCGGGAGCCGGACAGAGCGGTAGCTTGTACGAGGGCGAAGAACGTTGCCGCAGGGAGACGACATTGTGTGCACAGCCTTGCGACTGCTAGAGGACGGTGGCTAAAGCTCCCTGCCTTTTCAATGCACTGCTGGCATGCTTTATTGAAGGTGTTCCGAGACAACTTTCCTGGGTTTTGACTTCGTCCTGATGCAGCCCCTCCTGGGAAATTGGTGCTCGTCCCAGAAGGCTCGAGATGCAGAAAACTCGATGGCAGCTGCAGAAATGAAGGGCTCTGTTGAAGTGTGGAGAAGCAAGAACGTAGACAGCGCCTTGTGTTTGGGAGTCAGCAGCTGCTGGACTTTTGCGATTGCTTTCACTGTGCACTGAATTCCAGGAAGGCACGTGCACTCTGCAACAACGAGCTGAGCAAGAGTAATCGAAAGATCACGGCCGTCAGAAAGCAGCTTGTATATTGCCCTGGGAAGAGTACTGTTTTTGGAGTGTGCAGTAAAATCGTGTTTTTGGACAAGGGAGGCATAAGTGCGCTGCGCTCCTAAGCTATCTCCCTGCGAGACACACTGCCAAAGCTTTTCGCTATGATGCAGTCTAGTGCAGACGCACACTACGGCTCTCCGGAGCTGTCCGAAGCCAAGCGCCGGTGGCCGGCGTCTTTCGGCTGAAGCAGCGCTTCGGAGCGTAGGGCTGCCGCTCCGCTGTTGTGTGCGCGAAGCAGCCGCTTCTCCTGCTCCGGGAGCCGGACAGAGCGGTAGCTTGCACGAGGGCGAAGAACGAAGCCGCAGAGCACCGGGCTTCTGCGCGCACCCTAAGGACTGCTAGAGGACGGTGGTGGCCGCTCGCCTGCCTCTTCAATTCTTTTCTAGCATCCTTATGGAAGGTGTTCCAGGGCAAATTCCCTGAGTTTTGAATTCCTCCTGATGCAGCCCCTCGTGGGAAACTCGTGCTCGTCCTCTGAGTCTCCGACATGCAGAGACCTCGATGGCAACTGCAGAAATGAAGGGCTGCGTTGAGTCGTCGAGTAGCAAGAACATAGCCAGCGCCTTGTGTTTGGGAGTCAGCAGCTGCTGGACTTTTGCGATTGCTTTCACTGTGCACTGAATTCCAGGACGGCATGTGCACGTTACAACAACGAGCTGGGCAAGAGTAGGAAGGGAGCACGGGCATCAGAGAACATCTGGCATATTGCCCTGGGAAGAGTACTGTTTTTGGAGTGTGCAGTAAAATCGTGTTTCTGGACAAGGGAGGCATAAGTGCGCTGCGCTCCTAAGCTATCTCCCTGCGAGACACACTGCCAAAGCTTTTCGCTATGATGCAGTCTAGTGCAGACGCACACTACGGCTCTCCGGAGCTGTCCGAAGCCAAGCGCCGGTGGCCGGCGTCTTTCGGCTGAAGCAGCGCTTCGGAGCGTAGGGCTGCCGCTCCGCTGTTGTGTGCGCGAAGCAGCCGCTTCTCCTGCTCCGGGAGCCGGACAGAGCGGTAGCTTGCACGAGGGCGAAGAACGTTGCCGCAGGCAGACGACATTGTGTGCACAGCTTTGCGACTGCTAGAGGACGGTGGCTAAAGCTCCCTGCCTCTTCAATGCACTGCTGGCATGCTTTATTGAAGGTGTTCCGAGACAACTTTCCTGGGTTTTGACTTCGTCCTGATGCAGCCCCTCCTGGGAAATTGGTGCTCGTCCCAGAAGGCTCGAGATGCAGAAAACTCGATGGCAGCTGCAGAAATGAAGGACTCTGTTGAAGTGTGGAGAAGCAAGAACGTAGACAGCGCCTTGTGTTTGGGAGTCAGCAGCTGCTGGACTTTTGCGATTGCTTTCACTGTGCACTGAATGCCAGGACGGCACGTGCACGTTAAAACAACGAGCTGAGCAAGAGTAATCGAAAGATCACGGCCATCAGAAAGCAGCTTATATATTGCCCTGGGAAGAGTACTGTTTTTGGAGTGTGCAGTAAAATCGTGTTTCTGGACAAGGGAGGCATAAGTGCGCTGCGCTCCTAAGCTATCTCCCTGCGAGACACAATGCCAAAGCTTTTCGCTATGATGCAGTCTAGTGCAGACGCACACTACGGCTCTCCGGAGCTGTCCGAAGCCAAGCGCCGGTGGCCGGCGTCTTTCGGCTGAAGCAGCGCTTCGGAGCGTAGGGCTGCCGCTCCGCTGTTGTGTGCGCGAAGCAGCCGCTTCTCCTGCTCCGGGAGCCGGACAGAGCGGTAGCTTGCACGAGGGCGAAGAACGAAGCCGCAGAGCACCGGGCTTCTGCGCGCACCCTAAGGACTGCTAGAGGACGGTGGTGGCCGCTCGCCTGCCTCTTCAATTCTTTTCTAGCATCCTTATGGAAGGTGTTCCAGGGCAAATTCCCTGAGTTTTGAATTCCTCCTGATGCAGCCCCTCGTGGGAAACTCGTGCTCGTCCTCTGAGTCTCCGACATGCAGAGACCTCGATGGCAACTGCAGAAATGAAGGGCTGCGTTGAGTCGTCGAGTAGCAAGAACATAGCCAGCGCCTTGTGTTTGGGAGTCAGCAGCTGCTGGACTTTTGCGATTGCTTTCACTGTGCACTGAATTCCAGAACGGCATGTGCACGTTACAACAACGAGCTGGGCAAGAGTAGGAAGGGAGCACGGGCATCAGAGAACATCTGGCATATTGCCCTGGGAAGAGTACTGTTTTTGGAGTGTGCAGTAAAATCGTGTTTCTGGACAAGGGAGGCATAAGTGCGCTGCGCTCCTAAGCTATCTCCCTGCGAGACACACTGCCAAAGCTTTTCGCTATGATGCAGTCTAGTTGCACACGCACACTACGGCTCTCCGGAGCTGTCCGAAGCCAAGCGCCGGTGGCCGGCGTCTTTCGGCTGAAGCAGCGCTTCGGAGCGTAGGGCTGCCGCTCCGCTGTTGTGTGCGCGAAGCAGCCGCTTCTCCTGCTCCGGGAGCCAGACAGAGCGGTAGCTTGTACGAGGGCGAAGAACGTTGCCGCAGGGAGACGACATTGTGTGCACAGCCTTGCGACTGCTAGACGACGGTGGCTAAAGCTCCCTGCCTTTTCAATGCACTGCTGGCATGCTTTATTGAAGGTGTTCCGAGACAACTTTCCTGGGTTTTGACTTCGTCCTGATGCAGCCCCTCCTGGGAAATTGGTGCTCGTCCCAGAAGGCTCGAGATGCAGAAAACTCGATGGCAGCTGCAGAAATGAAGGACTCTGTTGAAGTGTGGAGAAGCAAGAACGTAGACAGCGCCTTGTGTTTGGGAGTCAGCAGCTGCTGGACTTTTGCGATTGCTTTCACTGTGCACTGAATTCCAGGAAGGCACGTGCACTCTGCAACAACGAGCTGAGCAAGAGTAATCGAAAGATCACGGCCGTCAGAAAGCAGCTTGTATATTGCCCTGGGAAGAGTACTGTTTTTGGAGTGTGCAGTAAAATCGTGTTTCTGGACAAGGGAGGCATAAGTGCGCTGCGCTCCTAAGCTATCTCCCTGCGAGACACAATGCCAAAGCTTTTCGCTATGATGCAGTCTAGTGCAGACGCACACTACGGCTCTCCGGAGCTGTCCGAAGCCAAGCGCCGGTGGCCGGCGTCTTTCGGCTGAAGCAGCGCTTCGGAGCGTAGGGCTGCCGCTCCGCTGTTGTGTGCGCGAAGCAGCCGCTTCTCCTGCTCCGGGAGCCGGACAGAGCGGTAGCTTGCACGAGGGCGAAGAACGAAGCCGCAGAGCACCGGGCTTCTGCGCGCACCCTAAGGACTGCTAGAGGACGGTGGTGGCCGCTCGCCTGCCTCTTCAATTCTTTTCTAGCATCCTTATGGAAGGTGTTCCAGGGCAAATTCGCTGAGTTTTGAATTCCTCCTGATGCAGCCCCTCGTGGGAAACTCGTGCTCGTCCTCTGAGTCTCCGACATGCAGAGACCTCGATGGCAACTGCAGAAATGAAGGGCTGCGTTGAGTCGTCGAGTAGCAAGAACATAGCCAGCGCCTTGTGTTTGGGAGTCAGCAGCTGCTGGACTTTTGCGATTGCTTTCACTGTGCACTGAATTCCAGGACGGCATGTGCACGTTACAACAACGAGCTGGGCAAGAGTAGGAAGGGAGCACGGGCATCAGAGAACATCTGGCATATTGCCCTGGGAAGAGTACTGTTTTTGGAGTGTGCAGTAAAATCGTGTTTCTGGACAAGGGAGGCATAAGTGCGCTGCGCTCCTAAGCTATCTCCCTGCGAGACACACTGCCAAAGCTTTTCGCTATGATGCAGTCTAGTGCAGACGCACACTACGGCTCTCCGGAGCTGTCCGAAGCCAAGCGCCGGTGGCCGGCGTCTTTCGGCTGAAGCAGCGCTTCGGAGCGAAGGGCTGCCGCTCCGCTGTTGTGTGCGCGAAGCAGCCGCTTCTCCTGCTCCGGGAGCCGGACAGAGCGGTAGCTTGCACGAGGGCGAAGAACGTTGCCGCAGGCAGACGACATTGTGTGCACAGCTTTGCGACTGCTAGAGGACGGTGGCTAAAGCTCCCTGCCTCTTCAATGCACTGCTGGCATGCTTTATTGAAGGTGTTCCGAGACAACTTTCCTGGGTTTTGACTTCGTCCTGATGCAGCCCCTCCTGGGAAATTGGTGCTCGTCCCAGAAGGCTCGAGATGCAGAAAACTCGATGGCAGCTGCAGAAATGAAGGACTCTGTTGAAGTGTGGTGAAGCAAGAACAAAGCCAGCGCCTTGTGTTTGGGAGTCAGCAGCTGCTGGACTTTTTCGATTGCTTTCACTGTGCACTGAATGCCAGGACGGCACGTGCACGTTAAAACAACGAGCTGCGCAAGAGTAATCGAAAGATCACGGCCATCAGAAAGCAGCTTGTATATTGCCCTGGGAAGAGTACTGTTTTTGGAGTGTGCAGTAAAATCGTGTTTCTGGACAAGGGAGGCATAAGTGCGCTGCGCTCCTAAGCTATCTCCCTGCGAGACACACTGCCAAAGCTTTTCGCTATGATGCAGTCTAGTTGCACACGCACACTACGGCTCTCCGGAGCTGTCCGAAGCCAAGCGCCGGTGGCCGGCGTCTTTCGGCTGAAGCAGCGCTTCGGAGCGTAGGGCTGCCGCTCCACTGTTGTGTGCGCGAAGCAGCCGCTTCTCCTGCTCCGGGAGCCGGACAGAGCGGTAGCTTGCACGAGGGCGAAGAACGTTGCCGCAGGCAGACGACATTGTGTGCACAGCTTTGCGACTGCTAGAGGACGGTGGCTAAAGCTTCCTGCCTCTTCAATGCACTGCTGGCATGCTTTATTGAAGGTGTTCCGAGACAACTTTCCTGGGTTTTGACTTCGTCCTGATGCAGCCCCTCCTGGGAAATTGGTGCTCGTCCCAGAAGGCTCGAGATGCAGAAAACTCGATGGCAGCTGCAGAAATGAAGGACTCTGTTGAAGTGTGGAGAAGCAAGAACAAAGCCAGCGCCTTGTGTTTGGGAGTCAGCAGCTGCTGGACTTTTGCGATTGCTTTCACTGTGCACTGAATGCCAGGACGGCACGTGCACGTTAAAACAACGAGCTGCGCAAGAGTAATCGAAAGATCACGGCCGTCAGAAAGCAGCTTATATATTGCCCTGGGAAGAGTACTGTTTTTGGAGTGTGCAGTAAAATCGTGTTTCTGGACAAGGGAGGCATAAGTGCGCTGCGCTCCTAAGCTATCTCCCTGCGAGACACACTGCCAAAGCTTTTCGCTATGATGCAGTCTAGTTGCAGACGCACACTACGGCTCTCCGGAGCTGTCCGAAGCCAAGCGCCGGTGGCCGGCGTCTTTCGGCTGAAGCAGCGCTTCGGAGCGTAGGGCTGCCGCTCCGCTGTTGTGTGCGCGAAGCAGCCGCTTCTCCTGCTCCGGGAGCCGGACAGAGCGGTAGCTTGCACGAGGGCGAAGAACGTTGCCGCAGAGCACCGGGCTTCTGCGCGCACCCTAAGGACTGCTAGAGGACGGTGGTGGCCGCTCGCCTGCCTCTTCAATTCTTTTCTAGCATCCTTATGGAAGGTGTTCCAGGGCAAATTCCCTGAGTTTTGAATTCCTCCTGATGCAGCCCCTCGTGGGAAACTCGTGCTCGTCCTCTCAGTCTCCGACATGCAGAGACCTCGATGGCAACTGCAGAAATGAAGGGCTGCGTTGAGTCGTCGAGTAGCAAGAACATAGCCAGCGCCTTGTGTTTGGGAGTCAGCAGCTGCTGGACTTTTGCGATTGCTTTCACTGTGCACTGAATTCCAGGACGGCATGTGCACGTTACAACAACGAGCTGGGCAAGAGTAGGAAGGGAGCACGGGCATCAGAGAGCATCTGGCATATTGCCCTGGGAAGAGTACTGTTTTTGGAGTGTGCAGTAAAATCGTGTTTCTGGACAAGGGAGGCATAAGTGCGCTGCGCTCCTAAGCTATCTCCCTGCGAGACACACTGCCAAAGCTTTTCGCTATGATGCAGTCTAGTGCAGACGCACACTACGGCTCTCCGGAGCTGTCCGAAGCCAAGCGCCGGTCGCCGGCGTCTTTCGGCCGAAGCAGCGCTTCGGAGCGTAGGGCTGCCGCTCCGCTGTTGTGTGCGCGAAGCAGCCGCTTCTCCTGCTCCGGGAGCCAGACAGAGCGGTAGCTTGTACGAGGGCGAAGAACGTTGCCGCAGGGAGACGACATTGTGTGCACAGCCTTGCGACTGCTAGACGACGGTGGCTAAAGCTCCCTGCCTTTTCAATGCACTGCTGGCATGCTTTATTGAAGGTGTTCTGAGACAACTTTCCTGGGTTTTGACTTCGTCCTGATGCAGCCCCTCCTGGGAAATTGGTGCTCGTCCCAGAAGGCTCGAGATGCAGAAAACTCGATGGCAGCTGCAGAAATGAAGGACTCTGTTGAAGTGTGGAGAAGCAAGAACGTAGACAGCGCCTTGTGTTTGGGAGTCAGCAGCTGCTGGACTTTTGCGATTGCTTTCACTGTGCACTGAATTCCAGGAAGGCACGTGCACTCTGCAACAACGAGCTGAGCAAGAGTAATCGAAAGATCACGGCCGTCAGAAAGCAGCTTGTATATTGCCCTGGGAAGAGTACTGTTTTTGGAGTGTGCAGTAAAATCGTGTTTCTGGACAAGGGAGGCATAAGTGCGCTGCGCTCCTAAGCTATCTCCCTGCGAGACACACTGCCAAAGCTTTTCGCTATGATGCAGTCTAGTGCAGACGCACACTACGGCTCTCCGGAGCTGTCCGAAGCCAAGCGCCGGTGGCCGGCGTCTTTCGGCTGAAGCAGCGCTTCGGAGCGTAGGGCTGCCGCTCCGCTGTTGTGTGCGCGAAGCAGCCGCTTCTCCTGCTCCGGGAGCCGGACAGAGCGGTAGCTTGCACGAGGGCGAAGAACGAAGCCGCAGAGCACCGGGCTTCTGCGCGCACCCTAAGGACTGCTAGAGGACCCTGGTGGCCGCTCGCCTGCCTCTTCAATTCTTTTCTAGCATCCTTATGGAAGGTGTTCCAGGGCAAATTCCCTGAGTTTTGAATTCCTCCTGATGCAGCCCCTCGTGGGAAACTCGTGCTCGTCCTCTGAGTCTCCGACATGCAGAGACCTCGATGGCAACTGCAGAAATGAAGGGCTGCGTTGAGTCGTCGAGTAGCAAGAACATAGCCAGCGCCTTGTGTTTGGGAGTCAGCAGCTGCTGGACTTTTGCGATTGCTTTCACTGTGCACTGAATTCCAGGACGGCATGTGCACGTTACAACAACGAGCTGGGCAAGAGTAGGAAGGGAGCACGGGCATCAGAGAACATCTGGCATATTGCCCTGGGAAGAGTACTGTTTTTGGAGTGTGCAGTAAAATCGTGTTTCTGGACAAGGGAGGCATAAGTGCGCTGCGCTCCTAAGCTATCTCCCTGCGAGACACACTGCCAAAGCTTTTCGCTATGATGCAGTCTAGTGCAGACGCACACTACGGCTCTCCGGAGCTGTCCGAAGCCAAGCGCCGGTGGCCGGCGTCTTTCGGCTGAAGCAGCGCTTCGGAGCGAAGGGCTGCCGCTCCGCTGTTGTGTGCGCGAAGCAGCCGCTTCTCCTGCTCCGGGAGCCGGACAGAGCGGTAGCTTGCACGAGGGCGAAGAACGTTGCCGCAGGCAGACGACATTGTGTGCACAGCTTTGCGACTGCTAGAGGACGGTGGCTAAAGCTCCCTGCCTCTTCAATGCACTGCTGGCATGCTTTATTGAAGGTGTTCCGAGACAACTTTCCTGGGTTTTGACTTCGTCCTGATGCAGCCCCTCCTGGGAAATTGGTGCTCGTCCCAGAAGGCTCGAGATGCAGAAAACTCGATGGCAGCTGCAGAAATGAAGGACTCTGTTGAAGTGTGGTGAAGCAAGAACAAAGCCAGCGCCTTGTGTTTGGGAGTCAGCAGCTGCTGGACTTTTTCGATTGCTTTCACTGTGCACTGAATGCCAGGACGGCACGTGCACGTTAAAACAACGAGCTGCGCAAGAGTAATCGAAAGATCACGGCCATCAGAAAGCAGCTTGTATATTGCCCTGGGAAGAGTACTGTTTTTGGAGTGTGCAGTAAAATCGTGTTTCTGGACAAGGGAGGCATAAGTGCGCTGCGCTCCTAAGCTATCTCCCTGCGAGACACACTGCCAAAGCTTTTCGCTATGATGCAGTCTAGTTGCACACGCACACTACGGCTCTCCGGAGCTGTCCGAAGCCAAGCGCCGGTGGCCGGCGTCTTTCGGCTGAAGCAGCGCTTCGGAGCGTAGGGCTGCCGCTCCGCTGTTGTGTGCGCGAAGCAGCCGCTTCTCCTGCTCTGGGAGCCGGACAGAGCGGTAGCTTGTACGAGGGCGAAGAACGTTGCCGCAGGGAGACGACATTGTGTGCACAGCCTTGCGACTGCTAGACGACGGTGGCTAAAGCTCCCTGCCTTTTCAATGCACTGCTGGCATGCTTTATTGAAGGTGTTCCGAGACAACTTTCCTGGGTTTTGACTTCGTCCTGATGCAGCCCCTCCTGGGAAATTGGTGCTCGTCCCAGAAGGCTCGAGATGCAGAAAACTCGATGGCAGCTGCAGAAATGAAGGACTCTGTTGAAGTGTGGAGAAGCAAGAACGTAGACAGCGCCTTGTGTTTGGGAGTCAGCAGCTGCTGGACTTTTGCGATTGCTTTCACTGTGCACTGAATTCCAGGAAGGCACGTGCACTCTGCAACAACGAGCTGAGCAAGAGTAATCGAAAGATCACGGCCGTCAGAAAGCAGCTTGTATATTGCCCTGGGAAGAGTACTGTTTTTGGAGTGTGCAGTAAAATCGTGTTTCTGGACAAGGGAGGCATAAGTGCGCTGCGCTCCTAAGCTATCTCCCTGCGAGACACACTGCCAAAGCTTTTCGCTATGATGCAGTCTAGTGCAGACGCACACTACGGCTCTCCGGAGCTGTCCGAAGCCAAGCGCCGGTGGCCGGCGTCTTTCGGCTGAAGCAGCGCTTCGGAGCGTAGGGCTGCCGCTCCGCTGTTGTGTGCGCGAAGCAGCCGCTTCTCCTGCTCCGGGAGCCGGACAGAGCGGTAGCTTGCACGAGGGCGAAGAACGTTGCCGCAGAGCACCGGGCTTCTGCGCGCACCCTAAGGACTGCTAGAGGACGGTGGTGGCCGCTCGCCTGCCTCTTCAATTCTTTTCTAGCATCCTTATGGAAGGTGTTCCAGGGCAAATTCGCTGAGTTTTGAATTCCTCCTGATGCAGCCCCTCGTGGGAAACTCGTGCTCGTCCTCTGAGTCTCCGACATGCAGAGACCTCGATGGCAACTGCAGAAATGAAGGGCTGCGTTGAGTCGTCGAGTAGCAAGAACATAGCCAGCGCCTTGTGTTTGGGAGTCAGCAGCTGCTGGACTTTTGCGATTGCTTTCACTGTGCACTGAATTCCAGGACGGCATGTGCACGTTACAACAACGAGCTGGGCAAGAGTAGGAAGGGAGCACGGGCATCAGAGAACATCTGGCATATTGCCCTGGGAAGAGTACTGTTTTTGGAGTGTGCAGTAAAATCGTGTTTCTGGACAAGGGAGGCATAAGTGCGCTGCGCTCCTAAGCTATCTCCCTGCGAGACACACTGCCAAAGCTTTTCGCTATGATGCAGTCTAGTGCAGACGCACACTACGGCTCTCCGGAGCTGTCCGAAGCCAAGCGCCGGTGGCCGGCGTCTTTCGGCTGAAGCAGCGCTTCGGAGCGAAGGGCTGCCGCTCCGCTGTTGTGTGCGCGAAGCAGCCGCTTCTCCTGCTCCGGGAGCCGGACAGAGCGGTAGCTTGCACGAGGGCGAAGAACGTTGCCGCAGGCAGACGACATTGTGTGCACAGCTTTGCGACTGCTAGAGGACGGTGGCTAAAGCTCCCTGCCTCTTCAATGCACTGCTGGCATGCTTTATTGAAGGTGTTCTGAGACAACTTTCCTGGGTTTTGACTTCGTCCTGATGCAGCCCCTCCTGGGAAATTGGTGCTCGTCCCAGAAGGCTCGAGATGCAGAAAACTCGATGGCAGCTGCAGAAATGAAGGACTCTGTTGAAGTGTGGTGAAGCAAGAACAAAGCCAGCGCCTTGTGTTTGGGAGTCAGCAGCTGCTGGACTTTTTCGATTGCTTTCACTGTGCACTGAATGCCAGGACGGCACGTGCACGTTAAAACAACGAGCTGCGCAAGAGTAATCGAAAGATCACGGCCATCAGAAAGCAGCTTGTATATTGCCCTGGGAAGAGTACTGTTTTTGGAGTGTGCAGTAAAATCGTGTTTCTGGACAAGGGAGGCATAAGTGCGCTGCGCTCCTAAGCTATCTCCCTGCGAGACACACTGCCAAAGCTTTTCGCTATGATGCAGTCTAGTTGCAGACGCACACTACGGCTCTCCGGAGCTGTCCGAAGCCAAGCGCCGGTGGCCGGCGTCTTTCGGCTGAAGCAGCGCTTCGGAGCGTAGGGCTGCCGCTCCGCTGTTGTGTGCGCGAAGCAGCCGCTTCTCCTGCTCCGGGAGCCAGACAGAGCGGTAGCTTGTACGAGGGCGAAGAACGTTGCCGCAGGGAGACGACATTGTGTGCACAGCCTTGCGACTGCTAGACGACGGTGGCTAAAGCTCCCTGCCTTTTCAATGCACTGCTGGCATGCTTTATTGAAGGTGTTCCGAGACAACTTTCCTGGGTTTTGACTTCGTCCTGATGCAGCCCCTCCTGGGAAATTGGTGCTCGTCCCAGAAGGCTCGAGATGCAGAAAACTCGATGGCAGCTGCAGAAATGAAGGACTCTGTTGAAGTGTGGAGAAGCAAGAACGTAGACAGCGCCTTGTGTTTGGGAGTCAGCAGCTGCTGGACTTTTGCGATTGCTTTCACTGTGCACTGAATTCCAGGAAGGCACGTGCACTCTGCAACAACGAGCTGAGCAAGAGTAATCGAAAGATCACGGCCGTCAGAAAGCAGCTTGTATATTGCCCTGGGAAGAGTACTGTTTTTGGAGTGTGCAGTAAAATCGTGTTTCTGGACAAGGGAGGCATAAGTGCGCTGCGCTCCTAAGCTATCTCCCTGCGAGACACACTGCCAAAGCTTTTCGCTATGATGCAGTCTTGTGCAGACGCACACTACGGCTCTCCGGAGCTGTCCGAAGCCAAGCGCCGGTGGCCGGCGTCTTTCGGCTGAAGCAGCGCTTCGGAGCGTAGGGCTGCCGCTCCGCTGTTGTGTGCGCGAAGCAGCCGCTTCTCCTGCTCCGGGAGCCGGACAGAGCGGTAGCTTGCACGAGGGCGAAGAACGAAGCCGCAGAGCACCGGGCTTCTGCGCGCACCCTAAGGACTGCTAGAGGACGGTGGTGGCCGCTCGCCTGCCTCTTCAATTCTTTTCTAGCATCCTTATGGAAGGTGTTCCAGGGCAAATTCGCTGAGTTTTGAATTCCTCCTGATGCAGCCCCTCGTGGGAAACTCGTGCTCGTCCTCTGAGTCTCCGACATGCAGAGACCTCGATGGCAACTGCAGAAATGAAGGGCTGCGTTGAGTCGTCGAGTAGCAAGAACATAGCCAGCGCCTTGTGTTTGGGAGTCAGCAGCTGCTGGACTTTTGCGATTGCTTTCACTGTGCACTGAATTCCAGGACGGCATGTGCACGTTACAACAACGAGCTGGGCAAGAGTAGGAAGGGAGCACGGGCATCAGAGAACATCTGGCATATTGCCCTGGAAAGAGTACTGTTTTTGGAGTGTGCAGTAAAATCGTGTTTCTGGACAAGGGAGGCATAAGTGCGCTGCGCTCCTAAGCTATCTCCCTGCGAGACACACTGCCAAAGCTTTTTGCTATGATGCAGTCTAGTGCAGACGCACACTACGGCTCTCCGGAGCTGTCCGAAGCCAAGCGCCGGTGGCCGGCGTCTTTCGGCTGAAGCAGCGCTTCGGAGCGAAGGGCTGCCGCTCCGCTGTTGTGTGCGCGAAGCAGCCGCTTCTCCTGCTCCGGGAGCCGGACAGAGCGGTAGCTTGCACGAGGGCGAAGAACGTTGCCGCAGGCAGACGACATTGTGTGCACAGCTTTGCGACTGCTAGAGGACGGTGGCTAAAGCTCCCTGCCTCTTCAATGCACTGCTGGCATGCTTTATTGAAGGTGTTCCGAGACAACTTTCCTGGGTTTTGACTTCGTCCTGATGCAGCCCCTCCTGGGAAATTGGTGCTCGTCCCAGAAGGCTCGAGATGCAGAAAACTCGATGGCAGCTGCAGAAATGAAGGACTCTGTTGAAGTGTGGAGAAGCAAGAACAAAGCCAGCGCCTTGTGTTTGGGAGTCAGCAGCTGCTGGACCTTTGCGATTGCTTTCACTGTGCACTGAATGCCAGGACGGCACGTGCACGTTAAAACAACGAGCTGCGCAAGAGTAATCGAAAGATCACGGCCGTCAGAAAGCAGCTTATATATTGCCCTGGGAAGAGTACTGTTTTTGGAGTGTGCAGTAAAATCGTGTTTCTGGACAAGGGAGGCATAAGTGCGCTGCGCTCCTAAGCTATCTCCCTGCGAGACACACTGCCAAAGCTTTTCGCTATGATGCAGTCTAGTTGCAGACGCACACTACGGCTCTCCGGAGCTGTCCGAAGCCAAGCGCCGGTGGCCGGCGTCTTTCGGCTGAAGCAGCGCTTCGGAGCGTAGGGCTGCCGCTCCGCTGTTGTGTGCGCGAAGCAGCCGCTTCTCCTGCTCCGGGAGCCGGACAGAGCGGTAGCTTGCACGAGGGCGAAGAACGTTGCCGCAGAGCACCGGGCTTCTGCGCGCACCCTAAGGACTGCTAGAGGACGGTGGTGGCCGCTCGCCTGCCTCTTCAATTCTTTTCTAGCATCCTTATGGAAGGTGTTCCAGGGCAAATTCCCTGAGTTTTGAATTCCTCCTGATGCAGCCCCTCGTGGGAAACTCGTGCTCGTCCTCTCAGTCTCCGACATGCAGACACCTCGATGGCAACTGCAGAAATGAAGGGCTGCGTTGAGTCGTCGAGTAGCAAGAACATAGCCAGTGCCTTGTGTTTGGGAGTCAGCAGCTGCTGGACTTTTGCGATTGCTTTCACTGTGCACTGAATTCCAGGACGGCATGTGCACGTTACAACAACGAGCTGGGCAAGTGTAGGAAGGGAGCACGGGCATCAGAGAGCATCTGGCATATTGCCCTGGGAAGAGTACTGTTTTTGGAGTGTGCAGTAAAATCGTGTTTCTGGACAAGGGAGGCATAAGTGCGCTGCGCTCCTAAGCTATCTCCCTGCGAGACACACTGCCAAAGCTTTTCGCTATGATGCAGTCTAGTGCAGACGCACACTACGGCTCTCCGGAGCTGTCCGAAGCCAAGCGCCGGTCGCCGGCGTCTTTCGGCCGAAGCAGCGCTTCGGAGCGTAGGGCTGCCGCTCCGCTGTTGTGTGCGCGAAGCAGCCGCTTCTCCTGCTCCGGGAGCCGGACAGAGCGGTAGCTTGTACGAGGGCGAAGAACGTTGCCGCAGGGAGACGACATTGTGTGCACAGCCTTGCGACTGCTAGACGACGGTGGCTAAAGCTCCCTGCCTTTTCAATGCACTGCTGGCATGCTTTATTGAAGGTGTTCCGAGACAACTTTCCTGGGTTTTGACTTCGTCCTGATGCAGCCCCTCCTGGGAAATTGGTGCTCGTCCCAGAAGGCTCGAGATGCAGAAAACTCGATGGCAGCTGCAGAAATGAAGGACTCTGTTGAAGTGTGGAGAAGCAAGAACGTAGACAGCGCCTTGTGTTTGGGAGTCAGCAGCTGCTGGACTTTTGCGATTGCTTTCACTGTGCACTGAATTCCAGGAAGGCACGTGCACTCTGCAACAACGAGCTGAGCAAGAGTAATCGAAAGATCACGGCCGTCAGAAAGCAGCTTGTATATTGCCCTGGGAAGAGTACTGTTTTTGGAGTGTGCAGTAAAATCGTGTTTCTGGACAAGGGAGGCATAAGTGCGCTGCGCTCCTAAGCTATCTCCCTGCGAGACACACTGCCAAAGCTTTTCGCTATGATGCAGTCTAGTGCAGACGCACACTACGGCTCTCCGGAGCTGTCCGAAGCCAAGCGCCGGTGGCCGGCGTCTTTCGGCTGAAGCAGCGCTTCGGAGCGTAGGGCTGCCGCTCCGCTGTTGTGTGCGCGAAGCAGCCGCTTCTCCTGCTCCGGGAGCCGGACAGAGCGGTAGCTTGCACGAGGGCGAAGAACGAAGCCGCAGAGCACCGGGCTTCTGCGCGCACCCTAAGGACTGCTAGAGGACGGTGGTGGCCGCTCGCCTGCCTCTTCAATTCTTTTCTAGCATCCTTATGGAAGGTGTTCCAGGGCAAATTCGCTGAGTTTTGAATTCCTCCTGATGCAGCCCCTCGTGGGAAACTCGTGCTCGTCCTCTGAGTCTCCGACATGCAGAGACCTCGATGGCAACTGCAGAAATGAAGGGCTGCGTTGAGTCGTCGAGTAGCAAGAACATAGCCAGCGCCTTGTGTTTGGGAGTCAGCAGCTGCTGGACTTTTGCGATTGCTTTCACTGTGCACTGAATTCCAGGACGGCATGTGCACGTTACAACAACGAGCTGGGCAAGAGTAGGAAGGGAGCACGGGCATCAGAGAACATCTGGCATATTGCCCTGGGAAGAGTACTGTTTTTGGAGTGTGCAGTAAAATCGTGTTTCTGGACAAGGGAGGCATAAGTGCGCTGCGCTCCTAAGCTATCTCCCTGCGAGACACACTGCCAAAGCTTTTCGCTATGATGCAGTCTAGTGCAGACGCACACTACGGCTCTCCGGAGCTGTCCGAAGCCAAGCGCCGGTAGCCGGCGTCTTTCGGCTGAAGCAGCGCTTCGGAGCGAAGGGCTGCCGCTCCGCTGTTGTGTGCGCGAAGCAGCCGCTTCTCCTGCTCCGGGAGCCGGACAGAGCGGTAGCTTGCACGAGGGCGAAGAACGTTGCCGCAGGCAGACGACATTGTGTGCACAGCTTTGCGACTGCTAGAGGACGGTGGCTAAAGCTTCCTGCCTCTTCAATGCACTGCTGGCATGCTTTATTGAAGGTGTTCCGAGACAACTTTCCTGGGTTTTGACTTCGTCCTGATGCAGCCCCTCCTGGGAAATTGGTGCTCGTCCCAGAAGGCTCGAGATGCAGAAAACTCGATGGCAGCTGCAGAAATGAAGGACTCTGTTGAAGTGTGGAGAAGCAAGAACGTAGACAGCGCCTTGTGTTTGGGAGTCAGCAGCTGCTGGACTTTTGCGATTGCTTTCACTGTGCACTGAATGCCAGGAAGGCACGTGCACGTTAAAACAACGAGCTGCGCAAGAGTAATCGAAAGATCACGGCCATCAGAAAGCAGCTTATATATTGCCCTGGGAAGAGTACTGTTTTTGGAGTGTGCAGTAAAATCGTGTTTCTGGACAAGGGAGGCATAAGTGCGCTGCGCTCCTAAGCTATCTCCCTGCGAGACACAATGCCAAAGCTTTTCGCTATGATGCAGTCTAGTGCAGACGCACACTACGGCTCTCCGGAGCTGTCCGAAGCCAAGCGCCGGTGGCCGGCGTCTTTCGGCTGAAGCAGCGCTTCGGAGCGTAGGGCTGCCGCTCCGCTGTTGTGTGCGCGAAGCAGCCGCTTCTCCTGCTCCGGGAGCCGGACAGAGCGGTAGCTTGCACGAGGGCGAAGAACGAAGCCGCAGAGCACCGGGCTTCTGCGCGCACCCTAAGGACTGCTAGAGGACGGTGGTGGCCGCTCGCCTGCCTCTTCAATTCTTTTCTAGCATCCTTATGGAAGGTGTTCCAGGGCAAATTCGCTGAGTTTTGAATTCCTCCTGATGCAGCCCCTCGTGGGAAACTCGTGCTCGTCCTCTGAGTCTCCGACATGCAGAGACCTCGATGGCAACTGCAGAAATGAAGGGCTGCGTTGAGTCGTCGAGTAGCAAGAACATAGCCAGCGCCTTGTGTTTGGGAGTCAGCAGCTGCTGGACTTTTGCGATTGCTTTCACTGTGCACTGAATTCCAGGACGGCATGTGCACGTTACAACAACGAGCTGGGCAAGAGTAGGAAGGGAGCACGGGCATCAGAGAACATCTGGCATATTGCCCTGGAAAGAGTACTGTTTTTGGAGTGTGCAGTAAAATCGTGTTTCTGGACAAGGGAGGCATAAGTGCGCTGCGCTCCTAAGCTATCTCCCTGCGAGACACACTGCCAAAGCTTTTTGCTATGATGCAGTCTAGTGCAGACGCACACTACGGCTCTCCGGAGCTGTCCGAAGCCAAGCGCCGGTGGCCGGCGTCTTTCGGCTGAAGCAGCGCTTCGGAGCGAAGGGCTGCCGCTCCGCTGTTGTGTGCGCGAAGCAGCCGCTTCTCCTGCTCCGGGAGCCGGACAGAGCGGTAGCTTGCACGAGGGCGAAGAACGTTGCCGCAGGCAGACGACATTGTGTGCACAGCTTTGCGACTGCTAGAGGACGGTGGCTAAAGCTCCCTGCCTCTTCAATGCACTGCTGGCATGCTTTATTGAAGGTGTTCCGAGACAACTTTCCTGGGTTTTGACTTCGTCCTGATGCAGCCCCTCCTGGGAAATTGGTGCTCGTCCCAGAAGGCTCGAGATGCAGAAAACTCGATGGCAGCTGCAGAAATGAAGGACTCTGTTGAAGTGTGGAGAAGCAAGAACAAAGCCAGCGCCTTGTGTTTGGGAGTCAGCAGCTGCTGGACTTTTGCGATTGCTTTCACTGTGCACTGAATGCCAGGACGGCACGTGCACGTTAAAACAACGAGCTGCGCAAGAGTAATCGAAAGATCACGGCCGTCAGAAAGCAGCTTATATATTGCCCTGGGAAGAGTACTGTTTTTGGAGTGTGCAGTAAAATCGTGTTTCTGGACAAGGGAGGCATAAGTGCGCTGCGCTCCTAAGCTATCTCCCTGCGAGACACACTGCCAAAGCTTTTCGCTATGATGCAGTCTAGTTGCAGACGCACACTACGGCTCTCCGGAGCTGTCCGAAGCCAAGCGCCGGTGGCCGGCGTCTTTCGGCTGAAGCAGCGCTTCGGAGCGTAGGGCTGCCGCTCCGCTGTTGTGTGCGCGAAGCAGCCGCTTCTCCTGCTCCGGGAGCCGGACAGAGCGGTAGCTTGCACGAGGGCGAAGAACGTTGCCGCAGAGCACCGGGCTTCTGCGCGCACCCTAAGGACTGCTAGAGGACGGTGGTGGCCGCTCGCCTGCCTCTTCAATTCTTTTCTAGCATCCTTATGGAAGGTGTTCCAGGGCAAATTCCCTGAGTTTTGAATTCCTCCTGATGCAGCCCCTCGTGGGAAACTCGTGCTCGTCCTCTCAGTCTCCGACATGCAGACACCTCGATGGCAACTGCAGAAATGAAGGGCTGCGTTGAGTCGTCGAGTAGCAAGAACATAGCCAGTGCCTTGTGTTTGGGAGTCAGCAGCTGCTGGACTTTTGCGATTGCTTTCACTGTGCACTGAATTCCAGGACGGCATGTGCACGTTACAACAACGAGCTGGGCAAGAGTAGGAAGGGAGCACGGGCATCAGAGAGCATCTGGCATATTGCCCTGGGAAGAGTACTGTTTTTGGAGTGTGCAGTAAAATCGTGTTTCTGGACAAGGGAGGCATAAGTGCGCTGCGCTCCTAAGCTATCTCCCTGCGAGACACACTGCCAAAGCTTTTCGCTATGATGCAGTCTAGTGCAGACGCACACTACGGCTCTCCGGAGCTGTCCGAAGCCAAGCGCCGGTCGCCGGCGTCTTTCGGCCGAAGCAGCGCTTCGGAGCGTAGGGCTGCCGCTCCGCTGTTGTGTGCGCGAAGCAGCCGCTTCTCCTGCTCCGGGAGCCGGACAGAGCGGTAGCTTGTACGAGGGCGAAGAACGTTGCCGCAGGGAGACGACATTGTGTGCACAGCCTTGCGACTGCTAGACGACGGTGGCTAAAGCTCCCTGCCTTTTCAATGCACTGCTGGCATGCTTTATTGAAGGTGTTCCGAGACAACTTTCCTGGGTTTTGACTTCGTCCTGATGCAGCCCCTCCTGGGAAATTGGTGCTCGTCCCAGAAGGCTCGAGATGCAGAAAACTCGATGGCAGCTGCAGAAATGAAGGACTCTGTTGAAGTGTGGAGAAGCAAGAACGTAGACAGCGCCTTGTGTTTGGGAGTCAGCAGCTGCTGGACTTTTGCGATTGCTTTCACTGTGCACTGAATTCCAGGAAGGCACGTGCACTCTGCAACAACGAGCTGAGCAAGAGTAATCGAAAGATCACGGCCGTCAGAAAGCAGCTTGTATATTGCCCTGGGAAGAGTACTGTTTTTGGAGTGTGCAGTAAAATCGTGTTTCTGGACAAGGGAGGCATAAGTGCGCTGCGCTCCTAAGCTATCTCCCTGCGAGACACACTGCCAAAGCTTTTCGCTATGATGCAGTCTAGTGCAGACGCACACTACGGCTCTCCGGAGCTGTCCGAAGCCAAGCGCCGGTGGCCGGCGTCTTTCGGCTGAAGCAGCGCTTCGGAGCGTAGGGCTGCCGCTCCGCTGTTGTGTGCACGAAGCAGCCGCTTCTCCTGCTCCGGGAGCCGGACAGAGCGGTAGCTTGCACGAGGGCGAAGAACGAAGCCGCAGAGCACCGGGCTTCTGCGCGCACCCTAAGGACTGCTAGAGGACCCTGGTGGCCGCTCGCCTGCCTCTTCAATTCTTTTCTAGCATCCTTATGGAAGGTGTTCCAGGGCAAATTCGCTGAGTTTTGAATTCCTCCTGATGCAGCCCCTCGTGGGAAACTCGTGCTCGTCCTCTGAGTCTCCGACATGCAGAGACCTCGATGGCAACTGCAGAAATGAAGGGCTGCGTTGAGTCGTCGAGTAGCAAGAACATAGCCAGCGCCTTGTGTTTGGGAGTCAGCAGCTGCTGGACTTTTGCGATTGCTTTCACTGTGCACTGAATTCCAGGACGGCATGTGCACGTTACAACAACGAGCTGGGCAAGAGTAGGAAGGGAGCACGGGCATCAGAGAACATCTGGCATATTGCCCTGGGAAGAGTACTGTTTTTGGAGTGTGCAGTAAAATCGTGTTTCTGGACAAGGGAGGCATAAGTGCGCTGCGCTCCTAAGCTATCTCCCTGCGAGACACACTGCCAAAGCTTTTCGCTATGATGCAGTCTAGTGCAGACGCACACTACGGCTCTCCGGAGCTGTCCGAAGCCAAGCGCCGGTGGCCGGCGTCTTTCGGCTGAAGCAGCGCTTCGGAGCGTAGGGCTGCCGCTCCGCTGTTGTGTGCGCGAAGCAGCCGCTTCTCCTGCTCCGGGAGCCGGACAGAGCGGTAGCTTGCACGAGGGCGAAGAACGTTGCCGCAGGCAGACGACATTGTGTGCACAGCTTTGCGACTGCTAGAGGACGGTGGCTAAAGCTCCCTGCCTCTTCAATGCACTGCTGGCATGCTTTATTGAAGGTGTTCCGAGACAACTTTCCTGGGTTTTGACTTCGTCCTGATGCAGCCCCTCCTTGGAAATTGGTGCTCGTCCCAGAAGGCTCGAGATGCAGAAAACTCGATGGCAGCTGCAGAAATGAAGGACTCTGTTGAAGTGTGGAGAAGCAAGAACAAAGCCAGCGCCTTGTGTTTGGGAGTCAGCAGCTGCTGGACTTTTGCGATTGCTTTCACTGTGCACTGAATTCCAGGACGGCACGTGCACGTTAAAACAACGAGCTGCGCAAGAGTAATCGAAAGATCACGGCCGTCAGAAAGCAGCTTATATATTGCCCTGGGAAGAGTACTGTTTTTGGAGTGTGCAGTAAAATCGTGTTTCTGGACAAGGGAGGCATAAGTGCGCTGCGCTCCTAAGCTATCTCCCTGCGAGACACACTGCCAAAGCTTTTCGCTATGATGCAGTCTAGTTGCAGACGCACACTACGGCTCTCCGGAGCTGTCCGAAGCCAAGCGCCGGTGGCCGGCGTCTTTCGGCTGAAGCAGCGCTTCGGAGCGTAGGGCTGCCGCTCCGCTGTTGTGTGCGCGAAGCAGCCGCTTCTCCTGCTCCGGGAGCCGGACAGAGCGGTAGCTTGCACGAGGGCGAAGAACGTTGCCGCAGAGCACCGGGCTTCTGCGCGCACCCTAAGGACTGCTAGAGGACGGTGGTGGCCGCTCGCCTGCCTCTTCAATTCTTTTCTAGCATCCTTATGGAAGGTGTTCCAGGGCAAATTCCCTGAGTTTTGAATTCCTCCTGATGCAGCCCCTCGTGGGAAACTCGTGCTCGTCCTCTCAGTCTCCGACATGCAGACACCTCGATGGCAACTGCAGAAATGAAGGGCTGCGTTGAGTCGTCGAGTAGCAAGAACATAGCCAGTGCCTTGTGTTTGGGAGTCAGCAGCTGCTGGACTTTTGCGATTGCTTTCACTGTGCACTGAATTCCAGGACGGCATGTGCACGTTACAACAACGAGCTGGGCAAGAGTAGGAAGGGAGCACGGGCATCAGAGAGCATCTGGCATATTGCCCTGGGAAGAGTACTGTTTTTGGAGTGTGCAGTAAAATCGTGTTTCTGGACAAGGGAGGCATAAGTGCGCTGCGCTCCTAAGCTATCTCCCTGCGAGACACACTGCCAAAGCTTTTCGCTATGATGCAGTCTAGTGCAGACGCACACTACGGCTCTCCGGAGCTGTCCGAAGCCAAGCGCCGGTCGCCGGCGTCTTTCGGCTGAAGCAGCGCTTCGGAGCGTAGGGCTGCCGCTCCGCTGTTGTGTGCGCGAAGCAGCCGCTTCTCCTGCTCTGGGAGCCGGACAGAGCGGTAGCTTGTACGAGGGCGAAGAACGTTGCCGCAGGGAGACGACATTGTGTGCACAGCCTTGCGACTGCTAGACGACGGTGGCTAAAGCTCCCTGCCTTTTCAATGCACTGCTGGCATGCTTTATTGAAGGTGTTCCGAGACAACTTTCCTGGGTTTTGACTTCGTCCTGATGCAGCCCCTCCTGGGAAATTGGTGCTCGTCCCAGAAGGCTCGAGATGCAGAAAACTCGATGGCAGCTGCAGAAATGAAGGACTCTGTTGAAGTGTGGAGAAGCAAGAACGTAGACAGCGCCTTGTGTTTGGGAGTCAGCAGCTGCTGGACTTTTGCGATTGCTTTCACTGTGCACTGAATTCCAGGAAGGCACGTGCACTCTGCAACAACGAGCTGAGCAAGAGTAATCGAAAGATCACGGCCGTCAGAAAGCAGCTTGTATATTGCCCTGGGAAGAGTACTGTTTTTGGAGTGTGCAGTAAAATCGTGTTTCTGGACAAGGGAGGCATAAGTGCGCTGCGCTCCTAAGCTATCTCCCTGCGAGACACACTGCCAAAGCTTTTCGCTATGATGCAGTCTAGTGCAGACGCACACTACGGCTCTCCGGAGCTGTCCGAAGCCAAGCGCCGGTGGCCGGCGTCTTTCGGCTGAAGCAGCGCTTCGGAGCGTAGGGCTGCCGCTCCGCTGTTGTGTGCGCGAAGCAGCCGCTTCTCCTGCTCCGGGAGCCGGACAGAGCGGTAGCTTGCACGAGGGCGAAGAACGAAGCCGCAGAGCACCGGGCTTCTGCGCGCACCCTAAGGACTGCTAGAGGACCCTGGTGGCCGCTCGCCTGCCTCTTCAATTCTTTTCTAGCATCCTTATGGAAGGTGTTCCAGGGCAAATTCCCTGAGTTTTGAATTCCTCCTGATGCAGCCCCTCGTGGGAAACTCGTGCTCGTCCTCTCAGTCCCCGACATGCAGAGACCTCGATGGCAACTGCAGAAATGAAGGGCTGCGTTGAGTCGTCGAGTAGCAAGAACATAGCCAGCGCCTTGTGTTTGGGAGTCAGCAGCTGCTGGACTTTTGCGATTGCCTTCACTGTGCACTGAATTCCAGAACGGCATGTGCACGTTACAACAACGAGCTGGGCAAGAGTAGGAAGGGAGCACGGGCATCAGAGAACATCTGGCATATTGCCCTGGGAAGAGTACTGTTTTTGGAGTGTGCAGTAAAATCGTGTTTCTGGACAAGGGAGGCATAAGTGCGCTGCGCTCCTAAGCTATCTCCCTGCGAGACACACTGCCAAAGCTTTTCGCTATGATGCAGTCTAGTGCAGACGCACACTACGGCTCTCCGGAGCTGTCCGAAGCCAAGCGCCGGTGGCCGGCGTCTTTCGGCTGTGTGGGAACTCAAAATGCCTCTCAGACATTTTTAGAGGCTCCAGGCCGTGGTCAGACGCAGTCTGGACCCCAGCAGGCAGCTGGATTTAGCTGTGATTTCGAGTTTGAACCATGGAATGAATTACCAACTTTGAAGGTAGAACAAGCAGTCACAAAGTGCTAGATAATATAGTAAATGTAGTCACAAAGTAGGGGGAAATATTTTTTGATAGTGTACAGGGGGGTTTTAGTGCATGTACAGGGGGGTTTTTACTTTGTACATGGGGGTCAGAAGTTCTAAGATGGAGGAAAGTGGGCTGAACCCATCCTCCTTCTTTCTTCTTCCTTGCCTCCATGTTCTTGGTGATGTTGGCACTCACAGATTGGTTTAGAATAGAAAAACACTTGGTAACGTAGGTAATAGGTATTGGGGGATAATTGTAAACATGTTATACGTAATATATCTTATAAAAGATAGCAGCAGCCCTGGGCGGGGAGAGAGGAGAAGAAGACACCGGACAGTCAGGGTGTCAGGAGTGTGTGCCTCTCTGCCTGGGCCGCTGACCAAAGGGCCGCAGCCCGAGAACTTAATCTGTTAGATAACTAGCAATAAAACATCTTGAGACCGAACAAGAAGAGACTGTGGAGTTTTCCTTTGGGAACGCGGGTTGGAGGAGAAGCTCTACCACCACACAGGAACCCCAGCCAAACCCGGGGTTCCGACAACTGGCGTCCCTGGGTGGGCATCAGCAAGAAGACCAAAAAGAAACATCAAACAACCTCCAACCTGCATCAGCGGAGAAAAGAAAAAAAAAAGAAGAGAGAGAAGAGCAGAGCACACACTCGCCGCAAATTCCAAGACGAGAGGGAGCGGACAGCTCGAGATAAGAACCTGACCTTCACCAAAACAACTCGTCTCGGGGACTTTCCAGGGAGGAGACGACCCAGAAGCGCGCCTGGGATCTCTCACCTGTGACCTGCTGGACGGTGATCAGTGCCATCTCCGGACTGACCTCGAGCCGACACAGCTTTTGGTGAGAACGGTCAAAATTAAGAACATGGGGGGGGAATTCTCCCAAGAGGAAAAAGAAATAGTATCTGCTTTCCAGGGCATCATCTCTGCCCATCCGGTAGAGATTGCTCAAAAGGAGTTGAAAGATTTATTATTATGGGTGCGGTGTAACTTCCCACACTCAGATCCAGATTTGTTGTATGAGCCAAATTTTTGGCAGGAAATTAACAAGCAATTATATTATCAGGCTATAAAAAATAATAAGCTTGCCGCAAAACTTTTATCTTCAGCAAGAACAGTTTTAGAGTCACTCTCACAACGCGGCAGCTCAAGCCAGGCAGCTACAGCTCCTGGTGACAAACAGGAGGGGGGACAGTCCGGCCAGCAGCTTGGGACAGACCCTCTCCCCACAAGCACAGGACAAGCGGGAATGCTTTCTGTGGAACATCAGGGAGATGATACCCCATCGCGTCCCGTGTCCCCGGGTTCTCACTGTTCCTCAGTTTCCCAAGAGTCCCTAAGCTCCTCCGACGCAGAAATTCCCCAGACGGAGGCGGGCGAGCCAGGCACAGCTGCGACCCTCAGTGGGGGGAAGGCATTGCCCAAGTCCAAACCCACGGTGGGGGGGGCAGCGGCGGCGGCAGCAGCTCCGGTGGGGGAAGGTGCGAACGTGAGTGCAGAGCAGGGGGAGGAGGGAGAGGAAAGCGCCTCCACATCTGCGCGGGCTGGGAGTTCAAAACAGCCCGCGCAGAAGGCGAGGCCGGGGAGAGCGGCGGGGGCGGGACGGATCGGGGCGAAAGCGGGGGGTGCGAGTGCGACGGTGGTACGCTCGGAGCGCCCGGTGACGCGTTCAATGTCGAGAATCCATGAGGCCGCAGAAGCGGCCGCCCAAAGGGCGGGGGAACTTAGCTCCCTGACCGCGGCAGCCCGGGCTGCTGAGGAAGCGGCAGAGGGACAGCGGGAGGCGTTCCTCGCTGCTGCTCAGGCGGCGGGCTTGCGCGCGAAGGTCGAGCAAAACCTAACAGCCACGGGTGGAGGGGATTTCTCACATTTCGAACGCGCGGGACGGGCACACAGGGGGCGGAGCCGGCGCGCGCAGGCTGTGGGTGCTGGCATGGAGCCAGGAGACGGGCAAAGTGAGACGGAAACATCAGGGCTGGAATGGGAACAGGAGGGTGATTGCGTCAGTCTTGGGGGGGACGGCAGTGGCTCTGATTCGGAGGCGGTGCGGGGCGGAGCGAGGCCAAAGCATAGCCAGGGTCGGAGCAGGAGCGTTCACTCCCCTGAGATGACGCAGGCAGGGATGGGGCGTGGCCAGGAGGTAAACATTCCTCAGGGCACCGTTCCATCACAGTTCCCATGGCAACAGACAGCCCAAGCCCACGGCCAATCCCTGTCTGCTTCTGACATGACCAAATTAGAACAGTTGTTACAACAAGAGTCAGTTTCATCAACTGCAGGGACTGCAAACGTGAATCAGTTATTAGGAGAAATGCTCAAAAGTTTATCGGGAATTAGTGCGGGATTTGCAAATGTAAATCAGTTGACAGAAGAGGTATTAAAATGTTTGTCAGAAGTGCAGATTGAAGAGCAGAGTGCGGTTCCGACCTCAGCTGGTCAGGCGGCAGCGCCATCTAGCGGCGGAACCACAACATTGCAACAGGCTTCGCAGAACTTGTCAGGTCGAGGCACTGCGCCACCCAGTGGTGGGACTGTAACATTGCAGGACTTTTTTCCAGTTTCTTATAAGAAAAAATCCAGGGTGAAAAAAGTCACATCTGCACGGCAGCAGGAACCTCCACTGGCACCGGAACAGTGCGGGACTCAGGACACTTCTGCTGAGGCGCAGCAACGGGAGGAAACGATACGCATCACTGCTTCGGAGGGTGTCCCAGCTTGGACAATTCCAAAATCAAGGTCTGCCAAACTTTCGGGGCAGGGAGAGTCAATTTTAATATCAAAGGGGGTTGTTGAATTTCTTTTACGATATTTAAGCACAGCCTTGGAGTCACAGCCAGAACTGTTGGTTCATCTCCCAAAAATTTTCCAAATAATGCAAGGCAGTCGTGTGTTCTCCTCCACAGCAGATGCTTCACTTCTCTCCAGAGGCTTCCAGCCTTCGTCTTCACAGATGCTGCAGACGCCATTGGTATCGGTGAGTGCTGCTGCACCAGAACTGCAGCCACAACAGATGACTCCACTCTACAGGCAAGTACCCACTGAATTTACAGCTTTGCAGAGCGCAAAAGTGGACTGGCAGGACATTCGAGCAGAATTGGAGAAGGAGAAAGGTTTATTGCAGGGCTCGGGAAATATAATGATGCCAGTGAACTATGACGCTCAGGGCCAAAACCCAAGATGGGAACGCCTGGATCGTGGAGCAATCAAAGATTTAGCTAAGGCCATTCGGGACAATGGGTTGTCTTCACCATATTTCAAGCAAATGTTAAAAAGTATTTTTGGAATGTATGATTTGACACCGTACGATCTTAAATATCTTGCGACATCAGTTCTTACAGACACCCAAGCTCTCGTGTGGCAGAAGGCGTGGAGGAGATCCCTGGAGGAGCTGAGAGCCAGATACCAGGGCGGGCCGAATGCGAACCTCACCATGGCGCAGCTTGCTGGTGATCCTCCTGAGGACGATCCAACTCAACAGGCGGTGAGGCTCCCGCGTCACGTGCTCAGCGACATCAAAGAGGCAGCACGGAGGGCGATTCTTCAAATTGCTCCAGCGGGGGTCCAGGACACAATCTACACCGAGATCAAACAAGGTCCTGCAGAGCCGTTTTCTTCATTCGTGGATCGTCTTTCTCAGGCGGTGGAGCGGCAGGTGAGCGAGGAGGGAGCGAAACCACATCTGGTCAAAAGCCTCGCGTTCTCCAATGCCAATCCGGAGTGCAGACGGATCATCAGCATGATGCCGCACCAGGCCACCTTGGCAGACATGATCGAGGCGTGCAGCAAGGTGGGGACACCACAACATGTTGCTTCCATCATGGAGGAACACTTGGGGGATCAAATTGAAAAACGTGTTAGGGAAGCTCTTGCAAATTATACAAAGAGCAACCCTAATGCAGAGAGACGGTGCTTTGGGTGTGGGGCACAAGGACATATTAAAAGGAACTGCCCACAACTTTCAAAGCCCAACAAGCCACCAGACCTTTGCCCTCGGTGCAGGAGAGGGAAACATCTCGCCAGTGAGTGTCACTCACAGACAGATGTGGATGGGAAACTTCTTCCTATTCCGGGAAACGGGAAAAAGAGCGCGAATCAACGCCAGCGCGCTCAGACACAAATCCTGGCAGTGACACAGAACCAACAGGGACAATCCTCGGGGAGCAACAAACAGAACCCCTCAGCAGAGCAATCTCCAAAATCCCCAGCGACCCAGACTTGGTACCACCCGGATTCCAATGCGTCTTGGCAACCTCCAAACTGACGTGTCTTTTGGACAACAGCCATGCAGTGATACCTACAGGTGTCACAGGGACTTCTTGGAAAAGACAGGACTTTTTAATAATGGCCAGGGACAGGAGCAGTATCCTTGGACTTGTTGTTTATCCATCTTTGATTTCAGCAAACTGTAATGAGGAGCTGATGGTCACGGCAAAAGCCTTGCGACCACCTCTGACAATTCCACAAAACACACCGATTGCTCGAGCTATGGCTTTGCCATCTCATCCAGAAAGGCAAGCCATGCCGGTGTTCAACAAACGGGACTCTTTTCCTGGTGATCAAGCAGAAGTGCATGCATCTTGGGTGAAACATTTGAGCCGGGATCGGCCCATTGTTACTTGTCAGTTGACTTGTAACGAAAAGACAATTGCTATTACAGGGATGCTTGACACAGGAGCGGATGTTACAGTTATTTCATACATTTTTTGGCCTCGGGAATGGGACTTGGTTGCACCTTTGGGTTCTCTCACAGGCATAGGGGGGAGTTCCCTGTGCATGCAGAGTGAGAACGCAATTGTTGTCACAGGTCCGGGAAAAAAGACAGCAGTTATCCGTCCTTTCATCGTGCAAAAGCCCATCACAGTATGGGGAAGGGACCTTTTGGCACAATGGGGACTGAAATTAGAATTGGATTTTTAACAGGGGTCACTGTGGCACTCGCCACTTTGAAACTGACCTGGAAGACAAATGATCCTGTTTGGGTGGATCAGTGGCCCCTGGAGCAGAAAAAATTGAGTGCATTGAAAAAGTTGGTCCAAGAACAGCTGCAAAAGGGACACATCAAACCAACAAACAGCCCATGGAATTCCCCAGTGTTTGTCATTCACAAGAAAACTTCAGGGTCTTGGAGACTGCTTCATGATCTCAGGAAAATCAACGAGGTCATCGAGGACATGGGGCCACTGCAGCTTGGGCTTCCATCTCTCTCGATGATCCCAAGGGACTGGTCGCTTGTGATCATTGATCTCAAGGACTGTTTTTTCAGCATTCCACTTCATCCAGATGATGCCCCACGCTTTGCATTTTCTGTTCCAAGCATCAACAGAGAAGAACCTTTGCAGAGATACCACTGGACGGTTCTTCCTCAGGGACTCAAAAACTCTCCAAGCATTTGCCAATGGTACGTGGCCCAAGCTTTGCATCCAGCACGAGAAAAACATCCAAAAGCAAAAATTATCCATTATATGGATGATTTGCTCATTGCAGCGCCAACAAAACAAGAGGTGCAAGAAGTTCGCGACTGTGTGATTGCGCAGGTGCAAAAAGCAGGACTGGAAATTAGTACACCAAAAATACAGGAAATTGCACCTTGGAAATACCTGGGGTGGAAGATCACGAAACAAACAATAAGGCCACAGAAACTGGAAATCAATACAAAGATCACCAATCTCCAGGATTTGCAACAGCTTTTGGGGGAGATCAACTGGATGAGACCGATCCTGGGAATCACCAATGACGACATCTCATCGTTGCTTGATCTTTTGAGAGGGGACAATAACATCAAATCTCCCAGAACTCTGACGCCTGAAGCAAAAAAGGACCTTGAAAAGATCACAGACATGATTCAGCAGAGACAAGCACATCGCTTTGTAGAATCATTGCCTTTTCATTTAGCAGTGTTGGGGGAAACAGCACAGTTATATGGGTTGGTTTTCCAATGGGATTTGTCTCAAATGGACCCTCTTTTGTTGATAGAGTGGGTTTTTTTAGCTTACAGGCCCTCAAAAACAATTCTAACGGATCTAGAAATGGTAGCACAGATTATCATTAAGGCGAGAACCAGGTTGTTGACAATGTCAGGCAGAGATTTCTCAGTTATTCATGTTCCTTTGAAAAAAGTATATTTTGAATGGGCGATGCAGAAATCACAGGATTTTGCAATTGCTTTGTTAGGTTATCCAGGAATTTGTACTGTTCATTTTCCAGCTCACAGGATGCTGAATGCGAAAGTAAGTCTCAGAGAAAAGCCAAAAATAAGCCAGGAACCAGTGGATGGGATGACAGTGTTCACCGATGGTTCAGGAAAAACTCATAAATCAGTAGTTACATGGCAAAATTCTAAAACAGGGGAGTGGGAATCAGACATAAAAATGGTACAGGGTTCACCACAAATTGTAGAATTGGCAGCAGTTGTCAGGGTTTTTCAATTGTTTCGGGAACCTCTCAATCTGGTCACAGATTCAGCATATGTTGCAAATGTGGTCAGACGGTTGGAGGGATCACTTTTGAAACACACTGACAATGAAATTTTATATTCATATCTGTCATGCATGAGAACAATTTTGGAAAACAGAGAACACAAATATTTTGTTACACATATCAGGGCACACTCATCACTCCCAGGGTTCTTAGCAGAGGGAAATGCTCAAGCAGACAAACTCACAATGACCATATCTCAGACATTGCCGGATATTTTTGAGCAGGCAAAATTGAGCCATGCATTTTTCCATCAGAATGCACAGGCATTGGTGGAATCCTTTCGCCTCTCCAAAAGTCAGGCGAGGGAGATCATCAATGCTTGTCCAGACTGTCAGCTTGTGCAGCCTCCTGCGTCTACAGGAGCTGTCAATCCAAGGGGATTGCAGAGTCTTCAGCTCTGGCAGGCTGATGTCACAAAATACCCATCTTTTGGGAGGCTCAAAAATATCCATGTTTCAGTTGACACATTTTCAGGGGCAATTTTTGCATCATTACATACAGGGGAAACCGCAGAACATGCCTGCAGACACTTTTTGCAAGCTTTCGCATCACTCGGGGTGCCACAAGAAATAAAAACAGATAATGGTCCGACTTATACAGGCAAAGTGCTTGACAAATTTTTGAAAAAATGGGGAGTGAAACACATTTTTGGTATTCCTTATTCTCCCACAAGTCAAGCAATCATTGAAAGAACACATCACACCCTGAAATCCCTTTTGGATAAACAGAAAAGGGGAGAGGCAGGTTCAACACCTTATATGCGGCTGAACAAAGCTCTGTATGTATTGAATTTTTTAAATGGTTCTTTCTCAGAGCCCACACCACCAATTGTTAGGCATTTTACAAACAGTACACAAGCAAAGTTAAGGGAAAATCCTTTGGTTTTGATCAGAAATCCGGAATCAGGACAAATTGAAGGTCCATTTACATTAATAACTTGGGGCAAGGGTTTCGCTTGTGTTTCCACAGAGCGAGGACCGAAGTGGGTGTCGGCGAGGCACGTGAAACCTTTCCGGGTGCAGACGCAGGTGGACGTGGACCCGAGGAGCAAAGAAGAGAGCACGCAGACGGAGGCAGACAAGGACGCTGCAGACGTCTCGTCAGACAACAATTAATTATTCAGAGACTTGGGGTTTTTCGGGGAAATTAAGTGTCATTTAAATATTGCTGCATTGCAGGGTTTTTCACAAAGGTTGGGGACATGGACATGAAGTTTAGACAGGTAGTGTTCATGTGTCTCATTTTCTTGTCCGTTGCTTCGGACAATGAGACAGATTTTCCCATGAAACAACCAAGGGAAAATGTGTGGGAAACTTTGGCAAAGGCAGCGGGTCTGGACAGTATTTGCCTGACTCATTCAAAGCCAGGGAAACCATTTTCAACATGTTTGGTAGGTGTACCAGTGAAGGAGTGGCCAATTCCAAAAAATATTCCTCTAAAGGTTTTAAAAACCTTTTCGGATCCTGTGGAAGGGTGGCATGTTTGGACACCATACCTTCCTGTGGCTCACCTGGAACCTCCAGAACTAGACATTTTTGGGTCAACAAAAATGAAATATTGCATCAAATTTGATCCAGTGGGAGTGGCAAAGACAGATAATCATACAATAGATGTCACTCCAAATCTATCTTTTTATAAAAATGCATCATCTTGGTGCAATTACACCAAGGCGACAAGCAAAGCATCCCTTCAACACCCAGTCACTTTACCGAAGGGAGTGTTTTTGATTTGCGGGGACAGAGTTTGGCCTGCTATCCCCGCAAAAATCAAGGGCGGTCCATGCAGCATTGGGGAACTCTCATTGATTGCACCTGATTTGAAAACTTTAAAGGAGCAGACACGCAGGGAAGAAAGATCCCTTGATCAATACAGTCCAAATTGTGATGATGATGTTTATACCTGGGACAAGGCTCGGAGAATTGCAGTTGCAATTTTCTCGCCCCAAACAGCATCGGGGGTGGCCTTGACACAATTGGACCACATAGCTTGCTGGTTGAGCAAACACAGTCGTGCCATTTCGTCTGCACTGAGTGACATGTTAACAGATATCAGCAGTGCAAGACAGGCAGTGCTTCAAAACAGAGCGGCAATTGATTATTTGCTGCTGTCACATGGGCACGGATGTGAAGAGTTTGAGGGGATGTGCTGCATGAACTTGTCAGATCATTCAAAATCCATTCATGAAAATATAAAACAAATAGAAAGTAGTATCACCAAGCTGAAAAAAGTAACAGGGTCCTGGTGGGATGATTTCTTTAACCTTTTTGATCTCTCACCAGTATGGAAAGAAATTTTGAAAGTAATATCATATATTCTTATAGGGCTTGTAGTTCTTCTGCTTGTCATGCCATGCATTTTCATGTGTATTCGAAGGGCCTTGAACAAAGTGGCAAAGCAGGTGTTTTTGGTTCAAACAGGGAGGGGAGATGTGGGAACTCAAAATGCCTCTCAGACATTTTTAGAGGCTCCAGGCCGTGGTCAGACGCAGTCTGGACCCCAGCAGGCAGCTGGATTTAGCTGTGATTTCGAGTTTGAACCATGGAATGAATTACCAACTTTGAAGGTAGAACAAGCAGTCACAAAGTGCTAGATAATATAGTAAATGTAGTCACAAAGTAGGGGGAAATATTTTTTGATAGTGTACAGGGGGGTTTTAGTGCATGTACAGGGGGGTTTTTACTTTGTACATGGGGGTCAGAAGTTCTAAGATGGAGGAAAGTGGGCTGAACCCATCCTCCTTCTTTCTTCTTCCTTGCCTCCATGTTCTTGGTGATGTTGGCACTCACAGATTGGTTTAGAATAGAAAAACACTTGGTAACGTAGGTAATAGGTATTGGGGGATAATTGTAAACATGTTATACGTAATATATCTTATAAAAGATAGCAGCAGCCCTGGGCGGGGAGAGAGGAGAAGAAGACACCGGACAGTCAGGGTGTCAGGAGTGTGTGCCTCTCTGCCTGGGCCGCTGACCAAAGGGCCGCAGCCCGAGAACTTAATCTGTTAGATAACTAGCAATAAAACATCTTGAGACCGAACAAGAAGAGACTGTGGAGTTTTCCTTTGGGAACGCGGGTTGGAGGAGAAGCTCTACCACCACACAGGAACCCCAGCCAAACCCGGGGTTCCGACAACTGGCGTCCCTGGGTGGGCATCAGCAAGAAGACCAAAAAGAAACATCAAACAACCTCCAACCTGCATCAGCGGAGAAAAGAAAAAAAAAAGAAGAGAGAGAAGAGCAGAGCACACACTCGCCGCAAATTCCAAGACGAGAGGGAGCGGACAGCTCGAGATAAGAACCTGACCTTCACCAAAACAACTCGTCTCGGGGACTTTCCAGGGAGGAGACGACCCAGAAGCGCGCCTGGGATCTCTCACCTGTGACCTGCTGGACGGTGATCAGTGCCATCTCCGGACTGACCTCGAGCCGACACAGCTTTTGGTGAGAACGGTCAAAATTAAGAACATGGGGGGGGAATTCTCCCAAGAGGAAAAAGAAATAGTATCTGCTTTCCAGGGCATCATCTCTGCCCATCCGGTAGAGATTGCTCAAAAGGAGTTGAAAGATTTATTATTATGGGTGCGGTGTAACTTCCCACACTCAGATCCAGATTTGTTGTATGAGCCAAATTTTTGGCAGGAAATTAACAAGCAATTATATTATCAGGCTATAAAAAATAATAAGCTTGCCGCAAAACTTTTATCTTCAGCAAGAACAGTTTTAGAGTCACTCTCACAACGCGGCAGCTCAAGCCAGGCAGCTACAGCTCCTGGTGACAAACAGGAGGGGGGACAGTCCGGCCAGCAGCTTGGGACAGACCCTCTCCCCACAAGCACAGGACAAGCGGGAATGCTTTCTGTGGAACATCAGGGAGATGATACCCCATCGCGTCCCGTGTCCCCGGGTTCTCACTGTTCCTCAGTTTCCCAAGAGTCCCTAAGCTCCTCCGACGCAGAAATTCCCCAGACGGAGGCGGGCGAGCCAGGCACAGCTGCGACCCTCAGTGGGGGGAAGGCATTGCCCAAGTCCAAACCCACGGTGGGGGGGGCAGCGGCGGCGGCAGCAGCTCCGGTGGGGGAAGGTGCGAACGTGAGTGCAGAGCAGGGGGAGGAGGGAGAGGAAAGCGCCTCCACATCTGCGCGGGCTGGGAGTTCAAAACAGCCCGCGCAGAAGGCGAGGCCGGGGAGAGCGGCGGGGGCGGGACGGATCGGGGCGAAAGCGGGGGGTGCGAGTGCGACGGTGGTACGCTCGGAGCGCCCGGTGACGCGTTCAATGTCGAGAATCCATGAGGCCGCAGAAGCGGCCGCCCAAAGGGCGGGGGAACTTAGCTCCCTGACCGCGGCAGCCCGGGCTGCTGAGGAAGCGGCAGAGGGACAGCGGGAGGCGTTCCTCGCTGCTGCTCAGGCGGCGGGCTTGCGCGCGAAGGTCGAGCAAAACCTAACAGCCACGGGTGGAGGGGATTTCTCACATTTCGAACGCGCGGGACGGGCACACAGGGGGCGGAGCCGGCGCGCGCAGGCTGTGGGTGCTGGCATGGAGCCAGGAGACGGGCAAAGTGAGACGGAAACATCAGGGCTGGAATGGGAACAGGAGGGTGATTGCGTCAGTCTTGGGGGGGACGGCAGTGGCTCTGATTCGGAGGCGGTGCGGGGCGGAGCGAGGCCAAAGCATAGCCAGGGTCGGAGCAGGAGCGTTCACTCCCCTGAGATGACGCAGGCAGGGATGGGGCGTGGCCAGGAGGTAAACATTCCTCAGGGCACCGTTCCATCACAGTTCCCATGGCAACAGACAGCCCAAGCCCACGGCCAATCCCTGTCTGCTTCTGACATGACCAAATTAGAACAGTTGTTACAACAAGAGTCAGTTTCATCAACTGCAGGGACTGCAAACGTGAATCAGTTATTAGGAGAAATGCTCAAAAGTTTATCGGGAATTAGTGCGGGATTTGCAAATGTAAATCAGTTGACAGAAGAGGTATTAAAATGTTTGTCAGAAGTGCAGATTGAAGAGCAGAGTGCGGTTCCGACCTCAGCTGGTCAGGCGGCAGCGCCATCTAGCGGCGGAACCACAACATTGCAACAGGCTTCGCAGAACTTGTCAGGTCGAGGCACTGCGCCACCCAGTGGTGGGACTGTAACATTGCAGGACTTTTTTCCAGTTTCTTATAAGAAAAAATCCAGGGTGAAAAAAGTCACATCTGCACGGCAGCAGGAACCTCCACTGGCACCGGAACAGTGCGGGACTCAGGACACTTCTGCTGAGGCGCAGCAACGGGAGGAAACGATACGCATCACTGCTTCGGAGGGTGTCCCAGCTTGGACAATTCCAAAATCAAGGTCTGCCAAACTTTCGGGGCAGGGAGAGTCAATTTTAATATCAAAGGGGGTTGTTGAATTTCTTTTACGATATTTAAGCACAGCCTTGGAGTCACAGCCAGAACTGTTGGTTCATCTCCCAAAAATTTTCCAAATAATGCAAGGCAGTCGTGTGTTCTCCTCCACAGCAGATGCTTCACTTCTCTCCAGAGGCTTCCAGCCTTCGTCTTCACAGATGCTGCAGACGCCATTGGTATCGGTGAGTGCTGCTGCACCAGAACTGCAGCCACAACAGATGACTCCACTCTACAGGCAAGTACCCACTGAATTTACAGCTTTGCAGAGCGCAAAAGTGGACTGGCAGGACATTCGAGCAGAATTGGAGAAGGAGAAAGGTTTATTGCAGGGCTCGGGAAATATAATGATGCCAGTGAACTATGACGCTCAGGGCCAAAACCCAAGATGGGAACGCCTGGATCGTGGAGCAATCAAAGATTTAGCTAAGGCCATTCGGGACAATGGGTTGTCTTCACCATATTTCAAGCAAATGTTAAAAAGTATTTTTGGAATGTATGATTTGACACCGTACGATCTTAAATATCTTGCGACATCAGTTCTTACAGACACCCAAGCTCTCGTGTGGCAGAAGGCGTGGAGGAGATCCCTGGAGGAGCTGAGAGCCAGATACCAGGGCGGGCCGAATGCGAACCTCACCATGGCGCAGCTTGCTGGTGATCCTCCTGAGGACGATCCAACTCAACAGGCGGTGAGGCTCCCGCGTCACGTGCTCAGCGACATCAAAGAGGCAGCACGGAGGGCGATTCTTCAAATTGCTCCAGCGGGGGTCCAGGACACAATCTACACCGAGATCAAACAAGGTCCTGCAGAGCCGTTTTCTTCATTCGTGGATCGTCTTTCTCAGGCGGTGGAGCGGCAGGTGAGCGAGGAGGGAGCGAAACCACATCTGGTCAAAAGCCTCGCGTTCTCCAATGCCAATCCGGAGTGCAGACGGATCATCAGCATGATGCCGCACCAGGCCACCTTGGCAGACATGATCGAGGCGTGCAGCAAGGTGGGGACACCACAACATGTTGCTTCCATCATGGAGGAACACTTGGGGGATCAAATTGAAAAACGTGTTAGGGAAGCTCTTGCAAATTATACAAAGAGCAACCCTAATGCAGAGAGACGGTGCTTTGGGTGTGGGGCACAAGGACATATTAAAAGGAACTGCCCACAACTTTCAAAGCCCAACAAGCCACCAGACCTTTGCCCTCGGTGCAGGAGAGGGAAACATCTCGCCAGTGAGTGTCACTCACAGACAGATGTGGATGGGAAACTTCTTCCTATTCCGGGAAACGGGAAAAAGAGCGCGAATCAACGCCAGCGCGCTCAGACACAAATCCTGGCAGTGACACAGAACCAACAGGGACAATCCTCGGGGAGCAACAAACAGAACCCCTCAGCAGAGCAATCTCCAAAATCCCCAGCGACCCAGACTTGGTACCACCCGGATTCCAATGCGTCTTGGCAACCTCCAAACTGACGTGTCTTTTGGACAACAGCCATGCAGTGATACCTACAGGTGTCACAGGGACTTCTTGGAAAAGACAGGACTTTTTAATAATGGCCAGGGACAGGAGCAGTATCCTTGGACTTGTTGTTTATCCATCTTTGATTTCAGCAAACTGTAATGAGGAGCTGATGGTCACGGCAAAAGCCTTGCGACCACCTCTGACAATTCCACAAAACACACCGATTGCTCGAGCTATGGCTTTGCCATCTCATCCAGAAAGGCAAGCCATGCCGGTGTTCAACAAACGGGACTCTTTTCCTGGTGATCAAGCAGAAGTGCATGCATCTTGGGTGAAACATTTGAGCCGGGATCGGCCCATTGTTACTTGTCAGTTGACTTGTAACGAAAAGACAATTGCTATTACAGGGATGCTTGACACAGGAGCGGATGTTACAGTTATTTCATACATTTTTTGGCCTCGGGAATGGGACTTGGTTGCACCTTTGGGTTCTCTCACAGGCATAGGGGGGAGTTCCCTGTGCATGCAGAGTGAGAACGCAATTGTTGTCACAGGTCCGGGAAAAAAGACAGCAGTTATCCGTCCTTTCATCGTGCAAAAGCCCATCACAGTATGGGGAAGGGACCTTTTGGCACAATGGGGACTGAAATTAGAATTGGATTTTTAACAGGGGTCACTGTGGCACTCGCCACTTTGAAACTGACCTGGAAGACAAATGATCCTGTTTGGGTGGATCAGTGGCCCCTGGAGCAGAAAAAATTGAGTGCATTGAAAAAGTTGGTCCAAGAACAGCTGCAAAAGGGACACATCAAACCAACAAACAGCCCATGGAATTCCCCAGTGTTTGTCATTCACAAGAAAACTTCAGGGTCTTGGAGACTGCTTCATGATCTCAGGAAAATCAACGAGGTCATCGAGGACATGGGGCCACTGCAGCTTGGGCTTCCATCTCTCTCGATGATCCCAAGGGACTGGTCGCTTGTGATCATTGATCTCAAGGACTGTTTTTTCAGCATTCCACTTCATCCAGATGATGCCCCACGCTTTGCATTTTCTGTTCCAAGCATCAACAGAGAAGAACCTTTGCAGAGATACCACTGGACGGTTCTTCCTCAGGGACTCAAAAACTCTCCAAGCATTTGCCAATGGTACGTGGCCCAAGCTTTGCATCCAGCACGAGAAAAACATCCAAAAGCAAAAATTATCCATTATATGGATGATTTGCTCATTGCAGCGCCAACAAAACAAGAGGTGCAAGAAGTTCGCGACTGTGTGATTGCGCAGGTGCAAAAAGCAGGACTGGAAATTAGTACACCAAAAATACAGGAAATTGCACCTTGGAAATACCTGGGGTGGAAGATCACGAAACAAACAATAAGGCCACAGAAACTGGAAATCAATACAAAGATCACCAATCTCCAGGATTTGCAACAGCTTTTGGGGGAGATCAACTGGATGAGACCGATCCTGGGAATCACCAATGACGACATCTCATCGTTGCTTGATCTTTTGAGAGGGGACAATAACATCAAATCTCCCAGAACTCTGACGCCTGAAGCAAAAAAGGACCTTGAAAAGATCACAGACATGATTCAGCAGAGACAAGCACATCGCTTTGTAGAATCATTGCCTTTTCATTTAGCAGTGTTGGGGGAAACAGCACAGTTATATGGGTTGGTTTTCCAATGGGATTTGTCTCAAATGGACCCTCTTTTGTTGATAGAGTGGGTTTTTTTAGCTTACAGGCCCTCAAAAACAATTCTAACGGATCTAGAAATGGTAGCACAGATTATCATTAAGGCGAGAACCAGGTTGTTGACAATGTCAGGCAGAGATTTCTCAGTTATTCATGTTCCTTTGAAAAAAGTATATTTTGAATGGGCGATGCAGAAATCACAGGATTTTGCAATTGCTTTGTTAGGTTATCCAGGAATTTGTACTGTTCATTTTCCAGCTCACAGGATGCTGAATGCGAAAGTAAGTCTCAGAGAAAAGCCAAAAATAAGCCAGGAACCAGTGGATGGGATGACAGTGTTCACCGATGGTTCAGGAAAAACTCATAAATCAGTAGTTACATGGCAAAATTCTAAAACAGGGGAGTGGGAATCAGACATAAAAATGGTACAGGGTTCACCACAAATTGTAGAATTGGCAGCAGTTGTCAGGGTTTTTCAATTGTTTCGGGAACCTCTCAATCTGGTCACAGATTCAGCATATGTTGCAAATGTGGTCAGACGGTTGGAGGGATCACTTTTGAAACACACTGACAATGAAATTTTATATTCATATCTGTCATGCATGAGAACAATTTTGGAAAACAGAGAACACAAATATTTTGTTACACATATCAGGGCACACTCATCACTCCCAGGGTTCTTAGCAGAGGGAAATGCTCAAGCAGACAAACTCACAATGACCATATCTCAGACATTGCCGGATATTTTTGAGCAGGCAAAATTGAGCCATGCATTTTTCCATCAGAATGCACAGGCATTGGTGGAATCCTTTCGCCTCTCCAAAAGTCAGGCGAGGGAGATCATCAATGCTTGTCCAGACTGTCAGCTTGTGCAGCCTCCTGCGTCTACAGGAGCTGTCAATCCAAGGGGATTGCAGAGTCTTCAGCTCTGGCAGGCTGATGTCACAAAATACCCATCTTTTGGGAGGCTCAAAAATATCCATGTTTCAGTTGACACATTTTCAGGGGCAATTTTTGCATCATTACATACAGGGGAAACCGCAGAACATGCCTGCAGACACTTTTTGCAAGCTTTCGCATCACTCGGGGTGCCACAAGAAATAAAAACAGATAATGGTCCGACTTATACAGGCAAAGTGCTTGACAAATTTTTGAAAAAATGGGGAGTGAAACACATTTTTGGTATTCCTTATTCTCCCACAAGTCAAGCAATCATTGAAAGAACACATCACACCCTGAAATCCCTTTTGGATAAACAGAAAAGGGGAGAGGCAGGTTCAACACCTTATATGCGGCTGAACAAAGCTCTGTATGTATTGAATTTTTTAAATGGTTCTTTCTCAGAGCCCACACCACCAATTGTTAGGCATTTTACAAACAGTACACAAGCAAAGTTAAGGGAAAATCCTTTGGTTTTGATCAGAAATCCGGAATCAGGACAAATTGAAGGTCCATTTACATTAATAACTTGGGGCAAGGGTTTCGCTTGTGTTTCCACAGAGCGAGGACCGAAGTGGGTGTCGGCGAGGCACGTGAAACCTTTCCGGGTGCAGACGCAGGTGGACGTGGACCCGAGGAGCAAAGAAGAGAGCACGCAGACGGAGGCAGACAAGGACGCTGCAGACGTCTCGTCAGACAACAATTAATTATTCAGAGACTTGGGGTTTTTCGGGGAAATTAAGTGTCATTTAAATATTGCTGCATTGCAGGGTTTTTCACAAAGGTTGGGGACATGGACATGAAGTTTAGACAGGTAGTGTTCATGTGTCTCATTTTCTTGTCCGTTGCTTCGGACAATGAGACAGATTTTCCCATGAAACAACCAAGGGAAAATGTGTGGGAAACTTTGGCAAAGGCAGCGGGTCTGGACAGTATTTGCCTGACTCATTCAAAGCCAGGGAAACCATTTTCAACATGTTTGGTAGGTGTACCAGTGAAGGAGTGGCCAATTCCAAAAAATATTCCTCTAAAGGTTTTAAAAACCTTTTCGGATCCTGTGGAAGGGTGGCATGTTTGGACACCATACCTTCCTGTGGCTCACCTGGAACCTCCAGAACTAGACATTTTTGGGTCAACAAAAATGAAATATTGCATCAAATTTGATCCAGTGGGAGTGGCAAAGACAGATAATCATACAATAGATGTCACTCCAAATCTATCTTTTTATAAAAATGCATCATCTTGGTGCAATTACACCAAGGCGACAAGCAAAGCATCCCTTCAACACCCAGTCACTTTACCGAAGGGAGTGTTTTTGATTTGCGGGGACAGAGTTTGGCCTGCTATCCCCGCAAAAATCAAGGGCGGTCCATGCAGCATTGGGGAACTCTCATTGATTGCACCTGATTTGAAAACTTTAAAGGAGCAGACACGCAGGGAAGAAAGATCCCTTGATCAATACAGTCCAAATTGTGATGATGATGTTTATACCTGGGACAAGGCTCGGAGAATTGCAGTTGCAATTTTCTCGCCCCAAACAGCATCGGGGGTGGCCTTGACACAATTGGACCACATAGCTTGCTGGTTGAGCAAACACAGTCGTGCCATTTCGTCTGCACTGAGTGACATGTTAACAGATATCAGCAGTGCAAGACAGGCAGTGCTTCAAAACAGAGCGGCAATTGATTATTTGCTGCTGTCACATGGGCACGGATGTGAAGAGTTTGAGGGGATGTGCTGCATGAACTTGTCAGATCATTCAAAATCCATTCATGAAAATATAAAACAAATAGAAAGTAGTATCACCAAGCTGAAAAAAGTAACAGGGTCCTGGTGGGATGATTTCTTTAACCTTTTTGATCTCTCACCAGTATGGAAAGAAATTTTGAAAGTAATATCATATATTCTTATAGGGCTTGTAGTTCTTCTGCTTGTCATGCCATGCATTTTCATGTGTATTCGAAGGGCCTTGAACAAAGTGGCAAAGCAGGTGTTTTTGGTTCAAACAGGGAGGGGAGATGTGGGAACTCAAAATGCCTCTCAGACATTTTTAGAGGCTCCAGGCCGTGGTCAGACGCAGTCTGGACCCCAGCAGGCAGCTGGATTTAGCTGTGATTTCGAGTTTGAACCATGGAATGAATTACCAACTTTGAAGGTAGAACAAGCAGTCACAAAGTGCTAGATAATATAGTAAATGTAGTCACAAAGTAGGGGGAAATATTTTTTGATAGTGTACAGGGGGGTTTTAGTGCATGTACAGGGGGGTTTTTACTTTGTACATGGGGGTCAGAAGTTCTAAGATGGAGGAAAGTGGGCTGAACCCATCCTCCTTCTTTCTTCTTCCTTGCCTCCATGTTCTTGGTGATGTTGGCACTCACAGATTGGTTTAGAATAGAAAAACACTTGGTAACGTAGGTAATAGGTATTGGGGGATAATTGTAAACATGTTATACGTAATATATCTTATAAAAGATAGCAGCAGCCCTGGGCGGGGAGAGAGGAGAAGAAGACACCGGACAGTCAGGGTGTCAGGAGTGTGTGCCTCTCTGCCTGGGCCGCTGACCAAAGGGCCGCAGCCCGAGAACTTAATCTGTTAGATAACTAGCAATAAAACATCTTGAGACCGAACAAGAAGAGACTGTGGAGTTTTCCTTTGGGAACGCGGGTTGGAGGAGAAGCTCTACCACCACACAGGAACCCCAGCCAAACCCGGGGTTCCGACAGGCTGAAGCAGCGCTTCGGAGCGAAGGGCTGCCGCTCCGCTGTTGTGTGCGCGAAGCAGCCGCTTCTCCTGCTCCGGGAGCCGGACAGAGCGGTAGCTTGCACGAGGGCGAAGAACATTGCCGCAGGCAGACGACATTGTGTGCACAGCTTTGCGACTGCTAGAGGACGGTGGCTAAAGCTCCCTGCCTCTTCAATGCACTGCTGGCATGCTTTATTGAAGGTGTTCCGAGACAACTTTCCTGGGTTTTGACTTCGTCCTGATGCAGCCCCTCCTGGGAAATTGGTGCTCGTCCCAGAAGGCTCGAGATGCAGAAAACTCGATGGCAGCTGCAGAAATGAAGGACTCTGTTGAAGTGTGGTGAAGCAAGAACAAAGCCAGCGCCTTGTGTTTGGGAGTCAGCAGCTGCTGGACTTTTTCGATTGCTTTCACTGTGCACTGAATGCCAGGACGGCACGTGCACGTTAAAACAACGAGCTGCGCAAGAGTAATCGAAAGATCACGGCCGTCAGAAAGCAGCTCATATATTGCCCTGGGAAGAGTACTGTTTTTGGAGTGTGCAGTAAAATCGTGTTTCTGGACAAGGGAGGCATAAGTGCGCTGCGCTCCTAAGCTATCTCCCTGCGAGACACAATGCCAAAGCTTTTCGCTATGATGCAGTCTAGTTGCAGACGCACACTACGGCTCTCCGGAGCTGTCCGAAGCCAAGCGCCGGTGGCCGGCGTCTTTCGGCTGAAGCAGCGCTTCGGAGCGTAGGGCTGCCGCTCCGCTGTTGTGTGCGCGAAGCAGCCGCTTCTCCTGCTCCGCGAGCCGGACAGAGCAGTAGCTTGCACGAGGGCGAAGAACGTTGCCGCAGGCAGACGACATTGTGTGCACAGCTTTGCGACTGCTAGAGGACGGTGGCTAAAGTTACCTGCCTTTTCAATGCACTGCTGGCATGCTTTATTGAAGGTGTTCCGAGACACCTTTCCTGGGTTTTGACTTCGTCCTGATGCAGCCCCTCCTGGGAAATTGGTGCTCGTCCCAGAAGGCTCGAGATGCAGAAAACTCGATGGCAGCTGCAGAAATGAAGGACTCTGTTGAAGTGTGGTGAAGCAAGAACAAAGCCAGCGCCTTGTGTTTGGGAGTCAGCAGCTGCTGGACTTTTTCGATTGCTTTCACTGTGCACTGAATGCCAGGACGGCACGTGCACGTTAAAACAACGAGCTGCGCAAGAGTAATCGAAAGATCACGGCCATCAGAAAGCAGCTTGTATATTGCCCTGGGAAGAGTACTGTTTTTGGAGTGTGCAGTAAAATCGTGTTTCTGGACAAGGGAGGCATAAGTGCGCTGCGCTCCTAAGCTATCTCCCTGCGAGACACACTGCCAAAGCTTTTCGCTATGATGCAGTCTAGTTGCACACGCACACTACGGCTCTCCGGAGCTGTCCGAAGTCAAGCGCCGGTGGCCGGCGTCTTTCGGCTGAAGCAGCGCTTCGGAGCGTAGGGCTGCCGCTCCGTTGCTGTGTGCGCGAAGCAGCCGCTTCTCCTGCTCCGGGAGCCGGACAGAGCGGTAGCTTGTACGAGGGCGAAGAACGTTGCCGCAGGGAGACGACATTGTGTGCACAGCCTTGCGACTGCTAGACGACGGTGGCTAAAGCTCCCTGCCTTTTCAATGCACTGCTGGCATGCTTTATTGAAGGTGTTCCGAGACAACTTTCCTGGGTTTTGACTTCGTCCTGATGCAGCCCCTCCTGGGAAATTGGTGCTCGTCCCAGAAGGCTCGAGATGCAGAAAACTCGATGGCAGCTGCAGAAATGAAGGACTCTGTTGAAGTGTGGAGAAGCAAGAACGTAGACAGCGCCTTGTGTTTGGGAGTCAGCAGCTGCTGGACTTTTGCGATTGCTTTCACTGTGCACTGAATTCCAGGAAGGCACGTGCACTCTGCAACAACGAGCTGAGCAAGAGTAATCGAAAGATCACGGCCGTCAGAAAGCAGCTTGTATATTGCCCTGGGAAGAGTACTGTTTTTGGAGTGTGCAGTAAAATCGTGTTTTTGGACAAGGGAGGCATAAGTGCGCTGCGCTCCTAAGCTATCTCCCTGCGAGACACACTGCCAAAGCTTTTCGCTATGATGCAGTCTAGTGCAGACGCACACTACGGCTCTCCGGAGCTGTCCGAAGCCAAGCGCCGGTGGCCGGCGTCTTTCGGCTGAAGCAGCGCTTCGGAGCGTAGGGCTGCCGCTCCGCTGTTGTGTGCGCGAAGCAGCCGCTTCTCCTGCTCCGGGAGCCGGACAGAGCGGTAGCTTGCACGAGGGCGAAGAACGAAGCCGCAGAGCACCGGGCTTCTGCACGCACCCTAAGGACTGCTAGAGGACGGTGGTGGCCGCTCGCCTGCCTCTTCAATTCTTTTCTAGCATCCTTATGGAAGGTGTTCCAGGGCAAATTCGCTGAGTTTTGAATTCCTCCTGATGCAGCCCCTCGTGGGAAACTCGTGCTCGTCCTCTGAGTCTCCGACATGCAGAGACCTCGATGGCAACTGCAGAAATGAAGGGCTGCGTTGAGTCGTCGAGTAGCAAGAACATAGCCAGCGCCTTGTGTTTGGGAGTCAGCAGCTGCTGGACTTTTGCGATTGCTTTCACTGTGCACTGAATTCCAGGACGGCATGTGCACGTTACAACAACGAGCTGCGCAAGAGTAGGAAGGGAGCACGGGCATCAGAGAACATCTGGCATATTGCCCTGGGAAGAGTACTGTTTTTGGAGTGTGCAGTAAAATCGTGTTTCTGGACAAGGGAGGCATAAGTGCGCTGCGCTCCTAAGCTATCTCCCTGCGAGACACACTGCCAAAGCTTTTCGCTATGATGCAGTCTAGTGCAGACGCACACTACGGCTCTCCGGAGCTGTCCGAAGCCAAGCGCCGGTGGCCGGCGTCTTTCGGCTGAAGCAGCGCTTCGGAGCGAAGGGCTGCCGCTCCGCTGTTGTGTGCGCGAAGCAGCCGCTTCTCCTGCTCCGGGAGCCGGACAGAGCGGTAGCTTGCACGAGGGCGAAGAACGTTGCCGCAGGCAGACGACATTGTGTGCACAGCTTTGCGACTGCTAGAGGACGGTGGCTAAAGCTCCCTGCCTCTTCAATGCACTGCTGGCATGCTTTATTGAAGGTGTTCCGAGACAACTTTCCTGGGTTTTGACTTCGTCCTGATGCAGCCCCTCCTGGGAAATTGGTGCTCGTCCCAGAAGGCTCGAGATGCAGAAAACTCGATGGCAGCTGCAGAAATGAAGGACTCTGTTGAAGTGTGGAGAAGCAAGAACGTAGACAGCGCCTTGTGTTTGGGAGTCAGCAGCTGCTGGACTTTTGCGATTGCTTTCACTGTGCACTGAATTCCAGGAAGGCACGTGCACTCTGCAACAACGAGCTGAGCAAGAGTAATCGAAAGATCACGGCCGTCAGAAAGCAGCTTGTATATTGCCCTGGGAAGAGTACTGTTTTTGGAGTGTGCAGTAAAATCGTGTTTTTGGACAAGGGAGGCATAAGTGCGCTGCGCTCCTAAGCTATCTCCCTGCGAGACACACTGCCAAAGCTTTTCGCTATGATGCAGTCTAGTGCAGACGCACACTACGGCTCTCCGGAGCTGTCCGAAGCCAAGCGCCGGTGGCCGGCGTCTTTCGGCTGAAGCAGCGCTTCGGAGCGTAGGGCTGCCGCTCCGCTGTTGTGTGCGCGAAGCAGCCGCTTCTCCTGCTCCGGGAGCCGGACAGAGCGGTAGCTTGCACGAGGGCGAAGAACGAAGCCGCAGAGCACCGGGCTTCTGCGCGCACCCTAAGGACTGCTAGAGGACGGTGGTGGCCGCTCGCCTGCCTCTTCAATTCTTTTCTAGCATCCTTATGGAAGGTGTTCCAGGGCAAATTCCCTGAGTTTTGAATTCCTCCTGATGCAGCCCCTCGTGGGAAACTCGTGCTCGTCCTCTGAGTCTCCGACATGCAGAGACCTCGATGGCAACTGCAGAAATGAAGGGCTGCGTTGAGTCGTCGAGTAGCAAGAACATAGCCAGCGCCTTGTGTTTGGGAGTCAGCAGCTGCTGGACTTTTGCGATTGCCTTCACTGTGCACTGAATTCCAGAACGGCATGTGCACGTTACAACAACGAGCTGGGCAAGAGTAGGAAGGGAGCACGGGCATCAGAGAACATCTGGCATATTGCCCTGGGAAGAGTACTGTTTTTGGAGTGTGCAGTAAAATCGTGTTTCTGGACAAGGGAGGCATAAGTGCGCTGCGCTCCTAAGCTATCTCCCTGCGAGACACACTGCCAAAGCTTTTCGCTATGATGCAGTCTAGTGCAGACGCACACTACGGCTCTCCGGAGCTGTCCGAAGCCAAGCGCCGGTGGCCGGCGTCTTTCGGCTGAAGCAGCGCTTCGGAGCGAAGGGCTGCCGCTCCGCTGTTGTGTGCGCGAAGCAGCCGCTTCTCCTGCTCCGGGAGCCGGACAGAGCGGTAGCTTGCACGAGGGCGAAGAACGTTGCCGCAGGCAGACGACATTGTGTGCACAGCTTTGCGACTGCTAGAGGACGGTGGCTAAAGCTCCCTGCCTCTTCAATGCACTGCTGGCATGCTTTATTGAAGGTGTTCCGAGACAACTTTCCTGGGTTTTGACTTCGTCCTGATGCAGCCCCTCCTGGGAAATTGGTGCTCGTCCCAGAAGGCTCGAGATGCAGAAAACTCGATGGCAGCTGCAGAAATGAAGGACTCTGTTGAAGTGTGGTGAAGCAAGAACAAAGCCAGCGCCTTGTGTTTGGGAGTCAGCAGCTGCTGGACTTTTTCGATTGCTTTCACTGTGCACTGAATGCCAGGACGGCACGTGCACGTTAAAACAACGAGCTGCGCAAGAGTAATCGAAAGATCACGGCCATCAGAAAGCAGCTTGTATATTGCCCTGGGAAGAGTACTGTTTTTGGAGTGTGCAGTAAAATCGTGTTTCTGGACAAGGGAGGCATAAGTGCGCTGCGCTCCTAAGCTATCTCCCTGCGAGACACACTGCCAAAGCTTTTCGCTATGATGCAGTCTAGTTGCAGACGCACACTACGGCTCTCCGGAGCTGTCCGAAGCCAAGCGCCGGTGGCCGGCGTCTTTCGGCTGAAGCAGCGCTTCGGAGCGTAGGGCTGCCGCTCCGCTGTTGTGTGCGCGAAGCAGCCGCTTCTCCTGCTCCGGGAGCCGGACAGAGCGGTAGCTTGTACGAGGGCGAAGAACGTTGCCGCAGGGAGACGACATTGTGTGCACAGCCTTGCGACTGCTAGACGACGGTGGCTAAAGCTCCCTGCCTTTTCAATGCACTGCTGGCATGCTTTATTGAAGGTGTTCCGAGACAACTTTCCTGGGTTTTGACTTCGTCCTGATGCAGCCCCTCCTGGGAAATTGGTGCTCGTCCCAGAAGGCTCGAGATGCAGAAAACTCGATGGCAGCTGCAGAAATGAAGGACTCTGTTGAAGTGTGGAGAAGCAAGAACGTAGACAGCGCCTTGTGTTTGGGAGTCAGCAGCTGCTGGACTTTTTCGATTGCTTTCACTGTGCACTGAATTCCAGGAAGGCACGTGCACTCTGCAACAACGAGCTGAGCAAGAGTAATCGAAAGATCACGGCCGTCAGAAAGCAGCTTGTATATTGCCCTGGGAAGAGTACTGTTTTTGGAGTGTGCAGTAAAATCGTGTTTCTGGACAAGGGAGGCATAAGTGCGCTGCGCTCCTAAGCTATCTCCCTGCGAGACACACTGCCAAAGCTTTTCGCTATGATGCAGTCTAGTGCAGACGCACACTACGGCTCTCCGGAGCTGTCCGAAGCCAAGCGCCGGTGGCCGGCGTCTTTCGGCTGAAGCAGCGCTTCGGAGCGTAGGGCTGCCGCTCCGCTGTTGTGTGCGCGAAGCAGCCGCTTCTCCTGCTCCGGGAGCCGGACAGAGCGGTAGCTTGCACGAGGGCGAAGAACGAAGCCGCAGAGCACCGGGCTTCTGCGCGCACCCTAAGGACTGCTAGAGGACGGTGGTGGCCGCTCGCCTGCCTCTTCAATTCTTTTCTAGCATCCTTATGGAAGGTGTTCCAGGGCAAATTCCCTGAGTTTTGAATTCCTCCTGATGCAGCCCCTCGTGGGAAACTCGTGCTCGTCCTCTGAGTCTCCGACATGCAGAGACCTCGATGGCAACTGCAGAAATGAAGGGCTGCGTTGAGTCGTCGAGTAGCAAGAACATAGCCAGCGCCTTGTGTTTGGGAGTCAGCAGCTGCTGGACTTTTGCGATTGCTTTCACTGTGCACTGAATTCCAGGACGGCATGTGCACGTTACAACAACGAGCTGGGCAAGAGTAGGAAGGGAGCACGGGCATCAGAGAACATCTGGCATATTGCCCTGGGAAGAGTACTGTTTTTGGAGTGTGCAGTAAAATCGTGTTTCTGGACAAGGGAGGCATAAGTGCGCTGCGCTCCTAAGCTATCTCCCTGCGAGACACACTGCCAAAGCTTTTCGCTATGATGCAGTCTAGTGCAGACGCACACTACGGCTCTCCGGAGCTGTCCGAAGCCAAGCGCCGGTGGCCGGCGTCTTTCGGCTGAAGCAGCGCTTCGGAGCGAAGGGCTGCCGCTCCGCTGTTGTGTGCGCGAAGCAGCCGCTTCTCCTGCTCCGGGAGCCGGACAGAGCGGTAGCTTGCACGAGGGCGAAGAACGTTGCCGCAGGCAGACGACATTGTGTGCACAGCTTTGCGACTGCTAGAGGACGGTGGCTAAAGCTTCCTGCCTCTTCAATGCACTGCTGGCATGCTTTATTGAAGGTGTTCCGAGACAACTTTCCTGGGTTTTGACTTCGTCCTGATGCAGCCCCTCCTGGGAAATTGGTGCTCGTCCCAGAAGGCTCGAGATGCAGAAAACTCGATGGCAGCTGCAGAAATGAAGGACTCTGTTGAAGTGTGGAGAAGCAAGAACAAAGCCAGCGCCTTGTGTTTGGGAGTCAGCAGCTGCTGGACTTTTGCGATTGCTTTCACTGTGCACTGAATGCCAGGACGGCACGTGCACGTTAAAACAACGAGCTGCGCAAGAGTAATCGAAAGATCACGGCCGTCAGAAAGCAGCTTATATATTGCCCTGGGAAGAGTACTGTTTTTGGAGTGTGCAGTAAAATCGTGTTTCTGGACAAGGGAGGCATAAGTGCGCTGCGCTCCTAAGCTATCTCCCTGCGAGACACACTGCCAAAGCTTTTCGCTATGATGCAGTCTAGTTGCAGACGCACACTACGGCTCTCCGGAGCTGTCCGAAGCCAAGCGCCGGTGGCCGGCGTCTTTCGGCTGAAGCAGCGCTTCGGAGCGTAGGGCTGCCGCTCCGCTGTTGTGTGCGCGAAGCAGCCGCTTCTCCTGCTCCGGGAGCCGGACAGAGCGGTAGCTTGCACGAGGGCGAAGAACGAAGCCGCAGAGCACCGGGCTTCTGCGCGCACCCTAAGGACTGCTAGAGGACGGTGGTGGCCGCTCGCCTGCCTCTTCAATTCTTTTCTAGCATCCTTATGGAAGGTGTTCCAGGGCAAATTCGCTGAGTTTTGAATTCCTCCTGATGCAGCCCCTCGTGGGAAACTCGTGCTCGTCCTCTGAGTCTCCGACATGCAGAGACCTCGATGGCAACTGCAGAAATGAAGGGCTGCGTTGAGTCGTCGAGTAGCAAGAACATAGCCAGCGCCTTGTGTTTGGGAGTCAGCAGCTGCTGGACTTTTGCGATTGCTTTCACTGTGCACTGAATTCCAGGACGGCATGTGCACGTTACAACAACGAGCTGGGCAAGAGTAGGAAGGGAGCACGGGCATCAGAGAGCATCTGGCATATTGCCCTGGGAAGAGTACTGTTTTTGGAGTGTGCAGTAAAATCGTGTTTCTGGACAAGGGAGGCATAAGTGCGCTGCGCTCCTAAGCTATCTCCCTGCGAGACACACTGCCAAAGCTTTTCGCTAGGATGCAGTCTAGTTGCACACGCACACTACGGCTCTCCGGAGCTGTCCGAAGCCAAGCGCCGGTGGCCGGCGTCTTTCGGCTGAAGCAGCGCTTCGGAGCGTAGGGCTGCCGCTCCGCTGTTGTGTGCGCGAAGCAGCCGCTTCTCCTGCTCCGGGAGCCGGACAGAGCGGTAGCTTGTACGAGGGCGAAGAACGTTGCCGCAGGGAGACGACATTGTGTGCACAGCCTTGCGACTGCTAGACGACGGTGGCTAAAGCTCCCTGCCTTTTCAATGCACTGCTGGCATGCTTTATTGAAGGTGTTCCGAGACAACTTTCCTGGGTTTTGACTTCGTCCTGATGCAGCCCCTCCTGGGAAATTGGTGCTCGTCCCAGAAGGCTCGAGATGCAGAAAACACGATGGCAGCTGCAGAAATGAAGGACTCTGTTGAAGTGTGGAGAAGCAAGAACGTAGACAGCGCCTTGTGTTTGGGAGTCAGCAGCTGCTGGACTTTTGCGATTGCTTTCACTGTGCACTGAATTCCAGGAAGGCACGTGCACTCTGCAACAACGAGCTGAGCAAGAGTAATCGAAAGATCACGGCCGTCAGAAAGCAGCTTGTATATTGCCCTGGGAAGAGTACTGTTTTTGGAGTGTGCAGTAAAATCGTGTTTCTGGACAAGGGAGGCATAAGTGCGCTGCGCTCCTAAGCTATCTCCCTGCGAGACACACTGCCAAAGCTTTTCGCTATGATGCAGTCTAGTGCAGACGCACACTACGGCTCTCCGGAGCTGTCCGAAGCCAAGCGCCGGTGGCCGGCGTCTTTCGGCTGAAGCAGCGCTTCGGAGCGTAGGGCTGCCGCTCCGCTGTTGTGTGCGCGAAGCAGCCGCTTCTCCTGCTCCGGGAGCCGGACAGAGCGGTAGCTTGCACGAGGGCGAAGAACGAAGCCGCAGAGCACCGGGCTTCTGCGCGCACCCTAAGGACTGCTAGAGGACGGTGGTGGCCGCTCGCCTGCCTCTTCAATTCTTTTCTAGCATCCTTATGGAAGGTGTTCCAGGGCAAATTCGCTGAGTTTTGAATTCCTCCTGATGCAGCCCCTCGTGGGAAACTCGTGCTCGTCCTCTGAGTCTCCGACATGCAGAGACCTCGATGGCAACTGCAGAAATGAAGGGCTGCGTTGAGTCGTCGAGTAGCAAGAACATAGCCAGCGCCTTGTGTTTGGGAGTCAGCAGCTGCTGGACTTTTGCGATTGCTTTCACTGTGCACTGAATTCCAGGACGGCATGTGCACGTTACAACAACGAGCTGGGCAAGAGTAGGAAGGGAGCACGGGCATCAGAGAACATCTGGCATATTGCCCTGGGAAGAGTACTGTTTTTGGAGTGTGCAGTAAAATCGTGTTTCTGGACAAGGGAGGCATAAGTGCGCTGCGCTCCTAAGCTATCTCCCTGCGAGACACACTGCCAAAGCTTTTCGCTATCATGCAGTCTAGTGCAGACGCACACTACGGCTCTCCGGAGCTGTCCGAAGCCAAGCGCCGGTGGCCGGCGTCTTTCGGCTGAAGCAGCGCTTCGGAGCGAAGGGCTGCCGCTCCGCTGTTGTGTGCGCGAAGCAGCCGCTTCTCCTGCTCCGGGAGCCGGACAGAGCGGTAGCTTGCACGAGGGCGAAGAACGTTGCCGCAGGCAGACGACATTGTGTGCACAGCTTTGCGACTGCTAGAGGACGGTGGCTAAAGCTCCCTGCCTCTTCAATGCACTGCTGGCATGCTTTATTGAAGGTGTTCCGAGACAACTTTCCTGGGTTTTGACTTCGTCCTGATGCAGCCCCTCCTGGGAAATTGGTGCTCGTCCCAGAAGGCTCGAGATGCAGAAAACTCGATGGCAGCTGCAGAAATGAAGGACTCTGTTGAAGTGTGGTGAAGCAAGAACAAAGCCAGCGCCTTGTGTTTGGGAGTCAGCAGCTGCTGGACTTTTGCGATTGCTTTCACTGTGCACTGAATGCCAGGACGGCACGTGCACGTTAAAACAACGAGCTGCGCAAGAGTAATCGAAAGATCACGGCCATCAGAAAGCAGCTTGTATATTGCCCTGGGAAGAGTACTGTTTTTGGAGTGTGCAGTAAAATCGTGTTTCTGGACAAGGGAGGCATAAGTGCGCTGCGCTCCTAAGCTATCTCCCTGCGAGACACACTGCCAAAGCTTTTCGCTATGATGCAGTCTAGTTGCAGACGCACACTACGGCTCTCCGGAGCTGTCCGAAGCCAAGCGCCGGTGGCCGGCGTCTTTCGGCTGAAGCAGCGCTTCGGAGCGTAGGGCTGCCGCTCCGCTGTTGTGTGCGCGAAGCAGCCGCTTCTCCTGCTCCGGGAGCCGGACAGAGCGGTAGCTTGTACGAGGGCGAAGAACGTTGCCGCAGGGAGACGACATTGTGTGCACAGCCTTGCGACTGCTAGACGACGGTGGCTAAAGCTCCCTGCCTTTTCAATGCACTGCTGGCATGCTTTATTGAAGGTGTTCCGAGACAACTTTCCTGGGTTTTGACTTCGTCCTGATGCAGCCCCTCCTGGGAAATTGGTGCTCGTCCCAGAAGGCTCGAGATGCAGAAAACTCGATGGCAGCTGCAGAAATGAAGGACTCTGTTGAAGTGTGGAGAAGCAAGAACGTAGACAGCGCCTTGTGTTTGGGAGTCAGCAGCTGCTGGACTTTTGCGATTGCTTTCACTGTGCACTGAATTCCAGGAAGGCACGTGCACTCTGCAACAACGAGCTGAGCAAGAGTAATCGAAAGATCACGGCCGTCAGAAAGCAGCTTGTATATTGCCCTGGGAAGAGTACTGTTTTTGGAGTGTGCAGTAAAATCGTGTTTCTGGACAAGGGAGGCATAAGTGCGCTGCGCTCCTAAGCTATCTCCCTGCGAGACACACTGCCAAAGCTTTTCGCTATGATGCAGTCTAGTGCAGACGCACACTACGGCTCTCCGGAGCTGTCCGAAGCCAAGCGCCGGTGGCCGGCGTCTTTCGGCTGAAGCAGCGCTTCGGAGCGTAGGGCTGCCGCTCCGCTGTTGTGTGCGCGAAGCAGCCGCTTCTCCTGCTCCGGGAGCCGGACAGAGCGGTAGCTTGCACGAGGGCGAAGAACGAAGCCGCAGAGCACCGGGCTTCTGCGCGCACCCTAAGGACTGCTAGAGGACGGTGGTGGCCGCTCGCCTGCCTCTTCAATTCTTTTCTAGCATCCTTATGGAAGGTGTTCCAGGGCAAATTCGCTGAGTTTTGAATTCCTCCTGATGCAGCCCCTCGTGGGAAACTCGTGCTCGTCCTCTGAGTCTCCGACATGCAGAGACCTCGATGGCAACTGCAGAAATGAAGGGCTGCGTTGAGTCGTCGAGTAGCAAGAACATAGCCAGCGCCTTGTGTTTGGGAGTCAGCAGCTGCTGGACTTTTGCGATTGCTTTCACTGTGCACTGAATTCCAGGACGGCATGTGCACGTTACAACAACGAGCTGGGCAAGAGTAGGAAGGGAGCACGGGCATCAGAGAGCATCTGGCATATTGCCCTGGGAAGAGTACTGTTTTTGGAGTGTGCAGTAAAATCGTGTTTCTGGACAAGGGAGGCATAAGTGCGCTGCGCTCCTAAGCTATCTCCCTGCGAGACACACTGCCAAAGCTTTTCGCTATGATGCAGTCTAGTGCAGACGCACACTACGGCTCTCCGGAGCTGTCCGAAGCCAAGCGCCGGTGGCCGGCGTCTTTCGGCTGAAGCAGCGCTTCGGAGCGAAGGGCTGCCGCTCCGCTGTTGTGTGCGCGAAGCAGCCGCTTCTCCTGCTCCGGGAGCCGGACAGAGCGGTAGCTTGCACGAGGGCGAAGAACGTTGCCGCAGGCAGACGACATTGTGTGCACAGCTTTGCGACTGCTAGAGGACGGTGGCTAAAGCTCCCTGCCTCTTCAATGCACTGCTGGCATGCTTTATTGAAGGTGTTCCGAGACAACTTTCCTGGGTTTTGACTTCGTCCTGATGCAGCCCCTCCTGGGAAATTGGTGCTCGTCCCAGAAGGCTCGAGATGCAGAAAACTCGATGGCAGCTGCAGAAATGAAGGACTCTGTTGAAGTGTGGTGAAGCAAGAACAAAGCCAGCGCCTTGTGTTTGGGAGTCAGCAGCTGCTGGACTTTTTCGATTGCTTTCACTGTGCACTGAATGCCAGGACGGCACGTGCACGTTAAAACAACGAGCTGCGCAAGAGTAATCGAAAGATCACGGCCATCAGAAAGCAGCTTGTATATTGCCCTGGGAAGAGTACTGTTTTTGGAGTGTGCAGTAAAATCGTGTTTCTGGACAAGGGAGGCATAAGTGCGCTGCGCTCCTAAGCTATCTCCCTGCGAGACACACTGCCAAAGCTTTTCGCTATGATGCAGTCTAGTTGCACACGCACACTACGGCTCTCCGGAGCTGTCCGAAGCCAAGCGCCGGTGGCCGGCGTCTTTCGGCTGAAGCAGCGCTTCGGAGCGTAGGGCTGCCGCTCCGCTGTTGTGTGCGCGAAGCAGCCGCTTCTCCTGCTCCGGGAGCCGGACAGAGCGGTAGCTTGTACGAGGGCGAAGAACGTTGCCGCAGGGAGACGACATTGTGTGCACAGCCTTGCGACTGCTAGACGACGGTGGCTAAAGCTCCCTGCCTTTTCAATGCACTGCTGGCATGCTTTATTGAAGGTGTTCCGAGACAACTTTCCTGGGTTTTGACTTCGTCCTGATGCAGCCCCTCCTGGGAAATTGGTGCTCGTCCCAGAAGGCTCGAGATGCAGAAAACTCGATGGCAGCTGCAGAAATGAAGGACTCTGTTGAAGTGTGGAGAAGCAAGAACGTAGACAGCGCCTTGTGTTTGGGAGTCAGCAGCTGCTGGGCTTTTGCGATTGCTTTCACTGTGCACTGAATTCCAGGAAGGCACGTGCACTCTGCAACAACGAGCTGAGCAAGAGTAATCGAAAGATCACGGCCGTCAGAAAGCAGCTTGTATATTGCCCTGGGAAGAGTACTGTTTTTGGAGTGTGCAGTAAAATCGTGTTTCTGGACAAGGGAGGCATAAGTGCGCTGCGCTCCTAAGCTATCTCCCTGCGAGACACACTGCCAAAGCTTTTCGCTATGATGCAGTCTAGTGCAGACGCACACTACGGCTCTCCGGAGCTGTCCGAAGCCAAGCGCCGGTGGCCGGCGTCTTTCGGCTGAAGCAGCGCTTCGGAGCGTAGGGCTGCCGCTCCGCTGTTGTGTGCGCGAAGCAGCCGCTTCTCCTGCTCCGGGAGCCGGACAGAGCGGTAGCTTGCACGAGGGCGAAGAACGAAGCCGCAGAGCACCGGGCTTCTGCGCGCACCCTAAGGACTGCTAGAGGACGGTGGTGGCCGCTCGCCTGCCTCTTCAATTCTTTTCTAGCATCCTTATGGAAGGTGTTCCAGGGCAAATTCGCTGAGTTTTGAATTCCTCCTGATGCAGCCCCTCGTGGGAAACTCGTGCTCGTCCTCTGAGTCTCCGACATGCAGAGACCTCGATGGCAACTGCAGAAATGAAGGGCTGCGTTGAGTCGTCGAGTAGCAAGAACATAGCCAGCGCCTTGTGTTTGGGAGTCAGCAGCTGCTGGACTTTTGCGATTGCTTTCACTGTGCACTGAATTCCAGGACGGCATGTGCACGTTACAACAACGAGCTGGGCAAGAGTAGGAAGGGAGCACGGGCATCAGAGAACATCTGGCATATTGCCCTGGGAAGAGTACTGTTTTTGGAGTGTGCAGTAAAATCGTGTTTCTGGACAAGGGAGGCATAAGTGCGCTGCGCTCCTAAGCTATCTCCCTGCGAGACACACTGCCAAAGCTTTTCGCTATGATGCAGTCTAGTGCAGACGCACACTACGGCTCTCCGGAGCTGTCCGAAGCCAAGCGCCGGTGGCCGGCGTCTTTCGGCCGAAGCAGCGCTTCGGAGCGTAGGGCTGCCGCTCCGCTGTTGTGTGCGCGAAGCAGCCGCTTCTCCTGCTCCGGGAGCCGGACAGAGCGGTAGCTTGTACGAGGGCGAAGAACGTTGCCGCAGGGAGACGACATTGTGTGCACAGCCTTGCGACTGCTAGACGACGGTGGCTAAAGCTCCCTGCCTTTTCAATGCACTGCTGGCATGCTTTATTGAAGGTGTTCCGAGACAACTTTCCTGGGTTTTGACTTCGTCCTGATGCAGCCCCTCCTGGGAAATTGGTGCTCGTCCCAGAAGGCTCGAGATGCAGAAAACTCGATGGCAGCTGCAGAAATGAAGGACTCTGTTGAAGTGTGGAGAAGCAAGAACGTAGACAGCGCCTTGTGTTTGGGAGTCAGCAGCTGCTGGACTTTTGCGATTGCTTTCACTGTGCACTGAATTCCAGGACGGCACGTGCACGTTAAAACAATGAGCTGCGCAAGAGTAATCGAAAGATCACGGCCGTCAGAAAGCAGCTTATATATTGCCCTGGGAAGAGTACTGTTTTTGGAGTGTGCAGTAAAATCGTGTTTCTGGACAAGGGAGGCATAAGTGCGCTGCGCTCCTAAGCTATCTCCCTGCGAGACACACTGCCAAAGCTTTTCGCTATGATGCAGTCTAGTTGCAGACGCACACTACGGCTCTCCGGAGCTGTCCGAAGCCAAGCGCCGGTGGCCGGCGTCTTTCGGCTGAAGCAGCGCTTCGGAGCGTAGGGCTGCCGCTCCGCTGTTGTGTGCGCGAAGCAGCCGCTTCTCCTGCTCCGGGAGCCGGACAGAGCGGTAGCTTGCACGAGGGCGAAGAACGTTGCCGCAGAGCACCGGGCTTCTGCGCGCACCCTAAGGACTGCTAGAGGACGGTGGTGGCCGCTCGCCTGCCTCTTCAATTCTTTTCTAGCATCCTTATGGAAGGTGTTCCAGGGCAAATTCGCTGAGTTTTGAATTCCTCCTGATGCAGCCCCTCGTGGGAAACTCGTGCTCGTCCTCTGAGTCTCCGACATGCAGAGACCTCGATGGCAACTGCAGAAATGAAGGGCTGCGTTGAGTCGTCGAGTAGCAAGAACATAGCCAGCGCCTTGTGTTTGGGAGTCAGCAGCTGCTGGACTTTTGCGATTGCTTTCACTGTGCACTGAATTCCAGGACGGCATGTGCACGTTACAACAACGAGCTGGGCAAGAGTAGGAAGGGAGCACGGGCATCAGAGAGCATCTGGCATATTGCCCTGGGAAGAGTACTGTTTTTGGAGTGTGCAGTAAAATCGTGTTTCTGGACAAGGGAGGCATAAGTGCGCTGCGCTCCTAAGCTATCTCCCTGCGAGACACACTGCCAAAGCTTTTCGCTAGGATGCAGTCTAGTGCAGACGCACACTACGGCTCTCCGGAGCTGTCCGAAGCCAAGCGCCGGTGGCCGGCGTCTTTCGGCTGAAGCAGCGCTTCGGAGCGTAGGGCTGCCGCTCCGCTGTTGTGTGCGCGAAGCAGCCGCTTCTCCTGCTCCGGGAGCCGGACAGAGCGGTAGCTTGCACGAGGGCGAAGAACGTTGCCGCAGGCAGACGACATTGTGTGCACAGCTTTGCGACTGCTAGAGGACGGTGGCTAAAGCTCCCTGCCTCTTCAATGCACTGCTGGCATGCTTTATTGAAGGTGTTCCGAGACAACTTTCCTGGGTTTTGACTTCGTCCTGATGCAGCCCCTCCTGGGAAATTGGTGCTCGTCCCAGAAGGCTCGAGATGCAGAAAACTCGATGGCAGCTGCAGAAATGAAGGACTCTGTTGAAGTGTGGAGAAGCAAGAACAAAGCCAGCGCCTTGTGTTTGGGAGTCAGCAGCTGCTGGACTTTTGCGATTGCTTTCACTGTGCACTGAATGCCAGGACGGCACGTGCACGTTAAAACAACGAGCTGCGCAAGAGTAATCGAAAGATCACGGCCGTCAGAAAGCAGCTTATATATTGCCCTGGGAAGAGTACTGTTTTTGGAGTGTGCAGTAAAATCGTGTTTCTGGACAAGGGACGCATAAGTGCGCTGCGCTCCTAAGCTATCTCCCTGCGAGACACACTGCCAAAGCTTTTCGCTATGATGCAGTCTAGTTGCAGACGCACACTACGGCTCTCCGGAGCTGTCCGAAGCCAAGCGCCGGTGGCCGGCGTCTTTCGGCTGAAGCAGCGCTTCGGAGCGTAGGGCTGCCGCTCCGCTGTTGTGTGCGCGAAGCAGCCGCTTCTCCTGCTCCGGGAGCCGGACAGAGCGGTAGCTTGCACGAGGGCGAAGAACGTTGCCGCAGAGCACCGGGCTTCTGCGCGCACCCTAAGGACTGCTAGAGGACGGTGGTGGCCGCTCGCCTGCCTCTTCAATTCTTTTCTAGCATCCTTATGGAAGGTGTTCCAGGGCAAATTCGCTGAGTTTTGAATTCCTCCTGATGCAGCCCCTCGTGGGAAACTCGTGCTCGTCCTCTGAGTCTCCGACATGCAGAGACCTCGATGGCAACTGCAGAAATGAAGGGCTGCGTTGAGTCGTCGAGTAGCAAGAACATAGCCAGCGCCTTGTGTTTGGGAGTCAGCAGCTGCTGGACTTTTGCGATTGCTTTCACTGTGCACTGAATTCCAGGACGGCATGTGCACGTTACAACAACGAGCTGGGCAAGAGTAGGAAGGGAGCACGGGCATCAGAGAGCATCTGGCATATTGCCCTGGGAAGAGTACTGTTTTTGGAGTGTGCAGTAAAATCGTGTTTCTGGACAAGGGAGGCATAAGTGCGCTGCGCTCCTAAGCTATCTCCCTGCGAGACACACTGCCAAAGCTTTTCGCTATGATGCAGTCTAGTGCAGACGCACACTACGGCTCTCCGGAGCTGTCCGAAGCCAAGCGCCGGTCGCCGGCGTCTTTCGGCTGAAGCAGCGCTTCGGAGCGAAGGGCTGCCGCTCCGCTGTTGTGTGCGCGAAGCAGCCGCTTCTCCTGCTCCGGGAGCCGGACAGAGCGGTAGCTTGTACGAGGGCGAAGAACGTTGCCGCAGGGAGACGACATTGTGTGCACAGCCTTGCGACTGCTAGACGACGGTGGCTAAAGCTCCCTGCCTTTTCAATGCACTGCTGGCATGCTTTATTGAAGGTGTTCCGAGACAACTTTCCTGGGTTTTGACTTCGTCCTGATGCAGCCCCTCCTGGGAAATTGGTGCTCGTCCCAGAAGGCTCGAGATGCAGAAAACTCGATGGCAGCTGCAGAAATGAAGGACTCTGTTGAAGTGTGGAGAAGCAAGAACGTAGACAGCGCCTTGTGTTTGGGAGTCAGCAGCTGCTGGACTTTTGCGATTGCTTTCACTGTGCACTGAATTCCAGGAAGGCACGTGCACTCTGCAACAACGAGCTGAGCAAGAGTAATCGAAAGATCACGGCCGTCAGAAAGCAGCTTGTATATTGCCCTGGGAAGAGTACTGTTTTTGGAGTGTGCAGTAAAATCGTGTTTCTGGACAAGGGAGGCATAAGTGCGCTGCGCTCCTAAGCTATCTCCCTGCGAGACACACTGCCAAAGCTTTTCGCTATGATGCAGTCTAGTGCAGACGCACACTACGGCTCTCCGGAGCTGTCCGAAGCCAAGCGCCGGTGGCCGGCGTCTTTCGGCTGAAGCAGCGCTTCGGAGCGTAGGGCTGCCGCTCCGCTGTTGTGTGCGCGAAGCAGCCGCTTCTCCTGCTCCGGGAGCCGGACAGAGCGGTAGCTTGCACGAGGGCGAAGAACGAAGCCGCAGAGCAACGGGCTTCTGCGCGCACCCTAAGGACTGCTAGAGGACGGTGGTGGCCGCTCGCCTGCCTCTTCAATTCTTTTCTAGCATCCTTATGGAAGGTGTTCCAGGGCAAATTCGCTGAGTTTTGAATTCCTCCTGATGCAGCCCCTCGTGGGAAACTCGTGCTCGTCCTCTGAGTCTCCGACATGCAGAGACCTCGATGGCAACTGCAGAAATGAAGGGCTGCGTTGAGTCGTCGAGTAGCAAGAACATAGCCAGCGCCTTGTGTTTGGGAGTCAGCAGCTGCTGGACTTTTGCGATTGCTTTCACTGTGCACTGAATTCCAGGACGGCATGTGCACGTTACAACAACGAGCTGGGCAAGAGTAGGAAGGGAGCACGGGCATCAGAGAACATCTGGCATATTGCCCTGGGAAGAGTACTGTTTTTGGAGTGTGCAGTAAAATCGTGTTTCTGGACAAGGGAGGCATAAGTGCGCTGCGCTCCTAAGCTATCTCCCTGCGAGACACACTGCCAAAGCTTTTCGCTATGATGCAGTCTAGTGCAGACGCACACTACGGCTCTCCGGAGCTGTCCGAAGCCAAGCGCCGGTGGCCGGCGTCTTTCGGCTGAAGCAGCGCTTCGGAGCGAAGGGCTGCCGCTCCGCTGTTGTGTGCGCGAAGCAGCCGCTTCTCCTGCTCCGGGAGCCGGACAGAGCGGTAGCTTGCACGAGGGCGAAGAACGTTGCCGCAGGCAGACGACATTGTGTGCACAGCTTTGCGACTGCTAGAGGACGGTGGCTAAAGCTCCCTGCCTCTTCAATGCACTGCTGGCATGCTTTATTGAAGGTGTTCCGAGACAACTTTCCTGGGTTTTGACTTCGTCCTGATGCAGCCCCTCCTGGGAAATTGGTGCTCGTCCCAGAAGGCTCGAGATGCAGAAAACTCGATGGCAGCTGCAGAAATGAAGGACTCTGTTGAAGTGTGGTGAAGCAAGAACAAAGCCAGCGCCTTGTGTTTGGGAGTCAGCAGCTGCTGGACTTTTTCGATTGCTTTCACTGTGCACTGAATGCCAGGACGGCACGTGCACGTTAAAACAACGAGCTGCGCAAGAGTAATCGAAAGATCACGGCCATCAGAAAGCAGCTTGTATATTGCCCTGGGAAGAGTACTGTTTTTGGAGTGTGCAGTAAAATCGTGTTTCTGGACAAGGGAGGCATAAGTGCGCTGCGCTCCTAAGCTATCTCCCTGCGAGACACACTGCCAAAGCTTTTCGCTATGATGCAGTCTAGTTGCACACGCACACTACGGCTCTCCGGAGCTGTCCGAAGCCAAGCGCCGGTGGCCGGCGTCTTTCGGCTGAAGCAGCGCTTCGGAGCGTAGGGCTGCCGCTCCGCTGTTGTGTGCGCGAAGCAGCCGCTTCTCCTGCTCCGGGAGCCGGACAGAGCGGTAGCTTGTACGAGGGCGAAGAACGTTGCCGCAGGGAGACGACATTGTGTGCACAGCCTTGCGACTGCTAGACGACGGTGGCTAAAGCTCCCTGCCTTTTCAATGCACTGCTGGCATGCTTTATTGAAGGTGTTCCGAGACAACTTTCCTGGGTTTTGACTTCGTCCTGATGCAGCCCCTCCTGGGAAATTGGTGCTCGTCCCAGAAGGCTCGAGATGCAGAAAACTCGATGGCAGCTGCAGAAATGAAGGACTCTGTTGAAGTGTGGAGAAGCAAGAACGTAGACAGCGCCTTGTGTTTGGGAGTCAGCAGCTGCTGGGCTTTTGCGATTGCTTTCACTGTGCACTGAATTCCAGGAAGGCACGTGCACTCTGCAACAACGAGCTGAGCAAGAGTAATCGAAAGATCACGGCCGTCAGAAAGCAGCTTGTATATTGCCCTGGGAAGAGTACTGTTTTTGGAGTGTGCAGTAAAATCGTGTTTCTGGACAAGGGAGGCATAAGTGCGCTGCGCTCCTAAGCTATCTCCCTGCGAGACACACTGCCAAAGCTTTTCGCTATGATGCAGTCTAGTGCAGACGCACACTACGGCTCTCCGGAGCTGTCCGAAGCCAAGCGCCGGTGGCCGGCGTCTTTCGGCTGAAGCAGCGCTTCGGAGCGTAGGGCTGCCGCTCCGCTGTTGTGTGCGCGAAGCAGCCGCTTCTCCTGCTCCGGGAGCCGGACAGAGCGGTAGCTTGCACGAGGGCGAAGAACGAAGCCGCAGAGCACCGGGCTTCTGCGCGCACCCTAAGGACTGCTAGAGGACGGTGGTGGCCGCTCGCCTGCCTCTTCAATTCTTTTCTAGCATCCTTATGGAAGGTGTTCCAGGGCAAATTCGCTGAGTTTTGAATTCCTCCTGATGCAGCCCCTCGTGGGAAACTCGTGCTCGTCCTCTGAGTCTCCGACATGCAGAGACCTCGATGGCAACTGCAGAAATGAAGGGCTGCGTTGAGTCGTCGAGTAGCAAGAACATAGCCAGCGCCTTGTGTTTGGGAGTCAGCAGCTGCTGGACTTTTGCGATTGCTTTCACTGTGCACTGAATTCCAGGACGGCATGTGCACGTTACAACAACGAGCTGGGCAAGAGTAGGAAGGGAGCACGGGCATCAGAGAACATCTGGCATATTGCCCTGGGAAGAGTACTGTTTTTGGAGTGTGCAGTAAAATCGTGTTTCTGGACAAGGGAGGCATAAGTGCGCTGCGCTCCTAAGCTATCTCCCTGCGAGACACACTGCCAAAGCTTTTCGCTATGATGCAGTCTAGTGCAGACGCACACTACGGCTCTCCGGAGCTGTCCGAAGCCAAGCGCCGGTGGCCGGCGTCTTTCGGCCGAAGCAGCGCTTCGGAGCGTAGGGCTGCCGCTCCGCTGTTGTGTGCGCGAAGCAGCCGCTTCTCCTGCTCCGGGAGCCGGACAGAGCGGTAGCTTGTACGAGGGCGAAGAACGTTGCCGCAGGGAGACGACATTGTGTGCACAGCCTTGCGACTGCTAGACGACGGTGGCTAAAGCTCCCTGCCTTTTCAATGCACTGCTGGCATGCTTTATTGAAGGTGTTCCGAGACAACTTTCCTGGGTTTTGACTTCGTCCTGATGCAGCCCCTCCTGGGAAATTGGTGCTCGTCCCAGAAGGCTCGAGATGCAGAAAACTCGATGGCAGCTGCAGAAATGAAGGACTCTGTTGAAGTGTGGAGAAGCAAGAACGTAGACAGCGCCTTGTGTTTGGGAGTCAGCAGCTGCTGGACTTTTGCGATTGCTTTCACTGTGCACTGAATTCCAGGACGGCACGTGCACGTTAAAACAATGAGCTGCGCAAGAGTAATCGAAAGATCACGGCCGTCAGAAAGCAGCTTATATATTGCCCTGGGAAGAGTACTGTTTTTGGAGTGTGCAGTAAAATCGTGTTTCTGGACAAGGGAGGCATAAGTGCGCTGCGCTCCTAAGCTATCTCCCTGCGAGACACACTGCCAAAGCTTTTCGCTATGATGCAGTCTAGTTGCAGACGCACACTACGGCTCTCCGGAGCTGTCCGAAGCCAAGCGCCGGTGGCCGGCGTCTTTCGGCTGAAGCAGCGCTTCGGAGCGTAGGGCTGCCGCTCCGCTGTTGTGTGCGCGAAGCAGCCGCTTCTCCTGCTCCGGGAGCCGGACAGAGCGGTAGCTTGCACGAGGGCGAAGAACGTTGCCGCAGAGCACCGGGCTTCTGCGCGCACCCTAAGGACTGCTAGAGGACGGTGGTGGCCGCTCGCCTGCCTCTTCAATTCTTTTCTAGCATCCTTATGGAAGGTGTTCCAGGGCAAATTCGCTGAGTTTTGAATTCCTCCTGATGCAGCCCCTCGTGGGAAACTCGTGCTCGTCCTCTGAGTCTCCGACATGCAGAGACCTCGATGGCAACTGCAGAAATGAAGGGCTGCGTTGAGTCGTCGAGTAGCAAGAACATAGCCAGCGCCTTGTGTTTGGGAGTCAGCAGCTGCTGGACTTTTGCGATTGCTTTCACTGTGCACTGAATTCCAGGACGGCATGTGCACGTTACAACAACGAGCTGGGCAAGAGTAGGAAGGGAGCACGGGCATCAGAGAGCATCTGGCATATTGCCCTGGGAAGAGTACTGTTTTTGGAGTGTGCAGTAAAATCGTGTTTCTGGACAAGGGAGGCATAAGTGCGCTGCGCTCCTAAGCTATCTCCCTGCGAGACACACTGCCAAAGCTTTTCGCTAGGATGCAGTCTAGTGCAGACGCACACTACGGCTCTCCGGAGCTGTCCGAAGCCAAGCGCCGGTGGCCGGCGTCTTTCGGCTGAAGCAGCGCTTCGGAGCGTAGGGCTGCCGCTCCGCTGTTGTGTGCGCGAAGCAGCCGCTTCTCCTGCTCCGGGAGCCGGACAGAGCGGTAGCTTGCACGAGGGCGAAGAACGTTGCCGCAGGCAGACGACATTGTGTGCACAGCTTTGCGACTGCTAGAGGACGGTGGCTAAAGCTCCCTGCCTCTTCAATGCACTGCTGGCATGCTTTATTGAAGGTGTTCCGAGACAACTTTCCTGGGTTTTGACTTCGTCCTGATGCAGCCCCTCCTGGGAAATTGGTGCTCGTCCCAGAAGGCTCGAGATGCAGAAAACTCGATGGCAGCTGCAGAAATGAAGGACTCTGTTGAAGTGTGGAGAAGCAAGAACAAAGCCAGCGCCTTGTGTTTGGGAGTCAGCAGCTGCTGGACTTTTGCGATTGCTTTCACTGTGCACTGAATGCCAGGACGGCACGTGCACGTTAAAACAACGAGCTGCGCAAGAGTAATCGAAAGATCACGGCCGTCAGAAAGCAGCTTATATATTGCCCTGGGAAGAGTACTGTTTTTGGAGTGTGCAGTAAAATCGTGTTTCTGGACAAGGGAGGCATAAGTGCGCTGCGCTCCTAAGCTATCTCCCTGCGAGACACACTGCCAAAGCTTTTCGCTATGATGCAGTCTAGTTGCAGACGCACACTACGGCTCTCCGGAGCTGTCCGAAGCCAAGCGCCGGTGGCCGGCGTCTTTCGGCTGAAGCAGCGCTTCGGAGCGTAGGGCTGCCGCTCCGCTGTTGTGTGCGCGAAGCAGCCGCTTCTCCTGCTCCGGGAGCCGGACAGAGCGGTAGCTTGCACGAGGGCGAAGAACGTTGCCGCAGAGCACCGGGCTTCTGCGCGCACCCTAAGGACTGCTAGAGGACGGTGGTGGCCGCTCGCCTGCCTCTTCAATTCTTTTCTAGCATCCTTATGGAAGGTGTTCCAGGGCAAATTCGCTGAGTTTTGAATTCCTCCTGATGCAGCCCCTCGTGGGAAACTCGTGCTCGTCCTCTGAGTCTCCGACATGCAGAGACCTCGATGGCAACTGCAGAAATGAAGGGCTGCGTTGAGTCGTCGAGTAGCAAGAACATAGCCAGCGCCTTGTGTTTGGGAGTCAGCAGCTGCTGGACTTTTGCGATTGCTTTCACTGTGCACTGAATTCCAGGACGGCATGTGCACGTTACAACAACGAGCTGGGCAAGAGTAGGAAGGGAGCACGGGCATCAGAGAGCATCTGGCATATTGCCCTGGGAAGAGTACTGTTTTTGGAGTGTGCAGTAAAATCGTGTTTCTGGACAAGGGAGGCATAAGTGCGCTGCGCTCCTAAGCTATCTCCCTGCGAGACACACTGCCAAAGCTTTTCGCTATGATGCAGTCTAGTGCAGACGCACACTACGGCTCTCCGGAGCTGTCCGAAGCCAAGCGCCGGTCGCCGGCGTCTTTCGGCTGAAGCAGCGCTTCGGAGCGAAGGGCTGCCGCTCCGCTGTTGTGTGCGCGAAGCAGCCGCTTCTCCTGCTCCGGGAGCCGGACAGAGCGGTAGCTTGTACGAGGGCGAAGAACGTTGCCGCAGGGAGACGACATTGTGTGCACAGCCTTGCGACTGCTAGACGACGGTGGCTAAAGCTCCCTGCCTTTTCAATGCACTGCTGGCATGCTTTATTGAAGGTGTTCCGAGACAACTTTCCTGGGTTTTGACTTCGTCCTGATGCAGCCCCTCCTGGGAAATTGGTGCTCGTCCCAGAAGGCTCGAGATGCAGAAAACTCGATGGCAGCTGCAGAAATGAAGGACTCTGTTGAAGTGTGGAGAAGCAAGAACGTAGACAGCGCCTTGTGTTTGGGAGTCAGCAGCTGCTGGACTTTTGCGATTGCTTTCACTGTGCACTGAATTCCAGGAAGGCACGTGCACTCTGCAACAACGAGCTGAGCAAGAGTAATCGAAAGATCACGGCCGTCAGAAAGCAGCTTGTATATTGCCCTGGGAAGAGTACTGTTTTTGGAGTGTGCAGTAAAATCGTGTTTCTGGACAAGGGAGGCATAAGTGCGCTGCGCTCCTAAGCTATCTCCCTGCGAGACACACTGCCAAAGCTTTTCGCTATGATGCAGTCTAGTGCAGACGCACACTACGGCTCTCCGGAGCTGTCCGAAGCCAAGCGCCGGTGGCCGGCGTCTTTCGGCTGAAGCAGCGCTTCGGAGCGTAGGGCTGCCGCTCCGCTGTTGTGTGCGCGAAGCAGCCGCTTCTCCTGCTCCGGGAGCCGGACAGAGCGGTAGCTTGCACGAGGGCGAAGAACGAAGCCGCAGAGCAACGGGCTTCTGCGCGCACCCTAAGGACTGCTAGAGGACGGTGGTGGCCGCTCGCCTGCCTCTTCAATTCTTTTCTAGCATCCTTATGGAAGGTGTTCCAGGGCAAATTCGCTGAGTTTTGAATTCCTCCTGATGCAGCCCCTCGTGGGAAACTCGTGCTCGTCCTCTCAGTCTCCGACATGCAGAGACCTCGATGGCAACTGCAGAAATGAAGGGCTGCGTTGAGTCGTCGAGTAGCAAGAACATAGCCAGCGCCTTGTGTTTGGGAGTCAGCAGCTGCTGGACTTTTGCGATTGCTTTCACTGTGCACTGAATTCCAGGACGGCATGTGCACGTTACAACAACGAGCTGGGCAAGAGTAGGAAGGGAGCACGGGCATCAGAGAACATCTGGCATATTGCCCTGGGAAGAGTACTGTTTTTGGAGTGTGCAGTAAAATCGTGTTTCTGGACAAGGGAGGCATAAGTGCGCTGCGCTCCTAAGCTATCTCCCTGCGAGACACACTGCCAAAGCTTTTCGCTATGATGCAGTCTAGTGCAGACGCACACTACGGCTCTCCGGAGCTGTCCGAAGCCAAGCGCCGGTGGCCGGCGTCTTTCGGCTGAAGCAGCGCTTCGGAGCGTAGGGCTGCCGCTCCGCTGTTGTGTGCGCGAAGCAGCCGCTTCTCCTGCTCCGGGAGCCGGACAGAGCGGTAGCTTGCACGAGGGCGAAGAACGAAGCCGCAGAGCACCGGGCTTCTGCGCGCACCCTAAGGACTGCTAGAGGACGGTGGTGGCCGCTCGCCTGCCTCTTCAATTCTTTTCTAGCATCCTTATGGAAGGTGTTCCAGGGCAAATTCGCTGAGTTTTGAATCCCTCCTGATGCAGCCCCTCGTGGGAAACTCGTGCTCGTCCTCTGAGTCTCCGACATGCAGAGACCTCGATGGCAACTGCAGAAATGAAGGGCTGCGTTGAGTCGTCGAGTAGCAAGAACATAGCCAGCGCCTTGTGTTTGGGAGTCAGCAGCTGCTGGACTTTTGCGATTGCCTTCACTGTGCACTGAATTCCAGAACGGCATGTGCACGTTACAACAACGAGCTGGGCAAGAGTAGGAAGGGAGCACGGGCATCAGAGAACATCTGGCATATTGCCCTGGGAAGAGTACTGTTTTTGGAGTGTGCAGTAAAATCGTGTTTCTGGACAAGGGAGGCATAAGTGCGCTGCGCTCCTAAGCTATCTCCCTGCGAGACACACTGCCAAAGCTTTTCGCTATGATGCAGTCTAGTGCAGACGCACACTACGGCTCTCCGGAGCTGTCCGAAGCCAAGCGCCGGTGGCCGGCGTCTTTCGGCTGAAGCAGCGCTTCGGAGCGAAGGGCTGCCGCTCCGCTGTTGTGTGCGCGAAGCAGCCGCTTCTCCTGCTCCGGGAGCCGGACAGAGCGGTAGCTTGCACGAGGGCGAAGAACGTTGCCGCAGGCAGACGACATTGTGTGCACAGCTTTGCGACTGCTAGAGGACGGTGGCTAAAGCTCCCTGCCTCTTCAATGCACTGCTGGCATGCTTTATTGAAGGTGTTCCGAGACAACTTTCCTGGGTTTTGACTTCGTCCTGATGCAGCCCCTCCTGGGAAATTGGTGCTCGTCCCAGAAGGCTCGAGATGCAGAAAACTCGATGGCAGCTGCAGAAATGAAGGACTCTGTTGAAGTGTGGTGAAGCAAGAACAAAGCCAGCGCCTTGTGTTTGGGAGTCAGCAGCTGCTGGACTTTTTCGATTGCTTTCACTGTGCACTGAATGCCAGGACGGCACGTGCACGTTAAAACAACGAGCTGCGCAAGAGTAATCGAAAGATCACGGCCATCAGAAAGCAGCTTGTATATTGCCCTGGGAAGAGTACTGTTTTTGGAGTGTGCAGTAAAATCGTGTTTCTGGACAAGGGAGGCATAAGTGCGCTGCGCTCCTAAGCTATCTCCCTGCGAGACACACTGCCAAAGCTTTTCGCTATGATGCAGTCTAGTTGCACACGCACACTACGGCTCTCCGGAGCTGTCCGAAGCCAAGCGCCGGTGGCCGGCGTCTTTCGGCTGAAGCAGCGCTTCGGAGCGTAGGGCTGCCGCTCCGCTGTTGTGTGCGCGAAGCAGCCGCTTCTCCTGCTCCGGGAGCCGGACAGAGCGGTAGCTTGTACGAGGGCGAAGAACGTTGCCGCAGGGAGACGACATTGTGTGCACAGCCTTGCGACTGCTAGACGACGGTGGCTAAAGCTCCCTGCCTTTTCAATGCACTGCTGGCATGCTTTATTGAAGGTGTTCCGAGACAACTTTCCTGGGTTTTGACTTCGTCCTGATGCAGCCCCTCCTGGGAAATTGGTGCTCGTCCCAGAAGGCTCGAGATGCAGAAAACTCGATGGCAGCTGCAGAAATGAAGGACTCTGTTGAAGTGTGGAGAAGCAAGAACGTAGACAGCGCCTTGTGTTTGGGAGTCAGCAGCTGCTGGACTTTTGCGATTGCTTTCACTGTGCACTGAATTCCAGGAAGGCACGTGCACTCTGCAACAACGAGCTGAGCAAGAGTAATCGAAAGATCACGGCCGTCAGAAAGCAGCTTGTATATTGCCCTGGGAAGAGTACTGTTTTTGGAGTGTGCAGTAAAATCGTGTTTCTGGACAAGGGAGGCATAAGTGCGCTGCGCTCCTAAGCTATCTCCCTGCGAGACACACTGCCAAAGCTTTTCGCTATGATGCAGTCTAGTGCAGACGCACACTACGGCTCTCCGGAGCTGTCCGAAGCCAAGCGCCGGTGGCCGGCGTCTTTCGGCTGAAGCAGCGCTTCGGAGCGTAGGGCTGCCGCTCCGCTGTTGTGTGCGCGAAGCAGCCGCTTCTCCTGCTCCGGGAGCCGGACAGAGCGGTAGCTTGCACGAGGGCGAAGAACGTTGCCGCAGAGCACCGGGCTTCTGCGCGCACCCTAAGGACTGCTAGAGGACGGTGGTGGCCGCTCGCCTGCCTCTTCAATTCTTTTCTAGCATCCTTATGGAAGGTGTTCCAGGGCAAATTCGCTGAGTTTTGAATTCCTCCTGATGCAGCCCCTCGTGGGAAACTCGTGCTCGTCCTCTGAGTCTCCGACATGCAGACACCTCGATGGCAACTGCAGAAATGAAGGGCTGCGTTGAGTCGTCGAGTAGCAAGAACATAGCCAGCGCCTTGTGTTTGGGAGTCAGCAGCTGCTGGACTTTTGCGATTGCTTTCACTGTGCACTGAATTCCAGGACGGCATGTGCACGTTACAACAACGAGCTGGGCAAGAGTAGGAAGGGAGCACGGGCATCAGAGAACATCTGGCATATTGCCCTGGGAAGAGTACTGTTTTTGGAGTGTGCAGTAAAATCGTGTTTCTGGACAAGGGAGGCATAAGTGCGCTGCGCTCCTAAGCTATCTCCCTGCGAGACACACTGCCAAAGCTTTTCGCTATGATGCAGTCTAGTGCAGACGCACACTACGGCTCTCCGGAGCTGTCCGAAGCCAAGCGCCGGTGGCCGGCGTCTTTCGGCTGAAGCAGCGCTTCGGAGCGAAGGGCTGCCGCTCCGCTGTTGTGTGCGCGAAGCAGCCGCTTCTCCTGCTCCGGGAGCCGGACAGAGCGGTAGCTTGCACGAGGGCGAAGAACGTTGCCGCAGGCAGACGACATTGTGTGCACAGCTTTGCGACTGCTAGAGGACGGTGGCTAAAGCTCCCTGCCTCTTCAATGCACTGCTGGCATGCTTTATTGAAGGTGTTCCGAGACAACTTTCCTGGGTTTTGACTTCGTCCTGATGCAGCCCCTCCTGGGAAATTGGTGCTCGTCCCAGAAGGCTCGAGATGCAGAAAACTCGATGGCAGCTGCAGAAATGAAGGACTCTGTTGAAGTGTGGTGAAGCAAGAACAAAGCCAGCGCCTTGTGTTTGGGAGTCAGCAGCTGCTGGACTTTTTCGATTGCTTTCACTGTGCACTGAATGCCAGGACGGCACGTGCACGTTAAAACAACGAGCTGCGCAAGAGTAATCGAAAGATCACGGCCATCAGAAAGCAGCTTGTATATTGCCCTGGGAAGAGTACTGTTTTTGGAGTGTGCAGTAAAATCGTGTTTCTGGACAAGGGAGGCATAAGTGCGCTGCGCTCCTAAGCTATCTCCCTGCGAGACACACTGCCAAAGCTTTTCGCTATGATGCAGTCTAGTGCAGACGCACACTACGGCTCTCCGGAGCTGTCCGAAGCCAAGCGCCGGTGGCCGGCGTCTTTCGGCTGAAGCAGCGCTTCGGAGCGTAGGGCTGCCGCTCCGCTGTTGTGTGCGCGAAGCAGCCGCTTCTCCTGCTCCGGGAGCCGGACAGAGCGGTAGCTTGCACGAGGGCGAAGAACGAAGCCGCAGAGCACCGGGCTTCTGCGCGCACCCTAAGGACTGCTAGAGGACGGTGGTGGCCGCTCGCCTGCCTCTTCAATTCTTTTCTAGCATCCTTATGGAAGGTGTTCCAGGGCAAATTCGCTGAGTTTTGAATTCCTCCTGATGCAGCCCCTCGTGGGAAACTCGTGCTCGTCCTCTGAGTCTCCGACATGCAGAGACCTCGATGGCAACTGCAGAAATGAAGGGCTGCGTTGAGTCGTCGAGTAGCAAGAACATAGCCAGCGCCTTGTGTTTGGGAGTCAGCAGCTGCTGGACTTTTGCGATTGCTTTCACTGTGCACTGAATTCCAGGACGGCATGTGCACGTTACAACAACGAGCTGGGCAAGAGTAGGAAGGGAGCACGGGCATCAGAGAACATCTGGCATATTGCCCTGGGAAGAGTACTGTTTTTGGAGTGTGCAGTAAAATCGTGTTTCTGGACAAGGGAGGCATAAGTGCGCTGCGCTCCTAAGCTATCTCCCTGCGAGACACACTGCCAAAGCTTTTCGCTATGATGCAGTCTAGTTGCACACGCACACTACGGCTCTCCGGAGCTGTCCGAAGCCAAGCGCCGGTGGCCGGCGTCTTTCGGCTGAAGCAGCGCTTCGGAGCGAAGGGCTGCCGCTCCGCTGTTGTGTGCGCGAAGCAGCCGCTTCTCCTGCTCCGGGAGCCGGACAGAGCGGTAGCTTGCACGAGGGCGAAGAACGTTGCCGCAGGCAGACGACATTGTGTGCACAGCTTTGCGACTGCTAGAGGACGGTGGCTAAAGCTCCCTGCCTCTTCAATGCACTGCTGGCATGCTTTATTGAAGGTGTTCCGAGACAACTTTCCTGGGTTTTGACTTCGTCCTGATGCAGCCCCTCCTGGGAAATTGGTGCTCGTCCCAGAAGGCTCGAGATGCAGAAAACTCGATGGCAGCTGCAGAAATGAAGGACTCTGTTGAAGTGTGGTGAAGCAAGAACAAAGCCAGCGCCTTGTGTTTGGGAGTCAGCAGCTGCTGGACTTTTTCGATTGCTTTCACTGTGCACTGAATGCCAGGACGGCACGTGCACGTTAAAACAACGAGCTGCGCAAGAGTAATCGAAAGATCACGGCCATCAGAAAGCAGCTTGTATATTGCCCTGGGAAGAGTACTGTTTTTGGAGTGTGCAGTAAAATCGTGTTTCTGGACAAGGGAGGCATAAGTGCGCTGCGCTCCTAAGCTATCTCCCTGCGAGACACACTGCCAAAGCTTTTCGCTATGATGCAGTCTAGTTGCAGACGCACACTACGGCTCTCCGGAGCTGTCCAAAGCCAAGCGCCGGTGGCCGGCGTCTTTCGGCTGAAGCAGCGCTTCGGAGCGTAGGGCTGCCGCTCCGCTGTTGTGTGCGCGAAGCAGCCGCTTCTCCTGCTCCGGGAGCCGGACAGAGCGGTAGCTTGTACGAGGGCGAAGAACGTTGCCGCAGGGAGACGACATTGTGTGCACAGCCTTGCGACTGCTAGACGACGGTGGCTAAAGCTCCCTGCCTTTTCAATGCACTGCTGGCATGCTTTATTGAAGGTGTTCCGAGACAACTTTCCTGGGTTTTGACTTCGTCCTGATGCAGCCCCTCCTGGGAAATTGGTGCTCGTCCCAGAAGGCTCGAGATGCAGAAAACTCGATGGCAGCTGCAGAAATGAAGGACTCTGTTGAAGTGTGGAGAAGCAAGAACGTAGACAGCGCCTTGTGTTTGGGAGTCAGCAGCTGCTGGGCTTTTGCGATTGCTTTCACTGTGCACTGAATTCCAGGAAGGCACGTGCACTCTGCAACAACGAGCTGAGCAAGAGTAATCGAAAGATCACGGCCGTCAGAAAGCAGCTTGTATATTGCCCTGGGAAGAGTACTGTTTTTGGAGTGTGCAGTAAAATCGTGTTTCTGGACAAGGGAGGCATAAGTGCGCTGCGCTCCTAAGCTATCTCCCTGCGAGACACACTGCCAAAGCTTTTCGCTATGATGCAGTCTAGTGCAGACGCACACTACGGCTCTCCGGAGCTGTCCGAAGCCAAGCGCCGGTGGCCGGCGTCTTTCGGCTGAAGCAGCGCTTCGGAGCGTAGGGCTGCCGCTCCGCTGTTGTGTGCGCGAAGCAGCCGCTTCTCCTGCTCCGGGAGCCGGACAGAGCGGTAGCTTGCACGAGGGCGAAGAACGAAGCCGCAGAGCACCGGGCTTCTGCGCGCACCCTAAGGACTGCTAGAGGACGGTGGTGGCCGCTCGCCTGCCTCTTCAATTCTTTTCTAGCATCCTTATGGAAGGTGTTCCAGGGCAAATTCCCTGAGTTTTGAATTCCTCCTGATGCAGCCCCTCGTGGGAAACTCGTGCTCGTCCTCTCAGTCTCCGACATGCAGACACCTCGATGGCAACTGCAGAAATGAAGGGCTGCGTTGAGTCGTCGAGTAGCAAGAACATAGCCAGCGCCTTGTGTTTGGGAGTCAGCAGCTGCTGGACTTTTGCGATTGCTTTCACTGTGCACTGAATTCCAGGACGGCATGTGCACGTTACAACAACGAGCTGGGCAAGAGTAGGAAGGGAGCACGGGCATCAGAGAACATCTGGCATATTGCCCTGGGAAGAGTACTGTTTTTGGAGTGTGCAGTAAAATCGTGTTTCTGGACAAGGGAGGCATAAGTGCGCTGCGCTCCTAAGCTATCTCCCTGCGAGACACACTGCCAAAGCTTTTCGCTATGATGCAGTCTAGTGCAGACGCACACTACGGCTCTCCGGAGCTGTCCGAAGCCAAGCGCCGGTGGCCGGCGTCTTTCGGCTGAAGCAGCGCTTCGGAGCGAAGGGCTGCCGCTCCGCTGTTGTGTGCGCGAAGCAGCCGCTTCTCCTGCTCCGGGAGCCGGACAGAGCGGTAGCTTGCACGAGGGCGAAGAACGTTGCCGCAGGCAGACGACATTGTGTGCACAGCTTTGCGACTGCTAGAGGACGGTGGCTAAAGCTTCCTGCCTCTTCAATGCACTGCTGGCATGCTTTATTGAAGGTGTTCCGAGACAACTTTCCTGGGTTTTGACTTCGTCCTGATGCAGCCCCTCCTGGGAAATTGGTGCTCGTCCCAGAAGGCTCGAGATGCAGAAAACTCGATGGCAGCTGCAGAAATGAAGGACTCTGTTGAAGTGTGGAGAAGCAAGAACGTAGACAGCGCCTTGTGTTTGGGAGTCAGCAGCTGCTGGACTTTTTCGATTGCTTTCACTGTGCACTGAATGCCAGGACGGCACGTGCACGTTAAAACAACGAGCTGCGCAAGAGTAATCGAAAGATCACGGCCATCAGAAAGCAGCTTATATATTGCCCTGGGAAGAGTACTGTTTTTGGAGTGTGCAGTAAAATCGTGTTTCTGGACAAGGGAGGCATAAGTGCGCTGCGCTCCTAAGCTATCTCCCTGCGAGACACAATGCCAAAGCTTTTCGCTATGATGCAGTCTAGTGCAGACGCACACTACGGCTCTCCGGAGCTGTCCGAAGCCAAGCGCCGGTGGCCGGCGTCTTTCGGCTGAAGCAGCGCTTCGGAGCGTAGGGCTGCCGCTCCGCTGTTGTGTGCGCGAAGCAGCCGCTTCTCCTGCTCCGGGAGCCGGACAGAGCGGTAGCTTGCACGAGGGCGAAGAACGAAGCCGCAGAGCACCGGGCTTCTGCGCGCACCCTAAGGACTGCTAGAGGACGGTGGTGGCCGCTCGCCTGCCTCTTCAATTCTTTTCTAGCATCCTTATGGAAGGTGTTCCAGGGCAAATTCGCTGAGTTTTGAATTCCTCCTGATGCAGCCCCTCGTGGGAAACTCGTGCTCGTCCTCTGAGTCTCCGACATGCAGAGACCTCGATGGCAACTGCAGAAATGAAGGGCTGCGTTGAGTCGTCGAGTAGCAAGAACATAGCCAGCGCCTTGTGTTTGGGAGTCAGCAGCTGCTGGACTTTTGCGATTGCTTTCACTGTGCACTGAATTCCAGGACGGCATGTGCACGTTACAACAACGAGCTGGGCAAGAGTAGGAAGGGAGCACGGGCATCAGAGAACATCTGGCATATTGCCCTGGGAAGAGTACTGTTTTTGGAGTGTGCAGTAAAATCGTGTTTCTGGACAAGGGAGGCATAAGTGCGCTGCGCTCCTAAGCTATCTCCCTGCGAGACACACTGCCAAAGCTTTTCGCTATGATGCAGTCTAGTGCAGACGCACACTACGGCTCTCCGGAGCTGTCCGAAGCCAAGCGCCGGTGGCCGGCGTCTTTCGGCTGAAGCAGCGCTTCGGAGCGAAGGGCTGCCGCTCCGCTGTTGTGTGCGCGAAGCAGCCGCTTCTCCTGCTCCGCGAGCCGGACAGAGCGGTAGCTTGCACGAGGGCGAAGAACGTTGCCGCAGGGAGACGACATTGTGTGCACAGCTTTGCGACTGCTAGAGGACGGTGGCTAAAGCTCCCTGCCTCTTCAATGCACTGCTGGCATGCTTTATTGAAGGTGTTCCGAGACAACTTTCCTGGGTTTTGACTTCGTCCTGATGCAGCCCCTCCTGGGAAATTGGTGCTCGTCCCAGAAGGCTCGAGATGCAGAAAACTCGATGGCAGCTGCAGAAATGAAGGACTCTGTTGAAGTGTGGAGAAGCAAGAACAAAGCCAGCGCCTTGTGTTTGGGAGTCAGCAGCTGCTGGACTTTTTCGATTGCTTTCACTGTGCACTGAATGCCAGGACGGCACGTGCACGTTAAAACAACGAGCTGCGCAAGAGTAATCGAAAGATCACGGCCGTCAGAAAGCAGCTTATATATTGCCCTGGGAAGAGTACTGTTTTTGGAGTGTGCAGTAAAATCGTGTTTCTGGACAAGGGAGGCATAAGTGCGCTGCGCTCCTAAGCTATCTCCCTGCGAGACACACTGCCAAAGCTTTTCGCTATGATGCAGTCTAGTTGCAGACGCACACTACGGCTCTCCGGAGCTGTCCAAAGCCAAGCGCCGGTGGCCGGCGTCTTTCGGCTGAAGCAGCGCTTCGGAGCGTAGGGCTGCCGCTCCGCTGTTGTGTGCGCGAAGCAGCCGCTTCTCCTGCTCCGGGAGCCGGACAGAGCGGTAGCTTGCACGAGGGCGAAGAACGAAGCCGCAGAGCACCGGGCTTCTGCGCGCACCCTAAGGACTGCTAGAGGACGGTGGTGGCCGCTCGCCTGCCTCTTCAATTCTTTTCTAGCATCCTTATGGAAGGTGTTCCAGGGCAAATTCCCTGAGTTTTGAATTCCTCCTGATGCAGCCCCTCGTGGGAAACTCGTGCTCGTCCTCTCAGTCTCCGACATGCAGACACCTCGATGGCAACTGCAGAAATGAAGGGCTGCGTTGAGTCGTCGAGTAGCAAGAACATAGCCAGCGCCTTGTGTTTGGGAGTCAGCAGCTGCTGGACTTTTGCGATTGCTTTCACTGTGCACTGAATTCCAGGACGGCATGTGCACGTTACAACAACGAGCTGGGCAAGAGTAGGAAGGGAGCACGGGCATCAGAGAGCATCTGGCATATTGCCCTGGGAAGAGTACTGTTTTTGGAGTGTGCAGTAAAATCGTGTTTCTGGACAAGGGAGGCATAAGTGCGCTGCGCTCCTAAGCTATCTCCCTGCGAGACACACTGCCAAAGCTTTTCGCTATGATGCAGTCTAGTGCAGACGCACACTACGGCTCTCCGGAGCTGTCCGAAGCCAAGCGCCGGTCGCCGGCGTCTTTCGGCCGAAGCAGCGCTTCGGAGCGTAGGGCTGCCGCTCCGCTGTTGTGTGCGCGAAGCAGCCGCTTCTCCTGCTCCGGGAGCCGGACAGAGCGGTAGCTTGTACGAGGGCGAAGAACGTTGCCGCAGGGAGACGACATTGTGTGCACAGCCTTGCGACTGCTAGACGACGGTGGCTAAAGCTCCCTGCCTTTTCAATGCACTGCTGGCATGCTTTATTGAAGGTGTTCCGAGACAACTTTCCTGGGTTTTGACTTCGTCCTGATGCAGCCCCTCCTGGGAAATTGGTGCTCGTCCCAGAAGGCTCGAGATGCAGAAAACTCGATGGCAGCTGCAGAAATGAAGGACTCTGTTGAAGTGTGGAGAAGCAAGAACGTAGACAGCGCCTTGTGTTTGGGAGTCAGCAGCTGCTGGACTTTTGCGATTGCTTTCACTGTGCACTGAATTCCAGGAAGGCACGTGCACTCTGCAACAACGAGCTGCGCAAGAGTAATCGAAAGATCACGGCCGTCAGAAAGCAGCTTGTATATTGCCCTGGGAAGAGTACTGTTTTTGGAGTGTGCAGTAAAATCGTGTTTCTGGACAAGGGAGGCATAAGTGCGCTGCGCTCCTAAGCTATCTCCCTGCGAGACACACTGCCAAAGCTTTTCGCTATGATGCAGTCTAGTGCAGACGCACACTACGGCTCTCCGGAGCTGTCCGAAGCCAAGCGCCGGTGGCCGGCGTCTTTCGGCTGAAGCAGCGCTTCGGAGCGTAGGGCTGCCGCTCCGCTGTTGTGTGCGCGAAGCAGCCGCTTCTCCTGCTCCGGGAGCCGGACAGAGCGGTAGCTTGCACGAGGGCGAAGAACGAAGCCGCAGAGCACCGGGCTTCTGCGCGCACCCTAAGGACTGCTAGAGGACGGTGGTGGCCGCTCGCCTGCCTCTTCAATTCTTTTCTAGCATCCTTATGGAAGGTGTTCCAGGGCAAATTCCCTGAGTTTTGAATTCCTCCTGATGCAGCCCCTCGTGGGAAACTCGTGCTCGTCCTCTCAGTCTCCGACATGCAGACACCTCGATGGCAACTGCAGAAATGAAGGGCTGCGTTGAGTCGTCGAGTAGCAAGAACATAGCCAGCGCCTTGTGTTTGGGAGTCAGCAGCTGCTGGACTTTTGCGATTGCTTTCACTGTGCACTGAATTCCAGGACGGCATGTGCACGTTACAACAACGAGCTGGGCAAGAGTAGGAAGGGAGCACGGGCATCAGAGAACATCTGGCATATTGCCCTGGGAAGAGTACTGTTTTTGGAGTGTGCAGTAAAATCGTGTTTCTGGACAAGGGAGGCATAAGTGCGCTGCGCTCCTAAGCTATCTCCCTGCGAGACACACTGCCAAAGCTTTTCGCTAGGATGCAGTCTAGTGCAGACGCACACTACGGCTCTCCGGAGCTGTCCGAAGCCAAGCGCCGGTGGCCGGCGTCTTTCGGCTGAAGCAGCGCTTCGGAGCGAAGGGCTGCCGCTCCGCTGTTGTGTGCGCGAAGCAGCCGCTTCTCCTGCTCCGGGAGCCGGACAGAGCGGTAGCTTGCACGAGGGCGAAGAACGTTGCCGCAGGCAGACGACATTGTGTGCACAGCTTTGCGACTGCTAGAGGACGGTGGCTAAAGCTTCCTGCCTCTTCAATGCACTGCTGGCATGCTTTATTGAAGGTGTTCCGAGACAACTTTCCTGGGTTTTGACTTCGTCCTGATGCAGCCCCTCCTGGGAAATTGGTGCTCGTCCCAGAAGGCTCGAGATGCAGAAAACTCGATGGCAGCTGCAGAAATGAAGGACTCTGTTGAAGTGTGGAGAAGCAAGAACGTAGACAGCGCCTTGTGTTTGGGAGTCAGCAGCTGCTGGACTTTTGCGATTGCTTTCACTGTGCACTGAATGCCAGGACGGCACGTGCACGTTAAAACAACGAGCTGCGCAAGAGTAATCGAAAGATCACGGCCATCAGAAAGCAGCTTATATATTGCCCTGGGAAGAGTACTGTTTTTGGAGTGTGCAGTAAAATCGTGTTTCTGGACAAGGGAGGCATAAGTGCGCTGCGCTCCTAAGCTATCTCCCTGCGAGACACAATGCCAAAGCTTTTCGCTATGATGCAGTCTAGTGCAGACGCACACTACGGCTCTCCGGAGCTGTCCGAAGCCAAGCGCCGGTGGCCGGCGTCTTTCGGCTGAAGCAGCGCTTCGGAGCGTAGGGCTGCCGCTCCGCTGTTGTGTGCGCGAAGCAGCCGCTTCTCCTGCTCCGGGAGCCGGACAGAGCGGTAGCTTGCACGAGGGCGAAGAACGAAGCCGCAGAGCACCAGGCTTAGCGCGCACCCTAAGGACTGCTAGAGGACGGTGGTGGCCGCTCGCCTGCCTCTTCAATTCTTTTCTAGCATCCTTATGGAAGGTGTTCCAGGGCAAATTCGCTGAGTTTTGAATTCCTCCTGATGCAGCCCCTCGTGGGAAACTCGTGCTCGTCCTCTGAGTCTCCGACATGCAGAGACCTCGATGGCAACTGCAGAAATGAAGGGCTGCGTTGAGTCGTCGAGTAGCAAGAACATAGCCAGCGCCTTGTGTTTGGGAGTCAGCAGCTGCTGGACTTTTGCGATTGCTTTCACTGTGCACTGAATTCCAGGACGGCATGTGCACGTTACAACAACGAGCTGCGCAAGAGTAGGAAGGGAGCACGGGCATCAGAGAACATCTGGCATATTGCCCTGGGAAGAGTACTGTTTTTGGAGTGTGCAGTAAAATCGTGTTTCTGGACAAGGGAGGCATAAGTGCGCTGCGCTCCTAAGCTATCTCCCTGCGAGACACACTGCCAAAGCTTTTCGCTAGGATGCAGTCTAGTGCAGACGCACACTATGGCTCTCCGGAGCTGTCCGAAGCCAAGCGCCGGTGGCCGGCGTCTTTCGGCTGAAGCAGCGCTTCGGAGCGTAGGGCTGCCGCTCCGCTGTTGTGTGCGCGAAGCAGCCGCTTCTCCTGCTCCGGGAGCCGGACAGAGCGGTAGCTTGCACGAGGGCGAAGAACGTTGCCGCAGGCAGACGACATTGTGTGCACAGCTTTGCGACTGCTAGAGGACGGTGGCTAAAGCTCCCTGCCTCTTCAATGCACTGCTGGCATGCTTTATTGAAGGTGTTCCGAGACAACTTTCCTGGGTTTTGACTTCGTCCTGATGCAGCCCCTCCTGGGAAATTGGTGCTCGTCCCAGAAGGCTCGAGATGCAGAAAACTCGATGGCAGCTGCAGAAATGAAGGACTCTGTTGAAGTGTGGAGAAGCAAGAACAAAGCCAGCGCCTTGTGTTTGGGAGTCAGCAGCTGCTGGACTTTTTCGATTGCTTTCACTGTGCACTGAATGCCAGGACGGCACGTGCACGTTAAAACAACGAGCTGCGCAAGAGTAATCGAAAGATCACGGCCATCAGAAAGCAGCTTATATATTGCCCTGGGAAGAGTACTGTTTTTGGAGTGTGCAGTAAAATCGTGTTTCTGGACAAGGGAGGCATAAGTGCGCTGCGCTCCTAAGCTATCTCCCTGCGAGACACACTGCCAAAGCTTTTCGCTATGATGCAGTCTAGTTGCAGACGCACACTACGGCTCTCCGGAGCTGTCCGAAGCCAAGCGCCGGTGGCCGGCGTCTTTCGGCTGAAGCAGCGCTTCGGAGCGTAGGGCTGCCGCTCCGCTGTTGTGTGCGCGAAGCAGCCGCTTCTCCTGCTCCGGGAGCCGGACAGAGCGGTAGCTTGCACGAGGGCGAAGAACGTTGCCGCAGAGCACCGGGCTTCTGCGCGCACCCTAAGGACTGCTAGAGGACGGTGGTGGCCGCTCGCCTGCCTCTTCAATTCTTTTCTAGCATCCTTATGGAAGGTGTTCCAGGGCAAATTCGCTGAGTTTTGAATTCCTCCTGATGCAGCCCCTCGTGGGAAACTCGTGCTCGTCCTCTGAGTCTCCGACATGCAGAGACCTCGATGGCAACTGCAGAAATGAAGGGCTGCGTTGAGTCGTCGAGTAGCAAGAACATAGCCAGCGCCTTGTGTTTGGGAGTCAGCAGCTGCTGGACTTTTGCGATTGCTTTCACTGTGCACTGAATTCCAGGACGGCATGTGCACGTTACAACAACGAGCTGGGCAAGAGTAGGAAGGGAGCACGGGCATCAGAGAACATCTGGCATATTGCCCTGGGAAGAGTACTGTTTTTGGAGTGTGCAGTAAAATCGTGTTTCTGGACAAGGGAGGCATAAGTGCGCTGCGCTCCTAAGCTATCTCCCTGCGAGACACACTGCCAAAGCTTTTCGCTAGGATGCAGTCTAGTGCAGACGCACACTACGGCTCACCGGAGCTTTCCGAAGCCAAGCGCCGGTGGCCGGCGTCTTTCGGCTGAAGCAGCGCTTCGGAGCGAAGGGCTGCCGCTCCGCTGTTGTGTGCGCGAAGCAGCCGCTTCTCCTGCTCCGGGAGCCGGACAGAGCGGTAGCTTGCACGAGGGCGAAGAACGTTGCCGCAGGCAGACGACATTGTGTGCACAGCTTTGCGACTGCTAGAGGACGGTGGCTAAAGCTCCCTGCGTCTTCAATGCACTGCTGGCATGCTTTATTGAAGGTGTTCCGAGACAACTTTCCTGGGTTTTGACTTCGTCCTGATGCAGCCCCTCCTGGGAAATTGGTGCTCGTCCCAGAAGGCTCGAGATGCAGAAAACTCGATGGCAGCTGCAGAAATGAAGGACTCTGTTGAAGTGTGGAGAAGCAAGAACATAGCCAGCGCCTTGTGTTTGGGAGTCAGCAGCTGCTGGACTTTTGCGATTGCTTTCACTGTGCACTGAATGCCAGGACGGCACGTGCACGTTAAAACAACGAGCTGCGCAAGAGTAATCGAAAGATCACGGCCGTCAGAAAGCAGCTTATATATTGCCCTGGGAAGAGTACTGTTTTTGGAGTGTGCAGTAAAATCGTGTTTCTGGACAAGGGAGGCATAAGTGCGCTGCGCTCCTAAGCTATCTCCCTGCGAGACACACTGCCAAAGCTTTTCGCTATGATGCAGTCTAGTTGCAGACGCACACTACGGCTCTCCGGAGCTGTCCGAAGCCAAGCGCCGGTGGCCGGCGTCTTTCGGCTGAAGCAGCGCTTCGGAGCGTAGGGCTGCCGCTCCGCTGTTGTGTGCGCGAAGCAGCCGCTTCTCCTGCTCCGGGAGCCGGACAGAGCGGTAGCTTGCACGAGGGCGAAGAACGTTGCCGCAGAGCACCGGGCTTCTGCGCGCACCCTAAGGACTGCTAGAGGACGGTGGTGGCCGCTCGCCTGCCTCTTCAATTCTTTTCTAGCATCCTTATGGAAGGTGTTCCAGGGCAAATTCCCTGAGTTTTGAATTCCTCCTGATGCAGCCCCTCGTGGGAAACTCGTGCTCGTCCTCTCAGTCTCCGACATGCAGACACCTCGATGGCAACTGCAGAAATGAAGGGCTGCGTTGAGTCGTCGAGTAGCAAGAACATAGCCAGCGCCTTGTGTTTGGGAGTCAGCAGCTGCTGGACTTTTGCGATTGCTTTCACTGTGCACTGAATTCCAGGACGGCATGTGCACGTTACAACAACGAGCTGGGCAAGAGTAGGAAGGGAGCACGGGCATCAGAGAGCATCTGGCATATTGCCCTGGGAAGAGTACTGTTTTTGGAGTGTGCAGTAAAATCGTGTTTCTGGACAAGGGAGGCATAAGTGCGCTGCGCTCCTAAGCTATCTCCCTGCGAGACACACTGCCAAAGCTTTTCGCTATGATGCAGTCTAGTGCAGACGCACACTACGGCTCTCCGGAGCTGTCCGAAGCCAAGCGCCGGCGGCCGGCGTCTTTCGGCTGAAGCAGCGCTTCGGAGCGTAGGGCTGCCGCTCCGCTGTTGTGTGCGCGAAGCAGCCGCTTCTCCTGCTCCGGGAGCCGGACAGAGCGGTAGCTTGCACGAGGGCGAAGAACGTTGCCGCAGGCAGACGACATTGTGTGCACAGCTTTGCGACTGCTAGAGGACGGTGGCTAAAGCTCCCTGCCTCTTCAATGCACTGCTGGCATGCTTTATTGAAGGTGTTCCGAGACAACTTTCCTGGGTTTTGACTTCGTCCTGATGCAGCCCCTCCTGGGAAATTGGTGCTCGTCCCAGAAGGCTCGAGATGCAGAAAACTCGATGGCAGCTGCAGAAATGAAGGACTCTGTTGAAGTGTGGAGAAGCAAGAACGTAGACAGCGCCTTGTGTTTGGGAGTCAGCAGCTGCTGGACTTTTGCGATTGCTTTCACTGTGCACTGAATGCCAGGACGGCACGTGCACGTTAAAACAACGAGCTGCGCAAGAGTAATCGAAAGATCACGGCCATCAGAAAGCAGCTTATATATTGCCCTGGGAAGAGTACTGTTTTTGGAGTGTGCAGTAAAATCGTGTTTCTGGACAAGGGAGGCATAAGTGCGCTGCGCTCCTAAGCTATCTCCCTGCGAGACACACTGCCAAAGCTTTTCGCTATGATGCAGTCTAGTTGCAGACGCACACTACGGCTCTCCGGAGCTGTCCGAAGCCAAGCGCCGGTGGCCGGCGTCTTTCGGCTGAAGCAGCGCTTCGGAGCGTAGGGCTGCCGCTCCGCTGTTGTGTGCGCGAAGCAGCCGCTTCTCCTGCTCCGGGAGCCGGACAGAGCGGTAGCTTGCACGAGGGCGAAGAACGAAGCCGCAGAGCACCGGGCTTCTGCGCGCACCCTAAGGACTGCTAGAGGACGGTGGTGGCCGCTCGCCTGCCTCTTCAATTCTTTTCTAGCATCCTTATGGAAGGTGTTCCAGGGCAAATTCGCTGAGTTTTGAATTCCTCCTGATGCAGCCCCTCGTGGGAAACTCGTGCTCGTCCTCTGAGTCTCCGACATGCAGAGACCTCGATGGCAACTGCAGAAATGAAGGGCTGCGTTGAGTCGTCGAGTAGCAAGAACATAGCCAGCGCCTTGTGTTTGGGAGTCAGCAGCTGCTGGACTTTTGCGATTGCTTTCACTGTGCACTGAATTCCAGGACGGCATGTGCACGTTACAACAACGAGCTGGGCAAGAGTAGGAAGGGAGCACGGGCATCAGAGAACATCTGGCATATTGCCCTGGGAAGAGTACTGTTTTTGGAGTGTGCAGTAAAATCGTGTTTCTGGACAAGGGAGGCATAAGTGCGCTGCGCTCCTAAGCTATCTCCCTGCGAGACACACTGCCAAAGCTTTTCGCTAGGATGCAGTCTAGTGCAGACGCACACTACGGCTCTCCGGAGCTGTCCGAAGCCAAGCGCCGGTGGCCGGCGTCTTTCGGCTGAAGCAGCGCTTCGGAGCGTAGGGCTGCCGCTCCGCTGTTGTGTGCGCGAAGCAGCCGCTTCTCCTGCTCCGGGAGCCGGACAGAGCGGTAGCTTGCACGAGGGCGAAGAACGTTGCCGCAGGCAGACGACATTGTGTGCACAGCTTTGCGACTGCTAGAGGACGGTGGCTAAAGCTCCCTGCGTCTTCAATGCACTGCTGGCATGCTTTATTGAAGGTGTTCCGAGACAACTTTCCTGGGTTTTGACTTCGTCCTGATGCAGCCCCTCCTGGGAAATTGGTGCTCGTCCCAGAAGGCTCGAGATGCAGAAAACTCGATGGCAGCTGCAGAAATGAAGGACTCTGTTGAAGTGTGGAGAAGCAAGAACATAGCCAGCGCCTTGTGTTTGGGAGTCAGCAGCTGCTGGACTTTTGCGATTGCTTTCACTGTGCACTGAATGCCAGGACGGCACGTGCACGTTAAAACAACGAGCTGCGCAAGAGTAATCGAAAGATCACGGCCGTCAGAAAGCAGCTTATATATTGCCCTGGGAAGAGTACTGTTTTTGGAGTGTGCAGTAAAATCGTGTTTCTGGACAAGGGAGGCATAAGTGCGCTGCGCTCCTAAGCTATCTCCCTGCGAGACACACTGCCAAAGCTTTTCGCTATGATGCAGTCTAGTTGCAGACGCACACTACGGCTCTCCGGAGCTGTCCGAAGCCAAGCGCCGGTGGCCGGCGTCTTTCGGCTGAAGCAGCGCTTCGGAGCGTAGGGCTGCCGCTCCGCTGTTGTGTGCGCGAAGCAGCCGCTTCTCCTGCTCCGGGAGCCGGACAGAGCGGTAGCTTGCACGAGGGCGAAGAACGTTGCCGCAGAGCACCGGGCTTCTGCGCGCACCCTAAGGACTGCTAGAGGACGGTGGTGGCCGCTCGCCTGCCTCTTCAATTCTTTTCTAGCATCCTTATGGAAGGTGTTCCAGGGCAAATTCCCTGAGTTTTGAATTCCTCCTGATGCAGCCCCTCGTGGGAAACTCGTGCTCGTCCTCTGAGTCTCCGACATGCAGAGACCTCGATGGCAACTGCAGAAATGAAGGGCTGCGTTGAGTCGTCGAGTAGCAAGAACATAGCCAGCGCCTTGTGTTTGGGAGTCAGCAGCTGCTGGACTTTTGCGATTGCTTTCACTGTGCACTGAATTCCAGGACGGCATGTGCACGTTACAACAACGAGCTGGGCAAGAGTAGGAAGGGAGCACGGGCATCAGAGAGCATCTGGCATATTGCCCTGGGAAGAGTACTGTTTTTGGAGTGTGCAGTAAAATCGTGTTTCTGGACAAGGGAGGCATAAGTGCGCTGCGCTCCTAAGCTATCTCCCTGCGAGACACACTGCCAAAGCTTTTCGCTATGATGCAGTCTAGTGCAGACGCACACTACGGCTCTCCGGAGCTGTCCGAAGCCAAGCGCCGGCGGCCGGCGTCTTTCGGCTGAAGCAGCGCTTCGGAGCGTAGGGCTGCCGCTCCGCTGTTGTGTGCGCGAAGCAGCCGCTTCTCCTGCTCCGGGAGCCGGACAGAGCGGTAGCTTGCACGAGGGCGAAGAACGTTGCCGCAGGCAGACGACATTGTGTGCACAGCTTTGCGACTGCTAGAGGACGGTGGCTAAAGCTCCCTGCCTCTTCAATGCACTGCTGGCATGCTTTATTGAAGGTGTTCCGAGACAACTTTCCTGGGTTTTGACTTCGTCCTGATGCAGCCCCTCCTGGGAAATTGGTGCTCGTCCCAGAAGGCTCGAGATGCAGAAAACTCGATGGCAGCTGCAGAAATGAAGGACTCTGTTGAAGTGTGGAGAAGCAAGAACGTAGACAGCGCCTTGTGTTTGGGAGTCAGCAGCTGCTGGACTTTTGCGATTGCTTTCACTGTGCACTGAATGCCAGGACGGCACGTGCACGTTAAAACAACGAGCTGCGCAAGAGTAATCGAAAGATCACGGCCATCAGAAAGCAGCTTATATATTGCCCTGGGAAGAGTACTGTTTTTGGAGTGTGCAGTAAAATCGTGTTTCTGGACAAGGGAGGCATAAGTGCGCTGCGCTCCTAAGCTATCTCCCTGCGAGACACACTGCCAAAGCTTTTCGCTATGATGCAGTCTAGTTGCAGACGCACACTACGGCTCTCCGGAGCTGTCCGAAGCCAAGCGCCGGTGGCCGGCGTCTTTCGGCTGAAGCAGCGCTTCGGAGCGTAGGGCTGCCGCTCCGCTGTTGTGTGCGCGAAGCAGCCGCTTCTCCTGCTCCGGGAGCCGGACAGAGCGGTAGCTTGCACGAGGGCGAAGAACGAAGCCGCAGAGCACCGGGCTTCTGCGCGCACCCTAAGGACTGCTAGAGGACGGTGGTGGCCGCTCGCCTGCCTCTTCAATTCTTTTCTAGCATCCTTATGGAAGGTGTTCCAGGGCAAACTCCCTGAGTTTTGAATTCCTCCTGATGCAGCCCCTCGTGGGAAACTCGTGCTCGTCCTCTCAGTCTCCGACATGCAGACACCTCGATGGCAACTGCAGAAATGAAGGGCTGCGTTGAGTCGTCGAGTAGCAAGAACATAGCCAGCGCCTTGTGTTTGGGAGTCAGCAGCTGCTGGACTTTTGCGATTGCTTTCACTGTGCACTGAATTCCAGGACGGCATGTGCACGTTACAACAACGAGCTGGGCAAGAGTAGGAAGGGAGCACGGGCATCAGAGAGCATCTGGCATATTGCCCTGGGAAGAGTACTGTTTTTGGAGTGTGCAGTAAAATCGTGTTTCTGGACAAGGGAGGCATAAGTGCGCTGCGCTCCTAAGCTATCTCCCTGCGAGACACACTGCCAAAGCTTTTCGCTATGATGCAGTCTAGTGCAGACGCACACTACGGCTCTCCGGAGCTGTCCGAAGCCAAGCGCCGGTGGCCGGCGTCTTTCGGCTGAAGCAGCGCTTCGGAGCGAAGGGCTGCCGCTCCGCTGTTGTGTGCGCGAAGCAGCCGCTTCTCCTGCTCCGGGAGCCGGACAGAGCGGTAGCTTGCACGAGGGCGAAGAACGTTGCCGCAGGCAGACGACATTGTGTGCACAGCTTTGCGACTGCTAGAGGACGGTGGCTAAAGCTCCCTGCCTCTTCAATGCACTGCTGGCATGCTTTATTGAAGGTGTTCCGAGACAACTTTCCTGGGTTTTGACTTCGTCCTGATGCAGCCCCTCCTGGGAAATTGGTGCTCGTCCCAGAAGGCTCGAGATGCAGAAAACTCGATGGCAGCTGCAGAAATGAAGGACTCTGTTGAAGTGTGGAGAAGCAAGAACGTAGACAGCGCCTTGTGTTTGGGAGTCAGCAGCTGCTGGACTTTTGCGATTGCTTTCACTGTGCACTGAATGCCAGGACGGCACGTGCACGTTAAAACAACGAGCTGCGCAAGAGTAATCGAAAGATCACGGCCATCAGAAAGCAGCTTATATATTGCCCTGGGAAGAGTACTGTTTTTGGAGTGTGCAGTAAAATCGTGTTTCTGGACAAGGGAGGCATAAGTGCGCTGCGCTCCTAAGCTATCTCCCTGCGAGACACACTGCCAAAGCTTTTCGCTATGATGCAGTCTAGTTGCAGACGCACACTACGGCTCTCCGGAGCTGTCCGAAGCCAAGCGCCGGTGGCCGGCGTCTTTCGGCTGAAGCAGCGCTTCGGAGCGTAGGGCTGCCGCTCCGCTGTTGTGTGCGCGAAGCAGCCGCTTCTCCTGCTCCGGGAGCCGGACAGAGCGGTAGCTTGCACGAGGGCGAAGAACGAAGCCGCAGAGCACCGGGCTTCTGCGCGCACCCTAAGGACTGCTAGAGGACGGTGGTGGCCGCTCGCCTGCCTCTTCAATTCTTTTCTAGCATCCTTATGGAAGGTGTTCCAGGGCAAATTCCCTGAGTTTTGAATTCCTCCTGATGCAGCCCCTCGTGGGAAACTCGTGCTCGTCCTCTCAGTCTCCGACATGCAGACACCTCGATGGCAACTGCAGAAATGAAGGGCTGCGTTGAGTCGTCGAGTAGCAAGAACATAGCCAGCGCCTTGTGTTTGGGAGTCAGCAGCTGCTGGACTTTTGCGATTGCTTTCACTGTGCACTGAATTCCAGGACGGCATGTGCACGTTACAACAACGAGCTGGGCAAGAGTAGGAAGGGAGCACGGGCATCAGAGAGCATCTGGCATATTGCCCTGGGAAGAGTACTGTTTTTGGAGTGTGCAGTAAAATCGTGTTTCTGGACAAGGGAGGCATAAGTGCGCTGCGCTCCTAAGCTATCTCCCTGCGAGACACACTGCCAAAGCTTTTCGCTATGATGCAGTCTAGTGCAGACGCACACTACGGCTCTCCGGAGCTGTCCGAAGCCAAGCGCCGGTGGCCGGCGTCTTTCGGCTGAAGCAGCGCTTCGGAGCGAAGGGCTGCCGCTCCGCTGTTGTGTGCGCGAAGCAGCCGCTTCTCCTGCTCCGGGAGCCGGACAGAGCGGTAGCTTGCACGAGGGCGAAGAACGTTGCCGCAGGCAGACGACATTGTGTGCACAGCTTTGCGACTGCTAGAGGACGGTGGCTAAAGCTCCCTGCCTCTTCAATGCACTGCTGGCATGCTTTATTGAAGGTGTTCCGAGACAACTTTCCTGGGTTTTGACTTCGTCCTGATGCAGCCCCTCCTGGGAAATTGGTGCTCGTCCCAGAAGGCTCGAGATGCAGAAAACTCGATGGCAGCTGCAGAAATGAAGGACTCTGTTGAAGTGTGGAGAAGCAAGAACAAAGCCAGCGCCTTGTGTTTGGGAGTCAGCAGCTGCTGGACTTTTGCGATTGCTTTCACTGTGCACTGAATGCCAGGACGGCACGTGCACGTTAAAACAACGAGCTGCGCAAGAGTAATCGAAAGATCACGGCCGTCAGAAAGCAGCTTATATATTGCCCTGGGAAGAGTACTGTTTTTGGAGTGTGCAGTAAAATCGTGTTTCTGGACAAGGGAGGCATAAGTGCGCTGCGCTCCTAAGCTATCTCCCTGCGAGACACACTGCCAAAGCTTTTCGCTATGATGCAGTCTAGTTGCAGACGCACACTACGGCTCTCCGGAGCTGTCCGAAGCCAAGCGCCGGTGGCCGGCGTCTTTCGGCTGAAGCAGCGCTTCGGAGCGTAGGGCTGCCGCTCCGCTGTTGTGTGCGCGAAGCAGCCGCTTCTCCTGCTCCGGGAGCCGGACAGAGCGGTAGCTTGCACGAGGGCGAAGAACGTTGCCGCAGAGCACCGGGCTTCTGCGCGCACCCTAAGGACTGCTAGAGGACGGTGGTGGCCGCTCGCCTGCCTCTTCAATTCTTTTCTAGCATCCTTATGGAAGGTGTTCCAGGGCAAATTCCCTGAGTTTTGAATTCCTCCTGATGCAGCCCCTCGTGGGAAACTCGTGCTCGTCCTCTCAGTCTCCGACATGCAGACACCTCGATGGCAACTGCAGAAATGAAGGGCTGCGTTGAGTCGTCGAGTAGCAAGAACATAGCCAGCGCCTTGTGTTTGGGAGTCAGCAGCTGCTGGACTTTTGCGATTGCTTTCACTGTGCACTGAATTCCAGGACGGCATGTGCACGTTACAACAACGAGCTGGGCAAGAGTAGGAAGGGAGCACGGGCATCAGAGAGCATCTGGCATATTGCCCTGGGAAGAGTACTGTTTTTGGAGTGTGCAGTAAAATCGTGTTTCTGGACAAGGGAGGCATAAGTGCGCTGCGCTCCTAAGCTATCTCCCTGCGAGACACACTGCCAAAGCTTTTCGCTATGATGCAGTCTAGTGCAGACGCACACTACGGCTCTCCGGAGCTGTCCGAAGCCAAGCGCCGGTGGCCGGCGTCTTTCGGCTGAAGCAGCGCTTCGGAGCGAAGGGCTGCCGCTCCGCTGTTGTGTGCGCGAAGCAGCCGCTTCTCCTGCTCCGGGAGCCGGACAGAGCGGTAGCTTGCACGAGGGCGAAGAACGTTGCCGCAGGCAGACGACATTGTGTGCACAGCTTTGCGACTGCTAGAGGACGGTGGCTAAAGCTCCCTGCCTCTTCAATGCACTGCTGGCATGCTTTATTGAAGGTGTTCCGAGACAACTTTCCTGGGTTTTGACTTCGTCCTGATGCAGCCCCTCCTGGGAAATTGGTGCTCGTCCCAGAAGGCTCGAGATGCAGAAAACTCGATGGCAGCTGCAGAAATGAAGGACTCTGTTGAAGTGTGGAGAAGCAAGAACAAAGCCAGCGCCTTGTGTTTGGGAGTCAGCAGCTGCTGGACTTTTGCGATTGCTTTCACTGTGCACTGAATGCCAGGACGGCACGTGCACGTTAAAACAACGAGCTGCGCAAGAGTAATCGAAAGATCACGGCCATCAGAAAGCAGCTTATATATTGCCCTGGGAAGAGTACTGTTTTTGGAGTGTGCAGTAAAATCGTGTTTCTGGACAAGGGAGGCATAAGTGCGCTGCGCTCCTAAGCTATCTCCCTGCGAGACACACTGCCAAAGCTTTTCGCTATGATGCAGTCTAGTTGCAGACGCACACTACGGCTCTCCGGAGCTGTCCGAAGCCAAGCGCCGGTGGCCGGCGTCTTTCGGCTGAAGCAGCGCTTCGGAGCGTAGGGCTGCCGCTCCGCTGTTGTGTGCGCGAAGCAGCCGCTTCTCCTGCTCCGGGAGCCGGACAGAGCGGTAGCTTGCACGAGGGCGAAGAACGTTGCCGCAGAGCACCGGGCTTCTGCGCGCACCCTAAGGACTGCTAGAGGACGGTGGTGGCCGCTCGCCTGCCTCTTCAATTCTTTTCTAGCATCCTTATGGAAGGTGTTCCAGGGCAAATTCCCTGAGTTTTGAATTCCTCCTGATGCAGCCCCTCGTGGGAAACTCGTGCTCGTCCTCTGAGTCTCCGACATGCAGAGACCTCGATGGCAACTGCAGAAATGAAGGGCTGCGTTGAGTCGTCGAGTAGCAAGAACATAGCCAGCGCCTTGTGTTTGGGAGTCAGCAGCTGCTGGACTTTTGCGATTGCTTTCACTGTGCACTGAATTCCAGGACGGCATGTGCACGTTACAACAACGAGCTGGGCAAGAGTAGGAAGGGAGCACGGGCATCAGAGAACATCTGGCATATTGCCCTGGGAAGAGTACTGTTTTTGGAGTGTGCAGTAAAATCGTGTTTCTGGACAAGGGAGGCATAAGTGCGCTGCGCTCCTAAGCTATCTCCCTGCGAGACACACTGCCAAAGCTTTTCGCTAGGATGCAGTCTAGTGCAGACGCACACTACGGCTCTCCGGAGCTGTCCGAAGCCAAGCGCCGGTGGCCGGCGTCTTTCGGCTGAAGCAGCGCTTCGGAGCGTAGGGCTGCCGCTCCGCTGTTGTGTGCGCGAAGCAGCCGCTTCTCCTGCTCCGGGAGCCGGACAGAGCGGTAGCTTGCACGAGGGCGAAGAACGTTGCCGCAGGCAGACGACATTGTGTGCACAGCTTTGCGACTGCTAGAGGACGGTGGCTAAAGCTCCCTGCGTCTTCAATGCACTGCTGGCATGCTTTATTGAAGGTGTTCCGAGACAACTTTCCTGGGTTTTGACTTCGTCCTGATGCAGCCCCTCCTGGGAAATTGGTGCTCGTCCCAGAAGGCTCGAGATGCAGAAAACTCGATGGCAGCTGCAGAAATGAAGGACTCTGTTGAAGTGTGGAGAAGCAAGAACATAGCCAGCGCCTTGTGTTTGGGAGTCAGCAGCTGCTGGACTTTTGCGATTGCTTTCACTGTGCACTGAATGCCAGGACGGCACGTGCACGTTAAAACAACGAGCTGCGCAAGAGTAATCGAAAGATCACGGCCGTCAGAAAGCAGCTTATATATTGCCCTGGGAAGAGTACTGTTTTTGGAGTGTGCAGTAAAATCGTGTTTCTGGACAAGGGAGGCATAAGTGCGCTGCGCTCCTAAGCTATCTCCCTGCGAGACACACTGCCAAAGCTTTTCGCTATGATGCAGTCTAGTTGCAGACGCACACTACGGCTCTCCGGAGCTGTCCGAAGCCAAGCGCCGGTGGCCGGCGTCTTTCGGCTGAAGCAGCGCTTCGGAGCGTAGGGCTGCCGCTCCGCTGTTGTGTGCGCGAAGCAGCCGCTTCTCCTGCTCCGGGAGCCGGACAGAGCGGTAGCTTGCACGAGGGCGAAGAACGTTGCCGCAGAGCACCGGGCTTCTGCGCGCACCCTAAGGACTGCTAGAGGACGGTGGTGGCCGCTCGCCTGCCTCTTCAATTCTTTTCTAGCATCCTTATGGAAGGTGTTCCAGGGCAAATTCCCTGAGTTTTGAATTCCTCCTGATGCAGCCCCTCGTGGGAAACTCGTGCTCGTCCTCTGAGTCTCCGACATGCAGAGACCTCGATGGCAACTGCAGAAATGAAGGGCTGCGTTGAGTCGTCGAGTAGCAAGAACATAGCCAGCGCCTTGTGTTTGGGAGTCAGCAGCTGCTGGACTTTTGCGATTGCTTTCACTGTGCACTGAATGCCAGGACGGCACGTGCACGTTAAAACAACGAGCTGCGCAAGAGTAATCGAAAGATCACGGCCATCAGAAAGCAGCTTGTATATTGCCCAGGGAAGAGTACTTTTTTTGGAGTGTGCAGTAAAATCGTGTTTCTGGACAAGGGAGGCATAAGTGCGCTGCGCTCCTAAGCTATCTCCCTGCGAGACACACTGCCAAAGCTTTTCGCTATGATGCAGTCTAGTTGCAGACGCACACTACGGCTCTCCGGAGCTGTCCGAAGCCAAGCGCCGGTGGCCGGCGTCTTTCGGCTGAAGCAGCGCTTCGGAGCGGACGGCTGCCGCTCCGTTGCTGTGAGCGCGAAGCAGCCGCTTCTCCTGCTCCGGGAGCCGGACAGAGCGGTAGCTTGTACGAGGGCGAAGAACGTTGCCGCAGGGAGACGACATTGTGTGCACAGCCTTGCGACTGCTAGACGACGGTGGCTAAAGCTCCCTGCCTTTTCAATGCACTGCTGGCATGCTTTATTGAAGGTGTTCCGAGACAACTTTCCTGGGTTTTGACTTCGTCCTGATGCAGCCCCTCCTGGGAAATTGGTGCTCGTCCCAGAAGGCTCGAGATGCAGAAAACTCGATGTCAGCTGCAGAAATGAAGGACTCTGTTGAAGTGTGGAGAAGCAAGAACATAGCCAGCGCCTTGTGTTTGGGAGTCAGCAGCTGCTGGACTTTTGCGATTGCTTTCACTGTGCACTGAATTCCAGGAAGGCACGTGCACTCTGCAACAACGAGCTGCGCAAGAGTAATCGAAAGATCACGGCCGTCAGAAAGCAGCTTATATATTGCCCTGGGAAGAGTACTGTTTTTGGAGTGTGCAGTAAAATCGTGTTTCTGGACAAGGGAGGCATAAGTGCGCTGCGCTCCTAAGCTATCTCCCTGCGAGACACAATGCCAAAGCTTTTCGCTATGATGCAGTCTAGTTGCAGACGCACACTACGGCTCTCCGGAGCTGTCCGAAGCCAAGCGCCGGTGGCCGGCGTCTTTCGGCTGAAGCAGCGCTTCGGAGCGTAGGGCTGCCGCTCCGCTGTTGTGTGCGCGAAGCAGCCGCTTCTCCTGCTCCGGGAGCCGGACAGAGCGGTAGCTTGCACGAGGGCGAAGAACGAAGCCGCAGAGCACCGGGCTTCTGCGCGCACCCTAAGGACTGCTAGAGGACGGTGGTGGCCGCTCGCCTGCCTCTTCAATTCTTTTCTAGCATCCTTATGGAAGGTGTTCCAGGGCAAATTCCCTGAGTTTTGAATTCCTCCTGATGCAGCCCCTCGTGGGAAACTCGTGCTCGTCCTCTCAGTCTCCGACATGCAGACACCTCGATGGCAACTGCAGAAATGAAGGGCTGCGTTGAGTCGTCGAGTAGCAAGAACATAGCCAGCGCCTTGTGTTTGGGAGTCAGCAGCTGCTGGACTTTTGCGATTGCTTTCACTGTGCACTGAATTCCAGGACGGCATGTGCACGTTACAACAACGAGCTGGGCAAGAGTAGGAAGGGAGCACGGGCATCAGAGAGCATCTGGCATATTGCCCTGGGAAGAGTACTGTTTTTGGAGTGTGCAGTAAAATCGTGTTTCTGGACAAGGGAGGCATAAGTGCGCTGCGCTCCTAAGCTATCTCCCTGCGAGACACACTGCCAAAGCTTTTCGCTATGATGCAGTCTAGTGCAGACGCACACTACGGCTCTCCGGAGCTGTCCGAAGCCAAGCGCCGGTGGCCGGCGTCTTTCGGCTGAAGCAGCGCTTCGGAGCGAAGGGCTGCCGCTCCGCTGTTGTGTGCGCGAAGCAGCCGCTTCTCCTGCTCCGGGAGCCGGACAGAGCGGTAGCTTGCACGAGGGCGAAGAACGTTGCCGCAGGCAGACGACATTGTGTGCACAGCTTTGCGACTGCTAGAGGACGGTGGCTAAAGCTCCCTGCCTCTTCAATGCACTGCTGGCATGCTTTATTGAAGGTGTTCCGAGACAACTTTCCTGGGTTTTGACTTCGTCCTGATGCAGCCCCTCCTGGGAAATTGGTGCTCGTCCCAGAAGGCTCGAGATGCAGAAAACTCGATGGCAGCTGCAGAAATGAAGGACTCTGTTGAAGTGTGGAGAAGCAAGAACAAAGCCAGCGCCTTGTGTTTGGGAGTCAGCAGCTGCTGGACTTTTGCGATTGCTTTCACTGTGCACTGAATGCCAGGACGGCACGTGCACGTTAAAACAACGAGCTGCGCAAGAGTAATCGAAAGATCACGGCCGTCAGAAAGCAGCTTATATATTGCCCTGGGAAGAGTACTGTTTTTGGAGTGTGCAGTAAAATCGTGTTTCTGGACAAGGGAGGCATAAGTGCGCTGCGCTCCTAAGCTATCTCCCTGCGAGACACACTGCCAAAGCTTTTCGCTATGATGCAGTCTAGTTGCAGACGCACACTACGGCTCTCCGGAGCTGTCCGAAGCCAAGCGCCGGTGGCCGGCGTCTTTCGGCTGAAGCAGCGCTTCGGAGCGTAGGGCTGCCGCTCCGCTGTTGTGTGCGCGAAGCAGCCGCTTCTCCTGCTCCGGGAGCCGGACAGAGCGGTAGCTTGCACGAGGGCGAAGAACGTTGCCGCAGAGCACCGGGCTTCTGCGCGCACCCTAAGGACTGCTAGAGGACGGTGGTGGCCGCTCGCCTGCCTCTTCAATTCTTTTCTAGCATCCTTATGGAAGGTGTTCCAGGGCAAATTCCCTGAGTTTTGAATTCCTCCTGATGCAGCCCCTCGTGGGAAACTCGTGCTCGTCCTCTGAGTCTCCGACATGCAGAGACCTCGATGGCAACTGCAGAAATGAAGGGCTGCGTTGAGTCGTCGAGTAGCAAGAACATAGCCAGCGCCTTGTGTTTGGGAGTCAGCAGCTGCTGGACTTTTGCGATTGCTTTCACTGTGCACTGAATTCCAGGACGGCATGTGCACGTTACAACAACGAGCTGGGCAAGAGTAGGAAGGGAGCACGGGCATCAGAGAACATCTGGCATATTGCCCTGGGAAGAGTACTGTTTTTGGAGTGTGCAGTAAAATCGTGTTTCTGGACAAGGGAGGCATAAGTGCGCTGCGCTCCTAAGCTATCTCCCTGCGAGACACACTGCCAAAGCTTTTCGCTATGATGCAGTCTAGTGCAGACGCACACTACGGCTCTCCGGAGCTGTCCGAAGCCAAGCGCCGGTGGCCGGCGTCTTTCGGCTGAAGCAGCGCTTCGGAGCGAAGGGCTGCCGCTCCGCTGTTGTGTGCGCGAAGCAGCCGCTTCTCCTGCTCCGGGAGCCGGACAGAGCGGTAGCTTGTACGAGGGCGAAGAACGTTGCCGCAGGCAGACGACATTGTGTGCACAGCCTTGCGACTGCTAGACGACGGTGGCTAAAGCTCCCTGCCTTTTCAATGCACTGCTGGCATGCTTTATTGAAGGTGTTCCGAGACAACTTTCCTGGGTTTTGACTTCGTCCTGATGCAGCCCCTCCTGGGAAATTGGTGCTCGTCCCAGAAGGCTCGAGATGCAGAAAACTCGATGTCAGCTGCAGAAATGAAGGACTCTGTTGAAGTGTGGAGAAGCAAGAACATAGCCAGCGCCTTGTGTTTGGGAGTCAGCAGCTGCTGGACTTTTGCGATTGCTTTCACTGTGCACTGAATTCCAGGAAGGCACGTGCACTCTGCAACAACGAGCTGCGCAAGAGTAATCGAAAGATCACGGCCGTCAGAAAGCAGCTTATATATTGCCCTGGGAAGAGTACTGTTTTTGGAGTGTGCAGTAAAATCGTGTTTCTGGACAAGGGAGGCATAAGTGCGCTGCGCTCCTAAGCTATCTCCCTGCGAGACACAATGCCAAAGCTTTTCGCTATGATGCAGTCTAGTTGCAGACGCACACTACGGCTCTCCGGAGCTGTCCGAAGCCAAGCGCCGGTGGCCGGCGTCTTTCGGCTGAAGCAGCGCTTCGGAGCGTAGGGCTGCCGCTCCGCTGTTGTGTGCGCGAAGCAGCCGCTTCTCCTGCTCCGGGAGCCGGACAGAGCGGTAGCTTGCACGAGGGCGAAGAACGAAGCCGCAGAGCACCGGGCTTCTGCGCGCACCCTAAGGACTGCTAGAGGACGGTGGTGGCCGCTCGCCTGCCTCTTCAATTCTTTTCTAGCATCCTTATGGAAGGTGTTCCAGGGCAAATTCCCTGAGTTTTGAATTCCTCCTGATGCAGCCCCTCGTGGGAAACTCGTGCTCGTCCTCTCAGTCTCCGACATGCAGACACCTCGATGGCAACTGCAGAAATGAAGGGCTGCGTTGAGTCGTCGAGTAGCAAGAACATAGCCAGCGCCTTGTGTTTGGGAGTCAGCAGCTGCTGGACTTTTGCGATTGCTTTCACTGTGCACTGAATTCCAGGACGGCATGTGCACGTTACAACAACGAGCTGGGCAAGAGTAGGAAGGGAGCACGGGCATCAGAGAGCATCTGGCATATTGCCCTGGGAAGAGTACTGTTTTTGGAGTGTGCAGTAAAATCGTGTTTCTGGACAAGGGAGGCATAAGTGCGCTGCGCTCCTAAGCTATCTCCCTGCGAGACACACTGCCAAAGCTTTTCGCTATGATGCAGTCTAGTGCAGACGCACACTACGGCTCTCCGGAGCTGTCCGAAGCCAAGCGCCGGTGGCCGGCGTCTTTCGGCTGAAGCAGCGCTTCGGAGCGAAGGGCTGCCGCTCCGCTGTTGTGTGCGCGAAGCAGCCGCTTCTCCTGCTCCGGGAGCCGGACAGAGCGGTAGCTTGCACGAGGGCGAAGAACGTTGCCGCAGGCAGACGACATTGTGTGCACAGCTTTGCGACTGCTAGAGGACGGTGGCTAAAGCTCCCTGCCTCTTCAATGCACTGCTGGCATGCTTTATTGAAGGTGTTCCGAGACAACTTTCCTGGGTTTTGACTTCGTCCTGATGCAGCCCCTCCTGGGAAATTGGTGCTCGTCCCAGAAGGCTCGAGATGCAGAAAACTCGATGGCAGCTGCAGAAATGAAGGACTCTGTTGAAGTGTGGAGAAGCAAGAACAAAGCCAGCGCCTTGTGTTTGGGAGTCAGCAGCTGCTGGACTTTTGCGATTGCTTTCACTGTGCACTGAATGCCAGGACGGCACGTGCACGTTAAAACAACGAGCTGCGCAAGAGTAATCGAAAGATCACGGCCGTCAGAAAGCAGCTTATATATTGCCCTGGGAAGAGTACTGTTTTTGGAGTGTGCAGTAAAATCGTGTTTCTGGACAAGGGAGGCATAAGTGCGCTGCGCTCCTAAGCTATCTCCCTGCGAGACACACTGCCAAAGCTTTTCGCTATGATGCAGTCTAGTTGCAGACGCACACTACGGCTCTCCGGAGCTGTCCGAAGCCAAGCGCCGGTGGCCGGCGTCTTTCGGCTGAAGCAGCGCTTCGGAGCGTAGGGCTGCCGCTCCGCTGTTGTGTGCGCGAAGCAGCCGCTTCTCCTGCTCCGGGAGCCGGACAGAGCGGTAGCTTGCACGAGGGCGAAGAACGTTGCCGCAGAGCACCGGGCTTCTGCGCGCACCCTAAGGACTGCTAGAGGACGGTGGTGGCCGCTCGCCTGCCTCTTCAATTCTTTTCTAGCATCCTTATGGAAGGTGTTCCAGGGCAAATTCCCTGAGTTTTGAATTCCTCCTGATGCAGCCCCTCGTGGGAAACTCGTGCTCGTCCTCTGAGTCTCCGACATGCAGAGACCTCGATGGCAACTGCAGAAATGAAGGGCTGCGTTGAGTCGTCGAGTAGCAAGAACATAGCCAGCGCCTTGTGTTTGGGAGTCAGCAGCTGCTGGACTTTTGCGATTGCTTTCACTGTGCACTGAATTCCAGGACGGCATGTGCACGTTACAACAACGAGCTGGGCAAGAGTAGGAAGGGAGCACGGGCATCAGAGAACATCTGGCATATTGCCCTGGGAAGAGTACTGTTTTTGGAGTGTGCAGTAAAATCGTGTTTCTGGACAAGGGAGGCATAAGTGCGCTGCGCTCCTAAGCTATCTCCCTGCGAGACACACTGCCAAAGCTTTTCGCTATGATGCAGTCTAGTGCAGACGCACACTACGGCTCTCCGGAGCTGTCCGAAGCCAAGCGCCGGTGGCCGGCGTCTTTCGGCTGAAGCAGCGCTTCGGAGCGAAGGGCTGCCGCTCCGCTGTTGTGTGCGCGAAGCAGCCGCTTCTCCTGCTCCGGGAGCCGGACAGAGCGGTAGCTTGCACGAGGGCGAAGAACGTTGCCGCAGGCAGACGACATTGTGTGCACAGCTTTGCGACTGCTAGAGGACGGTGGCTAAAGCTCCCTGCCTCTTCAATGCACTGCTGGCATGCTTTATTGAAGGTGTTCCGAGACAACTTTCCTGGGTTTTGACTTCGTCCTGATGCAGCCCCTCCTGGGAAATTGGTGCTCGTCCCAGAAGGCTCGAGATGCAGAAAACTCGATGGCAGCTGCAGAAATGAAGGACTCTGTTGAAGTGTGGAGAAGCAAGAACAAAGCCAGCGCCTTGTGTTTGGGAGTCAGCAGCTGCTGGACTTTTGCGATTGCTTTCACTGTGCACTGAATGCCAGGACGGCACGTGCACGTTAAAACAACGAGCTGCGCAAGAGTAATCGAAAGATCACGGCCGTCAGAAAGCAGCTTATATATTGCCCTGGGAAGAGTACTGTTTTTGGAGTGTGCAGTAAAATCGTGTTTCTGGACAAGGGAGGCATAAGTGCGCTGCGCTCCTAAGCTATCTCCCTGCGAGACACACTGCCAAAGCTTTTCGCTATGATGCAGTCTAGTTGCAGACGCACACTACGGCTCTCCGGAGCTGTCCGAAGCCAAGCGCCGGTGGCCGGCGTCTTTCGGCTGAAGCAGCGCTTCGGAGCGTAGGGCTGCCGCTCCGCTGTTGTGTGCGCGAAGCAGCCGCTTCTCCTGCTCCGGGAGCCGGACAGAGCGGTAGCTTGCACGAGGGCGAAGAACGAAGCCGCAGAGCACCGGGCTTCTGCGCGCACCCTAAGGACTGCTAGAGGACGGTGGTGGCCGCTCGCCTGCCTCTTCAATTCTTTTCTAGCATCCTTATGGAAGGTGTTCCAGGGCAAATTCCCTGAGTTTTGAATTCCTCCTGATGCAGCCCCTCGTGGGAAACTCGTGCTCGTCCTCTGAGTCTCCGACATGCAGAGACCTCGATGGCAACTGCAGAAATGAAGGGCTGCGTTGAGTCGTCGAGTAGCAAGAACATAGCCAGCGCCTTGTGTTTGGGAGTCAGCAGCTGCTGGACTTTTGCGATTGCTTTCACTGTGCACTGAATTCCAGGACGGCATGTGCACGTTACAACAACGAGCTGGGCAAGAGTAGGAAGGGAGCACGGGCATCAGAGAGCATCTGGCATATTGCCCTGGGAAGAGTACTGTTTTTGGAGTGTGCAGTAAAATCGTGTTTCTGGACAAGGGAGGCATAAGTGCGCTGCGCTCCTAAGCTATCTCCCTGCGAGACACACTGCCAAAGCTTTTCGCTATGATGCAGTCTAGTGCAGACGCACACTACGGCTCTCCGGAGCTGTCCGAAGCCAAGCGCCGGTGGCCGGCGTCTTTCGGCTGAAGCAGCGCTTCGGAGCGAAGGGCTGCCGCTCCGCTGTTGTGTGCGCGAAGCAGCCGCTTCTCCTGCTCCGGGAGCCGGACAGAGCGGTAGCTTGCACGAGGGCGAAGAACGTTGCCGCAGGCAGACGACATTGTGTGCACAGCTTTGCGACTGCTAGAGGACGGTGGCTAAAGCTCCCTGCCTCTTCAATGCACTGCTGGCATGCTTTATTGAAGGTGTTCCGAGACAACTTTCCTGGGTTTTGACTTCGTCCTGATGCAGCCCCTCCTGGGAAATTGGTGCTCGTCCCAGAAGGCTCGAGATGCAGAAAACTCGATGGCAGCTGCAGAAATGAAGGACTCTGTTGAAGTGTGGAGAAGCAAGAACAAAGCCAGCGCCTTGTGTTTGGGAGTCAGCAGCTGCTGGACTTTTGCGATTGCTTTCACTGTGCACTGAATGCCAGGACGGCACGTGCACGTTAAAACAACGAGCTGCGCAAGAGTAATCGAAAGATCACGGCCATCAGAAAGCAGCTTATATATTGCCCTGGGAAGAGTACTGTTTTTGGAGTGTGCAGTAAAATCGTGTTTCTGGACAAGGGAGGCATAAGTGCGCTGCGCTCCTAAGCTATCTCCCTGCGAGACACACTGCCAAAGCTTTTCGCTATGATGCAGTCTAGTTGCAGACGCACACTACGGCTCTCCGGAGCTGTCCGAAGCCAAGCGCCGGTGGCCGGCGTCTTTCGGCTGAAGCAGCGCTTCGGAGCGTAGGGCTGCCGCTCCGCTGTTGTGTGCGCGAAGCAGCCGCTTCTCCTGCTCCGGGAGCCGGACAGAGCGGTAGCTTGCACGAGGGCGAAGAACGTTGCCGCAGAGCACCGGGCTTCTGCGCGCACCCTAAGGACTGCTAGAGGACGGTGGTGGCCGCTCGCCTGCCTCTTCAATTCTTTTCTAGCATCCTTATGGAAGGTGTTCCAGGGCAAATTCCCTGAGTTTTGAATTCCTCCTGATGCAGCCCCTCGTGGGAAACTCGTGCTCGTCCTCTGAGTCTCCGACATGCAGAGACCTCGATGGCAACTGCAGAAATGAAGGGCTGCGTTGAGTCGTCGAGTAGCAAGAACATAGCCAGCGCCTTGTGTTTGGGAGTCAGCAGCTGCTGGACTTTTGCGATTGCTTTCACTGTGCACTGAATTCCAGGACGGCATGTGCACGTTACAACAACGAGCTGGGCAAGAGTAGGAAGGGAGCACGGGCATCAGAGAACATCTGGCATATTGCCCTGGGAAGAGTACTGTTTTTGGAGTGTGCAGTAAAATCGTGTTTCTGGACAAGGGAGGCATAAGTGCGCTGCGCTCCTAAGCTATCTCCCTGCGAGACACACTGCCAAAGCTTTTCGCTAGGATGCAGTCTAGTGCAGACGCACACTACGGCTCTCCGGAGCTGTCCGAAGCCAAGCGCCGGTGGCCGGCGTCTTTCGGCTGAAGCAGCGCTTCGGAGCGTAGGGCTGCCGCTCCGCTGTTGTGTGCGCGAAGCAGCCGCTTCTCCTGCTCCGGGAGCCGGACAGAGCGGTAGCTTGCACGAGGGCGAAGAACGTTGCCGCAGGCAGACGACATTGTGTGCACAGCTTTGCGACTGCTAGAGGACGGTGGCTAAAGCTCCCTGCCTCTTCAATGCACTGCTGGCATGCTTTATTGAAGGTGTTCCGAGACAACTTTCCTGGGTTTTGACTTCGTCCTGATGCAGCCCCTCCTGGGAAATTGGTGCTCGTCCCAGAAGGCTCGAGATGCAGAAAACTCGATGGCAGCTGCAGAAATGAAGGACTCTGTTGAAGTGTGGAGAAGCAAGAACAAAGCCAGCGCCTTGTGTTTGGGAGTCAGCAGCTGCTGGACTTTTGCGATTGCTTTCACTGTGCACTGAATGCCAGGACGGCACGTGCACGTTAAAACAACGAGCTGCGCAAGAGTAATCGAAAGATCACGGCCATCAGAAAGCAGCTTATATATTGCCCTGGGAAGAGTACTGTTTTTGGAGTGTGCAGTAAAATCGTGTTTCTGGACAAGGGAGGCATAAGTGCGCTGCGCTCCTAAGCTATCTCCCTGCGAGACACACTGCCAAAGCTTTTCGCTATGATGCAGTCTAGTTGCAGACGCACACTACGGCTCTCCGGAGCTGTCCGAAGCCAAGCGCCGGTGGCCGGCGTCTTTCGGCTGAAGCAGCGCTTCGGAGCGTAGGGCTGCCGCTCCGCTGTTGTGTGCGCGAAGCAGCCGCTTCTCCTGCTCCGGGAGCCGGACAGAGCGGTAGCTTGCACGAGGGCGAAGAACGTTGCCGCAGAGCACCGGGCTTCTGCGCGCACCCTAAGGACTGCTAGAGGACGGTGGTGGCCGCTCGCCTGCCTCTTCAATTCTTTTCTAGCATCCTTATGGAAGGTGTTCCAGGGCAAATTCCCTGAGTTTTGAATTCCTCCTGATGCAGCCCCTCGTGGGAAACTCGTGCTCGTCCTCTGAGTCTCCGACATGCAGAGACCTCGATGGCAACTGCAGAAATGAAGGGCTGCGTTGAGTCGTCGAGTAGCAAGAACATAGCCAGCGCCTTGTGTTTGGGAGTCAGCAGCTGCTGGACTTTTGCGATTGCTTTCACTGTGCACTGAATTCCAGGACGGCATGTGCACGTTACAACAACGAGCTGGGCAAGAGTAGGAAGGGAGCACGGGCATCAGAGAACATCTGGCATATTGCCCTGGGAAGAGTACTGTTTTTGGAGTGTGCAGTAAAATCGTGTTTCTGGACAAGGGAGGCATAAGTGCGCTGCGCTCCTAAGCTATCTCCCTGCGAGACACACTGCCAAAGCTTTTCGCTAGGATGCAGTCTAGTGCAGACGCACACTACGGCTCTCCGGAGCTGTCCGAAGCCAAGCGCCGGTGGCCGGCGTCTTTCGGCTGAAGCAGCGCTTCGGAGCGTAGGGCTGCCGCTCCGCTGTTGTGTGCGCGAAGCAGCCGCTTCTCCTGCTCCGGGAGCCGGACAGAGCGGTAGCTTGCACGAGGGCGAAGAACGTTGCCGCAGAGCACCGGGCTTCTGCGCGCACCCTAAGGACTGCTAGAGGACGGTGGTGGCCGCTCGCCTGCCTCTTCAGTTCTTTTCTAGCATCCTTATGGAAGGTGTTCCAGGGCAAATTCCCTGAGTTTTGAATTCCTCCTGATGCAGCCCCTCGTGGGAAACTCGTGCTCGTCCTCTCAGTCTCCGACATGCAGAGACCTCGATGGCAACTGCAGAAATGAAGGGCTGCGTTGAGTCGTCGAGTAGCAAGAACATAGCCAGCGCCTTGTGTTTGGGAGTCAGCAGCTGCTGGACTTTTGCGATTGCTTTCACTGTGCACTGAATTCCAGGACGGCATGTGCACGTTACAACAACGAGCTGCGCAAGAGTAATCGAAAGATCACGGCCGTCAGAAAGCAGCTTATATATTGCCCTGGGAAGAGTACTGTTTTTGGAGTGTGCAGTAAAATCGTGTTTCTGGACAAGGGAGGCATAAGTGCGCTGCGCTCCTAAGCTATCTCCCTGCGAGACACACTGCCAAAGCTTTTCGCTATCATGCAGTCTAGTTGCAGACGCACACTACGGCTCTCCGGAGCTGTCCGAAGCCAAGCGCCGGTGGCCGGCGTCTTTCGGCTGAAGCAGCGCTTCGGAGCGAAGGGCTGCCGCTCCGCTGTTGTGTGCGCGAAGCAGCCGCTTCTCCTGCTCCGGGAGCCGGACAGAGCGGTAGCTTGTACGAGGGCCAAGAACGTTGCCGCAGGCAGACGACATTGTGTGCACAGCCTTGCGACTGCTAGAGGACGGTGGCTAAAGCTCCCTGCCTTTTCAATGCACTGCTGGAATGCTTTATTGAAGGTGTTCCGAGACAACTTTCCTGGGTTTTGACTTCGTCCTGATGCAGCCCCTCCTGGGAAATTGGTGCTCGTCCCAGAAGGCTCGAGATGCAGAAACCTCGATGGCAGCTGCAGAAATGAAGGGCTGCGTTGAGTTGTCGAGAAGCAAGAACGTAGACAAGCGCCTTGTTTTTGGGAGTCAGCAGCTGCTGGACTTTTGCGATTGCTTTCACTGTGCACTGAATTCCAGGAAGGCACGTGCACGTTAAAACAACCAGCTGGGCAAGAGTGGGCAGAAGAGAACGGGCGGCTGACAGCAGCTTACATAGTACCATGGAAAGAGCAGTGTTTTTGGAGTGTGCAGCAAATCCGTGTTTCTGGACAAGGGAGGCAAAAGTGCGCTGCGCTCCTAAGCTATCTCCCTGCGAGACACACTGCCAAAGCTTTTCGCTATGATGCAGTCTAGTGCATACCCACACTACGGCTCTCCGGAGCTGTCCGAAGCCAAGCGCCGGTGGCCGGCGTCTTTCGGCTGAAGCAGCGCTTCGGAGCGTAGGGCTGCCGCTCCGCTGTTGTGTGCGCGAAGCAGCCGCTTCTCCTGCTCCGGGAGCCGGACAGAGCGGTAGCTTGTACGGGGGCGAAGAACGAAGCCGCAGAGCACCGGGCTTTTGCGCACACCCGAAGGACTGCTAGAGGACCCAGGTGGCCGCTCGCCTGCCTCTTCAATTCCCTTCTAGCATCCTTATGGAAGGTGTTCCAGGACAATTTTCTGGAGTTTTGAATTCCTCCTGATGCAGCCCCTCGTGGGAAACTCGTGCTCGTCCTCTGAGTCTCCGACATGCAGAGACCTCGATGGCAACTGCAGAAATGAAGGGCTGCGTTGAGTTGTCGAGAAGCAAGAACATAGCCAGCGCCTTGTGTTTGGGAGTCAGCAGCTGCTGGACTTTTGCGATTGCTTTCACTGTGCACTGAATTCCAGGAAGGCACGTGCACTCTGCAACAACGAGCTGCGCAAGAGTAATCGAAAGATCACGGCCGTCAGAAAGCAGCTTATATATTGCACTGGGAAGAGTACTGTTTTTGGAGTGTGCAGTAAAATCGTGTTTCTGGACAAGGGAGGCATAAGTGCGCTGCGCTCCTAAGCTATCTCCCTGCGAGACACAATGCCAAAGCTTTTCGCTATGATGCAGTCTAGTTGCAGACGCACACTACGGCTCTCCGGAGCTGTCCGAAGCCAAGCGCCGGTGGCCGGCGTCTTTCGGCTGAAGCAGCGCTTCGGAGCGTAGGGCTGCCGCTCCGCTGTTGTGTGCGCGAAGCAGCCGCTTCTCCTGCTCCGCGAGCCGGACAGAGCGGTAGCTTGCACGAGGGCGAAGAACGTTGCCGCAGGGAGACGACATTGTGTGCACAGCTTTGCGACTGCTAGAGGACGGTGGCTAAAGCTACCTGCCTTTTCAATTCACTGCTGGCATGCTTTATTGAAGGTGTTCCGAGACACCTTTCCTGGGTTTTGACTTCGTCCTGATGCAGCCCCTCCTGGGAAATTGGTGCTCTTCCCAGAAGGCTCGAGATGCAGAAAACTCGATGGCAGCTGCAGAAATGAAGGACTCTGTTGAAGTGTGGTGAAGCAAGAACAAAGCCAGCGCCTTGTGTTTGGGAGTCAGCAGCTGCTGGACTTTTGCGATTGCTTTCACTGTGCACTGAATGCCAGGACGGCACGTGCACGTTAAAACAACGAGCTGCGCAAGAGTAATCGAAAGATCACGGCCATCAGAAAGCAGCTTGTATATTGCCCAGGGAAGAGTACTTTTTTTGGAGTGTGCAGTAAAATCGTGTTTCTGGACAAGGGAGGCATAAGTGCGCTGCGCTCCTAAGCTATCTCCCTGCGAGACACACTGCCAAAGCTTTTCGCTATGATGCAGTCTAGTTGCAGACGCACACTACGGCTCTCCGGAGCTGTCCGAAGCCAAGCGCCGGTGGCCGGCGTCTTTCGGCTGAAGCAGCGCTTCGGAGCGGACGGCTGCCGCTCCGTTGCTGTGAGCGCGAAGCAGCCGCTTCTCCTGCTCCGGGAGCCGGACAGAGCGGTAGCTTGTACGAGGGCGAAGAACGTTGCCGCAGGGAGACGACATTGTGTGCACAGCCTTGCGACTGCTAGACGACGGTGGCTAAAGCTCCCTGCCTTTTCAATGCACTGCTGGCATGCTTTATTGAAGGTGTTCCGAGACAACTTTCCTGGGTTTTGACTTCGTCCTGATGCAGCCCCTCCTGGGAAATTGGTGCTCGTCCCAGAAGGCTCGAGATGCAGAAAACTCGATGTCAGCTGCAGAAATGAAGGACTCTGTTGAAGTGTGGAGAAGCAAGAACATAGCCAGCGCCTTGTGTTTGGGAGTCAGCAGCTGCTGGACTTTTGCGATTGCTTTCACTGTGCACTGAATTCCAGGAAGGCACGTGCACTCTGCAACAACGAGCTGCGCAAGAGTAATCGAAAGATCACGGCCGTCAGAAAGCAGCTTATATATTGCCCTGGGAAGAGTACTGTTTTTGGAGTGTGCAGTAAAATCGTGTTTCTGGACAAGGGAGGCATAAGTGCGCTGCGCTCCTAAGCTATCTCCCTGCGAGACACAATGCCAAAGCTTTTCGCTATGATGCAGTCTAGTTGCAGACGCACACTACGGCTCTCCGGAGCTGTCCGAAGCCAAGCGCCGGTGGCCGGCGTCTTTCGGCTGAAGCAGCGCTTCGGAGCGTAGGGCTGCCGCTCCGCTGTTGTGTGCGCGAAGCAGCCGCTTCTCCTGCTCCGGGAGCCGGACAGAGCGGTAGCTTGCACGAGGGCGAAGAACGAAGCCGCAGAGCACCGGGCTTCTGCGCGCACCCTAAGGACTGCTAGAGGACGGTGGTGGCCGCTCGCCTGCCTCTTCAATTCTTTTCTAGCATCCTTATGGAAGGTGTTCCAGGGCAAATTCCCTGAGTTTTGAATTCCTCCTGATGCAGCCCCTCGTGGGAAACTCGTGCTCGTCCTCTCAGTCTCCGACATGCAGACACCTCGATGGCAACTGCAGAAATGAAGGGCTGCGTTGAGTCGTCGAGTAGCAAGAACATAGCCAGCGCCTTGTGTTTGGGAGTCAGCAGCTGCTGGACTTTTGCGATTGCTTTCACTGTGCACTGAATTCCAGGACGGCATGTGCACGTTACAACAACGAGCTGGGCAAGAGTAGGAAGGGAGCACGGGCATCAGAGAGCATCTGGCATATTGCCCTGGGAAGAGTACTGTTTTTGGAGTGTGCAGTAAAATCGTGTTTCTGGACAAGGGAGGCATAAGTGCGCTGCGCTCCTAAGCTATCTCCCTGCGAGACACACTGCCAAAGCTTTTCGCTATGATGCAGTCTAGTGCAGACGCACACTACGGCTCTCCGGAGCTGTCCGAAGCCAAGCGCCGGTGGCCGGCGTCTTTCGGCTGAAGCAGCGCTTCGGAGCGAAGGGCTGCCGCTCCGCTGTTGTGTGCGCGAAGCAGCCGCTTCTCCTGCTCCGGGAGCCGGACAGAGCGGTAGCTTGCACGAGGGCGAAGAACGTTGCCGCAGGCAGACGACATTGTGTGCACAGCTTTGCGACTGCTAGAGGACGGTGGCTAAAGCTCCCTGCCTCTTCAATGCACTGCTGGCATGCTTTATTGAAGGTGTTCCGAGACAACTTTCCTGGGTTTTGACTTCGTCCTGATGCAGCCCCTCCTGGGAAATTGGTGCTCGTCCCAGAAGGCTCGAGATGCAGAAAACTCGATGGCAGCTGCAGAAATGAAGGACTCTGTTGAAGTGTGGAGAAGCAAGAACAAAGCCAGCGCCTTGTGTTTGGGAGTCAGCAGCTGCTGGACTTTTGCGATTGCTTTCACTGTGCACTGAATGCCAGGACGGCACGTGCACGTTAAAACAACGAGCTGCGCAAGAGTAATCGAAAGATCACGGCCGTCAGAAAGCAGCTTATATATTGCCCTGGGAAGAGTACTGTTTTTGGAGTGTGCAGTAAAATCGTGTTTCTGGACAAGGGAGGCATAAGTGCGCTGCGCTCCTAAGCTATCTCCCTGCGAGACACACTGCCAAAGCTTTTCGCTATGATGCAGTCTAGTTGCAGACGCACACTACGGCTCTCCGGAGCTGTCCGAAGCCAAGCGCCGGTGGCCGGCGTCTTTCGGCTGAAGCAGCGCTTCGGAGCGTAGGGCTGCCGCTCCGCTGTTGTGTGCGCGAAGCAGCCGCTTCTCCTGCTCCGGGAGCCGGACAGAGCGGTAGCTTGCACGAGGGCGAAGAACGTTGCCGCAGAGCACCGGGCTTCTGCGCGCACCCTAAGGACTGCTAGAGGACGGTGGTGGCCGCTCGCCTGCCTCTTCAATTCTTTTCTAGCATCCTTATGGAAGGTGTTCCAGGGCAAATTCCCTGAGTTTTGAATTCCTCCTGATGCAGCCCCTCGTGGGAAACTCGTGCTCGTCCTCTGAGTCTCCGACATGCAGAGACCTCGATGGCAACTGCAGAAATGAAGGGCTGCGTTGAGTCGTCGAGTAGCAAGAACATAGCCAGCGCCTTGTGTTTGGGAGTCAGCAGCTGCTGGACTTTTGCGATTGCTTTCACTGTGCACTGAATTCCAGGACGGCATGTGCACGTTACAACAACGAGCTGGGCAAGAGTAGGAAGGGAGCACGGGCATCAGAGAACATCTGGCATATTGCCCTGGGAAGAGTACTGTTTTTGGAGTGTGCAGTAAAATCGTGTTTCTGGACAAGGGAGGCATAAGTGCGCTGCGCTCCTAAGCTATCTCCCTGCGAGACACACTGCCAAAGCTTTTCGCTATGATGCAGTCTAGTGCAGACGCACACTACGGCTCTCCGGAGCTGTCCGAAGCCAAGCGCCGGTGGCCGGCGTCTTTCGGCTGAAGCAGCGCTTCGGAGCGAAGGGCTGCCGCTCCGCTGTTGTGTGCGCGAAGCAGCCGCTTCTCCTGCTCCGGGAGCCGGACAGAGCGGTAGCTTGCACGAGGGCGAAGAACGTTGCCGCAGGCAGACGACATTGTGTGCACAGCTTTGCGACTGCTAGAGGACGGTGGCTAAAGCTCCCTGCCTCTTCAATGCACTGCTGGCATGCTTTATTGAAGGTGTTCCGAGACAACTTTCCTGGGTTTTGACTTCGTCCTGATGCAGCCCCTCCTGGGAAATTGGTGCTCGTCCCAGAAGGCTCGAGATGCAGAAAACTCGATGGCAGCTGCAGAAATGAAGGACTCTGTTGAAGTGTGGAGAAGCAAGAACAAAGCCAGCGCCTTGTGTTTGGGAGTCAGCAGCTGCTGGACTTTTGCGATTGCTTTCACTGTGCACTGAATGCCAGGACGGCACGTGCACGTTAAAACAACGAGCTGCGCAAGAGTAATCGAAAGATCACGGCCGTCAGAAAGCAGCTTATATATTGCCCTGGGAAGAGTACTGTTTTTGGAGTGTGCAGTAAAATCGTGTTTCTGGACAAGGGAGGCATAAGTGCGCTGCGCTCCTAAGCTATCTCCCTGCGAGACACACTGCCAAAGCTTTTCGCTATGATGCAGTCTAGTTGCAGACGCACACTACGGCTCTCCGGAGCTGTCCGAAGCCAAGCGCCGGTGGCCGGCGTCTTTCGGCTGAAGCAGCGCTTCGGAGCGTAGGGCTGCCGCTCCGCTGTTGTGTGCGCGAAGCAGCCGCTTCTCCTGCTCCGGGAGCCGGACAGAGCGGTAGCTTGCACGAGGGCGAAGAACGTTGCCGCAGAGCACCGGGCTTCTGCGCGCACCCTAAGGACTGCTAGAGGACGGTGGTGGCCGCTCGCCTGCCTCTTCAATTCTTTTCTAGCATCCTTATGGAAGGTGTTCCAGGGCAAATTCCCTGAGTTTTGAATTCCTCCTGATGCAGCCCCTCGTGGGAAACTCGTGCTCGTCCTCTGAGTCTCCGACATGCAGAGACCTCGATGGCAACTGCAGAAATGAAGGGCTGCGTTGAGTCGTCGAGTAGCAAGAACATAGCCAGCGCCTTGTGTTTGGGAGTCAGCAGCTGCTGGACTTTTGCGATTGCTTTCACTGTGCACTGAATTCCAGGACGGCATGTGCACGTTACAACAACGAGCTGGGCAAGAGTAGGAAGGGAGCACGGGCATCAGAGAGCATCTGGCATATTGCCCTGGGAAGAGTACTGTTTTTGGAGTGTGCAGTAAAATCGTGTTTCTGGACAAGGGAGGCATAAGTGCGCTGCGCTCCTAAGCTATCTCCCTGCGAGACACACTGCCAAAGCTTTTCGCTATGATGCAGTCTAGTGCAGACGCACACTACGGCTCTCCGGAGCTGTCCGAAGCCAAGCGCCGGTGGCCGGCGTCTTTCGGCTGAAGCAGCGCTTCGGAGCGAAGGGCTGCCGCTCCGCTGTTGTGTGCGCGAAGCAGCCGCTTCTCCTGCTCCGGGAGCCGGACAGAGCGGTAGCTTGCACGAGGGCGAAGAACGTTGCCGCAGGCAGACGACATTGTGTGCACAGCTTTGCGACTGCTAGAGGACGGTGGCTAAAGCTCCCTGCCTCTTCAATGCACTGCTGGCATGCTTTATTGAAGGTGTTCCGAGACAACTTTCCTGGGTTTTGACTTCGTCCTGATGCAGCCCCTCCTGGGAAATTGGTGCTCGTCCCAGAAGGCTCGAGATGCAGAAAACTCGATGGCAGCTGCAGAAATGAAGGACTCTGTTGAAGTGTGGAGAAGCAAGAACAAAGCCAGCGCCTTGTGTTTGGGAGTCAGCAGCTGCTGGACTTTTGCGATTGCTTTCACTGTGCACTGAATGCCAGGACGGCACGTGCACGTTAAAACAACGAGCTGCGCAAGAGTAATCGAAAGATCACGGCCATCAGAAAGCAGCTTATATATTGCCCTGGGAAGAGTACTGTTTTTGGAGTGTGCAGTAAAATCGTGTTTCTGGACAAGGGAGGCATAAGTGCGCTGCGCTCCTAAGCTATCTCCCTGCGAGACACACTGCCAAAGCTTTTCGCTATGATGCAGTCTAGTTGCAGACGCACACTACGGCTCTCCGGAGCTGTCCGAAGCCAAGCGCCGGTGGCCGGCGTCTTTCGGCTGAAGCAGCGCTTCGGAGCGTAGGGCTGCCGCTCCGCTGTTGTGTGCGCGAAGCAGCCGCTTCTCCTGCTCCGGGAGCCGGACAGAGCGGTAGCTTGCACGAGGGCGAAGAACGTTGCCGCAGAGCACCGGGCTTCTGCGCGCACCCTAAGGACTGCTAGAGGACGGTGGTGGCCGCTCGCCTGCCTCTTCAATTCTTTTCTAGCATCCTTATGGAAGGTGTTCCAGGGCAAATTCCCTGAGTTTTGAATTCCTCCTGATGCAGCCCCTCGTGGGAAACTCGTGCTCGTCCTCTGAGTCTCCGACATGCAGAGACCTCGATGGCAACTGCAGAAATGAAGGGCTGCGTTGAGTCGTCGAGTAGCAAGAACATAGCCAGCGCCTTGTGTTTGGGAGTCAGCAGCTGCTGGACTTTTGCGATTGCTTTCACTGTGCACTGAATTCCAGGACGGCATGTGCACGTTACAACAACGAGCTGGGCAAGAGTAGGAAGGGAGCACGGGCATCAGAGAACATCTGGCATATTGCCCTGGGAAGAGTACTGTTTTTGGAGTGTGCAGTAAAATCGTGTTTCTGGACAAGGGAGGCATAAGTGCGCTGCGCTCCTAAGCTATCTCCCTGCGAGACACACTGCCAAAGCTTTTCGCTAGGATGCAGTCTAGTGCAGACGCACACTACGGCTCTCCGGAGCTGTCCGAAGCCAAGCGCCGGTGGCCGGCGTCTTTCGGCTGAAGCAGCGCTTCGGAGCGTAGGGCTGCCGCTCCGCTGTTGTGTGCGCGAAGCAGCCGCTTCTCCTGCTCCGGGAGCCGGACAGAGCGGTAGCTTGCACGAGGGCGAAGAACGTTGCCGCAGGCAGACGACATTGTGTGCACAGCTTTGCGACTGCTAGAGGACGGTGGCTAAAGCTCCCTGCCTCTTCAATGCACTGCTGGCATGCTTTATTGAAGGTGTTCCGAGACAACTTTCCTGGGTTTTGACTTCGTCCTGATGCAGCCCCTCCTGGGAAATTGGTGCTCGTCCCAGAAGGCTCGAGATGCAGAAAACTCGATGGCAGCTGCAGAAATGAAGGACTCTGTTGAAGTGTGGAGAAGCAAGAACAAAGCCAGCGCCTTGTGTTTGGGAGTCAGCAGCTGCTGGACTTTTGCGATTGCTTTCACTGTGCACTGAATGCCAGGACGGCACGTGCACGTTAAAACAACGAGCTGCGCAAGAGTAATCGAAAGATCACGGCCATCAGAAAGCAGCTTATATATTGCCCTGGGAAGAGTACTGTTTTTGGAGTGTGCAGTAAAATCGTGTTTCTGGACAAGGGAGGCATAAGTGCGCTGCGCTCCTAAGCTATCTCCCTGCGAGACACACTGCCAAAGCTTTTCGCTATGATGCAGTCTAGTTGCAGACGCACACTACGGCTCTCCGGAGCTGTCCGAAGCCAAGCGCCGGTGGCCGGCGTCTTTCGGCTGAAGCAGCGCTTCGGAGCGTAGGGCTGCCGCTCCGCTGTTGTGTGCGCGAAGCAGCCGCTTCTCCTGCTCCGGGAGCCGGACAGAGCGGTAGCTTGCACGAGGGCGAAGAACGTTGCCGCAGAGCACCGGGCTTCTGCGCGCACCCTAAGGACTGCTAGAGGACGGTGGTGGCCGCTCGCCTGCCTCTTCAATTCTTTTCTAGCATCCTTATGGAAGGTGTTCCAGGGCAAATTCCCTGAGTTTTGAATTCCTCCTGATGCAGCCCCTCGTGGGAAACTCGTGCTCGTCCTCTGAGTCTCCGACATGCAGAGACCTCGATGGCAACTGCAGAAATGAAGGGCTGCGTTGAGTCGTCGAGTAGCAAGAACATAGCCAGCGCCTTGTGTTTGGGAGTCAGCAGCTGCTGGACTTTTGCGATTGCTTTCACTGTGCACTGAATTCCAGGACGGCATGTGCACGTTACAACAACGAGCTGGGCAAGAGTAGGAAGGGAGCACGGGCATCAGAGAACATCTGGCATATTGCCCTGGGAAGAGTACTGTTTTTGGAGTGTGCAGTAAAATCGTGTTTCTGGACAAGGGAGGCATAAGTGCGCTGCGCTCCTAAGCTATCTCCCTGCGAGACACACTGCCAAAGCTTTTCGCTAGGATGCAGTCTAGTGCAGACGCACACTACGGCTCTCCGGAGCTGTCCGAAGCCAAGCGCCGGTGGCCGGCGTCTTTCGGCTGAAGCAGCGCTTCGGAGCGTAGGGCTGCCGCTCCGCTGTTGTGTGCGCGAAGCAGCCGCTTCTCCTGCTCCGGGAGCCGGACAGAGCGGTAGCTTGCACGAGGGCGAAGAACGTTGCCGCAGAGCACCGGGCTTCTGCGCGCACCCTAAGGACTGCTAGAGGACGGTGGTGGCCGCTCGCCTGCCTCTTCAGTTCTTTTCTAGCATCCTTATGGAAGGTGTTCCAGGGCAAATTCCCTGAGTTTTGAATTCCTCCTGATGCAGCCCCTCGTGGGAAACTCGTGCTCGTCCTCTCAGTCTCCGACATGCAGAGACCTCGATGGCAACTGCAGAAATGAAGGGCTGCGTTGAGTCGTCGAGTAGCAAGAACATAGCCAGCGCCTTGTGTTTGGGAGTCAGCAGCTGCTGGACTTTTGCGATTGCTTTCACTGTGCACTGAATTCCAGGACGGCATGTGCACGTTACAACAACGAGCTGCGCAAGAGTAATCGAAAGATCACGGCCGTCAGAAAGCAGCTTATATATTGCCCTGGGAAGAGTACTGTTTTTGGAGTGTGCAGTAAAATCGTGTTTCTGGACAAGGGAGGCATAAGTGCGCTGCGCTCCTAAGCTATCTCCCTGCGAGACACAATGCCAAAGCTTTTCGCTATCATGCAGTCTAGTTGCAGACGCACACTACGGCTCTCCGGAGCTGTCCGAAGCCAAGCGCCGGTGGCCGGCGTCTTTCGGCTGAAGCAGCGCTTCGGAGCGAAGGGCTGCCGCTCCGCTGTTGTGTGCGCGAAGCAGCCGCTTCTCCTGCTCCGGGAGCCGGACAGAGCGGTAGCTTGTACGAGGGCCAAGAACGTTGCCGCAGGCAGACGACATTGTGTGCACAGCCTTGCGACTGCTAGAGGACGGTGGCTAAAGCTCCCTGCCTTTTCAATGCACTGCTGGAATGCTTTATTGAAGGTGTTCCGAGACAACTTTCCTGGGTTTTGACTTCGTCCTGATGCAGCCCCTCCTGGGAAATTGGTGCTCGTCCCAGAAGGCTCGAGATGCAGAAACCTCGATGGCAGCTGCAGAAATGAAGGGCTGCGTTGAGTTGTCGAGAAGCAAGAACGTAGACAAGCGCCTTGTTTTTGGGAGTCAGCAGCTGCTGGACTTTTGCGATTGCTTTCACTGTGCACTGAATTCCAGGAAGGCACGTGCACGTTAAAACAACCAGCTGGGCAAGAGTGGGCAGAAGAGAACGGGCGGCTGACAGCAGCTTACATAGTACCATGGAAAGAGCAGTGTTTTTGGAGTGTGCAGCAAATCCGTGTTTCTGGACAAGGGAGGCAAAAGTGCGCTGCGCTCCTAAGCTATCTCCCTGCGAGACACACTGCCAAAGCTTTTCGCTATGATGCAGTCTAGTGCATACCCACACTACGGCTCTCCGGAGCTGTCCGAAGCCAAGCGCCGGTGGCCGGCGTCTTTCGGCTGAAGCAGCGCTTCGGAGCGTAGGGCTGCCGCTCCGCTGTTGTGTGCGCGAAGCAGCCGCTTCTCCTGCTCCGGGAGCCGGACAGAGCGGTAGCTTGTACGGGGGCGAAGAACGAAGCCGCAGAGCACCGGGCTTTTGCGCACACCCGAAGGACTGCTAGAGGACCCAGGTGGCCGCTCGCCTGCCTCTTCAATTCCCTTCTAGCATCCTTATGGAAGGTGTTCCAGGACAATTTTCTGGAGTTTTGAATTCCTCCTGATGCAGCCCCTCGTGGGAAACTCGTGCTCGTCCTCTGAGTCTCCGACATGCAGAGACCTCGATGGCAACTGCAGAAATGAAGGGCTGCGTTGAGTTGTCGAGAAGCAAGAACATAGCCAGCGCCTTGTGTTTGGGAGTCAGCAGCTGCTGGACTTTTGCGATTGCTTTCACTGTGCACTGAATTCCAGGAAGGCACGTGCACTCTGCAACAACGAGCTGCGCAAGAGTAATCGAAAGATCACGGCCGTCAGAAAGCAGCTTATATATTGCACTGGGAAGAGTACTGTTTTTGGAGTGTGCAGTAAAATCGTGTTTCTGGACAAGGGAGGCATAAGTGCGCTGCGCTCCTAAGCTATCTCCCTGCGAGACACAATGCCAAAGCTTTTCGCTATGATGCAGTCTAGTTGCAGACGCACACTACGGCTCTCCGGAGCTGTCCGAAGCCAAGCGCCGGTGGCCGGCGTCTTTCGGCTGAAGCAGCGCTTCGGAGCGTAGGGCTGCCGCTCCGCTGTTGTGTGCGCGAAGCAGCCGCTTCTCCTGCTCCGCGAGCCGGACAGAGCGGTAGCTTGCACGAGGGCGAAGAACGTTGCCGCAGGGAGACGACATTGTGTGCACAGCTTTGCGACTGCTAGAGGACGGTGGCTAAAGCTACCTGCCTTTTCAATTCACTGCTGGCATGCTTTATTGAAGGTGTTCCGAGACACCTTTCCTGGGTTTTGACTTCGTCCTGATGCAGCCCCTCCTGGGAAATTGGTGCTCTTCCCAGAAGGCTCGAGATGCAGAAAACTCGATGGCAGCTGCAGAAATGAAGGACTCTGTTGAAGTGTGGTGAAGCAAGAACAAAGCCAGCGCCTTGTGTTTGGGAGTCTGCAGCTGCTGGACTTTTGCGATTGCTTTCACTGTGCACTGAATTCCAGGAAGGCACGTGCACTCTGCAACAACGAGCTGCGCAAGAGTAATCGAAAGATCACGGCCGTCAGAAAGCAGCTTATATATTGCCCTGGGAAGAGTACTGTTTTTGGAGTGTGCAGTAAAATCGTGTTTCTGGACAAGGGAGGCATAAGTGCGCTGCGCTCCTAAGCTATCTCCCTGCGAGACACAATGCCAAAGCTTTTCGCTATGATGCAGTCTAGTTGCAGACGCACACTACGGCTCTCCGGAGCTGTCCGAAGCCAAGCGCCGGTGGCCGGCGTCTTTCGGCTGAAGCAGCGCTTCGGAGCGTAGGGCTGCCGCTCCGCTGTTGTGTGCGCGAAGCAGCCGCTTCTCCTGCTCCGGGAGCCGGACAGAGCGGTAGCTTGCACGAGGGCGAAGAACGAAGCCGCAGAGCACCGGGCTTCTGCGCGCACCCTAAGGACTGCTAGAGGACGGTGGTGGCCGCTCGCCTGCCTCTTCAATTCTTTTCTAGCATCCTTATGGAAGGTGTTCCAGGGCAAATTCCCTGAGTTTTGAATTCCTCCTGATGCAGCCCCTCGTGGGAAACTCGTGCTCGTCCTCTCAGTCTCCGACATGCAGAGACCTCGATGGCAACTGCAGAAATGAAGGGCTGCGTTGAGTCGTCGAGTAGCAAGAACATAGCCAGCGCCTTGTGTTTGGGAGTCAGCAGCTGCTGGACTTTTGCGATTGCTTTCACTGTGCACTGAATTCCAGGACGGCATGTGCACGTTACAACAACGAGCTGCGCAAGAGTAATCGAAAGATCACGGCCGTCAGAAAGCAGCTTATATATTGCCCTGGGAAGAGTACTGTTTTTGGAGTGTGCAGTAAAATCGTGTTTCTGGACAAGGGAGGCATAAGTGCGCTGCGCTCCTAAGCTATCTCCCTGCGAGACACACTGCCAAAGCTTTTCGCTATCATGCAGTCTAGTTGCAGACGCACACTACGGCTCTCCGGAGCTGTCCGAAGCCAAGCGCCGGTGGCCGGCGTCTTTCGGCTGAAGCAGCGCTTCGGAGCGAAGGGCTGCCGCTCCGCTGTTGTGTGCGCGAAGCAGCCGCTTCTCCTGCTCCGGGAGCCGGACAGAGCGGTAGCTTGTACGAGGGCCAAGAACGTTGCCGCAGGCAGACGACATTGTGTGCACAGCCTTGCGACTGCTAGAGGACGGTGGCTAAAGCTCCCTGCCTTTTCAATGCACTGCTGGAATGCTTTATTGAAGGTGTTCCGAGACAACTTTCCTGGGTTTTGACTTCGTCCTGATGCAGCCCCTCCTGGGAAATTGGTGCTCGTCCCAGAAGGCTCCGACATGCAGAAACCTCGATGGCAGCTGCAGAAATGAAGGGCTGCGTTGAGTTGTCGAGAAGCAAGAACGTAGACAAGCGCCTTGTTTTTGGGAGTCAGCAGCTGCTGGACTTTTGCGATTGCTTTCACTGTGCACTGAATTCCAGGAAGGCACGTGCACGTTAAAACAACCAGCTGGGCAAGAGTGGGCAGAAGAGAACGGGCGGCTGACAGCAGCTTACATAGTACCATGGAAAGAGCAGTGTTTTTGGAGTGTGCAGCAAATTCGTGTTTCTGGACAAGGGAGGCATAAGTGCGCTGCGCTCCTAAGCTATCTCCCTGCGAGACACACTGCCAAAGCTTTTCGCTATGATGCAGTCTAGTGCAGACGCACACTACGGCTCTCCGGAGCTGTCCGAAGCCAAGCGCCGGTGGCCGGCGTCTTTCGGCTGAAGCAGCGCTTCGGAGCGTAGGGCTGCCGCTCCGCTGTTGTGTGCGCGAAGCAGCCGCTTCTCCTGCTCCGGGAGCCGGACAGAGCGGTAGCTTGTACGGGGGCGAAGAACGAAGCCGCAGAGCACCGGGCTTTTGCGCACACCCGAAGGACTGCTAGAGGACCCAGGTGGCCGCTCGCCTGCCTCTTCAATTCCCTTCTAGCATCCTTATGGAAGGTGTTCCAGGACAATTTTCTGGAGTTTTGAATTCCTCCTGATGCAGCCCCTCGTGGGAAACTCGTGCTCGTCCTCTGAGTCTCCGACATGCAGAGACCTCGATGGCAACTGCAGAAATGAAGGGCTGCGTTGAGTTGTCGAGAAGCAAGAACATAGCCAGCGCCTTGTGTTTGGGAGTCAGCAGCTGCTGGACTTTTGCGATTGCTTTCACTGTGCACTGAATTCCAGGAAGGCACGTGCACTCTGCAACAACGAGCTGCGCAAGAGTAATCGAAAGATCACGGCCGTCAGAAAGCAGCTTATATATTGCACTGGGAAGAGTACTGTTTTTGGAGTGTGCAGTAAAATCGTGTTTCTGGACAAGGGAGGCATAAGTGCGCTGCGCTCCTAAGCTATCTCCCTGCGAGACACAATGCCAAAGCTTTTCGCTATGATGCAGTCTAGTTGCAGACGCACACTACGGCTCTCCGGAGCTGTCCGAAGCCAAGCGCCGGTGGCCGGCGTCTTTCGGCTGAAGCAGCGCTTCGGAGCGTAGGGCTGCCGCTCCGCTGTTGTGTGCGCGAAGCAGCCGCTTCTCCTGCTCCGGGAGCCGGACAGAGCGGTAGCTTGCACGAGGGCGAAGAACGTTGCCGCAGGGAGACGACATTGTGTGCACAGCTTTGCGACTGCTAGAGGACGGTGGCTAAAGCTACCTGCCTTTTCAATTCACTGCTGGCATGCTTTATTGAAGGTGTTCCGAGACACCTTTCCTGGGTTTTGACTTCGTCCTGATGCAGCCCCTCCTGGGAAATTGGTGCTCTTCCCAGAAGGCTCGAGATGCAGAAAACTCGATGGCAGCTGCAGAAATGAAGGACTCTGTTGAAGTGTGGTGAAGCAAGAACAAAGCCAGCGCCTTGTGTTTGGGAGTCAGCAGCTGCTGGACTTTTGCGATTGCTTTCACTGTGCACTGAATGCCAGGACGGCACGTGCACGTTAAAACAACGAGCTGCGCAAGAGTAATCGAAAGATCACGGCCATCAGAAAGCAGCTTGTATATTGCCCTGGGAAGAGTACTTTTTTTGGAGTGTGCAGTAAAATCGTGTTTCTGGACAAGGGAGGCATAAGTGCGCTGCGCTCCTAAGCTATCTCCCTGCGAGACACACTGCCAAAGCTTTTCGCTATGATGCAGTCTAGTTGCAGACGCACACTACGGCTCTCCGGAGCTGTCCGAAGCCAAGCGCCGGTGGCCGGCGTCTTTCGGCTGAAGCAGCGCTTCGGAGCGGACGGCTGCCGCTCCGTTGCTGTGAGCGCGAAGCAGCCGCTTCTCCTGCTCCGGGAGCCGGACAGAGCGGTAGCTTGTACGAGGGCGAAGAACGTTGCCGCAGGGAGACGACATTGTGTGCACAGCCTTGCGACTGCTAGACGACGGTGGCTAAAGCTCCCTGCCTTTTCAATGCACTGCTGGCATGCTTTATTGAAGGTGTTCCGAGACAACTTTCCTGGGTTTTGACTTCGTCCTGATGCAGCCCCTCCTGGGAAATTGGTGCTCGTCCCAGAAGGCTCGAGATGCAGAAAACTCGATGTCAGCTGCAGAAATGAAGGACTCTGTTGAAGTGTGGAGAAGCAAGAACATAGCCAGCGCCTTGTGTTTGGGAGTCAGCAGCTGCTGGACTTTTGCGATTGCTTTCACTGTGCACTGAATTCCAGGAAGGCACGTGCACTCTGCAACAACGAGCTGCGCAAGAGTAATCGAAAGATCACGGCCGTCAGAAAGCAGCTTATATATTGCCCTGGGAAGAGTACTGTTTTTGGAGTGTGCAGTAAAATCGTGTTTCTGGACAAGGGAGGCATAAGTGCGCTGCGCTCCTAAGCTATCTCCCTGCGAGACACAATGCCAAAGCTTTTCGCTATGATGCAGTCTAGTTGCAGACGCACACTACGGCTCTCCGGAGCTGTCCGAAGCCAAGCGCCGGTGGCCGGCGTCTTTCGGCTGAAGCAGCGCTTCGGAGCGTAGGGCTGCCGCTCCGCTGTTGTGTGCGCGAAGCAGCCGCTTCTCCTGCTCCGCGAGCCGGACAGAGCGGTAGCTTGCACGAGGGCGAAGAACGAAGCCGCAGAGCACCGGGCTTCTGCGCGCACCCTAAGGACTGCTAGAGGACGGTGGTGGCCGCTCGCCTGCCTCTTCAATTCCATTCTAGCATCCTTATGGAAGGTGTTCCAGGGCAAATTCGCTGAGTTTTGAATTCCTCCTGATGCAGCCCCTCGTGGGAAACTCGTGCTCGTCCTCTGAGTCTCCGACATGCAGAGACCTCGATGGCAACTGCAGAAATGAAGGGCTGCGTTGAGTCGTCGAGTAGCAAGAACATAGCCAGCGCCTTGTGTTTGGGAGTCAGCAGCTGCTGGACTTTTGCGATTGCTTTCACTGTGCACTGAATTCCAGGACGGCATGTGCACGTTACAACAACGAGCTGCGCAAGAGTAGGAAGGGAGCACGGGCATCAGAGAACATCTGGCATATTGCCCTGGGAAGAGTACTGTTTTTGGAGTGTGCAGTAAAATCGTGTTTCTGGACAAGGGAGGCATAAGTGCGCTGCGCTCCTAAGCTATCTCCCTGCGAGACACACTGCCAAAGCTTTTCGCTATGATGCAGTCTAGTGCAGACGCACACTACGGCTCTCCGGAGCTGTCCGAAGCCAAGCGCCGGTGGCCGGCGTCTTTCGGCTGAAGCAGCGCTTCGGAGCGAAGGGCTGCCGCTCCGCTGTTGTGTGCGCGAAGCAGCCGCTTCTCCTGCTCCGGGAGCCGGACAGAGCGGTAGCTTGCACGAGGGCGAAGAACGTTGCCGCAGGCAGACGACATTGTGTGCACAGCTTTGCGACTGCTAGAGGACGGTGGCTAAAGCTCCCTGCCTTTTCAATGCACTGCTGGCATGCTTTATTGAAGGTGTTCCGAGACAACTTTCCTGGGTTTTGACTTCGTCCTGATGCAGCCCCTCCTGGGAAATTGGTGCTCGTCCCAGAAGGCTCGAGATGCAGAAAACTCGATGGCAGCTGCAGAAATGAAGGACTCTGTTGAAGTGTGGAGAAGCAAGAACATAGCCAGCGCCTTGTGTTTGGGAGTCAGCAGCTGCTGGACTTTTGCGATTGCTTTCACTGTGCACTGAATGCCAGGACGGCACGTGCACGTTAAAACAACGAGCTGCGCAAGAGTAATCGAAAGATCACGGCCGTCAGAAAGCAGCTTATATATTGCCCTGGGAAGAGTACTGTTTTTGGAGTGTGCAGTAAAATCGTGTTTCTGGACAAGGGAGGCATAAGTGCGCTGCGCTCCTAAGCTATCTCCCTGCGAGACACACTGCCAAAGCTTTTCGCTATGATGCAGTCTAGTTGCAGACGCACACTACGGCTCTCCGGAGCTGTCCGAAGCCAAGCGCCGGTGGCCGGCGTCTTTCGGCTGAAGCAGCGCTTCGGAGCGTAGGGCTGCCGCTCCGCTGTTGTGTGCGCGAAGCAGCCGCTTCTCCTGCTCCGGGAGCCGGACAGAGCGGTAGCTTGCACGAGGGCGAAGAACGAAGCCGCAGAGCACCGGGCTTCTGCGCGCACCCTAAGGACTGCTAGAGGACGGTGGTGGCCGCTCGCCTGCCTCTTCAATTCCCTTCTAGCATCCTTATGGAAGGTGTTCAAAGACAATTTTCTGGAGTTTTGAATTCGTCCTGATGCAGCCCCTCGTGGGAAACTCGTGCTCGTCCTCTGAGTCTCCGACATGCAGAGACCTCGATGGCAACTGCAGAAATGAAGGGCTGCGTTGAGTTGTCGAGAAGCAAGAACATAGCCAGCGCCTTGTGTTTGGGAGTCAGCAGCTGCTGGACTTTTGCGATTGCTTTCACTGTGCACTGAATTCCAGGAAGGCACGTGCACTCTGCAACAACGAGCTGCGCAAGAGTAATCGAAAGATCACGGCCGTCAGAAAGCAGCTTATATATTGCCCTGGGAAGAGTACTGTTTTTGGAGTGTGCAGTAAAATCGTGTTTCTGGACAAGGGAGGCATAAGTGCGCTGCGCTCCTAAGCTATCTCCCTGCGAGACACACTGCCAAAGCTTTTCGCTATGATGCAGTCTAGTTGCAGACGCACACTACGGCTCTCCGGAGCTGTCCGAAGCCAAGCGCCGGTGGCCGGCGTCTTTCGGCTGAAGCAGCGCTTCGGAGCGAAGGGCTGCCGCTCCGCTGTTGTGTGCGCGAAGCAGCCGCTTCTCCTGCTCCGGGAGCCGGACAGAGCGGTAGCTTGTACGAGGGCCAAGAACGTTGCCGCAGGCAGACGACATTGTGTGCACAGCCTTGCGACTGCTAGAGGACGGTGGCTAAAGCTCCCTGCCTTTTCAATGCACTGCTGGAATGCTTTATTGAAGGTGTTCCGAGACAACTTTCCTGGGTTTTGACTTCGTCCTGATGCAGCCCCTCCTGGGAAATTGGTGCTCGTCCCAGAAGGCTCGAGATGCAGAAAACTCGATGGCAGCTGCAGAAATGAAGGGCTGCGTTGAGTTGTCGAGAAGCAAGAACGTAGACAAGCGCCTTGTTTTTGGGAGTCAGCAGCTGCTGGACTTTTGCGATTGCTTTCACTGTGCACTGAATTCCAGGAAGGCACGTGCACGTTAAAACAACCAGCTGGGCAAGAGTGGGCAGAAGAGAACGGGCGGCTGACAGCAGCTTACATAGTACCATGGAAAGAGCAGTGTTTTTGGAGTGTGCAGCAAATCCGTGTTTCTGGACAAGGGAGGCATAAGTGCGCTGCGCTCCTAAGCTATCTCCCTGCGAGACACACTGCCAAAGCTTTTCGCTATGATGCAGTCTAGTGCAGACGCACACTACGGCTCTCCGGAGCTGTCCGAAGCCAAGCGCCGGTGGCCGGCGTCTTTCGGCTGAAGCAGCGCTTCGGAGCGTAGGGCTGCCGCTCCGCTGTTGTGTGCGCGAAGCAGCCGCTTCTCCTGCTCCGGGAGCCGGACAGAGCGGTAGCTTGTACGGGGGCGAAGAACGAAGCCGCAGAGCACCGGGCTTTTGCGCACACCCGAAGGACTGCTAGAGGACCCAGGTGGCCGCTCGCCTGCCTCTTCAATTCCCTTCTAGCATCCTTATGGAAGGCGTTCCAGGACAATTTTCTGGAGTTTTGAATTCCTCCTGATGCAGCCCCTCGTGGGAAACTCGTGCTCGTCCTCTGAGTCTCCGACATGCAGAGACCTCGATGGCAACTGCAGAAATGAAGGGCTGCGTTGAGTTGTCGAGAAGCAAGAACATAGCCAGCGCCTTGTGTTTGGGAGTCAGCAGCTGCTGGACTTTTGCGATTGCTTTCACTGTGCACTGAATTCCAGGAAGGCACGTGCACTCTGCAACAACGAGCTGCGCAAGAGTAATCGAAAGATCACGGCCGTCAGAAAGCAGCTTATATATTGCCCTGGGAAGAGTACTGTTTTTGGAGTGTGCAGTAAAATCGTGTTTCTGGACAAGGGAGGCATAAGTGCGCTGCGCTCCTAAGCTATCTCCCTGCGAGACACAATGCCAAAGCTTTTCGCTATGATGCAGTCTAGTTGCAGACGCACACTACGGCTCTCCGGAGCTGTCCGAAGCCAAGCGCCGGTGGCCGGCGTCTTTCGGCTGAAGCAGCGCTTCGGAGCGTAGGGCTGCCGCTCCGCTGTTGTGTGCGCGAAGCAGCCGCTTCTCCTGCTCCGCGAGCCGGACAGAGCGGTAGCTTGCACGAGGGCGAAGAACGTTGCCGCAGGGAGACGACATTGTGTGCACAGCTTTGCGACTGCTAGAGGACGGTGGCTAAAGCTACCTGCCTTTTCAATTCACTGCTGGCATGCTTTATTGAAGGTGTTCCGAGACACCTTTCCTGGGTTTTGACTTCGTCCTGATGCAGCCCCTCCTGGGAAATTGGTGCTCTTCCCAGAAGGCTCGAGATGCAGAAAACTCGATGGCAGCTGCAGAAATGAAGGACTCTGTTGAAGTGTGGTGAAGCAAGAACAAAGCCAGCGCCTTGTGTTTGGGAGTCAGCAGCTGCTGGACTTTTTCGATTGCTTTCACTGTGCACTGAATGCCAGGACGGCACGTGCACGTTAAAACAACGAGCTGCGCAAGAGTAATCGAAAGATCACGGCCATCAGAAAGCAGCTTGTATATTGCCCTGGGAAGAGTACTTTTTTTGGAGTGTGCAGTAAAATCGTGTTTCTGGACAAGGGAGGCATAAGTGCGCTGCGCTCCTAAGCTATCTCCCTGCGAGACACACTGCCAAAGCTTTTCGCTATGATGCAGTCTAGTTGCAGACGCACACTACGGCTCTCCGGAGCTGTCCGAAGCCAAGCGCCGGTGGCCGGCGTCTTTCGGCTGAAGCAGCGCTTCGGAGCGGACGGCTGCCGCTCCGTTGCTGTGAGCGCGAAGCAGCCGCTTCTCCTGCTCCGGGAGCCGGACAGAGCGGTAGCTTGTACGAGGGCGAAGAACGTTGCCGCAGGGAGACGACATTGTGTGCACAGCCTTGCGACTGCTAGACGACGGTGGCTAAAGCTCCCTGCCTTTTCAATGCACTGCTGGCATGCTTTATTGAAGGTGTTCCGAGACAACTTTCCTGGGTTTTGACTTCGTCCTGATGCAGCCCCTCCTGGGAAATTGGTGCTCGTCCCAGAAGGCTCGAGATGCAGAAAACTCGATGGCAGCTGCAGAAATGAAGGACTCTGTTGAAGTGTGGAGAAGCAAGAACATAGCCAGCGCCTTGTGTTTGGGAGTCAGCAGCTGCTGGACTTTTGCGATTGCTTTCACTGTGCACTGAATGCCAGGACGGCACGTGCACGTTACAACAACGAGCTGCGCAAGAGTAATCGAAAGATCACGGCCGTCAGAAAGCAGCTTATATATTGCCCTGGGAAGAGTACTGTTTTTGGAGTGTGCAGTAAAATCGTGTTTCTGGACAAGGGAGGCATAAGTGCGCTGCGCTCCTAAGCTATCTCCCTGCGAGACACAATGCCAAAGCTTTTCGCTATGATGCAGTCTAGTTGCAGACGCACACTACGGCTCTCCGGAGCTGTCCGAAGCCAAGCGCCGGTGGCCGGCGTCTTTCGGCTGAAGCAGCGCTTCGGAGCGTAGGGCTGCCGCTCCGCTGTTGTGTGCGCGAAGCAGCCGCTTCTCCTGCTCCGGGAGCCGGACAGAGCGGTAGCTTGCACGAGGGCGAAGAACGAAGCCGCAGAGCACCGGGCTTCTGCGCGCACCCTAAGGACTGCTAGAGGACGGTGGTGGCCGCTCGCCTGCCTCTTCAATTCCATTCTAGCATCCTTATGGAAGGTGTTCCAGGGCAAATTCGCTGAGTTTTGAATTCCTCCTGATGCAGCCCCTCGTGGGAAACTCGTGCTCGTCCTCTCAGTCTCCGACATGCAGAGACCTCGATGGCAACTGCAGAAATGAAGGGCTGCGTTGAGTCGTCGAGTAGCAAGAACATAGCCAGCGCCTTGTGTTTGGGAGTCAGCAGCTGCTGGACTTTTGCGATTGCTTTCACTGTGCACTGAATTCCAGGACGGCATGTGCACGTTACAACAACGAGCTGCGCAAGAGTAGGAAGGGAGCACGGGCATCAGAGAACATCTGGCATATTGCCCTGGGAAGAGTACTGTTTTTGGAGTGTGCAGTAAAATCGTGTTTCTGGACAAGGGAGGCATAAGTGCGCTGCGCTCCTAAGCTATCTCCCTGCGAGACACACTGCCAAAGCTTTTCGCTATGATGCAGTCTAGTGCAGACGCACACTACGGCTCTCCGGAGCTGTCCGAAGCCAAGCGCCGGTGGCCGGCGTCTTTCGGCTGAAGCAGCGCTTCGGAGCGAAGGGCTGCCGCTCCGCTGTTGTGTGCGCGAAGCAGCCGCTTCTCCTGCTCCGGGAGCCGGACAGAGCGGTAGCTTTTACGAGGGCGAAGAACGTTGCCGCAGGCAGACGACATTGTGTGCACAGCCTTGCGACTGCTAGAGGACGGTGGCTAAAGCTCCCTGCCTTTTCAATGCACTGCTGGCATGCTTTATTGAAGGTGTTCCGAGACAACTTTCCTGGGTTTTGACTTCGTCCTGATGCAGCCCCTCCTGGGAAATTGGTGCTCGTCCCAGAAGGCTCGAGATGCAGAAAACTCGATGGCAGCTGCAGAAATGAAGGACTCTGTTGAAGTGTGGAGAAGCAAGAACATAGCCAGCGCCTTGTGTTTGGGAGTCAGCAGCTGCTGGACTTTTGCGATTGCTTTCACTGTGCACTGAATGCCAGGACGGCACGTGCACGTTACAACAACGAGCTGCGCAAGAGTAATCGAAAGATCACGGCCGTCAGAAAGCAGCTTATATATTGCCCTGGGAAGAGTACTGTTTTTGGAGTGTGCAGTAAAATCGTGTTTCTGGACAAGGGAGGCATAAGTGCGCTGCGCTCCTAAGCTATCTCCCTGCGAGACACACTGCCAAAGCTTTTCGCTATGATGCAGTCTAGTTGCAGACGCACACTACGGCTCTCCGGAGCTGTCCGAAGCCAAGCGCCGGTGGCCGGCGTCTTTCGGCTGAAGCAGCGCTTCGGAGCGTAGGGCTGCCGCTCCGCTCTTGTGTGCGCGAAGCAGCCGCTTCTCCTGCTCCGGGAGCCGGACAGAGCGGTAGCTTGCACGAGGGCGAAGAACGAAGCCGCAGAGCACCGGGCTTCTGCGCGCACCCTAAGGACTGCTAGAGGACGGTGGTGGCCGCTCGCCTGCCTCTTCAATTCTTTTCTAGCATCCTTATGGAAGGTGTTCCAGGGCAAATTCGTTGAGTTTTAAATTCCTCCTGATGCAGCCCCTCGTGGGAAACTCGTGCTCGTCCTCTCAGTCTCCGACATGCAGAGACCTCGATGGCAACTGCAGAAATGAAGGGCTGCGTTGAGTCGTCGAGTAGCAAGAACATAGCCAGCGCCTTGTGTTTGGGAGTCAGCAGCTGCTGGACTTTTGCGATTGCTTTCACTGTGCACTGAATTCCAGGACGGCATGTGCACGTTACAACAACGAGCTGCGCAAGAGTAATCGAAAGATCACGGCCGTCAGAAAGCAGCTTATATATTGCCCTGGGAAGAGTACTGTTTTTGGAGTGTGCAGTAAAATCGTGTTTCTGGACAAGGGAGGCATAAGTGCGCTGCGCTCCTAAGCTATCTCCCTGCGAGACACACTGCCAAAGCTTTTCGCTATGATGCAGTCTAGTTGCAGACGCACACTACGGCTCTCCGGAGCTGTCCGAAGCCAAGCGCCGGTGGCCGGCGTCTTTCGGCTGAAGCAGCGCTTCGGAGCGTAGGGCTGCCGCTCCGCTGTTGTGTGCGCGAAGCAGCCGCTTCTCCTGCTCCGGGAGCCGGACAGAGCGGTAGCTTGTACGAGGGCGAAGAACGTTGCCGCAGGCAGACGACATTGTGTGCACAGCCTTGCGACTGCTAGAGGACGGTGGCTAAAGCTACCTGCCTTTTCAATGCACTGCTGGCATGCTTTATTGAAGGTGTTCCGAGACAACTTTCCTGGGTTTTGACTTCGTCCTGATGCAGCCCCTCCTGGGAAATTGGTGCTCGTCCCAGAAGGCTCGAGATGCAGAAAACTCGATGGCAGCTGCAGAAATGAAGGGCTGCGTTGAGTTGTCGAGAAGCAAGAACAAAGCCAGCGCCTTGTGTTTGGGAGTCAGCAGCTGCTGGACTTTTGCGATTGCTTTCACTGTGCACTGAATTCCAGGAAGGCACGTGCACGTTAAAACAACCAGCTGGGCAAGAGTGGGCAGAAGAGAACGGGCGGCTGACAGCAGCTTACATAGTACCATGGAAAGAGCAGTGTTTTTGGAGTGTGCAGCAAATCCGTGTTTCTGGACAAGGGAGGCATAAGTGCGCTGCGCTCCTAAGCTATCTCCCTGCGAGACACACTGCCAAAGCTTTTCGCTATGATGCAGTCTAGTGCATACCCACACTACGGCTCTCTGGAGCTGTCCGAAGCCAAGCGCCGGTGGCCGGCGTCTTTCGGCTGAAGCAGCGCTTCGGAGCGTAGGGCTGCCGCTCCGCTGTTGTGTGCGCGAAGCAGCCGCTTCTCCTGCTCCGGGAGCCGGACAGAGCGGTAGCTTGTACGGGGGCGAAGAACGAAGCCGAAGAGCACCGGGCTTTTGCGCACACCCGAAGGACTGCTAGAGGACGGTGGTGGCCGCTCGCCTGCCTCTTCAATTCCCTTCTAGCATCCTTATGGAAGGTGTTCCAGGACAATTTTCTGGAGTTTTGAATTCGTCCTGATGCAGCCCCTCGTGGGAAACTCGTGCTCGTCCTCTGAGTCTCCGACATGCAGAGACCTCGATGGCAACTGCAGAAATGAAGGGCTGCGTTGAGTTGTCGAGAAGCAAGAACATAGCCAGCGCCTTGTGTTTGGGAGTCAGCAGCTGCTGGACTTTTGCGATTGCTTTCACTGTGCACTGAATTCCAGGAAGGCACGTGCACTCTGCAACAACGAGCTGCGCAAGAGTAATCGAAAGATCACGGCCGTCAGAAAGCAGCTTATATATTGCCCTGGGAAGAGTACTGTTTTTGGAGTGTGCAGTAAAATCGTGTTTCTGGACAAGGGAGGCATAAGTGCGCTGCGCTCCTAAGCTATCTCCCTGCGAGACACAATGCCAAAGCTTTTCGCTATGATGCAGTCTAGTTGCAGACGCACACTACGGCTCTCCGGAGCTGTCCGAAGCCAAGCGCCGGTGGCCGGCGTCTTTCGGCTGAAGCAGCGCTTCGGAGCGTAGGGCTGCCGCTCCGCTGTTGTGTGCGCGAAGCAGCCGCTTCTCCTGCTCCGGGAGCCGGACAGAGCGGTAGCTTGCACGAGGGCGAAGAACGAAGCCGCAGAGCACCGGGCTTCTGCGCGCACCCTAAGGACTGCTAGAGGACGGTGGTGGCCGCTCGCCTGCCTCTTCAATTCCATTCTAGCATCCTTATGGAAGGTGTTCCAGGGCAAATTCGCTGAGTTTTGAATTCCTCCTGATGCAGCCCCTCGTGGGAAACTCGTGCTCGTCCTCTCAGTCTCCGACATGCAGAGACCTCGATGGCAACTGCAGAAATGAAGGGCTGCGTTGAGTCGTCGAGTAGCAAGAACATAGCCAGCGCCTTGTGTTTGGGAGTCAGCAGCTGCTGGACTTTTGCGATTGCTTTCACTGTGCACTGAATTCCAGGACGGCATGTGCACGTTACAACAACGAGCTGCGCAAGAGTAGGAAGGGAGCACGGGCATCAGAGAACATCTGGCATATTGCCCTGGGAAGAGTACTGTTTTTGGAGTGTGCAGTAAAATCGTGTTTCTGGACAAGGGAGGCATAAGTGCGCTGCGCTCCTAAGCTATCTCCCTGCGAGACACACTGCCAAAGCTTTTCGCTATGATGCAGTCTAGTGCAGACGCACACTACGGCTCTCCGGAGCTGTCCGAAGCCAAGCGCCGGTGGCCGGCGTCTTTCGGCTGAAGCAGCGCTTCGGAGCGAAGGGCTGCCGCTCCGCTGTTGTGTGCGCGAAGCAGCCGCTTCTCCTGCTCCGGGAGCCGGACAGAGCGGTAGCTTTTACGAGGGCGAAGAACGTTGCCGCAGGCAGACGACATTGTGTGCACAGCCTTGCGACTGCTAGAGGACGGTGGCTAAAGCTCCCTGCCTTTTCAATGCACTGCTGGCATGCTTTATTGAAGGTGTTCCGAGACAACTTTCCTGGGTTTTGACTTCGTCCTGATGCAGCCCCTCCTGGGAAATTGGTGCTCGTCCCAGAAGGCTCGAGATGCAGAAAACTCGATGGCAGCTGCAGAAATGAAGGACTCTGTTGAAGTGTGGAGAAGCAAGAACATAGCCAGCGCCTTGTGTTTGGGAGTCAGCAGCTGCTGGACTTTTGCGATTGCTTTCACTGTGCACTGAATGCCAGGACGGCACGTGCACGTTACAACAACGAGCTGCGCAAGAGTAATCGAAAGATCACGGCCGTCAGAAAGCAGCTTATATATTGCCCTGGGAAGAGTACTGTTTTTGGAGTGTGCAGTAAAATCGTGTTTCTGGACAAGGGAGGCATAAGTGCGCTGCGCTCCTAAGCTATCTCCCTGCGAGACACACTGCCAAAGCTTTTCGCTATGATGCAGTCTAGTTGCAGACGCACACTACGGCTCTCCGGAGCTGTCCGAAGCCAAGCGCCGGTGGCCGGCGTCTTTCGGCTGAAGCAGCGCTTCGGAGCGTAGGGCTGCCGCTCCGCTCTTGTGTGCGCGAAGCAGCCGCTTCTCCTGCTCCGGGAGCCGGACAGAGCGGTAGCTTGCACGAGGGCGAAGAACGAAGCCGCAGAGCACCGGGCTTCTGCGCGCACCCTAAGGACTGCTAGAGGACGGTGGTGGCCGCTCGCCTGCCTCTTCAATTCCATTCTAGCATCCTTATGGAAGGTGTTCCAGGGCAAATTCGTTGAGTTTTAAATTCCTCCTGATGCAGCCCCTCGTGGGAAACTCGTGCTCGTCCTCTCAGTCTCCGACATGCAGAGACCTCGATGGCAACTGCAGAAATGAAGGGCTGCGTTGAGTCGTCGAGTAGCAAGAACATAGCCAGCGCCTTGTGTTTGGGAGTCAGCAGCTGCTGGACTTTTGCGATTGCTTTCACTGTGCACTGAATTCCAGGACGGCATGTGCACGTTACAACAACGAGCTGCGCAAGAGTAATCGAAAGATCACGGCCGTCAGAAAGCAGCTTATATATTGCCCTGGGAAGAGTACTGTTTTTGGAGTGTGCAGTAAAATCGTGTTTCTGGACAAGGGAGGCATAAGTGCGCTGCGCTCCTAAGCTATCTCCCTGCGAGACACACTGCCAAAGCTTTTCGCTATGATGCAGTCTAGTTGCAGACGCACACTACGGCTCTCCGGAGCTGTCCGAAGCCAAGCGCCGGTGGCCGGCGTCTTTCGGCTGAAGCAGCGCTTCGGAGCGTAGGGCTGCCGCTCCGCTGTTGTGTGCGCGAAGCAGCCGCTTCTCCTGCTCCGGGAGCCGGACAGAGCGGTAGCTTGTACGAGGGCGAAGAACGTTGCCGCAGGCAGACGACATTGTGTGCACAGCCTTGCGACTGCTAGAGGACGGTGGCTAAAGCTACCTGCCTTTTCAATGCACTGCTGGCATGCTTTATTGAAGGTGTTCCGAGACAACTTTCCTGGGTTTTGACTTCGTCCTGATGCAGCCCCTCCTGGGAAATTGGTGCTCGTCCCAGAAGGCTCGAGATGCAGAAAACTCGATGGCAGCTGCAGAAATGAAGGGCTGCGTTGAGTTGTCGAGAAGCAAGAACAAAGCCAGCGCCTTGTGTTTGGGAGTCAGCAGCTGCTGGACTTTTGCGATTGCTTTCACTGTGCACTGAATTCCAGGAAGGCACGTGCACGTTAAAACAACCAGCTGGGCAAGAGTGGGCAGAAGAGAACGGGCGGCTGACAGCAGCTTACATAGTACCATGGAAAGAGCAGTGTTTTTGGAGTGTGCAGCAAATCCGTGTTTCTGGACAAGGGAGGCATAAGTGCGCTGCGCTCCTAAGCTATCTCCCTGCGAGACACACTGCCAAAGCTTTTCGCTATGATGCAGTCTAGTGCATACCCACACTACGGCTCTCTGGAGCTGTCCGAAGCCAAGCGCCGGTGGCCGGCGTCTTTCGGCTGAAGCAGCGCTTCGGAGCGTAGGGCTGCCGCTCCGCTGTTGTGTGCGCGAAGCAGCCGCTTCTCCTGCTCCGGGAGCCGGACAGAGCGGTAGCTTGTACGGGGGCGAAGAACGAAGCCGAAGAGCACCGGGCTTTTGCGCACACCCGAAGGACTGCTAGAGGACGGTGGTGGCCGCTCGCCTGCCTCTTCAATTCCCTTCTAGCATCCTTATGGAAGGTGTTCCAGGACAATTTTCTGGAGTTTTGAATTCGTCCTGATGCAGCCCCTCGTGGGAAACTCGTGCTCGTCCTCTGAGTCTCCGACATGCAGAGACCTCGATGGCAACTGCAGAAATGAAGGGCTGCGTTGAGTTGTCGAGAAGCAAGAACATAGCCAGCGCCTTGTGTTTGGGAGTCAGCAGCTGCTGGACTTTTGCGATTGCTTTCACTGTGCACTGAATTCCAGGAAGGCACGTGCACTCTGCAACAACGAGCTGCGCAAGAGTAATCGAAAGATCACGGCCGTCAGAAAGCAGCTTATATATTGCCCTGGGAAGAGTACTGTTTTTGGAGTGTGCAGTAAAATCGTGTTTCTGGACAAGGGAGGCATAAGTGCGCTGCGCTCCTAAGCTATCTCCCTGCGAGACACACTGCCAAAGCTTTTCGCTATGATGCAGTCTAGTTGCAGACGCACACTACGGCTCTCCGGAGCTGTCCGAAGCCAAGCGCCGGTGGCCGGCGTCTTTCGGCTGAAGCAGCGCTTCGGAGCGTAGGGCTGCCGCTCCGCTGTTGTGTGCGCGAAGCAGCCGCTTCTCCTGCTCCGGGAGCCGGACAGAGCGGTAGCTTGCACGAGGGCGAAGAACGAAGCCGCAGAGCACCGGGCTTCTGCGCGCACCCTAAGGACTGCTAGAGGACGGTGGTGGCCGCTCGCCTGCCTCTTCAATTCCATTCTAGCATCCTTATGGAAGGTGTTCCAGGGCAAATTCGCTGAGTTTTGAATTCCTCCTGATGCAGCCCCTCGTGGGAAACTCGTGCTCGTCCTCTGAGTCTCCGACATGCAGAGACCTCGATGGCAACTGCAGAAATGAAGGGCTGCGTTGAGTCGTCGAGTAGCAAGAACATAGCCAGCGCCTTGTGTTTGGGAGTCAGCAGCTGCTGGACTTTTGCGATTGCTTTCACTGTGCACTGAATTCCAGGACGGCATGTGCACGTTACAACAACGAGCTGCGCAAGAGTAGGAAGGGAGCACGGGCATCAGAGAACATCTGGCATATTGCCCTGGGAAGAGTACTGTTTTTGGAGTGTGCAGTAAAATCGTGTTTCTGGACAAGGGAGGCATAAGTGCGCTGCGCTCCTAAGCTATCTCCCTGCGAGACACACTGCCAAAGCTTTTCGCTATGATGCAGTCTAGTGCAGACGCACACTACGGCTCTCCGGAGCTGTCCGAAGCCAAGCGCCGGTGGCCGGCGTCTTTCGGCTGAAGCAGCGCTTCGGAGCGAAGGGCTGCCGCTCCGCTGTTGTGTGCGCGAAGCAGCCGCTTCTCCTGCTCCGGGAGCCGGACAGAGCGGTAGCTTTTACGAGGGCGAAGAACGTTGCCGCAGGCAGACGACATTGTGTGCACAGCTTTGCGACTGCTAGAGGACGGTGGCTAAAGCTCCCTGCCTTTTCAATGCACTGCTGGCATGCTTTATTGAAGGTGTTCCGAGACAACTTTCCTGGGTTTTGACTTCGTCCTGATGCAGCCCCTCCTGGGAAATTGGTGCTCGTCCCAGAAGGCTCGAGATGCAGAAAACTCGATGGCAGCTGCAGAAATGAAGGACTCTGTTGAAGTGTGGAGAAGCAAGAACATAGCCAGCGCCTTGTGTTTGGGAGTCAGCAGCTGCTGGACTTTTGCGATTGCTTTCACTGTGCACTGAATGCCAGGACGGCACGTGCACGTTAAAACAACGAGCTGCGCAAGAGTAATCGAAAGATCACGGCCGTCAGAAAGCAGCTTATATATTGCCCTGGGAAGAGTACTGTTTTTGGAGTGTGCAGTAAAATCGTGTTTCTGGACAAGGGAGGCATAAGTGCGCTGCGCTCCTAAGCTATCTCCCTGCGAGACACACTGCCAAAGCTTTTCGCTATGATGCAGTCTAGTTGCAGACGCACACTACGGCTCTCCGGAGCTGTCCGAAGCCAAGCGCCGGTGGCCGGCGTCTTTCGGCTGAAGCAGCGCTTCGGAGCGTAGGGCTGCCGCTCCGCTGTTGTGTGCGCGAAGCAGCCGCTTCTCCTGCTCCGGGAGCCGGACAGAGCGGTAGCTTGTACGAGGGCGAAGAACGTTGCCGCAGGCAGACGACATTGTGTGCACAGCCTTGCGACTGCTAGAGGACGGTGGCTAAAGCTCCCTGCCTTTTCAATGCACTGCTGGCATGCTTTATTGAAGGTGTTCCGAGACAACTTTCCTGGGTTTTGACTTCGTCCTGATGCAGCCCCTCCTGGGAAATTGGTGCTCGTCCCAGAAGGCTCGAGATGCAGAAAACTCGATGGCAGCTGCAGAAATGAAGGGCTGCGTTGAGTTGTCGAGAAGCAAGAACAAAGCCAGCGCCTTGTGTTTGGGAGTCAGCAGCTGCTGGACTTTTGCGATTGCTTTCACTGTGCACTGAATTCCAGGAAGGCACGTGCACGTTAAAACAACCAGCTGGGCAAGAGTGGGCAGAAGAGAACGGGCGGCTGACAGCAGCTTACATAGTACCATGGAAAGAGCAGTGTTTTTGGAGTGTGCAGCAAATCCGTGTTTCTGGACAAGGGAGGCATAAGTGCGCTGCGCTCCTAAGCTATCTCCCTGCGAGACACACTGCCAAAGCTTTTCGCTATGATGCAGTCTAGTGCATACCCACACTACGGCTCTCTGGAGCTGTCCGAAGCCAAGCGCCGGTGGCCGGCGTCTTTCGGCTGAAGCAGCGCTTCGGAGCGTAGGGCTGCCGCTCCGCTGTTGTGTGCGCGAAGCAGCCGCTTCTCCTGCTCCGGGAGCCGGACAGAGCGGTAGCTTGTACGGGGGCGAAGAACGAAGCCGAAGAGCACCGGGCTTTTGCGCACACCCGAAGGACTGCTAGAGGACGGTGGTGGCCGCTCGCCTGCCTCTTCAATTCCCTTCTAGCATCCTTATGGAAGGTGTTCCAGGACAATTTTCTGGAGTTTTGAATTCGTCCTGATGCAGCCCCTCGTGGGAAACTCGTGCTCGTCCTCTGAGTCTCCGACATGCAGAGACCTCGATGGCAACTGCAGAAATGAAGGGCTGCGTTGAGTTGTCGAGAAGCAAGAACATAGCCAGCGCCTTGTGTTTGGGAGTCAGCAGCTGCTGGACTTTTGCGATTGCTTTCACTGTGCACTGAATTCCAGGAAGGCACGTGCACTCTGCAACAACGAGCTGCGCAAGAGTAATCGAAAGATCACGGCCGTCAGAAAGCAGCTTATATATTGCCCTGGGAAGAGTACTGTTTTTGGAGTGTGCAGTAAAATCGTGTTTCTGGACAAGGGAGGCATAAGTGCGCTGCGCTCCTAAGCTATCTCCCTGCGAGACACAATGCCAAAGCTTTTCGCTATGATGCAGTCTAGTTGCAGACGCACACTACGGCTCTCCGGAGCTGTCCGAAGCCAAGCGCCGGTGGCCGGCGTCTTTCGGCTGAAGCAGCGCTTCGGAGCGTAGGGCTGCCGCTCCGCTGTTGTGTGCGCGAAGCAGCCGCTTCTCCTGCTCCGGGAGCCGGACAGAGCGGTAGCTTGCACGAGGGCGAAGAACGAAGCCGCAGAGCACCGGGCTTCTGCGCGCACCCTAAGGACTGCTAGAGGACGGTGGTGGCCGCTCGCCTGCCTCTTCAATTCCATTCTAGCATCCTTATGGAAGGTGTTCCAGGGCAAATTCCCTGAGTTTTGAATTCCTCCTGATGCAGCCCCTCGTGGGAAACTCGTGCTCGTCCTCTCAGTCTCCGACATGCAGAGACCTCGATGGCAACTGCAGAAATGAAGGGCTGCGTTGAGTCGTCGAGTAGCAAGAACATAGCCAGCGCCTTGTGTTTGGGAGTCAGCAGCTGCTGGACTTTTGCGATTGCTTTCACTGTGCACTGAATTCCAGGACGGCATGTGCACGTTACAACAACGAGCTGCGCAAGAGTAGGAAGGGAGCACGGGCATCAGAGAACATCTGGCATATTGCCCTGGGAAGAGTACTGTTTTTGGAGTGTGCAGTAAAATCGTGTTTCTGGACAAGGGAGGCATAAGTGCGCTGCGCTCCTAAGCTATCTCCCTGCGAGACACACTGCCAAAGCTTTTCGCTATGATGCAGTCTAGTGCAGACGCACACTACGGCTCTCCGGAGCTGTCCGAAGCCAAGCGCCGGTGGCCGGCGTCTTTCGGCTGAAGCAGCGCTTCGGAGCGAAGGGCTGCCGCTCCGCTGTTTTGTGCGCGAAGCAGCCGCTTCTCCTGCTCCGGGAGCCGGACAGAGCGGTAGCTTTTACGAGGGCGAAGAACGTTGCCGCAGGCAGACGACATTGTGTGCACAGCTTTGCGACTGCTAGAGGACGGTGGCTAAAGCTCCCTGCCTTTTCAATGCACTGCTGGCATGCTTTATTGAAGGTGTTCCGAGACAACTTTCCTGGGTTTTGACTTCGTCCTGATGCAGCCCCTCCTGGGAAATTGGTGCTCGTCCCAGAAGGCTCGAGATGCAGAAAACTCGATGGCAGCTGCAGAAATGAAGGACTCTGTTGAAGTGTGGAGAAGCAAGAACATAGCCAGCGCCTTGTGTTTGGGAGTCAGCAGCTGCTGGACTTTTGCGATTGCTTTCACTGTGCACTGAATGCCAGGACGGCACGTGCACGTTAAAACAACGAGCTGCGCAAGAGTAATCGAAAGATCACGGCCGTCAGAAAGCAGCTTATATATTGCCCTGGGAAGAGTACTGTTTTTGGAGTGTGCAGTAAAATCGTGTTTCTGGACAAGGGAGGCATAAGTGCGCTGCGCTCCTAAGCTATCTCCCTGCGAGACACACTGCCAAAGCTTTTCGCTATGATGCAGTCTAGTTGCAGACGCACACTACGGCTCTCCGGAGCTGTCCGAAGCCAAGCGCCGGTGGCCGGCGTCTTTCGGCTGAAGCAGCGCTTCGGAGCGTAGGGCTGCCGCTCCGCTGTTGTGTGCGCGAAGCAGCCGCTTCTCCTGCTCCGGGAGCCGGACAGAGCGGTAGCTTGCACGAGGGCGAAGAACGAAGCCGCAGAGCACCGGGCTTCTGCGCGCACCCTAAGGACTGCTAGAGGACGGTGGTGGCCGCTCGCCTGCCTCTTCAATTCTTTTCTAGCATCCTTATGGAAGGTGTTCCAGGGCAAATTCCCTGAGTTTTGAATTCCTCCTGATGCAGCCCCTCGTGGGAAACTCGTGCTCGTCCTCTCAGTCTCCGACATGCAGAGACCTCGATGGCAACTGCAGAAATGAAGGGCTGCGTTGAGTCGTCGAGTAGCAAGAACATAGCCAGCGCCTTGTGTTTGGGAGTCAGCAGCTGCTGGACTTTTGCGATTGCTTTCACTGTGCACTGAATTCCAGGACGGCATGTGCACGTTACAACAACGAGCTGCGCAAGAGTAATCGAAAGATCACGGCCGTCAGAAAGCAGCTTATATATTGCCCTGGGAAGAGTACTGTTTTTGGAGTGTGCAGTAAAATCGTGTTTCTGGACAAGGGAGGCATAAGTGCGCTGCGCTCCTAAGCTATCTCCCTGCGAGACACACTGCCAAAGCTTTTCGCTATCATGCAGTCTAGTTGCAGACGCACACTACGGCTCTCCGGAGCTGTCCGAAGCCAAGCGCCGGTGGCCGGCGTCTTTCGGCTGAAGCAGCGCTTCGGAGCGAAGGGCTGCCGCTCCGCTGTTGTGTGCGCGAAGCAGCCGCTTCTCCTGCTCCGGGAGCCGGACAGAGCGGTAGCTTGTACGAGGGCCAAGAACGTTGCCGCAGGCAGACGACATTGTGTGCACAGCCTTGCGACTGCTAGAGGACGGTGGCTAAAGCTCCCTGCCTTTTCAATGCACTGCTGGAATGCTTTATTGAAGGTGTTCCGAGACAACTTTCCTGGGTTTTGACTTCGTCCTGATGCAGCCCCTCCTGGGAAATTGGTGCTCGTCCCAGAAGGCTCGAGATGCAGAAACCTCGATGGCAGCTGCAGAAATGAAGGGCTGCGTTGAGTTGTCGAGAAGCAAGAACGTAGACAAGCGCCTTGTTTTTGGGAGTCAGCAGCTGCTGGACTTTTGCGATTGCTTTCACTGTGCACTGAATTCCAGGAAGGCACGTGCACGTTAAAACAACCAGCTGGGCAAGAGTGGGCAGAAGAGAACGGGCGGCTGACAGCAGCTTACATAGTACCATGGAAAGAGCAGTGTTTTTGGAGTGTGCAGCAAATCCGTGTTTCTGGACAAGGGAGGCATAAGTGCGCTGCGCTCCTAAGCTATCTCCCTGCGAGACACACTGCCAAAGCTTTTCGCTATGATGCAGTCTAGTGCAGACGCACACTACGGCTCTCCGGAGCTGTCCGAAGCCAAGCGCCGGTGGCCGGCGTCTTTCGGCTGAAGCAGCGCTTCGGAGCGTAGGGCTGCCGCTCCGCTGTTGTGTGCGCGAAGCAGCCGCTTCTCCTGCTCCGGGAGCCGGACAGAGCGGTAGCTTGTACGGGGGCGAAGAACGAAGCCGCAGAGCACCGGGCTTTTGCGCACACCCGAAGGACTGCTAGAGGACCCAGGTGGCCGCTCGCCTGCCTCTTCAATTCCCTTCTAGCATCCTTATGGAAGGTGTTCCAGGACAATTTTCTGGAGTTTTGAATTCCTCCTGATGCAGCCCCTCGTGGGAAACTCGTGCTCGTCCTCTGAGTCTCCGACATGCAGAGACCTCGATGGCAACTGCAGAAATGAAGGGCTGCGTTGAGTTGTCGAGAAGCAAGAACATAGCCAGCGCCTTGTGTTTGGGAGTCAGCAGCTGCTGGACTTTTGCGATTGCTTTCACTGTGCACTGAATTCCAGGAAGGCACGTGCACTCTGCAACAACGAGCTGCGCAAGAGTAATCGAAAGATCACGGCCGTCAGAAAGCAGCTTATATATTGCCCTGGGAAGAGTACTGTTTTTGGAGTGTGCAGTAAAATCGTGTTTCTGGACAAGGGAGGCATAAGTGCGCTGCGCTCCTAAGCTCTCTCCCTGCGAGACACAATGCCAAAGCTTTTCGCTATGATGCAGTCTAGTTGCAGACGCACACTACGGCTCTCCGGAGCTGTCCGAAGCCAAGCGCCGGTGGCCGGCGTCTTTCGGCTGAAGCAGCGCTTCGGAGCGTAGGGCTGCCGCTCCGCTGTTGTGTGCGCGAAGCAGCCGCTTCTCCTGCTCCGCGAGCCGGACAGAGCGGTAGCTTGCACGAGGGCGAAGAACGTTGCCGCAGGGAGACGACATTGTGTGCACAGCTTTGCGACTGCTAGAGGACGGTGGCTAAAGCTACCTGCCTTTTCAATTCACTGCTGGCATGCTTTATTGAAGGTGTTCCGAGACACCTTTCCTGGGTTTTGACTTCGTCCTGATGCAGCCCCTCCTGGGAAATTGGTGCTCTTCCCAGAAGGCTCGAGATGCAGAAAACTCGATGGCAGCTGCAGAAATGAAGGACTCTGTTGAAGTGTGGTGAAGCAAGAACAAAGCCAGCGCCTTGTGTTTGGGAGTCAGCAGCTGCTGGACTTTTTCGATTGCTTTCACTGTGCACTGAATGCCAGGACGGCACGTGCACGTTAAAACAACGAGCTGCGCAAGAGTAATCGAAAGATCACGGCCATCAGAAAGCAGCTTGTATATTGCCCTGGGAAGAGTACTTTTTTTGGAGTGTGCAGTAAAATCGTGTTTCTGGACAAGGGAGGCATAAGTGCGCTGCGCTCCTAAGCTATCTCCCTGCGAGACACACTGCCAAAGCTTTTCGCTATGATGCAGTCTAGTTGCAGACGCACACTACGGCTCTCCGGAGCTGTCCGAAGCCAAGCGCCGGTGGCCGGCGTCTTTCGGCTGAAGCAGCGCTTCGGAGCGGACGGCTCCCGCTCCGTTGCTGTGAGCGCGAAGCAGCCGCTTCTCCTGCTCCGGGAGCCGGACAGAGCGGTAGCTTGTACGAGGGCGAAGAACGTTGCCGCAGGGAGACGACATTGTGTGCACAGCCTTGCGACTGCTAGACGACGGTGGCTAAAGCTCCCTGCCTTTTCAATGCACTGCTGGCATGCTTTATTGAAGGTGTTCCGAGACAACTTTCCTGGGTTTTGACTTCGTCCTGATGCAGCCCCTCCTGGGAAATTGGTGCTCGTCCCAGAAGGCTCGAGATGCAGAAAACTCGATGGCAGCTGCAGAAATGAAGGACTCTGTTGAAGTGTGGAGAAGCAAGAACATAGCCAGCGCCTTGTGTTTGGGAGTCAGCAGCTGCTGGACTTTTGCGATTGCTTTCACTGTGCACTGAATGCCAGGACGGCACGTGCACGTTACAACAACGAGCTGCGCAAGAGTAATCGAAAGATCACGGCCGTCAGAAAGCAGCTTATATATTGCCCTGGGAAGAGTACTGTTTTTGGAGTGTGCAGTAAAATCGTGTTTCTGGACAAGGGAGGCATAAGTGCGCTGCGCTCCTAAGCTATCTCCCTGCGAGACACAATGCCAAAGCTTTTCGCTATCATGCAGTCTAGTTGCAGACGCACACTACGGCTCTCCGGAGCTGTCCGAAGCCAAGCGCCGGTGGCCGGCGTCTTTCGGCTGAAGCAGCGCTTCGGAGCGTAGGGCTGCCGCTCCGCTGTTGTGTGCGCGAAGCAGCCGCTTCTCCTGCTCCGGGAGCCGGACAGAGCGGTAGCTTGCACGAGGGCGAAGAACGAAGCCGCAGAGCACCGGGCTTCTGCGCGCACCCTAAGGACTGCTAGAGGACGGTGGTGGCCGCTCGCCTGCCTCTTCAATTCTTTTCTAGCATCCTTATGGAAGGTGTTCCAGGGCAAATTCGCTGAGTTTTGAATTCCTCCTGATGCAGCCCCTCGTGGGAAACTCGTGCTCGTCCTCTCAGTCTCCGACATGCAGAGACCTCGATGGCAACTGCAGAAATGAAGGGCTGCGTTGAGTCGTCGAGTAGCAAGAACATAGCCAGCGCCTTGTGTTTGGGAGTCAGCAGCTGCTGGACTTTTGCGATTGCTTTCACTGTGCACTGAATTCCAGGACGGCATGTGCACGTTACAACAACGAGCTGCGCAAGAGTAATCGAAAGATCACGGCCATCAGAAAGCAGCTTATATATTGCCCTGGGAAGAGTACTGTTTTTGGAGTGTGCAGTAAAATCGTGTTTCTGGACAAGGGAGGCATAAGTGCGCTGCGCTCCTAAGCTATCTCCCTGCGAGACACACTGCCAAAGCTTTTCGCTATGATGCAGTCTAGTTGCAGACGCACACTACGGCTCTCCGGAGCTGTCCGAAGCCAAGCGCCGGTGGCCGGCGTCTTTCGGCTGAAGCAGCGCTTCGGAGCGTAGGGCTGCCGCTCCGCTGTTGTGTGCGCGAAGCAGCCGCTTCTCCTGCTCCGGGAGCCGGACAGAGCGGTAGCTTGTACGAGGGCGAAGAACGTTGCCGCAGGCAGACGACATTGTGTGCACAGCCTTGCGACTGCTAGAGGACGGTGGCTAAAGCTCCCTGCCTTTTCAATGCACTGCTGGCATGCTTTATTGAAGGTGTTCCGAGACAACTTTCCTGGGTTTTGACTTCGTCCTGATGCAGCCCCTCCTGGGAAATTGGTGCTCGTCCCAGAAGGCTCGAGATGCAGAAAACTCGATGGCAGCTGCAGAAATGAAGGGCTGCGTTGAGTTGTCGAGAAGCAAGAACGTAGTACAAGCGCCTTGTTTTTGGGAGTCAGCAGCTGCTGGACTTTTGCGATTGCTTTCACTGTGCACTGAATTCCAGGAAGGCACGTGCACGTTAAAACAACCAGCTGGGCAAGAGTGGGCAGAAGAGAACGGGCGGCTGACAGCAGCTTACATAGTACCATGGAAAGAGCAGTGTTTTTGGAGTGTGCAGCAAATCCGTGTTTCTGGACAAGGGAGGCATAAGTGCGCTGCGCTCCTAAGCTATCTCCCTGCGAGACACACTGCCAAAGCTTTTCGCTATGATGCAGTCTAGTGCATACCCACACTACGGCTCTCTGGAGCTGTCCGAAGCCAAGCGCCGGTGGCCGGCGTCTTTCGGCTGAAGCAGCGCTTCGGAGCGTAGGGCTGCCGCTCCGCTGTTGTGTGCGCGAAGCAGCCGCTTCTCCTGCTCCGGGAGCCGGAGAGAGCGGTAGCTTGTACGGGGGCGAAGAACGAAGCCGAAGAGCACCGGGCTTTTGCGCACACCCGAAGGACTGCTAGAGGACGGTGGTGGCCGCTCGCCTGCCTCTTCAATTCCATTCTAGCATCCTTATGGAAGGTGTTCCAGGACAATTTTCTGGAGTTTTGAATTCGTCCTGATGCAGCCCCTCGTGGGAAACTCGTGCTCGTCCTCTGAGTCTCCGACATGCAGAGACCTCGATGGCAACTGCAGAAATGAAGGGCTGCGTTGAGTCATCGAGTAGCAAGAACATAGCCAGCGCCTTGTGTTTGGGAGTCAGCAGCTGCTGGACTTTTGCGATTGCTTTCACTGTGCACTGAATTCCAGGAAGGCACGTGCACTCTGCAACAACGAGCTGCGCAAGAGTAATCGAAAGATCACGGCCGTCAGAAAGCAGCTTATATATTGCCCTGGGAAGAGTACTGTTTTTGGAGTGTGCAGTAAAATCGTGTTTCTGGACAAGGGAGGCATAAGTGCGCTGCGCTCCTAAGCTATCTCCCTGCGAGACACAATGCCAAAGCTTTTCGCTATGATGCAGTCTAGTTGCAGACGCACACTACGGCTCTCCGGAGCTGTCCGAAGCCAAGCGCCGGTGGCCGGCGTCTTTCGGCTGAAGCAGCGCTTCGGAGCGTAGGGCTGCCGCTCCGCTGTTGTGTGCGCGAAGCAGCCGCTTCTCCTGCTCCGGGAGCCGGACAGAGCGGTAGCTTGCACGAGGGCGAAGAACGAAGCCGCAGAGCACCGGGCTTCTGCGCGCACCCTAAGGACTGCTAGAGGACGGTGGTGGCCGCTCGCCTGCCTCTTCAATTCCATTCTAGCATCCTTATGGAAGGTGTTCCAGGGCAAATTCGCTGAGTTTTGAATTCCTCCTGATGCAGCCCCTCGTGGGAAACTCGTGCTCGTCCTCTCAGTCTCCGACATGCAGAGACCTCGATGGCAACTGCAGAAATGAAGGGTTGCGTTGAGTCGTCGAGTAGCAAGAACATAGCCAGCGCCTTGTGTTTGGGAGTCAGCAGCTGCTGGACTTTTGCGATTGCTTTCACTGTGCACTGAATTCCAGGACGGCATGTGCACGTTACAACAACGAGCTGCGCAAGAGTAATCGAAAGATCACGGCCGTCAGAAAGCAGCTTATATATTGCCCTGGGAAGAGTACTGTTTTTGGAGTGTGCAGTAAAATCGTGTTTCTGGACAAGGGAGGCATAAGTGCGCTGCGCTCCTAAGCTATCTCCCTGCGAGACACACTGCCAAAGCTTTTCGCTATCATGCAGTCTAGTTGCAGACGCACACTACGGCTCTCCGGAGCTGTCCGAAGCCAAGCGCCGGTGGCCGGCGTCTTTCGGCTGAAGCAGCGCTTCGGAGCGAAGGGCTGCCGCTCCGCTGTTGTGTGCGCGAAGCAGCCGCTTCTCCTGCTCCGGGAGCCGGACAGAGCGGTAGCTTGTACGAGGGCCAAGAACGTTGCCGCAGGCAGACGACATTGTGTGCACAGCCTTGCGACTGCTAGAGGACGGTGGCTAAAGCTCCCTGCCTTTTCAATGCACTGCTGGAATGCTTTATTGAAGGTGTTCCGAGACAACTTTCCTGGGTTTTGACTTCGTCCTGATGCAGCCCCTCCTGGGAAATTGGTGCTCGTCCCAGAAGGCTCGAGATGCAGAAACCTCGATGGCAGCTGCAGAAATGAAGGGCTGCGTTGAGTTGTCGAGAAGCAAGAACGTAGACAAGCGCCTTGTTTTTGGGAGTCAGCAGCTGCTGGACTTTTGCGATTGCTTTCACTGTGCACTGAATTCCAGGAAGGCACGTGCACGTTAAAACAACCAGCTGGGCAAGAGTGGGCAGAAGAGAACGGGCGGCTGACAGCAGCTTACATAGTACCATGGAAAGAGCAGTGTTTTTGGAGTGTGCAGCAAATCCGTGTTTCTGGACAAGGGAGGCATAAGTGCGCTGCGCTCCTAAGCTATCTCCCTGCGAGACACACTGCCAAAGCTTTTCGCTATGATGCAGTCTAGTGCAGACGCACACTACGGCTCTCCGGAGCTGTCCGAAGCCAAGCGCCGGTGGCCGGCGTCTTTCGGCTGAAGCAGCGCTTCGGAGCGTAGGGCTGCCGCTCCGCTGTTGTGTGCGCGAAGCAGCCGCTTCTCCTGCTCCGGGAGCCGGACAGAGCGGTAGCTTGTACGGGGGCGAAGAACGAAGCCGCAGAGCACCGGGCTTTTGCGCACACCCGAAGGACTGCTAGAGGACCCAGGTGGCCGCTCGCCTGCCTCTTCAATTCCCTTCTAGCATCCTTATGGAAGGTGTTCCAGGACAATTTTCTGGAGTTTTGAATTCCTCCTGATGCAGCCCCTCGTGGGAAACTCGTGCTCGTCCTCTGAGTCTCCGACATGCAGAGACCTCGATGGCAACTGCAGAAATGAAGGGCTGCGTTGAGTTGTCGAGAAGCAAGAACATAGCCAGCGCCTTGTGTTTGGGAGTCAGCAGCTGCTGGACTTTTGCGATTGCTTTAACTGTGCACTGAATGCCAGGACGGCACGTGCACGTTAAAACAACGAGCTTGGCAAGAGTAATCGAAAGATCACGGCCGTCAGAAAGCAGCTTATATATTGCACTGGGAAGAGTACTGTTTTTGGAGTGTGCAGTAAAATCGTGTTTCTGGACAAGGGAGGCATAAGTGCGCTGCGCTCCTAAGCTATCTCCCTGCGAGACACACTGCCAAAGCTTTTCGCTATCATGCAGTCTAGTTGCAGACGCACACTACGGCTCTCCGGAGCTGTCCGAAGCCAAGCGCCGGTGGCCGGCGTCTTTCGGCTGAAGCAGCGCTTCGGAGCGTAGGGCTGCCGCTCCGCTGTTGTGTGCGCGAAGCAGCCGCTTCTCCTGCTCCGCGAGCCGGACAGAGCGGTAGCTTGTACGAGGGCGAAGAACGTTGCCGCAGGCAGACGACATTGTGTGCACAGCCTTGCGACTGCTAGAGGACGGTGGCTAAAGCTCCCTGCCTTTTCAATGCACTGCTGGAATGCTTTATTGAAGGTGTTCCGAGACAACTTTCCTGGGTTTTGACTTCGTCCTGATGCAGCCCCTCCTGGGAAATTGGTGCTCGTCCCAGAAGGCTCGAGATGCAGAAACCTCGATGGCAGCTGCAGAAATGAAGGGCTGCGTTGAGTTGTCGAGAAGCAAGAACGTAGACAAGCGCCTTGTTTTTGGGAGTCAGCAGCTGCTGGACTTTTGCGATTGCTTTCACTGTGCACTGAATTCCAGGAAGGCACGTGCACGTTAAAACAACCAGCTGGGCAAGAGTGGGCAGAAGAGAACGGGCGGCTGACAGCAGCTTACATAGTACCATGGAAAGAGCAGTGTTTTTGGAGTGTGCAGCAAATCCGTGTTTCTGGACAAGGGAGGCATAAGTGCGCTGCGCTCCTAAGCTATCTCCCTGCGAGACACACTGCCAAAGCTTTTCGCTATGATGCAGTCTAGTGCAGACGCACACTACGGCTCTCCGGAGCTGTCCGAAGCCAAGCGCCGGTGGCCGGCGTCTTTCGGCTGAAGCAGCGCTTCGGAGCGTAGGGCTGCCGCTCCGCTGTTGTGTGCGCGAAGCAGCCGCTTCTCCTGCTCCGGGAGCCGGACAGAGCGGTAGCTTGTACGGGGGCGAAGAACGAAGCCGCAGAGCACCGGGCTTTTGCGCACACCCGAAGGACTGCTAGAGGACCCAGGTGGCCGCTCGCCTGCCTCTTCAATTCCCTTCTAGCATCCTTATGGAAGGTGTTCCAGGACAATTTTCTGGAGTTTTGAATTCCTCCTGATGCAGCCCCTCGTGGGAAACTCGTGCTCGTCCTCTGAGTCTCCGACATGCAGAGACCTCGATGGCAACTGCAGAAATGAAGGGCTGCGTTGAGTTGTCGAGAAGCAAGAACATAGCCAGCGCCTTGTGTTTGGGAGTCAGCAGCTGCTGGACTTTTGCGATTGCTTTCACTGTGCACTGAATTCCAGGAAGGCACGTGCACTCTGCAACAACGAGCTGCGCAAGAGTAATCGAAAGATCACGGCCGTCAGAAAGCAGCTTATATATTGCCCTGGGAAGAGTACTGTTTTTGGAGTGTGCAGTAAAATCGTGTTTCTGGACAAGGGAGGCATAAGTGCGCTGCGCTCCTAAGCTATCTCCCTGCGAGACACAATGCCAAAGCTTTTCGCTATGATGCAGTCTAGTTGCAGACGCACACTACGGCTCTCCGGAGCTGTCCGAAGCCAAGCGCCGGTGGCCGGCGTCTTTCGGCTGAAGCAGCGCTTCGGAGCGAAGGGCTGCCGCTCCGCTGTTGTGTGCGCGAAGCAGCCGCTTCTCCTGCTCCGCGAGCCGGACAGAGCGGTAGCTTGCACGAGGGCGAAGAACGTTGCCGCAGGGAGACGACATTGTGTGCACAGCTTTGCGACTGCTAGAGGACGGTGGCTAAAGCTACCTGCCTTTTCAATTCACTGCTGGCATGCTTTATTGAAGGTGTTCCGAGACACCTTTCCTGGGTTTTGACTTCGTCCTGATGCAGCCCCTCCTGGGAAATTGGTGCTCTTCCCAGAAGGCTCGAGATGCAGAAAACTCGATGGCAGCTGCAGAAATGAAGGACTCTGTTGAAGTGTGGTGAAGCAAGAACAAAGCCAGCGCCTTGTGTTTGGGAGTCAGCAGCTGCTGGACTTTTTCGATTGCTTTCACTGTGCACTGAATGCCAGGACGGCACGTGCACGTTAAAACAACGAGCTGCGCAAGAGTAATCGAAAGATCACGGCCATCAGAAAGCAGCTTGTATATTGCCCTGGGAAGAGTACTTTTTTTGGAGTGTGCAGTAAAATCGTGTTTCTGGACAAGGGAGGCATAAGTGCGCTGCGCTCCTAAGCTATCTCCCTGCGAGACACACTGCCAAAGCTTTTCGCTATGATGCAGTCTAGTTGCAGACGCACACTACGGCTCTCCGGAGCTGTCCGAAGCCAAGCGCCGGTGGCCGGCGTCTTTCGGCTGAAGCAGCGCTTCGGAGCGGACGGCTCCCGCTCCGTTGCTGTGAGCGCGAAGCAGCCGCTTCTCCTGCTCCGGGAGCCGGACAGAGCGGTAGCTTGTACGAGGGCGAAGAACGTTGCCGCAGGGAGACGACATTGTGTGCACAGCCTTGCGACTGCTAGACGACGGTGGCTAAAGCTCCCTGCCTTTTCAATGCACTGCTGGCATGCTTTATTGAAGGTGTTCCGAGACAACTTTCCTGGGTTTTGACTTCGTCCTGATGCAGCCCCTCCTGGGAAATTGGTGCTCGTCCCAGAAGGCTCGAGATGCAGAAAACTCGATGGCAGCTGCAGAAATGAAGGACTCTGTTGAAGTGTGGAGAAGCAAGAACATAGCCAGCGCCTTGTGTTTGGGAGTCAGCAGCTGCTGGACTTTTGCGATTGCTTTCACTGTGCACTGAATGCCAGGACGGCACGTGCACGTTACAACAACGAGCTGCGCAAGAGTAATCGAAAGATCACGGCCGTCAGAAAGCAGCTTATATATTGCCCTGGGAAGAGTACTGTTTTTGGAGTGTGCAGTAAAATCGTGTTTCTGGACAAGGGAGGCATAAGTGCGCTGCGCTCCTAAGCTATCTCCCTGCGAGACACAATGCCAAAGCTTTTCGCTATCATGCAGTCTAGTTGCAGACGCACACTACGGCTCTCCGGAGCTGTCCGAAGCCAAGCGCCGGTGGCCGGCGTCTTTCGGCTGAAGCAGCGCTTCGGAGCGTAGGGCTGCCGCTCCGCTGTTGTGTGCGCGAAGCAGCCGCTTCTCCTGCTCCGGGAGCCGGACAGAGCGGTAGCTTGCACGAGGGCGAAGAACGAAGCCGCAGAGCACCGGGCTTCTGCGCGCACCCTAAGGACTGCTAGAGGACGGTGGTGGCCGCTCGCCTGCCTCTTCAATTCCATTCTAGCATCCTTATGGAAGGTGTTCCAGGGCAAATTCGCTGAGTTTTGAATTCCTCCTGATGCAGCCCCTCGTGGGAAACTCGTGCTCGTCCTCTGAGTCTCCGACATGCAGAGACCTCGATGGCAACTGCAGAAATGAAGGGCTGCGTTGAGTCGTCGAGTAGCAAGAACATAGCCAGCGCCTTGTGTTTGGGAGTCAGCAGCTGCTGGACTTTTGCGATTGCTTTCACTGTGCACTGAATTCCAGGACGGCATGTGCACGTTACAACAACGAGCTGCGCAAGAGTAATCGAAAGATCACGGCCGTCAGAAAGCAGCTTATATATTGCCCTGGGAAGAGTACTGTTTTTGGAGTGTGCAGTAAAATCGTGTTTCTGGACAAGGGAGGCATAAGTGCGCTGCGCTCCTAAGCTATCTCCCTGCGAGACACACTGCCAAAGCTTTTCGCTATCATGCAGTCTAGTTGCAGACGCACACTACGGCTCTCCGGAGCTGTCCGAAGCCAAGCGCCGGTGGCCGGCGTCTTTCGGCTGAAGCAGCGCTTCGGAGCGAAGGGCTGCCGCTCCGCTGTTGTGTGCGCGAAGCAGCCGCTTCTCCTGCTCCGGGAGCCGGACAGAGCGGTAGCTTGTACGAGGGCCAAGAACGTTGCCGCAGGCAGACGACATTGTGTGCACAGCCTTGCGACTGCTAGAGGACGGTGGCTAAAGCTCCCTGCCTTTTCAATGCACTGCTGGAATGCTTTATTGAAGGTGTTCCGAGACAACTTTCCTGGGTTTTGACTTCGTCCTGATGCAGCCCCTCCTGGGAAATTGGTGCTCGTCCCAGAAGGCTCGAGATGCAGAAACCTCGATGGCAGCTGCAGAAATGAAGGGCTGCGTTGAGTTGTCGAGAAGCAAGAACGTAGACAAGCGCCTTGTTTTTGGGAGTCAGCAGCTGCTGGACTTTTGCGATTGCTTTCACTGTGCACTGAATTCCAGGAAGGCACGTGCACGTTAAAACAACCAGCTGGGCAAGAGTGGGCAGAAGAGAACGGGCGGCTGACAGCAGCTTACATAGTACCATGGAAAGAGCAGTGTTTTTGGAGTGTGCAGCAAATTCGTGTTTCTGGACAAGGGAGGCATAAGTGCGCTGCGCTCCTAAGCTATCTCCCTGCGAGACACACTGCCAAAGCTTTTCGCTATGATGCAGTCTAGTGCAGACGCACACTACGGCTCTCCGGAGCTGTCCGAAGCCAAGCGCCGGTGGCCGGCGTCTTTCGGCTGAAGCAGCGCTTCGGAGCGTAGGGCTGCCGCTCCGCTGTTGTGTGCGCGAAGCAGCCGCTTCTCCTGCTCCGGGAGCCGGACAGAGCGGTAGCTTGTACGGGGGCGAAGAACGAAGCCGCAGAGCACCGGGCTTTTGCGCACACCCGAAGGACTGCTAGAGGACCCAGGTGGCCGCTCGCCTGCCTCTTCAATTCCCTTCTAGCATCCTTATGGAAGGTGTTCCAGGACAATTTTCTGGAGTTTTGAATTCCTCCTGATGCAGCCCCTCGTGGGAAACTCGTGCTCGTCCTCTGAGTCTCCGACATGCAGAGACCTCGATGGCAACTGCAGAAATGAAGGGCTGCGTTGAGTTGTCGAGAAGCAAGAACATAGCCAGCGCCTTGTGTTTGGGAGTCAGCAGCTGCTGGACTTTTGCGATTGCTTTAACTGTGCACTGAATGCCAGGACGGCACGTGCACGTTAAAACAACGAGCTTGGCAAGAGTAATCGAAAGATCACGGCCGTCAGAAAGCAGCTTATATATTGCACTGGGAAGAGTACTGTTTTTGGAGTGTGCAGTAAAATCGTGTTTCTGGACAAGGGAGGCATAAGTGCGCTGCGCTCCTAAGCTATCTCCCTGCGAGACACACTGCCAAAGCTTTTCGCTATCATGCAGTCTAGTTGCAGACGCACACTACGGCTCTCCGGAGCTGTCCGAAGCCAAGCGCCGGTGGCCGGCGTCTTTCGGCTGAAGCAGCGCTTCGGAGCGTAGGGCTGCCGCTCCGCTGTTGTGTGCGCGAAGCAGCCGCTTCTCCTGCTCCGGGAGCCGGACAGAGCGGTAGCTTGTACGAGGGCGAAGAACGTTGCCGCAGGCAGACGACATTGTGTGCACAGCCTTGCGACTGCTAGAGGACGGTGGCTAAAGCTCCCTGCCTTTTCAATGCACTGCTGGAATGCTTTATTGAAGGTGTTCCGAGACAACTTTCCTGGGTTTTGACTTCGTCCTGATGCAGCCCCTCCTGGGAAATTGGTGCTCGTCCCAGAAGGCTCGAGATGCAGAAACCTCGATGGCAGCTGCAGAAATGAAGGGCTGCGTTGAGTTGTCGAGAAGCAAGAACGTAGACAAGCGCCTTGTTTTTGGGAGTCAGCAGCTGCTGGACTTTTGCGATTGCTTTCACTGTGCACTGAATTCCAGGAAGGCACGTGCACGTTAAAACAACGAGCTGCGCAAGAGTAATCGAAAGATCACGGCCGTCAGAAAGCAGCTTATATATTGCCCTGGGAAGAGTACTGTTTTTGGAGTGTGCAGTAAAATCGTGTTTCTGGACAAGGGAGGCATAAGTGCGCTGCGCTCCTAAGCTATCTCCCTGCGAGACACACTGCCAAAGCTTTTCGCTATGATGCAGTCTAGTTGCAGACGCACACTACGGCTCTCCGGAGCTGTCCGAAGCCAAGCGCCGGTGGCCGGCGTCTTTCGGCTGAAGCAGCGCTTCGGAGCGTAGGGCTGCCGCTCCGCTCTTGTGTGCGCGAAGCAGCCGCTTCTCCTGCTCCGGGAGCCGGACAGAGCGGTAGCTTGTACGAGGGCGAAGAACGTTGCCGCAGGCAGACGACATTGTGTGCACAGCCTTGCGACTGCTAGAGGACGGTGGCTAAAGCTCCCTGCCTTTTCAATGCACTGCTGGCATGCTTTATTGAAGGTGTTCCGAGACACCTTTCCTGGGTTTTGACTTCGTCCTGATGCAGCCCCTCCTGGGAAATTGGTGCTCGTCCCAGAAGGCTCGAGATGCAGAAAACTCGATGGCAGCTGCAGAAATGAAGGGCTGCGTTGAGTTGTCGAGAAGCAAGAACGTAGACAAGCGCCTTGTTTTTGGGAGTCAGCAGCTGCTGGACTTTTGCGATTGCTTTCACTGTGCACTGAATTCCAGGAAGGCACGTGCACGTTAAAACAACCAGCTGGGCAAGAGTGGGCAGAAGAGAACGGGCGGCTGACAGCAGCTTACATAGTACCATGGAAAGAGCAGTGTTTTTGGAGTGTGCAGCAAATCCGTGTTTCTGGACAAGGGAGGCATAAGTGCGCTGCGCTCCTAAGCTATCTCCCTGCGAGACACACTGCCAAAGCTTTTCGCTATGATGCAGTCTAGTGCAGACGCACACTACGGCTCTCCGGAGCTGTCCGAAGCCAAGCGCCGGTGGCCGGCGTCTTTCGGCTGAAGCAGCGCTTCGGAGCGTAGGGCTGCCGCTCCGCTGTTGTGTGCGCGAAGCAGCCGCTTCTCCTGCTCCGGGAGCCGGACAGAGCGGTAGCTTGTACGGGGGCGAAGAACGAAGCCGAAGAGCACCGGGCTTTTGCGCACACCCGAAGGACTGCTAGAGGACGGTGGTGGCCGCTCGCCTGCCTCTTCAATTCTTTTCTAGCATCCTTATGGAAGGTGTTCCAGGACAATTTTCTGGAGTTTTGAATTCGTCCTGATGCAGCCCCTCGTGGGAAACTCGTGCTCGTCCTCTGAGTCTCCGACATGCAGAGACCTCGATGGCAACTGCAGAAATGAAGGGCTGCGTTGAGTTGTCGAGAAGCAAGAACATAGCCAGCGCCTTGTGTTTGGGAGTCAGCAGCTGCTGGACTTTTGCGATTGCTTTCACTGTGCACTGAATTCCAGGAAGGCACGTGCACTCTGCAACAACGAGCTGCGCAAGAGTAATCGAAAGATCACGGCCGTCAGAAAGCAGCTTATATATTGCCCTGGGAAGAGTACTGTTTTTGGAGTGTGCAGTAAAATCGTGTTTCTGGACAAGGGAGGCATAAGTGCGCTGCGCTCCTAAGCTATCTCCCTGCGAGACACAATGCCAAAGCTTTTCGCTATGATGCAGTCTAGTTGCAGACGCACACTACGGCTCTCCGGAGCTGTCCGAAGCCAAGCGCCGGTGGCCGGCATCTTTCGGCTGAAGCAGCGCTTCGGAGCGTAGGGCTGCCGCTCCGCTGTTGTGTGCGCGAAGCAGCCGCTTCTCCTGCTCCGGGAGCCGGACAGAGCGGTAGCTTGCACGAGGGCGAAGAACGAAGCCGCAGAGCACCGGGCTTCTGCGCGCACCCTAAGGACTGCTAGAGGACGGTGGTGGCCGCTCGCCTGCCTCTTCAATTCCATTCTAGCATCCTTATGGAAGGTGTTCCAGGGCAAATTCGCTGAGTTTTGAATTCCTCCTGATGCAGCCCCTCGTGGGAAACTCGTGCTCGTCCTCTCAGTCTCCGACATGCAGAGACCTCGATGGCAACTGCAGAAATGAAGGGCTGCGTTGAGTCGTCGAGTAGCAAGAACATAGCCAGCGCCTTGTGTTTGGGAGTCAGCAGCTGCTGGACTTTTGCGATTGCTTTCACTGTGCACTGAATTCCAGGACGGCATGTGCACGTTACAACAACGAGCTGCGCAAGAGTAGGAAGGGAGCACGGGCATCAGAGAACATCTGGCATATTGCCCTGGGAAGAGTACTGTTTTTGGAGTGTGCAGTAAAATCGTGTTTCTGGACAAGGGAGGCATAAGTGCGCTGCGCTCCTAAGCTATCTCCCTGCGAGACACACTGCCAAAGCTTTTCGCTATGATGCAGTCTAGTGCAGACGCACACTACGGCTCTCCGGAGCTGTCCGAAGCCAAGCGCCGGTGGCCGGCGTCTTTCGGCTGAAGCAGCGCTTCGGAGCGAAGGGCTGCCGCTCCGCTGTTTTGTGCGCGAAGCAGCCGCTTCTCCTGCTCCGGGAGCCGGACAGAGAGGTAGCTTTTACGAGGGCGAAGAACGTTGCCGCAGGCAGACGACATTGTGTGCACAGCTTTGCGACTGCTAGAGGACGGTGGCTAAAGCTCCCTGCCTTTTCAATGCACTGCTGGCATGCTTTATTGAAGGTGTTCCGAGACAACTTTCCTGGGTTTTGACTTCGTCCTGATGCAGCCCCTCCTGGGAAATTGGTGCTCGTCCCAGAAGGCTCGAGATGCAGAAAACTCGATGGCAGCTGCAGAAATGAAGGACTCTGTTGAAGTGTGGAGAAGCAAGAACATAGCCAGCGCCTTGTGTTTGGGAGTCAGCAGCTGCTGGACTTTTGCGATTGCTTTCACTGTGCACTGAATTCCAGGAAGGCACGTGCACTCTGCAACAACGAGCTGCGCAAGAGTAATCGAAAGATCACGGCCGTCAGAAAGCAGCTTATATATTGCCCTGGGAAGAGTACTGTTTTTGGAGTGTGCAGTAAAATCGTGTTTCTGGACAAGGGAGGCATAAGTGCGCTGCGCTCCTAAGCTATCTCCCTGCGAGACACAATGCCAAAGCTTTTCGCTATGATGCAGTCTAGTTGCAGACGCACACTACGGCTCTCCGGAGCTGTCCGAAGCCAAGCGCCGGTGGCCGGCGTCTTTCGGCTGAAGCAGCGCTTCGGAGCGTAGGGCTGCCGCTCCGCTGTTGTGTGCGCGAAGCAGCCGCTTCTCCTGCTCCGGGAGCCGGACAGAGCGGTAGCTTGCACGAGGGCGAAGAACGAAGCCGCAGAGCACCGGGCTTCTGCGCGCACCCTAAGGACTGCTAGAGGACGGTGGTGGCCGCTCGCCTGCCTCTTCAATTCCATTCTAGCATCCTTATGGAAGGTGTTCCAGGGCAAATTCGCTGAGTTTTGAATTCCTCCTGATGCAGCCCCTCGTGGGAAACTCGTGCTCGTCCTCTGAGTCTCCGACATGCAGAGACCTCGATGGCAACTGCAGAAATGAAGGGCTGCGTTGAGTCGTCGAGTAGCAAGAACATAGCCAGCGCCTTGTGTTTGGGAGTCAGCAGCTGCTGGACTTTTGCGATTGCTTTCACTGTGCACTGAATTCCAGGACGGCATGTGCACGTTACAACAACGAGCTGCGCAAGAGTAGGAAGGGAGCACGGGCATCAGAGAACATCTGGCATATTGCCCTGGGAAGAGTACTGTTTTTGGAGTGTGCAGTAAAATCGTGTTTCTGGACAAGGGAGGCATAAGTGCGCTGCGCTCCTAAGCTATCTCCCTGCGAGACACACTGCCAAAGCTTTTCGCTATGATGCAGTCTAGTGCAGACGCACACTACGGCTCTCCGGAGCTGTCCGAAGCCAAGCGCCGGTGGCCGGCGTCTTTCGGCTGAAGCAGCGCTTCGGAGCGAAGGGCTGCCGCTCCGCTGTTGTGTGCGCGAAGCAGCCGCTTCTCCTGCTCCGGGAGCCGGACAGAGCGGTAGCTTTTACGAGGGCGAAGAACGTTGCCGCAGGCAGACGACATTGTGTGCACAGCTTTGCGACTGCTAGAGGACGGTGGCTAAAGCTCCCTGCCTTTTCAATGCACTGCTGGCATGCTTTATTGAAGGTGTTCCGAGACAACTTTCCTGGGTTTTGACTTCGTCCTGATGCAGCCCCTCCTGGGAAATTGGTGCTCGTCCCAGAAGGCTCGAGATGCAGAAAACTCGATGGCAGCTGCAGAAATGAAGGACTCTGTTGAAGTGTGGAGAAGCAAGAACATAGCCAGCGCCTTGTGTTTGGGAGTCAGCAGCTGCTGGACTTTTGCGATTGCTTTCACTGTGCACTGAATGCCAGGACGGCACGTGCACGTTAAAACAACCAGCTGCGCAAGAGTAATCGAAAGATCACGGCCGTCAGAAAGCAGCTTATATATTGCCCTGGGAAGAGTACTGTTTTTGGAGTGTGCAGTAAAATCGTGTTTCTGGACAAGGGAGGCATAAGTGCGCTGCGCTCCTAAGCTATCTCCCTGCGAGACACACTGCCAAAGCTTTTCGCTATGATGCAGTCTAGTTGCAGACGCACACTACGGCTCTCCGGAGCTGTCCGAAGCCAAGCGCCGGTGGCCGGCGTCTTTCGGCTGAAGCAGCGCTTCGGAGCGTAGGGCTGCCGCTCCGCTGTTGTGTGCGCGAAGCAGCCGCTTCTCCTGCTCCGGGAGCCGGACAGAGCGGTAGCTTGTACGAGGGCGAAGAACGTTGCCGCAGGCAGACGACATTGTGTGCACAGCCTTGCGACTGCTAGACGACGGTGGCTAAAGCTCCCTGCCTTTTCAATGCACTGCTGGCATGCTTTATTGAAGGTGTTCCGAGACAACTTTCCTGGGTTTTGACTTCGTCCTGATGCAGCCCCTCCTGGGAAATTGGTGCTCGTCCCAGAAGGCTCGAGATGCAGAAAACTCGATGGCAGCTGCAGAAATGAAGGGCTGCGTTGAGTTGTCGAGAAGCAAGAACGTAGACAAGCGCCTTGTTTTTGGGAGTCAGCAGCTGCTGGACTTTTGCGATTGCTTTCACTGTGCACTGAATTCCAGGAAGGCACGTGCACGTTAAAACAACCAGCTGGGCAAGAGTGGGCAGAAGAGAACGGGCGGCTGACAGCAGCTTACATAGTACCATGGAAAGAGCAGTGTTTTTGGAGTGTGCAGCAAATCCGTGTTTCTGGACAAGGGAGGCATAAGTGCGCTGCGCTCCTAAGCTATCTCCCTGCGAGACACACTGCCAAAGCTTTTCGCTATGATGCAGTCTAGTGCATACCCACACTACGGCTCTCTGGAGCTGTCCGAAGCCAAGCGCCGGTGGCCGGCGTCTTTCGGCTGAAGCAGCGCTTCGGAGCGTAGGGCTGCCGCTCCGCTGTTGTGTGCGCGAAGCAGCCGCTTCTCCTGCTCCGGGAGCCGGACAGAGCGGTAGCTTGTACGGGGGCGAAGAACGAAGCCGAAGAGCACCGGGCTTTTGCGCACACCCGAAGGACTGCTAGAGGACGGTGGTGGCCGCTCGCCTGCCTCTTCAATTCCCTTCTAGCATCCTTATGGAAGGTGTTCCAGGACAATTTTCTGGAGTTTTGAATTCGTCCTGATGCAGCCCCTCGTGGGAAACTCGTGCTCGTCCTCTGAGTCTCCGACATGCAGAGACCTCGATGGCAACTGCAGAAATGAAGGGCTGCGTTGAGTTGTCGAGAAGCAAGAACATAGCCAGCGCCTTGTGTTTGGGAGTCAGCAGCTGCTGGACTTTTGCGATTGCTTTCACTGTGCACTGAATTCCAGGAAGGCACGTGCACTCTGCAACAACGAGCTGCGCAAGAGTAATCGAAAGATCACGGCCGTCAGAAAGCAGCTTATATATTGCCCTGGGAAGAGTACTGTTTTTGGAGTGTGCAGTAAAATCGTGTTTCTGGACAAGGGAGGCATAAGTGCGCTGCGCTCCTAAGCTATCTCCCTGCGAGACACAATGCCAAAGCTTTTCGCTATGATGCAGTCTAGTTGCAGACGCACACTACGGCTCTCCGGAGCTGTCCGAAGCCAAGCGCCGGTGGCCGGCGTCTTTCGGCTGAAGCAGCGCTTCGGAGCGTAGGGCTGCCGCTCCGCTGTTGTGTGCGCGAAGCAGCCGCTTCTCCTGCTCCGGGAGCCGGACAGAGCGGTAGCTTGCACGAGGGCGAAGAACGAAGCCGCAGAGCACCGGGCTTCTGCGCGCACCCTAAGGACTGCTAGAGGACGGTGGTGGCCGCTCGCCTGCCTCTTCAATTCCATTCTAGCATCCTTATGGAAGGTGTTCCAGGGCAAATTCGCTGAGTTTTGAATTCCTCCTGATGCAGCCCCTCGTGGGAAACTCGTGCTCGTCCTCTGAGTCTCCGACATGCAGAGACCTCGATGGCAACTGCAGAAATGAAGGGCTGCGTTGAGTCGTCGAGTAGCAAGAACATAGCCAGCGCCTTGTGTTTGGGAGTCAGCAGCTGCTGGACTTTTGCGATTGCTTTCACTGTGCACTGAATTCCAGGACGGCATGTGCACGTTACAACAACGAGCTGCGCAAGAGTAGGAAGGGAGCACGGGCATCAGAGAACATCTGGCATATTGCCCTGGGAAGAGTACTGTTTTTGGAGTGTGCAGTAAAATCGTGTTTCTGGACAAGGGAGGCATAAGTGCGCTGCGCTCCTAAGCTATCTCCCTGCGAGACACACTGCCAAAGCTTTTCGCTATGATGCAGTCTAGTGCAGACGCACACTACGGCTCTCCGGAGCTGTCCGAAGCCAAGCGCCGGTGGCCGGCGTCTTTCGGCTGAAGCAGCGCTTCGGAGCGAAGGGCTGCCGCTCCGCTGTTTTGTGCGCGAAGCAGCCGCTTCTCCTGCTCCGGGAGCCGGACAGAGAGGTAGCTTTTACGAGGGCGAAGAACGTTGCCGCAGGCAGACGACATTGTGTGCACAGCTTTGCGACTGCTAGAGGACGGTGGCTAAAGCTCCCTGCCTTTTCAATGCACTGCTGGCATGCTTTATTGAAGGTGTTCCGAGACAACTTTCCTGGGTTTTGACTTCGTCCTGATGCAGCCCCTCCTGGGAAATTGGTGCTCGTCCCAGAAGGCTCGAGATGCAGAAAACTCGATGGCAGCTGCAGAAATGAAGGACTCTGTTGAAGTGTGGAGAAGCAAGAACATAGCCAGCGCCTTGTGTTTGGGAGTCAGCAGCTGCTGGACTTTTGCGATTGCTTTCACTGTGCACTGAATGCCAGGACGGCACGTGCACGTTAAAACAACGAGCTGCGCAAGAGTAATCGAAAGATCACGGCCGTCAGAAAGCAGCTTATATATTGCCCTGGGAAGAGTACTGTTTTTGGAGTGTGCAGTAAAATCGTGTTTCTGGGCAAGGGAGGCATAAGTGCGCTGCGCTCCTAAGCTATCTCCCTGCGAGACACACTGCCAAAGCTTTTCGCTATGATGCAGTCTAGTGCAGACGCACACTACGGCTCTCCGGAGCTGTCCGAAGCCAAGCGCCGGTGGCCGGCGTCTTTCGGCTGAAGCAGCGCTTCGGAGCGTAGGGCTGCCGCTCCGCTGCTGTGTGCGCGAAGCAGCCGCTTCTCCTGCTCCGGGAGCCGGAGAGAGCGGTAGCTTGTACGAGGGCGAAGAACGTTGCCGCAGGGAGACGACATTGTGTGCACAGCCTTGCGACTGCTAGAGGACGGTGGCTAAAGCTCCCTGCCTTTTCAATGCACTGCTGGCATGCTTTATTGAAGGTGTTCCGAGACAACTTTCCTGGGTTTTGACTTCGTCCTGATGCAGCCCCTCTTGGGAAATTGGTGCTCGTCCCAGAAGGCTCGAGATGCAGAAAACTCGATGGCAGCTGCAGAAATGAAGGACTCTGTTGAAGTGTGGAGAAGCAAGAACATAGCCAGCGCCTTGTGTTTGGGAGTCAGCAGCTGCTGGACTTTTGCGATTGCTTTAACTGTGCACTGAATGCCAGGACGGCACGTGCACGTTAAAACAACGAGCTTGGCAAGAGTAATCGAAAGATCACGGCCGTCAGAAAGCAGCTTATATATTGCCCTGGGAAGAGTACTGTTTTTGGAGTGTGCAGTAAAATCGTGTTTCTGGGCAAGGGAGGCATAAGTGCGCTGCGCTCCTAAGCTATCTCCCTGCGAGACACACTGCCAAAGCTTTTCGCTATGATGCAGTCTAGTGCAGACGCACACTACGGCTCTCCGGAGCTGTCCGAAGCGAAGCGCCGGTGGCCGGCGTCTTTCGGCTGAAGCAGCGCTTCGGAGCGTAGGGCTGCCGCTCCGCTGTTGTGTGCGCGAAGCAGCCGCTTCTCCTGCTCCGGGAGCCGGACAGAGCGGTAGCTTGTACGAGGGCGAAGAACGTTGCCGCAGGCAGACGACATTGTGTGCACAGCCTTGCGACTGCTAGAGGACGGTGGCTAAAGCTCCCTGCCTTTTCAATGCACTGCTGGCATGCTTTATTGAAGGTGTTCCGAGACAACTTTCCTGGGTTTTGACTTCGTCCTGATGCAGCCCCTCCTGGGAAATTGGTGCTCGTCCCAGAAGGCTCGAGATGCAGAAAACTCGATGGCAGCTGCAGAAATGAAGGGCTGCGTTGAGTTGTCGAGAAGCAAGAACGTAGACAAGCGCCTTGTTTTTGGGAGTCAGCAGCTGCTGGACTTTTGCGATTGCTTTCACTGTGCACTGAATTCCAGGAAGGCACGTGCACGTTAAAACAACCAGCTGGGCAAGAGTGGGCAGAAGAGAACGGGCGGCTGACAGCAGCTTACATAGTACCATGGAAAGAGCAGTGTTTTTGGAGTGTGCAGCAAATCCGTGTTTCTGGACAAGGGAGGCATAAGTGCGCTGCGCTCCTAAGCTATCTCCCTGCGAGACACACTGCCAAAGCTTTTCGCTATGATGCAGTCTAGTGCAGACGCACACTACGGCTCTCCGGAGCTGTCCGAAGCCAAGCGCCGGTGGCCGGCGTCTTTCGGCTGAAGCAGCGCTTCGGAGCGAAGGGCTGCCGCTCCGCTGTTTTGTGCGCGAAGCAGCCGCTTCTCCTGCTCCGGGAGCCGGACAGAGAGGTAGCTTTTACGAGGGCGAAGAACGTTGCCGCAGGCAGACGACATTGTGTGCACAGCTTTGCGACTGCTAGAGGACGGTGGCTAAAGCTCCCTGCCTTTTCAATGCACTGCTGGCATGCTTTATTGAAGGTGTTCCGAGACAACTTTCCTGGGTTTTGACTTCGTCCTGATGCAGCCCCTCCTGGGAAATTGGTGCTCGTCCCAGAAGGCTCGAGATGCAGAAAACTCGATGGCAGCTGCAGAAATGAAGGACTCTGTTGAAGTGTGGAGAAGCAAGAACATAGCCAGCGCCTTGTGTTTGGGAGTCAGCAGCTGCTGGACTTTTGCGATTGCTTTCACTGTGCACTGAATGCCAGGACGGCACGTGCACGTTAAAACAACGAGCTGCGCAAGAGTAATCGAAAGATCACGGCCGTCAGAAAGCAGCTTATATATTGCCCTGGGAAGAGTACTGTTTTTGGAGTGTGCAGTAAAATCGTGTTTCTGGGCAAGGGAGGCATAAGTGCGCTGCGCTCCTAAGCTATCTCCCTGCGAGACACACTGCCAAAGCTTTTCGCTATGATGCAGTCTAGTGCAGACGCACACTACGGCTCTCCGGAGCTGTCCGAAGCCAAGCGCCGGTGGCCGGCGTCTTTCGGCTGAAGCAGCGCTTCGGAGCGTAGGGCTGCCGCTCCGCTGTTGTGTGCGCGAAGCAGCCGCTTCTCCTGCTCCGGGAGCCGGACAGAGCGGTAGCTTGTACGAGGGCGAAGAACGTTGCCGCAGGGAGACGACATTGTGTGCACAGCCTTGCGACTGCTAGAGGACGGTGGCTAAAGCTCCCTGCCTTTTCAATGCACTGCTGGCATGCTTTATTGAAGGTGTTCCGAGACAACTTTCCTGGGTTTTGACTTCGTCCTGATGCAGCCCCTCCTGGGAAATTGGTGCTCGTCCCAGAAGGCTCGAGATGCAGAAAACTCGATGGCAGCTGCAGAAATGAAGGGCTGCGTTGAGTTGTCGAGAAGCAAGAACGTAGACAAGCGCCTTGTTTTTGGGAGTCAGCAGCTGCTGGACTTTTGCGATTGCTTTCACTGTGCACTGAATTCCAGGAAGGCACGTGCACGTTAAAACAACCAGCTGGGCAAGAGTGGGCAGAAGAGAACGGGCGGCTGACAGCAGCTTACATAGTACCATGGAAAGAGCAGTGTTTTTGGAGTGTGCAGCAAATCCGTGTTTCTGGACAAGGGAGGCATAAGTGCGCTGCGCTCCTAAGCTATCTCCCTGCGAGACACACTGCCAAAGCTTTTCGCTATGATGCAGTCTAGTGCATACCCACACTACGGCTCTCCGGAGCTGTCCGAAGCCAAGCGCCGGTGGCCGGCGTCTTTCGGCTGAAGCAGCGCTTCGGAGCGTAGGGCTGCCGCTCCGCTGTTGTGTGCGCGAAGCAGCCGCTTCTCCTGCTCCGGGAGCCGGAGAGAGCGGTAGCTTGTACGGGGGCGAAGAACGAAGCCGCAGACCACCGGGCTTTTGCGCACACCCTAAGGACTGCTAGAGGACGGTGGTGGCCGCTCGCCTGCCTCTTCAATTCCCTTCTAGCATCCTTATGGAAGGTGTTCCAGGACAATTTTCTGGAGTTTTGAATTCGTCCTGATGCAGCCCCTCGTGGGAAACTCGTGCTCGTCCTCTGAGTCTCCGACATGCAGAGACCTCGATGGCAACTGCAGAAATGAAGGGCTGCGTTGAGTTGTCGAGAAGCAAGAACATAGCCAGCGCCTTGTGTTTGGGAGTCAGCAGCTGCTGGACTTTTGCGATTGCTTTCACTGTGCACTGAATTCCAGGAAGGCACGTGCACTCTGCAACAACGAGCTGCGCAAGAGTAATCGAAAGATCACGGCCGTCAGAAAGCAGCTTATATATTGCCCTGGGAAGAGTACTGTTTTTGGAGTGTGCAGTAAAATCGTGTTTCTGGACAAGGGAGGCATAAGTGCGCTGCGCTCCTAAGCTATCTCCCTGCGAGACACAATGCCAAAGCTTTTCGCTATGATGCAGTCTAGTTGCAGACGCACACTACGGCTCTCCGGAGCTGTCCGAAGCGAAGCGCCGGTGGCCGGCGTCTTTCGGCTGAAGCAGCGCTTCGGAGCGTAGGGCTGCCGCTCCGCTGTTGTGTGCGCGAAGCAGCCGCTTCTCCTGCTCCGGGAGCCGGACAGAGCGGTAGCTTGCACGAGGGCGAAGAACGAAGCCGCAGAGCACCGGGCTTCTGCGCGCACCCTAAGGACTGCTAGAGGACGGTGGTGGCCGCTCGCCTGCCTCTTCAATTCCATTCTAGCATCCTTATGGAAGGTGTTCCAGGGCAAATTCGCTGAGTTTTGAATTCCTCCTGATGCAGCCCCTCGTGGGAAACTCGTGCTCGTCCTCTGAGTCTCCGACATGCAGAGTCCTCGATGGCAACTGCAGAAATGAAGGGCTGCGTTGAGTCGTCGAGTAGCAAGAACATAGCCAGCGCCTTGTGTTTGGGAGTCAGCAGCTGCTGGACTTTTGCGATTGCTTTCACTGTGCACTGAATTCCAGGACGGCATGTGCACGTTAAAACAACGAGCTGCGCAAGAGTAATCGAAAGATCACGGCCGTCAGAAAGCAGCTTATATATTGCCCTGGGAAGAGTACTGTTTTTGGAGTGTGCAGTAAAATCGTGTTTCTGGACAAGGGAGGCATAAGTGCGCTGCGCTCCTAAGCTATCTCCCTGCGAGACACACTGCCAAAGCTTTTCGCTATGATGCAGTCTAGTTGCAGACGCACACTACGGCTCTCCGGAGCTGTCCGAAGCCAAGCGCCGGTGGCCGGCGTCTTTCGGCTGAAGCAGCGCTTCGGAGCGTAGGGCTGCCGCTCCGCTGTTGTGTGCGCGAAGCAGCCGCTTCTCCTGCTCCGGGAGCCGGACAGAGCGGTAGCTTGTACGAGGGCGAAGAACGTTGCCGCAGGCAGACGACATTGTGTGCACAGCCTTGCGACTGCTAGAGGACGGTGGCTAAAGCTCCCTGCCTTTTCAATGCACTGCTGGCATGCTTTATTGAAGGTGTTCCGAGACAACTTTCCTGGGTTTTGACTTCGTCCTGATGCAGCCCCTCCTGGGAAATTGGTGCTCGTCCCAGAAGGCTCGAGATGCAGAAATGAAGGGCTGCGTTGAGTTGTCGAGAAGCAAGAACGTAGACAAGCGCCTTGTGTTTGGGAGTCAGCAGCTGCTGGACTTTTGCGATTGCTTTCACTGTGCACTGAATTCCAGGAAGGCACGTGCACGTTAAAACAACCAGCTGGGCAAGAGTGGGCAGAAGAGAACGGGCGGCTGACAGCAGCTTACATAGTACCATGGAAAGAGCAGTGTTTTTGGAGTGTGCAGCAAATCCGTGTTTCTGGACAAGGGAGGCATAAGTGCGCTGCGCTCCTAAGCTATCTCCCTGCGAGACACACTGCCAAAGCTTTTCGCTATCATGCAGTCTAGTGCAGACGCACACTACGGCTCTCCGGAGCTGTCCGAAGCCAAGCGCCGGTGGCCGGCGTCTTTCGGCTGAAGCAGCGCTTCGGAGCGTAGGGCTGCCGCTCCGCTGTTGTGTGCGCGAAGCAGCCGCTTCTCCTGCTCCGGGAGCCGGACAGAGCGGTAGCTTGTACGGGGGCGAAGAACGAAGCCGCAGAGCACCGGGCTTTTGCGCACACCCGAAGGACTGCTAGAGGACCCAGGTGGCCGCTCGCCTGCCTCTTCAATTCCCTTCTAGCATCCTTATGGAAGGTGTTCCAGGACAATTTTCTGGAGTTTTGAATTCCTCCTGATGCAGCCCCTCGTGGGAAACTCGTGCTCGTCCTCTGAGTCTCCGACATGCAGAGACCTCGATGGCAACTGCAGAAATGAAGGGCTGCGTTGAGTTGTCGAGAAGCAAGAACATAGCCAGCGCCTTGTGTTTGGGAGTCAGCAGCTGCTGGACTTTTGCGATTGCTTTCACTGTGCACTGAATGCCAGGAAGGCACGTGCACTCTGCAACAACGAGCTGCGCAAGAGTAATCGAAAGATCACGGCCGTCAGAAAGCAGCTTATATATTGCCCTGGGAAGAGTACTGTTTTTGGAGTGTGCAGTAAAATCGTGTTTCTGGACAAGGGAGGCATAAGTGCGCTGCGCTCCTAAGCTATCTCCCTGCGAGACACAATGCCAAAGCTTTTCGCTATGATGCAGTCTAGTTGCAGACGCACACTACGGCTCTCCGGAGCTGTCCGAAGCCAAGCGCCGGTGGCCGGCGTCTTTCGGCTGAAGCAGCGCTTCGGAGCGTAGGGCTGCCGCTCCGCTGTTGTGTGCGCGAAGCAGCCGCTTCTCCTGCTCCGGGAGCCGGACAGAGCGGTAGCTTGCACGAGGGCGAAGAACGAAGCCGCAGAGCACCGGGCTTCTGCGCGCACCCTAAGGACTGCTAGAGGACGGTGGTGGCCGCTCGCCTGCCTCTTCAATTCCATTCTAGCATCCTTATGGAAGGTGTTCCAGGGCAAATTCGCTGAGTTTTGAATTCCTCCTGATGCAGCCCCTCGTGGGAAACTCGTGCTCGTCCTCTCAGTCTCCGACATGCAGAGACCTCGATGGCAACTGCAGAAATGAAGGGCTGCGTTGAGTCGTCGAGTAGCAAGAACATAGCCAGCGCCTTGTGTTTGGGAGTCAGCAGCTGCTGGACTTTTGCGATTGCTTTCACTGTGCACTGAATTCCAGGACGGCATGTGCACGTTACAACAACGAGCTGCGCAAGAGTAGGAAGGGAGCACGGGCATCAGAGAACATCTGGCATATTGCCCTGGGAAGAGTACTGTTTTTGGAGTGTGCAGTAAAATCGTGTTTCTGGACAAGGGAGGCATAAGTGCGCTGCGCTCCTAAGCTATCTCCCTGCGAGACACACTGCCAAAGCTTTTCGCTATGATGCAGTCTAGTGCAGACGCACACTACGGCTCTCCGGAGCTGTCCGAAGCCAAGCGCCGGTGGCCGGCGTCTTTCGGCTGAAGCAGCGCTTCGGAGCGAAGGGCTGCCGCTCCGCTGTTTTGTGCGCGAAGCAGCCGCTTCTCCTGCTCCGGGAGCCGGACAGAGAGGTAGCTTTTACGAGGGCGAAGAACGTTGCCGCAGGCAGACGACATTGTGTGCACAGCTTTGCGACTGCTAGAGGACGGTGGCTAAAGCTCCCTGCCTTTTCAATGCACTGCTGGCATGCTTTATTGAAGGTGTTCCGAGACAACTTTCCTGGGTTTTGACTTCGTCCTGATGCAGCCCCTCCTGGGAAATTGGTGCTCGTCCCAGAAGGCTCGAGATGCAGAAAACTCGATGGCAGCTGCAGAAATGAAGGACTCTGTTGAAGTGTGGAGAAGCAAGAACATAGCCAGCGCCTTGTGTTTGGGAGTCAGCAGCTGCTGGACTTTTGCGATTGCTTTCACTGTGCACTGAATGCCAGGACGGCACGTGCACGTTAAAACAACGAGCTGCGCAAGAGTAATCGAAAGATCACGGCCGTCAGAAAGCAGCTTATATATTGCCCTGGGAAGAGTACTGTTTTTGGAGTGTGCAGTAAAATCGTGTTTCTGGGCAAGGGAGGCATAAGTGCGCTGCGCTCCTAAGCTATCTCCCTGCGAGACACACTGCCAAAGCTTTTCGCTATGATGCAGTCTAGTGCAGACGCACACTACGGCTCTCCGGAGCTGTCCGAAGCGAAGCGCCGGTGGCCGGCGTCTTTCGGCTGAAGCAGCGCTTCGGAGCGTAGGGCTGCCGCTCCGCTGCTGTGTGCGCGAAGCAGCCGCTTCTCCTGCTCCGGGAGCCGGAGAGAGCGGTAGCTTGTACGAGGGCGAAGAACGTTGCCGCAGGGAGACGACATTGTGTGCACAGCCTTGCGACTGCTAGAGGACGGTGGCTAAAGCTCCCTGCCTTTTCAATGCACTGCTGGCATGCTTTATTGAAGGTGTTCCGAGACAACTTTCCTGGGTTTTGACTTCGTCCTGATGCAGCCCCTCCTGGGAAATTGGTGCTCGTCCCAGAAGGCTCGAGATGCAGAAACCTCGATGGCAGCTGCAGAAATGAAGGGCTGCGTTGAGTTGTCGAGAAGCAAGAACGTAGACAAGCGCCTTGTTTTTGGGAGTCAGCAGCTGCTGGACTTTTGCGATTGCTTTCACTGTGCACTGAATTCCAGGAAGGCACGTGCACGTTAAAACAACCAGCTGGGCAAGAGTGGGCAGAAGAGAACGGGCGGCTGACAGCAGCTTACATAGTACCATGGAAAGAGCAGTGTTTTTGGAGTGTGCAGCAAATCCGTGTTTCTGGACAAGGGAGGCATAAGTGCGCTGCGCTCCTAAGCTATCTCCCTGCGAGACACACTGCCAAAGCTTTTCGCTATCATGCAGTCTAGTGCAGACGCACACTACGGCTCTCCGGAGCTGTCCGAAGCCAAGCGCCGGTGGCCGGCGTCTTTCGGCTGAAGCAGCGCTTCGGAGCGTAGGGCTGCCGCTCCGCTGTTGTGTGCGCGAAGCAGCCGCTTCTCCTGCTCCGGGAGCCGGACAGAGCGGTAGCTTGTACGGGGGCGAAGAACGAAGCCGCAGAGCACCGGGCTTTTGCGCACACCCGAAGGACTGCTAGAGGACCCAGGTGGCCGCTCGCCTGCCTCTTCAATTCCCTTCTAGCATCCTTATGGAAGGTGTTCCAGGACAATTTTCTGGAGTTTTGAATTCCTCCTGATGCAGCCCCTCGTGGGAAACTCGTGCTCGTCCTCTGAGTCTCCGACATGCAGAGACCTCGATGGCAACTGCAGAAATGAAGGGCTGCGTTGAGTTGTCGAGAAGCAAGAACATAGCCAGCGCCTTGTGTTTGGGAGTCAGCAGCTGCTGGACTTTTGCGATTGCTTTCACTGTGCACTGAATGCCAGGACGGCACGTGCACGTTAAAACAACGAGCTGCGCAAGAGTAATCGAAAGATCACGGCCGTCAGAAAGCAGCTTATATATTGCCCTGGGAAGAGTACTGTTTTTGGAGTGTGCAGTAAAATCGTGTTTCTGGGCAAGGGAGGCATAAGTGCGCTGCGCTCCTAAGCTATCTCCCTGCGAGACACACTGCCAAAGCTTTTCGCTATGATGCAGTCTAGTGCAGACGCACACTACGGCTCTCCGGAGCTGTCCGAAGCCAAGCGCCGGTGGCCGGCGTCTTTCGGCTGAAGCAGCGCTTCGGAGCGTAGGGCTGCCGCTCCGCTGTTGTGTGCGCGAAGCAGCCGCTTCTCCTGCTCCGGGAGCCGGACAGAGCGGTAGCTTGCACGAGGGCGAAGAACGAAGCCGCAGAGCACCGGGCTTCTGCGCGCACCCTAAGGACTGCTAGAGGACGGTGGTGGCCGCTCGCCTGCCTCTTCAATTCCATTCTAGCATCCTTATGGAAGGTGTTCCAGGGCAAATTCGCTGAGTTTTGAATTCCTCCTGATGCAGCCCCTCGTGGGAAACTCGTGCTCGTCCTCTCAGTCTCCGACATGCAGAGACCTCGATGGCAACTGCAGAAATGAAGGGCTGCGTTGAGTCGTCGAGTAGCAAGAACATAGCCAGCGCCTTGTGTTTGGGAGTCAGCAGCTGCTGGACTTTTGCGATTGCTTTCACTGTGCACTGAATTCCAGGACGGCATGTGCACGTTACAACAACGAGCTGCGCAAGAGTAGGAAGGGAGCACGGGCATCAGAGAACATCTGGCATATTGCCCTGGGAAGAGTACTGTTTTTGGAGTGTGCAGTAAAATCGTGTTTCTGGACAAGGGAGGCATAAGTGCGCTGCGCTCCTAAGCTATCTCCCTGCGAGACACACTGCCAAAGCTTTTCGCTATGATGCAGTCTAGTGCAGACGCACACTACGGCTCTCCGGAGCTGTCCGAAGCCAAGCGCCGGTGGCCGGCGTCTTTCGGCTGAAGCAGCGCTTCGGAGCGAAGGGCTGCCGCTCCGCTGTTTTGTGCGCGAAGCAGCCGCTTCTCCTGCTCCGGGAGCCGGACAGAGAGGTAGCTTTTACGAGGGCGAAGAACGTTGCCGCAGGCAGACGACATTGTGTGCACAGCTTTGCGACTGCTAGAGGACGGTGGCTAAAGCTCCCTGCCTTTTCAATGCACTGCTGGCATGCTTTATTGAAGGTGTTCCGAGACAACTTTCCTGGGTTTTGACTTCGTCCTGATGCAGCCCCTCCTGGGAAATTGGTGCTCATCCCAGAAGGCTCGAGATGCAGAAAACTCGATGGCAGCTGCAGAAATGAAGGACTCTGTTGAAGTGTGGAGAAGCAAGAACATAGCCAGCGCCTTGTGTTTGGGAGTCAGCAGCTGCTGGACTTTTGCGATTGCTTTCACTGTGCACTGAATGCCAGGACGGCACGTGCACGTTAAAACAACGAGCTGCGCAAGAGTAATCGAAAGATCACGGCCGTCAGAAAGCAGCTTATATATTGCCCTGGGAAGAGTACTGTTTTTGGAGTGTGCAGTAAAATCGTGTTTCTGGGCAAGGGAGGCATAAGTGCGCTGCGCTCCTAAGCTATCTCCCTGCGAGACACACTGCCAAAGCTTTTCGCTATGATGCAGTCTAGTGCAGACGCACACTACGGCTCTCCGGAGCTGTCCGAAGCGAAGCGCCGGTGGCCGGCGTCTTTCGGCTGAAGCAGCGCTTCGGAGCGTAGGGCTGCCGCTCCGCTGCTGTGTGCGCGAAGCAGCCGCTTCTCCTGCTCCGGGAGCCGGAGAGAGCGGTAGCTTGTACGAGGGCGAAGAACGTTGCCGCAGGGAGACGACATTGTGTGCACAGCCTTGCGACTGCTAGAGGACGGTGGCTAAAGCTCCCTGCCTTTTCAATGCACTGCTGGCATGCTTTATTGAAGGTGTTCCGAGACAACTTTCCTGGGTTTTGACTTCGTCCTGATGCAGCCCCTCCTGGGAAATTGGTGCTCGTCCCAGAAGGCTCGAGATGCAGAAACCTCGATGGCAGCTGCAGAAATGAAGGGCTGCGTTGAGTTGTCGAGAAGCAAGAACGTAGACAAGCGCCTTGTTTTTGGGAGTCAGCAGCTGCTGGACTTTTGCGATTGCTTTCACTGTGCACTGAATTCCAGGAAGGCACGTGCACGTTAAAACAACCAGCTGGGCAAGAGTGGGCAGAAGAGAACGGGCGGCTGACAGCAGCTTACATAGTACCATGGAAAGAGCAGTGTTTTTGGAGTGTGCAGCAAATCCGTGTTTCTGGACAAGGGAGGCATAAGTGCGCTGCGCTCCTAAGCTATCTCCCTGCGAGACACACTGCCAAAGCTTTTCGCTATCATGCAGTCTAGTGCAGACGCACACTACGGCTCTCCGGAGCTGTCCGAAGCCAAGCGCCGGTGGCCGGCGTCTTTCGGCTGAAGCAGCGCTTCGGAGCGTAGGGCTGCCGCTCCGCTGTTGTGTGCGCGAAGCAGCCGCTTCTCCTGCTCCGGGAGCCGGACAGAGCGGTAGCTTGTACGGGGGCGAAGAACGAAGCCACAGAGCACCGGGCTTTTGCGCACACCCGAAGGACTGCTAGAGGACCCAGGTGGCCGCTCGCCTGCCTCTTCAATTCCCTTCTAGCATCCTTATGGAAGGTGTTCCAGGACAATTTTCTGGAGTTTTGAATTCCTCCTGATGCAGCCCCTCGTGGGAAACTCGTGCTCGTCCTCTGAGTCTCCGACATGCAGAGACCTCGATGGCAACTGCAGAAATGAAGGGCTGCGTTGAGTTGTCGAGAAGCAAGAACATAGCCAGCGCCTTGTGTTTGGGAGTCAGCAGCTGCTGGACTTTTGCGATTGCTTTCACTGTGCACTGAATGCCAGGACGGCACGTGCACGTTAAAACAACGAGCTGCGCAAGAGTAATCGAAAGATCACGGCCGTCAGAAAGCAGCTTATATATTGCCCTGGGAAGAGTACTGTTTTTGGAGTGTGCAGTAAAATCGTGTTTCTGGGCAAGGGAGGCATAAGTGCGCTGCGCTCCTAAGCTATCTCCCTGCGAGACACACTGCCAAAGCTTTTCGCTATGATGCAGTCTAGTGCAGACGCACACTACGGCTCTCCGGAGCTGTCCGAAGCCAAGCGCCGGTGGCCGGCGTCTTTCGGCTGAAGCAGCGCTTCGGAGCGTAGGGCTGCCGCTCCGCTGTTGTGTGCGCGAAGCAGCCGCTTCTCCTGCTCCGGGAGCCGGACAGAGCGGTAGCTTGCACGAGGGCGAAGAACGAAGCCGCAGAGCACCGGGCTTCTGCGCGCACCCTAAGGACTGCTAGAGGACGGTGGTGGCCGCTCGCCTGCCTCTTCAATTCCCTTCTAGCATCCTTATGGAAGGTGTTCCAGGGCAAATTCGCTGAGTTTTGAATTCCTCCTGATGCAGCCCCTCGTGGGAAACTCGTGCTCGTCCTCTCAGTCTCCGACATGCAGAGACCTCGATGGCAACTGCAGAAATGAAGGGCTGCGTTGAGTCGTCGAGTAGCAAGAACATAGCCAGCGCCTTGTGTTTGGGAGTCAGCAGCTGCTGGACTTTTGCGATTGCTTTCACTGTGCACTGAATTCCAGGACGGCATGTGCACGTTACAACAACGAGCTGCGCAAGAGTAGGAAGGGAGCACGGGCATCAGAGAACATCTGGCATATTGCCCTGGGAAGAGTACTGTTTTTGGAGTGTGCAGTAAAATCGTGTTTCTGGACAAGGGAGGCATAAGTGCGCTGCGCTCCTAAGCTATCTCCCTGCGAGACACACTGCCAAAGCTTTTCGCTATGATGCAGTCTAGTGCAGACGCACACTACGGCTCTCCGGAGCTGTCCGAAGCCAAGCGCCGGTGGCCGGCGTCTTTCGGCTGAAGCAGCGCTTCGGAGCGAAGGGCTGCCGCTCCGCTGTTTTGTGCGCGAAGCAGCCGCTTCTCCTGCTCCGGGAGCCGGACAGAGAGGTAGCTTTTACGAGGGCGAAGAACGTTGCCGCAGGCAGACGACATTGTGTGCACAGCTTTGCGACTGCTAGAGGACGGTGGCTAAAGCTCCCTGCCTTTTCAATGCACTGCTGGCATGCTTTATTGAAGGTGTTCCGAGACAACTTTCCTGGGTTTTGACTTCGTCCTGATGCAGCCCCTCCTGGGAAATTGGTGCTCGTCCCAGAAGGCTCGAGATGCAGAAAACTCGATGGCAGCTGCAGAAATGAAGGACTCTGTTGAAGTGTGGAGAAGCAAGAACATAGCCAGCGCCTTGTGTTTGGGAGTCAGCAGCTGCTGGACTTTTGCGATTGCTTTCACTGTGCACTGAATGCCAGGACGGCACGTGCACGTTAAAACAACGAGCTGCGCAAGAGTAATCGAAAGATCACGGCCGTCAGAAAGCAGCTTATATATTGCCCTGGGAAGAGTACTGTTTTTGGAGTGTGCAGTAAAATCGTGTTTCTGGGCAAGGGAGGCATAAGTGCGCTGCGCTCCTAAGCTATCTCCCTGCGAGACACACTGCCAAAGCTTTTCGCTATGATGCAGTCTAGTGCAGACGCACACTACGGCTCTCCGGAGCTGTCCGAAGCGAAGCGCCGGTGGCCGGCGTCTTTCGGCTGAAGCAGCGCTTCGGAGCGTAGGGCTGCCGCTCCGCTGCTGTGTGCGCGAAGCAGCCGCTTCTCCTGCTCCGGGAGCCGGAGAGAGCGGTAGCTTGTACGAGGGCGAAGAACGTTGCCGCAGGGAGACGACATTGTGTGCACAGCCTTGCGACTGCTAGAGGACGGTGGCTAAAGCTCCCTGCCTTTTCAATGCACTGCTGGCATGCTTTATTGAAGGTGTTCCGAGACAACTTTCCTGGGTTTTGACTTCGTCCTGATGCAGCCCCTCTTGGGAAATTGGTGCTCGTCCCAGAAGGCTCGAGATGCAGAAAACTCGATGGCAGCTGCAGAAATGAAGGACTCTGTTGAAGTGTGGAGAAGCAAGAACATAGCCAGCGTCTTGTGTTTGGGAGTCAGCAGCTGCTGGACTTTTGCGATTGCTTTAACTGTGCACTGAATGCCAGGACGGCACGTGCACGTTAAAACAACGAGCTTGGCAAGAGTAATCGAAAGATCACGGCCGTCAGAAAGCAGCTTATATATTGCCCTGGGAAGAGTACTGTTTTTGGAGTGTGCAGTAAAATCGTGTTTCTGGGCAAGGGAGGCATAAGTGCGCTGCGCTCCTAAGCTATCTCCCTGCGAGACACACTGCCAAAGCTTTTCGCTATGATGCAGTCTAGTGCAGACGCACACTACGGCTCTCCGGAGCTGTCCGAAGCGAAGCGCCGGTGGCCGGCGTCTTTCGGCTGAAGCAGCGCTTCGGAGCGTAGGGCTGCCGCTCCGCTGTTGTGTGCGCGAAGCAGCCGCTTCTCCTGCTCCGGGAGCCGGACAGAGCGGTAGCTTGTACGAGGGCGAAGAACGTTGCCGCAGGCAGACGACATTGTGTGCACAGCCTTGCGACTGCTAGAGGACGGTGGCTAAAGCTCCCTGCCTTTTCAATGCACTGCTGGCATGCTTTATTGAAGGTGTTCCGAGACAACTTTCCTGGGTTTTGACTTCGTCCTGATGCAGCCCCTCCTGGGAAATTGGTGCTCGTCCCAGAAGGCTCGAGATGCAGAAAACTCGATGGCAGCTGCAGAAATGAAGGGCTGCGTTGAGTTGTCGAGAAGCAAGAACGTAGACAAGCGCCTTGTTTTTGGGAGTCAGCAGCTGCTGGACTTTTGCGATTGCTTTCACTGTGCACTGAATTCCAGGAAGGCACGTGCACGTTAAAACAACCAGCTGGGCAAGAGTGGGCAGAAGAGAACGGGCGGCTGACAGCAGCTTACATAGTACCATGGAAAGAGCAGTGTTTTTGGAGTGTGCAGCAAATCCGTGTTTCTGGACAAGGGAGGCATAAGTGCGCTGCGCTCCTAAGCTATCTCCCTGCGAGACACACTGCCAAAGCTTTTCGCTATGATGCAGTCTAGTGCAGACGCACACTACGGCTCTCCGGAGCTGTCCGAAGCCAAGCGCCGGTGGCCGGCGTCTTTCGGCTGAAGCAGCGCTTCGGAGCGAAGGGCTGCCGCTTCGCTGTTTTGTGCGCGAAGCAGCCGCTTCTCCTGCTCCGGGAGCCGGACAGAGAGGTAGCTTTTACGAGGGCGAAGAACGTTGCCGCAGGCAGACGACATTGTGTGCACAGCTTTGCGACTGCTAGAGGACGGTGGCTATAGCTCCCTGCCTTTTCAATGCACTGCTGGCATGCTTTATTGAAGGTGTTCCGAGACAACTTTCCTGGGTTTTGACTTCGTCCTGATGCAGCCCCTCCTGGGAAATTGGTGCTCGTCCCAGAAGGCTCGAGATGCAGAAAACTCGATGGCAGCTGCAGAAATGAAGGACTCTGTTGAAGTGTGGAGAAGCAAGAACATAGCCAGCGCCTTGTGTTTGGGAGTCAGCAGCTGCTGGACTTTTGCGATTGCTTTCACTGTGCACTGAATGCCAGGACGGCACGTGCACGTTAAAACAACGAGCTGCGCAAGAGTAATCGAAAGATCACGGCCGTCAGAAAGCAGCTTATATATTGCCCTGGGAAGAGTACTGTTTTTGGAGTGTGCAGTAAAATCGTGTTTCTGGGCAAGGGAGGCATAAGTGCGCTGCGCTCCTAAGCTATCTCCCTGCGAGACACACTGCCAAAGCTTTTCGCTATGATGCAGTCTAGTGCAGACGCACACTACGGCTCTCCGGAGCTGTCCGAAGCGAAGCGCCGGTGGCCGGCGTCTTTCGGCTGAAGCAGCGCTTCGGAGCGTAGGGCTGCCGCTCCGCTGCTGTGTGCGCGAAGCAGCCGCTTCTCCTGCTCCGGGAGCCGGACAGAGCGGTAGCTTGTACGAGGGCGAAGAACGTTGCCGCAGGGAGACGACATTGTGTGCACAGCCTTGCGACTGCTAGAGGACGGTGGCTAAAGCTCCCTGCCTTTTCAATGCACTGCTGGCATGCTTTATTGAAGGTGTTCCGAGACAACTTTCCTGGGTTTTGACTTCGTCCTGATGCAGCCCCTCCTGGGAAATTGGTGCTCGTCCCAGAAGGCTCGAGATGCAGAAACCTCGATGGCAGCTGCAGAAATGAAGGGCTGCGTTGAGTTGTCGAGAAGCAAGAACGTAGACAAGCGCCTTGTTTTTGGGAGTCAGCAGCTGCTGGACTTTTGCGATTGCTTTCACTGTGCACTGAATTCCAGGAAGGCACGTGCACGTTAAAACAACCAGCTGGGCAAGAGTGGGCAGAAGAGAACGGGCGGCTGACAGCAGCTTACATAGTACCATGGAAAGAGCAGTGTTTTTGGAGTGTGCAGTAAAATCCGTGTTTCTGGACAAGGGAGGCATAAGTGCGCTGCGCTCCTAAGCTATCTCCCTGCGAGACACACTGCCAAAGCTTTTCGCTATCATGCAGTCTAGTGCAGACGCACACTACGGCTCTCCGGAGCTGTCCGAAGCCAAGCGCCGGTGGCCGGCGTCTTTCGGCTGAAGCAGCGCTTCGGAGCGTAGGGCTGCCGCTCCGCTGTTGTGTGCGCGAAGCAGCCGCTTCTCCTGCTCCGGGAGCCGGACAGAGCGGTAGCTTGTACGGGGGCGAAGAACGAAGCCGCAGAGCACCGGGCTTTTGCGCACACCCGAAGGACTGCTAGAGGACCCAGGTGGCCGCTCGCCTGCCTCTTCAATTCCCTTCTAGCATCCTTATGGAAGGTGTTCCAGGACAATTTTCTGGAGTTTTGAATTCGTCCTGATGCAGCCCCTCGTGGGAAACTCGTGCTCGTCCTCTGAGTCTCCGACATGCAGAGACCTCGATGGCAACTGCAGAAATGAAGGGCTGCGTTGAGTTGTCGAGAAGCAAGAACATAGCCAGCGCCTTGTGTTTGGGAGTCAGCAGCTGCTGGACTTTTGCGATTGCTTTCACTGTGCACTGAATGCCAGGAAGGCACGTGCACTCTGCAACAACGAGCTGCGCAAGAGTAATCGAAAGATCACGGCCGTCAGAAAGCAGCTTATATATTGCCCTGGGAAGAGTACTGTTTTTGGAGTGTGCAGTAAAATCGTGTTTCTGGACAAGGGAGGCATAAGTGCGCTGCGCTCCTAAGCTATCTCCCTGCGAGACACAATGCCAAAGCTTTTCGCTATGATGCAGTCTAGTTGCAGACGCACACTACGGCTCTCCGGAGCTGTCCGAAGCCAAGCGCCGGTGGCCGGCGTCTTTCGGCTGAAGCAGCGCTTCGGAGCGTAGGGCTGCCGCTCCGCTGTTGTGTGCGCGAAGCAGCCGCTTCTCCTGCTCCGGGAGCCGGACAGAGCGGTAGCTTGCACGAGGGCGAAGAACGAAGCCGCAGAGCACCGGGCTTCTGCGCGCACCCTAAGGACTGCTAGAGGACGGTGGTGGCCGCTCGCCTGCCTCTTCAATTCCATTCTAGCATCCTTATGGAAGGTGTTCCAGGGCAAATTCGCTGAGTTTTGAATTCCTCCTGATGCAGCCCCTCGTGGGAAACTCGTGCTCGTCCTCTCAGTCTCCGACATGCAGAGACCTCGATGGCAACTGCAGAAATGAAGGGCTGCGTTGAGTCGTCGAGTAGCAAGAACATAGCCAGCGCCTTGTGTTTGGGAGTCAGCAGCTGCTGGACTTTTGCGATTGCTTTCACTGTGCACTGAATTCCAGGACGGCATGTGCACGTTACAACAACGAGCTGCGCAAGAGTAGGAAGGGAGCACGGGCATCAGAGAACATCTGGCATATTGCCCTGGGAAGAGTACTGTTTTTGGAGTGTGCAGTAAAATCGTGTTTCTGGACAAGGGAGGCATAAGTGCGCTGCGCTCCTAAGCTATCTCCCTGCGAGACACACTGCCAAAGCTTTTCGCTATGATGCAGTCTAGTGCAGACGCACACTACGGCTCTCCGGAGCTGTCCGAAGCCAAGCGCCGGTGGCCGGCGTCTTTCGGCTGAAGCAGCGCTTCGGAGCGAAGGGCTGCCGCTCCGCTGTTTTGTGCGCGAAGCAGCCGCTTCTCCTGCTCCGGGAGCCGGACAGAGAGGTAGCTTTTACGAGGGCGAAGAACGTTGCCGCAGGCAGACGACATTGTGTGCACAGCTTTGCGACTGCTAGAGGACGGTGGCTAAAGCTCCCTGCCTTTTCAATGCACTGCTGGCATGCTTTATTGAAGGTGTTCCGAGACAACTTTCCTGGGTTTTGACTTCGTCCTGATGCAGCCCCTCCTGGGAAATTGGTGCTCGTCCCAGAAGGCTCGAGATGCAGAAAACTCGATGGCAGCTGCAGAAATGAAGGACTCTGTTGAAGTGTGGAGAAGCAAGAACATAGCCAGCGCCTTGTGTTTGGGAGTCAGCAGCTGCTGGACTTTTGCGATTGCTTTCACTGTGCACTGAATGCCAGGACGGCACGTGCACGTTGAAACAACGAGCTTGGCAAGAGTAATCGAAAGATCACGGCCGTCAGAAAGCAGCTTATATATTGCCCTGGGAAGAGTACTGTTTTTGGAGTGTGCAGTAAAATCGTGTTTCTGGGCAAGGGAGGCATAAGTGCGCTGCGCTCCTAAGCTATCTCCCTGCGAGACACACTGCCAAAGCTTTTCGCTATGATGCAGTCTAGTGCAGACGCACACTACGGCTCTCCGGAGCTGTCCGAAGCGAAGCGCCGGTGGCCGGCGTCTTTCGGCTGAAGCAGCGCTTCGGAGCGTAGGGCTGCCGCTCCGCTGTTGTGTGCGCGAAGCAGCCGCTTCTCCTGCTCCGGGAGCCGGACAGAGCGGTAGCTTGTACGAGGGCGAAGAACGTTGCCGCAGGCAGACGACATTGTGTGCACAGCCTTGCGACTGCTAGAGGACGGTGGCTAAAGCTCCCTGCCTTTTCAATGCACTGCTGGCATGCTTTATTGAAGGTGTTCCGAGACAACTTTCCTGGGTTTTGACTTCGTCCTGATGCAGCCCCTCCTGGGAAATTGGTGCTCGTCCCAGAAGGCTCGAGATGCAGAAAACTCGATGGCAGCTGCAGAAATGAAGGGCTGCGTTGAGTTGTCGAGAAGCAAGAGCGTAGACAAGCGCCTTGTTTTTGGGAGTCAGCAGCTGCTGGACTTTTGCGATTGCTTTCACTGTGCACTGAATTCCAGGAAGGCACGTGCACGTTAAAACAACCAGCTGGGCAAGAGTGGGCAGAAGAGAACGGGCGGCTGACAGCAGCTTACATAGTACCATGGAAAGAGCAGTGTTTTTGGAGTGTGCAGCAAATCCGTGTTTCTGGACAAGGGAGGCATAAGTGCGCTGCGCTCCTAAGCTATCTCCCTGCGAGACACACTGCCAAAGCTTTTCGCTATCATGCAGTCTAGTGCAGACGCACACTACGGCTCTCCGGAGCTGTCCGAAGCCAAGCGCCGGTGGCCGGCGTCTTTCGGCTGAAGCAGCGCTTCGGAGCGAAGGGCTGCCGCTCCGCTGTTTTGTGCGCGAAGCAGCCGCTTCTCCTGCTCCGGGAGCCGGACAGAGAGGTAGCTTTTACGAGGGCGAAGAACGTTGCCGCAGGCAGACGACATTGTGTGCACAGCTTTGCGACTGCTAGAGGACGGTGGCTAAAGCTCCCTGCCTTTTCAATGCACTGCTGGCATGCTTTATTGAAGGTGTTCCGAGACAACTTTCCTGGGTTTTGACTTCGTCCTGATGCAGCCCCTCCTGGGAAATTGGTGCTCGTCCCAGAAGGCTCGAGATGCAGAAAACTCGATGGCAGCTGCAGAAATGAAGGACTCTGTTGAAGTGTGGAGAAGCAAGAACATAGCCAGCGCCTTGTGTTTGGGAGTCAGCAGCTGCTGGACTTTTGCGATTGCTTTCACTGTGCACTGAATGCCAGGACGGCACGTGCACGTTAAAACAACGAGCTGCGCAAGAGTAATCGAAAGATCACGGCCGTCAGAAAGCAGCTTATATATTGCCCTGGGAAGAGTACTGTTTTTGGAGTGTGCAGTAAAATCGTGTTTCTGGGCAAGGGAGGCATAAGTGCGCTGCGCTCCTAAGCTATCTCCCTGCGAGACACACTGCCAAAGCTTTTCGCTATGATGCAGTCTAGTGCAGACGCACACTACGGCTCTCCGGAGCTGTCCGAAGCGAAGCGCCGGTGGCCGGCGTCTTTCGGCTGAAGCAGCGCTTCGGAGCGTAGGGCTGCCGCTCCGCTGCTGTGTGCGCGAAGCAGCCGCTTCTCCTGCTCCGGGAGCCGGACAGAGCGGTAGCTTGTACGAGGGCGAAGAACGTTGCCGCAGGGAGACGACATTGTGTGCACAGCCTTGCGACTGCTAGAGGACGGTGGCTAAAGCTCCCTGCCTTTTCAATGCACTGCTGGCATGCTTTATTGAAGGTGTTCCGAGACAACTTTCCTGGGTTTTGACTTCGTCCTGATGCAGCCCCTCCTGGGAAATTGGTGCTCGTCCCAGAAGGCTCGAGATGCAGAAACCTCGATGGCAGCTGCAGAAATGAAGGGCTGCGTTGAGTTGTCGAGAAGCAAGAACGTAGACAAGCGCCTTGTTTTTGGGAGTCAGCAGCTGCTGGACTTTTGCGATTGCTTTCACTGTGCACTGAATTCCAGGAAGGCACGTGCACGTTAAAACAACCAGCTGGGCAAGAGTGGGCAGAAGAGAACGGGCGGCTGACAGCAGCTTACATAGTACCATGGAAAGAGCAGTGTTTTTGGAGTGTGCAGCAAATCCGTGTTTCTGGACAAGGGAGGCATAAGTGCGCTGCGCTCCTAAGCTATCTCCCTGCGAGACACACTGCCAAAGCTTTTCGCTATCATGCAGTCTAGTGCAGACGCACACTACGGCTCTCCGGAGCTGTCCGAAGCCAAGCGCCGGTGGCCGGCGTCTTTCGGCTGAAGCAGCGCTTCGGAGCGTAGGGCTGCCGCTCCGCTGTTGTGTGCGCGAAGCAGCCGCTTCTCCTGCTCCGGGAGCCGGACAGAGCGGTAGCTTGTACGGGGGCGAAGAACGAAGCCGCAGAGCACCGGGCTTTTGCGCACACCCGAAGGACTGCTAGAGGACCCAGGTGGCCGCTCGCCTGCCTCTTCAATTCCCTTCTAGCATCCTTATGGAAGGTGTTCCAGGACAATTTTCTGGAGTTTTGAATTCCTCCTGATGCAGCCCCTCGTGGGAAACTCGTGCTCGTCCTCTGAGTCTCCGACATGCAGAGACCTCGATGGCAACTGCAGAAATGAAGGGCTGCGTTGAGTTGTCGAGAAGCAAGAACATAGCCAGCGCCTAAGTGTTTGGGAGTCAGCAGCTGCTGGACTTTTGCGATTGCTTTCACTGTGCACTGAATGCCAGGAAGGCACGTGCACTCTGCAACAACGAGCTGCGCAAGAGTAATCGAAAGATCACGGCCGTCAGAAAGCAGCTTATATATTGCCCTGGGAAGAGTACTGTTTTTGGAGTGTGCAGTAAAATCGTGTTTCTGGACAAGGGAGGCATAAGTGCGCTGCGCTCCTAAGCTATCTCCCTGCGAGACACAATGCCAAAGCTTTTCGCTATGATGCAGTCTAGTTGCAGACGCACACTACGGCTCTCCGGAGCTGTCCGAAGCCAAGCGCCGGTGGCCGGCGTCTTTCGGCTGAAGCAGCGCTTCGGAGCGTAGGGCTGCCGCTCCGCTGTTGTGTGCGCGAAGCAGCCGCTTCTCCTGCTCCGGGAGCCGGACAGAGCGGTAGCTTGCACGAGGGCGAAGAACGAAGCCGCAGAGCACCGGGCTTCTGCGCGCACCCTAAGGACTGCTAGAGGACGGTGGTGGCCGCTCGCCTGCCTCTTCAATTCCATTCTAGCATCCTTATGGAAGGTGTTCCAGGGCAAATTCGCTGAGTTTTGAATTCCTCCTGATGCAGCCCCTCGTGGGAAACTCGTGCTCGTCCTCTCAGTCTCCGACATGCAGAGACCTCGATGGCAACTGCAGAAATGAAGGGCTGCGTTGAGTCGTCGAGTAGCAAGAACATAGCCAGCGCCTTGTGTTTGGGAGTCAGCAGCTGCTGGACTTTTGCGATTGCTTTCACTGTGCACTGAATTCCAGGACGGCATGTGCACGTTACAACAACGAGCTGCGCAAGAGTAGGAAGGGAGCACGGGCATCAGAGAACATCTGGCATATTGCCCTGGGAAGAGTACTGTTTTTGGAGTGTGCAGTAAAATCGTGTTTCTGGACAAGGGAGGCATAAGTGCGCTGCGCTCCTAAGCTATCTCCCTGCGAGACACACTGCCAAAGCTTTTCGCTATGATGCAGTCTAGTGCAGACGCACACTACGGCTCTCCGGAGCTGTCCGAAGCCAAGCGCCGGTGGCCGGCGTCTTTCGGCTGAAGCAGCGCTTCGGAGCGAAGGGCTGCCGCTCCGCTGTTGTGTGCGCGAAGCAGCCGCTTCTCCTGCTCCGGGAGCCGGACAGAGCGGTAGCTTGCACGAGGGCGAAGAACGTTGCCGCAGGCAGACGACATTGTGTGCACAGCTTTGCGACTGCTAGAGGACGGTGGCTAAAGCTCCCTGCCTTTTCAATGCACTGCTGGCATGCTTTATTGAAGGTGTTCCGAGACAACTTTCCTGGGTTTTGACTTCGTCCTGATGCAGCCCCTCCTGGGAAATTGGTGCTCGTCCCAGAAGGCTCGAGATGCAGAAAACTCGATGGCAGCTGCAGAAATGAAGGACTCTGTTGAAGTGTGGAGAAGCAAGAACATAGCCAGCGCCTTGTGTTTGGGAGTCAGCAGCTGCTGGACTTTTGCGATTGCTTTCACTGTGCACTGAATGCCAGGACGGCACGTGCACGTTAAAACAACCAGCTGCGCAAGAGTAATCGAAAGATCACGGCCGTCAGAAAGCAGCTTATATATTGCCCTGGGAAGAGTACTGTTTTTGGAGTGTGCAGTAAAATCGTGTTTCTGGACAAGGGAGGCATAAGTGCGCTGCGCTCCTAAGCTATCTCCCTGCGAGACACACTGCCAAAGCTTTTCGCTATGATGCAGTCTAGTTGCAGACGCACACTACGGCTCTCCGGAGCTGTCCGAAGCCAAGCGCCGGTGGCCGGCGTCTTTCGGCTGAAGCAGCGCTTCGGAGCGTAGGGCTGCCGCTCCGCTGTTGTGTGCGCGAAGCAGCCGCTTCTCCTGCTCCGGGAGCCGGACAGAGCGGTAGCTTGCACGAGGGCGAAGAACGAAGCCGCAGAGCACCGGGCTTCTGCGCGCACCCTAAGGACTGCTAGAGGACGGTGGTGGCCGCTCGCCTGCCTCTTCAATTCTTTTCTAGCATCCTTATGGAAGGTGTTCCAGGGCAAATTCCCTGAGTTTTAAATTCCTCCTGATGCAGCCCCTCGTGGGAAACTCGTGCTCGTCCTCTCAGTCTCCGACATGCAGAGACCTCGATGGCAACTGCAGAAATGAAGGGCTGCGTTGAGTCGTCGAGTAGCAAGAACATAGCCAGCGCCTTGTGTTTGGGAGTCAGCAGCTGCTGGACTTTTGCGATTGCTTTCACTGTGCACTGAATTCCAGGACGGCATGTGCACGTTACAACAACGAGCTGCGCAAGAGTAATCGAAAGATCACGGCCGTCAGAAAGCAGCTTATATATTGCCCTGGGAAGAGTACTGTTTTTGGAGTGTGCAGTAAAATCGTGTTTCTGGACAAGGGAGGCATAAGTGCGCTGCGCTCCTAAGCTATCTCCCTGCGAGACACACTGCCAAAGCTTTTCGCTATGATGCAGTCTAGTTGCAGACGCACACTACGGCTCTCCGGAGCTGTCCGAAGCCAAGCGCCGGTGGCCGGCGTCTTTCGGCTGAAGCAGCGCTTCGGAGCGTAGGGCTGCCGCTCCGCTCTTGTGTGCGCGAAGCAGCCGCTTCTCCTGCTCCGGGAGCCGGACAGAGCGGTAGCTTGTACGAGGGCGAAGAACGTTGCCGCAGGCAGACGACATTGTGTGCACAGCCTTGCGACTGCTAGAGGACGGTGGCTAAAGCTCCCTGCCTTTTCAATGCACTGCTGGCATGCTTTATTGAAGGTGTTCCGAGACAACTTTCCTGGGTTTTGACTTCGTCCTGATGCAGCCCCTCCTGGGAAATTGGTGCTCGTCCCAGAAGGCTCGAGATGCAGAAAACTCGATGGCAGCTGCAGAAATGAAGGGCTGCGTTGAGTTGTCGAGAAGCAAGAACGTAGACAAGCGCCTTGTTTTTGGGAGTCAGCAGCTGCTGGACTTTTGCGATTGCTTTCACTGTGCACTGAATTCCAGGAAGGCACGTGCACGTTAAAACAACCAGCTGGGCAAGAGTGGGCAGAAGAGAACGGGCGGCTGACAGCAGCTTACATAGTACCATGGAAAGAGCAGTGTTTTTGGAGTGTGCAGCAAATCCGTGTTTCTGGACAAGGGAGGCATAAGTGCGCTGCGCTCCTAAGCTATCTCCCTGCGAGACACACTGCCAAAGCTTTTCGCTATGATGCAGTCTAGTGCATACCCACACTACGGCTCTCTGGAGCTGTCCGAAGCCAAGCGCCGGTGGCCGGCGTCTTTCGGCTGAAGCAGCGCTTCGGAGCGTAGGGCTGCCGCTCCGCTGTTGTGTGCGCGAAGCAGCCGCTTCTCCTGCTCCGGGAGCCGGACAGAGCGGTAGCTTGCACGAGGGCGAAGAACGAAGCCGCAGAGCACCGGGCTTCTGCGCGCACCCTAAGGACTGCTAGAGGACGGTGGTGGCCGCTCGCCTGCCTCTTCAATTCTTTTCTAGCATCCTTATGGAAGGTGTTCCAGGGCAAATTCGCTGAGTTTTGAATTCCTCCTGATGCAGCCCCTCGTGGGAAACTCGTGCTCGTCCTCTCAGTCTCCGACATGCAGAGACCTCGATGGCAACTGCAGAAATGAAGGGCTGCGTTGAGTCGTCGAGTAGCAAGAACATAGCCAGCGCCTTGTGTTTGGGAGTCAGCAGCTGCTGGACTTTTGCGATTGCTTTCACTGTGCACTGAATTCCAGGACGGCATGTGCACGTTACAACAACGAGCTGCGCAAGAGTAATCGAAAGATCACGGCCGTCAGAAAGCAGCTTATATATTGCCCTGGGAAGAGTACTGTTTTTGGAGTGTGCAGTAAAATCGTGTTTCTGGACAAGGGAGGCATAAGTGCGCTGCGCTCCTAAGCTATCTCCCTGCGAGACACACTGCCAAAGCTTTTCGCTATGATGCAGTCTAGTTGCAGACGCACACTACGGCTCTCCGGAGCTGTCCGAAGCCAAGCGCCGGTGGCCGGCGTCTTTCGGCTGAAGCAGCGCTTCGGAGCGTAGGGCTGCCGCTCCGCTCTTGTGTGCGCGAAGCAGCCGCTTCTCCTGCTCCGGGAGCCGGACAGAGCGGTAGCTTGTACGAGGGCGAAGAACGTTGCCGCAGGCAGACGACATTGTGTGCACAGCCTTGCGACTGCTAGAGGACGGTGGCTAAAGCTCCCTGCCTTTTCAATGCACTGCTGGCATGCTTTATTGAAGGTGTTCCGAGACAACTTTCCTGGGTTTTGACTTCGTCCTGATGCAGCCCCTCCTGGGAAATTGGTGCTCGTCCCAGAAGGCTCGAGATGCAGAAAACTCGATGGCAGCTGCAGAAATGAAGGGCTGCGTTGAGTTGTCGAGAAGCAAGAACGTAGACAAGCGCCTTGTTTTTGGGAGTCAGCAGCTGCTGGACTTTTGCGATTGCTTTCACTGTGCACTGAATTCCAGGAAGGCACGTGCACGTTAAAACAACCAGCTGGGCAAGAGTGGGCAGAAGAGAACGGGCGGCTGACAGCAGCTTACATAGTACCATGGAAAGAGCAGTGTTTTTGGAGTGTGCAGCAAATCCGTGTTTCTGGACAAGGGAGGCATAAGTGCGCTGCGCTCCTAAGCTATCTCCCTGCGAGACACACTGCCAAAGCTTTTCGCTATGATGCAGTCTAGTGCATACCCACACTACGGCTCTCTGGAGCTGTCCGAAGCCAAGCGCCGGTGGCCGGCGTCTTTCGGCTGAAGCAGCGCTTCGGAGCGTAGGGCTGCCGCTCCGCTGTTGTGTGCGCGAAGCAGCCGCTTCTCCTGCTCCGGGAGCCGGACAGAGCGGTAGCTTGTACGGGGGCGAAGAACGAAGCCGAAGAGCACCGGGCTTTTGCGCACACCCGAAGGACTGCTAGAGGACGGTGGTGGCCGCTCGCCTGCCTCTTCAATTCCCTTCTAGCATCCTTATGGAAGGTGTTCCAGGACAATTTTCTGGAGTTTTGAATTCGTCCTGATGCAGCCCCTCGTGGGAAACTCGTGCTCGTCCTCTGAGTCTCCGACATGCAGAGACCTCGATGGCAACTGCAGAAATGAAGGGCTGCGTTGAGTTGTCGAGAAGCAAGAACATAGCCAGCGCCTTGTGTTTGGGAGTCAGCAGCTGCTGGACTTTTGCGATTGCTTTCACTGTGCACTGAATTCCAGGAAGGCACGTGCACTCTGCAACAACGAGCTGCGCAAGAGTAATCGAAAGATCACGGCCGTCAGAAAGCAGCTTATATATTGCCCTGGGAAGAGTACTGTTTTTGGAGTGTGCAGTAAAATCGTGTTTCTGGACAAGGGAGGCATAAGTGCGCTGCGCTCCTAAGCTATCTCCCTGCGAGACACAATGCCAAAGCTTTTCGCTATGATGCAGTCTAGTTGCAGACGCACACTACGGCTCTCCGGAGCTGTCCGAAGCCAAGCGCCGGTGGCCGGCGTCTTTCGGCTGAAGCAGCGCTTCGGAGCGTAGGGCTGCCGCTCCGCTGTTGTGTGCGCGAAGCAGCCGCTTCTCCTGCTCCGGGAGCCGGACAGAGCGGTAGCTTGCACGAGGGCGAAGAACGAAGCCGCAGAGCACCGGGCTTCTGCGCGCACCCTAAGGACTGCTAGAGGACGGTGGTGGCCGCTCGCCTGCCTCTTCAATTCCATTCTAGCATCCTTATGGAAGGTGTTCCAGGGCAAATTCGCTGAGTTTTGAATTCCTCCTGATGCAGCCCCTCGTGGGAAACTCGTGCTCGTCCTCTCAGTCTCCGACATGCAGAGACCTCGATGGCAACTGCAGAAATGAAGGGCTGCGTTGAGTCGTCGAGTAGCAAGAACATAGCCAGCGCCTTGTGTTTGGGAGTCAGCAGCTGCTGGACTTTTGCGATTGCTTTCACTGTGCACTGAATTCCAGGACGGCATGTGCACGTTACAACAACGAGCTGCGCAAGAGTAGGAAGGGAGCACGGGCATCAGAGAACATCTGGCATATTGCCCTGGGAAGAGTACTGTTTTTGGAGTGTGCAGTAAAATCGTGTTTTTGGACAAGGGAGGCATAAGTGCGCTGCGCTCCTAAGCTATCTCCCTGCGAGACACACTGCCAAAGCTTTTCGCTATGATGCAGTCTAGTGCAGACGCACACTACGGCTCTCCGGAGCTGTCCGAAGCCAAGCGCCGGTGGCCGGCGTCTTTCGGCTGAAGCAGCGCTTCGGAGCGAAGGGCTGCCGCTCCGCTGTTTTGTGCGCGAAGCAGCCGCTTCTGCTGCTCCGGGAGCCGGACAGAGAGGTAGCTTTTACGAGGGCGAAGAACGTTGCCGCAGGCAGACGACATTGTGTGCACAGCTTTGCGACTGCTAGAGGACGGTGGCTAAAGCTCCCTGCCTTTTCAATGCACTGCTGGCATGCTTTATTGAAGGTGTTCCGAGACAACTTTCCTGGGTTTTGACTTCGTCCTGATGCAGCCCCTCCTGGGAAATTGGTGCTCGTCCCAGAAGGCTCGAGATGCAGAAAACTCGATGGCAGCTGCAGAAATGAAGGACTCTGTTGAAGTGTGGAGAAGCAAGAACATAGCCAGCGCCTTGTGTTTGGGAGTCAGCAGCTGCTGGACTTTTGCGATTGCTTTCACTGTGCACTGAATGCCAGGACGGCACGTGCACGTTAAAACAACGAGCTGCGCAAGAGTAATCGAAAGATCACGGCCGTCAGAAAGCAGCTTATATATTGCCCTGGGAAGAGTACTGTTTTTGGAGTGTGCAGTAAAATCGTGTTTCTGGGCAAGGGAGGCATAAGTGCGCTGCGCTCCTAAGCTATCTCCCTGCGAGACACACTGCCAAAGCTTTTCGCTATGATGCAGTCTAGTGCAGACGCACACTACGGCTCTCCGGAGCTGTCCGAAGCGAAGCGCCGGTGGCCGGCGTCTTTCGGCTGAAGCAGCGCTTCGGAGCGTAGGGCTGCCGCTCCGCTGCTGTGTGCGCGAAGCAGCCGCTTCTCCTGCTCCGGGAGCCGGAGAGAGCGGTAGCTTGTACGAGGGCGAAGAACGTTGCCGCAGGGAGACGACATTGTGTGCACAGCCTTGCGACTGCTAGAGGACGGTGGCTAAAGCTCCCTGCCTTTTCAATGCACTGCTGGCATGCTTTATTGAAGGTGTTCCGAGACAACTTTCCTGGGTTTTGACTTCGTCCTGATGCAGCCCCTCTTGGGAAATTGGTGCTCGTCCCAGAAGGCTCGAGATGCAGAAAACTCGATGGCAGCTGCAGAAATGAAGGACTCTGTTGAAGTGTGGAGAAGCAAGAACATAGCCAGCGCCTTGTGTTTGGGAGTCAGCAGCTGCTGGACTTTTGCGATTGCTTTAACTGTGCACTGAATGCCAGGACGGCACGTGCACGTTAAAACAACGAGCTTGGCAAGAGTAATCGAAAGATCACGGCCGTCAGAAAGCAGCTTATATATTGCCCTGGGAAGAGTACTGTTTTTGGAGTGTGCAGTAAAATCGTGTTTCTGGGCAAGGGAGGCATAAGTGCGCTGCGCTCCTAAGCTATCTCCCTGCGAGACACACTGCCAAAGCTTTTCGCTATGATGCAGTCTAGTGCAGACGCACACTACGGCTCTCCGGAGCTGTCCGAAGCGAAGCGCCGGTGGCCGGCGTCTTTCGGCTGAAGCAGCGCTTCGGAGCGTAGGGCTGCCGCTCCGCTGTTGTGTGCGCGAAGCAGCCGCTTCTCCTGCTCCGGGAGCCGGACAGAGCGGTAGCTTGTACGAGGGCGAAGAACGTTGCCGCAGGCAGACGACATTGTGTGCACAGCCTTGCGACTGCTAGAGGACGGTGGCTAAAGCTCCCTGCCTTTTCAATGCACTGCTGGCATGCTTTATTGAAGGTGTTCCGAGACAACTTTCCTGGGTTTTGACTTCGTCCTGATGCAGCCCCTCCTGGGAAATTGGTGCTCGTCCCAGAAGGCTCGAGATGCAGAAAACTCGATGGCAGCTGCAGAAATGAAGGGCTGCGTTGAGTTGTCGAGAAGCAAGAACGTAGACAAGCGCCTTGTTTTTGGGAGTCAGCAGCTGCTGGACTTTTGCGATTGCTTTCACTGTGCACTGAATTCCAGGAAGGCACGTGCACGTTAAAACAACCAGCTGGGCAAGAGTGGGCAGAAGAGAACGGGCGGCTGACAGCAGCTTACATAGTACCATGGAAAGAGCAGTGTTTTTGGAGTGTGCAGCAAATCCGTGTTTCTGGACAAGGGAGGCATAAGTGCGCTGCGCTCCTAAGCTATCTCCCTGCGAGACACACTGCCAAAGCTTTTCGCTATGATGCAGTCTAGTGCAGACGCACACTACGGCTCTCCGGAGCTGTCCGAAGCCAAGCGCCGGTGGCCGGCGTCTTTCGGCTGAAGCAGCGCTTCGGAGCGAAGGGCTGCCGCTCCGCTGTTTTGTGCGCGAAGCAGCCGCTTCTCCTGCTCCGGGAGCCGGACAGAGAGGTAGCTTTTACGAGGGCGAAGAACGTTGCCGCAGGCAGACGACATTGTGTGCACAGCTTTGCGACTGCTAGAGGACGGTGGCTAAAGCTCCCTGCCTTTTCAATGCACTGCTGGCATGCTTTATTGAAGGTGTTCCGAGACAACTTTCCTGGGTTTTGACTTCGTCCTGATGCAGCCCCTCCTGGGAAATTGGTGCTCGTCCCAGAAGGCTCGAGATGCAGAAAACTCGATGGCAGCTGCAGAAATGAAGGACTCTGTTGAAGTGTGGAGAAGCAAGAACATAGCCAGCGCCTTGTGTTTGGGAGTCAGCAGCTGCTGGACTTTTGCGATTGCTTTCACTGTGCACTGAATGCCAGGACGGCACGTGCACGTTAAAACAACGAGCTGCGCAAGAGTAATCGAAAGATCACGGCCGTCAGAAAGCAGCTTATATATTGCCCTGGGAAGAGTACTGTTTTTGGAGTGTGCAGTAAAATCGTGTTTCTGGGCAAGGGAGGCATAAGTGCGCTGCGCTCCTAAGCTATCTCCCTGCGAGACACACTGCCAAAGCTTTTCGCTATGATGCAGTCTAGTGCAGACGCACACTACGGCTCTCCGGAGCTGTCCGAAGCCAAGCGCCGGTGGCCGGCGTCTTTCGGCTGAAGCAGCGCTTCGGAGCGTAGGGCTGCCGCTCCGCTGCTGTGTGCGCGAAGCAGCCGCTTCTCCTGCTCCGGGAGCCGGAGAGAGCGGTAGCTTGTACGAGGGCGAAGAACGTTGCCGCAGGGAGACGACATTGTGTGCACAGCCTTGCGACTGCTAGAGGACGGTGGCTAAAGCTCCCTGCCTTTTCAATGCACTGCTGGCATGCTTTATTGAAGGTGTTCCGAGACAACTTTCCTGGGTTTTGACTTCGTCCTGATGCAGCCCCTCTTGGGAAATTGGTGCTCGTCCCAGAAGGCTCGAGATGCAGAAAACTCGATGGCAGCTGCAGAAATGAAGGACTCTGTTGAAGTGTGGAGAAGCAAGAACATAGCCAGCGCCTTGTGTTTGGGAGTCAGCAGCTGCTGGACTTTTGCGATTGCTTTAACTGTGCACTGAATGCCAGGACGGCACGTGCACGTTAAAACAACGAGCTTGGCAAGAGTAATCGAAAGATCACGGCCGTCAGAAAGCAGCTTATATATTGCCCTGGGAAGAGTACTGTTTTTGGAGTGTGCAGTAAAATCGTGTTTCTGGGCAAGGGAGGCATAAGTGCGCTGCGCTCCTAAGCTATCTCCCTGCGAGACACACTGCCAAAGCTTTTCGCTATGATGCAGTCTAGTGCAGACGCACACTACGGCTCTCCGGAGCTGTCCGAAGCGAAGCGCCGGTGGCCGGCGTCTTTCGGCTGAAGCAGCGCTTCGGAGCGTAGGGCTGCCGCTCCGCTGTTGTGTGCGCGAAGCAGCCGCTTCTCCTGCTCCGGGAGCCGGACAGAGCGGTAGCTTGTACGAGGGCGAAGAACGTTGCCGCAGGCAGACGACATTGTGTGCACAGCCTTGCGACTGCTAGAGGACGGTGGCTAAAGCTCCCTGCCTTTTCAATGCACTGCTGGCATGCTTTATTGAAGGTGTTCCGAGACAACTTTCCTGGGTTTTGACTTCGTCCTGATGCAGCCCCTCCTGGGAAATTGGTGCTCGTCCCAGAAGGCTCGAGATGCAGAAAACTCGATGGCAGCTGCAGAAATGAAGGGCTGCGTTGAGTTGTCGAGAAGCAAGAACGTAGACAAGCGCCTTGTTTTTGGGAGTCAGCAGCTGCTGGACTTTTGCGATTGCTTTCACTGTGCACTGAATTCCAGGAAGGCACGTGCACGTTAAAACAACCAGCTGGGCAAGAGTGGGCAGAAGAGAACGGGCGGCTGACAGCAGCTTACATAGTACCATGGAAAGAGCAGTGTTTTTGGAGTGTGCAGCAAATCCGTGTTTCTGGACAAGGGAGGCATAAGTGCGCTGCGCTCCTAAGCTATCTCCCTGCGAGACACACTGCCAAAGCTTTTCGCTATCATGCAGTCTAGTGCAGACGCACACTACGGCTCTCCGGAGCTGTCCGAAGCCAAGCGCCGGTGGCCGGCGTCTTTCGGCTGAAGCAGCGCTTCGGAGCGAAGGGCTGCCGCTCCGCTGTTTTGTGCGCGAAGCAGCCGCTTCTCCTGCTCCGGGAGCCGGACAGAGAGGTAGCTTGTACGAGGGCGAAGAACGTTGCCGCAGGCAGACGACATTGTGTGCACAGCTTTGCGACTGCTAGAGGACGGTGGCTAAAGCTCCCTGCCTTTTCAATGCACTGCTGGCATGCTTTATTGAAGGTGTTCCGAGACAACTTTCCTGGGTTTTGACTTCGTCCTGATGCAGCCCCTCCTGGGAAATTGGTGCTCGTCCCAGAAGGCTCGAGATGCAGAAAACTCGATGGCAGCTGCAGAAATGAAGGACTCTGTTGAAGTGTGGAGAAGCAAGAACATAGCCAGCGCCTTGTGTTTGGGAGTCAGCAGCTGCTGGACTTTTGCGATTGCTTTCACTGTGCACTGAATGCCAGGACGGCACGTGCACGTTAAAACAACGAGCTGCGCAAGAGTAATCGAAAGATCACGGCCGTCAGAAAGCAGCTTATATATTGCCCTGGGAAGAGTACTGTTTTTGGAGTGTGCAGTAAAATCGTGTTTCTGGACAAGGGAGGCATAAGTGCGCTGCGCTCCTAAGCTATCTCCCTGCGAGACACACTGCCAAAGCTTTTCGCTATGATGCAGTCTAGTGCAGACGCACACTACGGCTCTCTGGAGCTGTCCGAAGCCAAGCGCCGGTGGCCGGCGTCTTTCGGCTGAAGCAGCGCTTCGGAGCGTAGGGCTGCCGCTCCGCTGTTGTGTGCGCGAAGCAGCCGCTTCTCCTGCTCCGGGAGCCGGAGAGAGCGGTAGCTTGTACGGGGGCGAAGAACGAAGCCGCAGACCACCGGGCTTTTGCGCACACCCGAAGGACTGCTAGAGGACGGTGGTGGCCGCTCGCCTGCCTCTTCAATTCCCTTCTAGCATCCTTATGGAAGGTGTTCCAGGACAATTTTTTGGAGTTTTGAATTCGTCCTGATGCAGCCCCTCGTGGGAAACTCGTGCTCGTCCTCTGAGTCTCCGACATGCAGAGACCTCGATGGCAACTGCAGAAATGAAGGGCTGCGTTGAGTTGTCGAGAAGCAAGAACATAGCCAGCGCCTTGTGTTTGGGAGTCAGCAGCTGCTGGACTTTTGCGATTGCTTTCACTGTGCACTGAATTCCAGGAAGGCACGTGCACTCTGCAACAACGAGCTGCGCAAGAGTAATCGAAAGATCACGGCCGTCAGAAAGCAGCTTATATATTGCCCTGGGAAGAGTACTGTTTTTGGAGTGTGCAGTAAAATCGTGTTTCTGGACAAGGGAGGCATAAGTGCGCTGCGCTCCTAAGCTATCTCCCTGCGAGACACAATGCCAAAGCTTTTCGCTATGATGCAGTCTAGTTGCAGACGCACACTACGGCTCTCCGGAGCTGTCCGAAGCGAAGCGCCGGTGGCCGGCGTCTTTCGGCTGAAGCAGCGCTTCGGAGCGTAGGGCTGCCGCTCCGCTGTTGTGTGCGCGAAGCAGCCGCTTCTCCTGCTCCGGGAGCCGGACAGAGCGGTAGCTTGCACGAGGGCGAAGAACGAAGCCGCAGAGCACCGGGCTTCTGCGCGCACCCTAAGGACTGCTAGAGGACGGTGGTGGCCGCTCGCCTGCCTCTTCAATTCCATTCTAGCATCCTTATGGAAGGTGTTCCAGGGCAAATTCGCTGAGTTTTGAATTCCTCCTGATGCAGCCCCTCGTGGGATACTCGTGCTCGTCCTCTGAGTCTCCGACATGCAGAGTCCTCGATGGCAACTGCAGAAATGAAGGGCTGCGTTGAGTCGTCGAGTAGCAAGAACATAGCCAGCGCCTTGTGTTTGGGAGTCAGCAGCTGCTGGACTTTTGCGATTGCTTTCACTGTGCACTGAATTCCAGGACGGCATGTGCACGTTACAACAACGAGCTGCGCAAGAGTAATCGAAAGATCACGGCCGTCAGAAAGCAGCTTATATATTGCCCTGGGAAGAGTACTGTTTTTGGAGTGTGCAGTAAAATCGTGTTTCTGGACAAGGGAGGCATAAGTGCGCTGCGCTCCTAAGCTATCTCCCTGCGAGACACACTGCCAAAGCTTTTCGCTATGATGCAGTCTAGTTGCAGACGCACACTACGGCTCTCCGGAGCTGTCCGAAGCCAAGCGCCGGTGGCCGGCGTCTTTCGGCTGAAGCAGCGCTTCGGAGCGAAGGGCTGCCGCTCCGCTGTTGTGTGCGCGAAGCAGCCGCTTCTCCTGCTCCGGGAGCCGGACAGAGCGGTAGCTTGTACGAGGGCCAAGAACGTTGCCGCAGGCAGACGACATTGTGTGCACAGCCTTGCGACTGCTAGAGGACGGTGGCTAAAGCTCCCTGCCTTTTCAATGCACTGCTGGCATGCTTTATTGAAGGTGTTCCGAGACAACTTTCCTGGGTTTTGACTTCGTCCTGATGCAGCCCCTCCTGGGAAATTGGTGCTCGTCCCAGAAGGCTCGAGATGCAGAAAACTCGATGGCAGCTGCAGAAATGAAGGGCTGCGTTGAGTTGTCGAGAAGCAAGAACGTAGACAAGCGCCTTGTTTTTGGGAGTCAGCAGCTGCTGGACTTTTGCGATTGCTTTCACTGTGCACTGAATTCCAGGAAGGCACGTGCACGTTAAAACAACCAGCTGGGCAAGAGTGGGCAGAAGAGAACGGGCGGCTGACAGCAGCTTACATAGTACCATGGAAAGAGCAGTGTTTTTGGAGTGTGCAGCAAATCCGTGTTTCTGGACAAGGGAGGCATAAGTGCGCTGCGCTCCTAAGCTATCTCCCTGCGAGACACACTGCCAAAGCTTTTCGCTATGATGCAGTCTAGTGCAGACGCACACTACGGCTCTCCGGAGCTGTCCGAAGCCAAGCGCCGGTGGCCGGCGTCTTTCGGCTGAAGCAGCGCTTCGGAGCGTAGGGCTGCCGCTCCGCTGTTGTGTGCGCGAAGCAGCCGCTTCTCCTGCTCCGGGAGCCGGACAGAGCGGTAGCTTGTACGGGGGCGAAGAACGAAGCCGCAGAGCACCGGGCTTTTGCGCACACCCGAAGGACTGCTAGAGGACCCAGGTGGCCGCTCGCCTGCCTCTTCAATTCCCTTCTAGCATCCTTATGGAAGGTGTTCCAGGACAATTTTCTGGAGTTTTGAATTCCTCCTGATGCAGCCCCTCGTGGGAAACTCGTGCTCGTCCTCTGAGTCTCCGACATGCAGAGACCTCGATGGCAACTGCAGAAATGAAGGGCTGCGTTGAGTTGTCGAGAAGCAAGAACATAGCCAGCGCCTTGTGTTTGGGAGTCAGCAGCTGCTGGACTTTTGCGATTGCTTTCACTGTGCACTGAATTCCAGGAAGGCACGTGCACTCTGCAACAACGAGCTGCGCAAGAGTAATCGAAAGATCACGGCCGTCAGAAAGCAGCTTATATATTGCACTGGGAAGAGTACTGTTTTTGGAGTGTGCAGTAAAATCGTGTTTCTGGACAAGGGAGGCATAAGTGCGCTGCGCTCCTAAGCTATCTCCCTGCGAGACACAATGCCAAAGCTTTTCGCTATGATGCAGTCTAGTTGCAGACGCACACTACGGCTCTCCGAAGCTGTCCGAAGCCAAGCGCCGGTGGCCGGCGTCTTTCGGCTGAAGCAGCGCTTCGGAGCGTAGGGCTGCCGCTCCGCTGTTGTGTGCGCGAAGCAGCCGCTTCTCCTGCTCCGGGAGCCGGACAGAGCGGTAGCTTGCACGAGGGCGAAGAACGTTGCCGCAGGCAGACGACATTGTGTGCACAGCTTTGCGACTGCTAGAGGACGGTGGCTAAAGCTCCCTGCCTTTTCAATGCACTGCTGGCATGCTTTATTGAAGGTGTTCCGAGACACCTTTCCTGGGTTTTGACTTCGTCCTGATGCAGCCCCTCCTGGGAAATTGGTGCTCTTCCCAGAAGGCTCGAGATGCAGAAAACTCGATGGCAGCTGCAGAAATGAAGGACTCTGTTGAAGTGTGGTGAAGCAAGAACAAAGCCAGCGCCTTGTGTTTGGGAGTCAGCAGCTGCTGGACTTTTTCGATTGCTTTCACTGTGCACTGAATGCCAGGACGGCACGTGCACGTTAAAACAACGAGCTGCGCAAGAGTAATCGAAAGATCACGGCCATCAGAAAGCAGCTTGTATATTGCCCTGGGAAGAGTACTTTTTTTGGAGTGTGCAGTAAAATCGTGTTTCTGGACAAGGGAGGCATAAGTGCGCTGCGCTCCTAAGCTATCTCCCTGCGAGACACACTGCCAAAGCTTTTCGCTATGATGCAGTCTAGTTGCAGATGCACACTACGGCTCTCCGGAGCTGTCCGAAGCCAAGCGCCGGTGGCCGGCGTCTTTCGGCTGAAGCAGCGCTTCGGAGCGAAGGGCTGCCGCTCCGCTGTTGTGTGCGCGAAGCAGCCGCTTCTCCTGCTCCGGGAGCCGGACAGAGCGGTAGCTTGCACGAGGGCGAAGAACGTTGCCGCAGGCAGACGACATTGTGTGCACAGCTTTGCGACTGCTAGAGGACGGTGGCTAAAGCTCCCTGCCTTTTCAATGCACTGCTGGCATGCTTTATTGAAGGTGTTCCGAGACAACTTTCCTGGGTTTTGACTTCGTCCTGATGCAGCCCCTCCTGGGAAATTGGTGCTCGTCCCAGAAGGCTCGAGATGCAGAAAACTCGATGGCAGCTGCAGAAATGAAGGACTCTGTTGAAGTGTGGAGAAGCAAGAACATAGCCAGCGCCTTGTGTTTGGGAGTCAGCAGCTGCTGGACTTTTGCGATTGCTTTCACTGTGCACTGAATGCCAGGACGGCACGTGCACGTTAAAACAACGAGCTGCGCAAGAGTAATCGAAAGATCACGGCCGTCAGAAAGCAGCTTATATATTGCCCTGGGAAGAGTACTGTTTTTGGAGTGTGCAGTAAAATCGTGTTTCTGGACAAGGGAGGCATAAGTGCGCTGCGCTCCTAAGCTATCTCCCTGCGAGACACACTGCCAAAGCTTTTCGCTATGATGCAGTCTAGTTGCAGACGCACACTACGGCTCTCCGGAGCTGTCCGAAGCCAAGCGCCGGTGGCCGGCGTCTTTCGGCTGAAGCAGCGCTTCGGAGCGTAGGGCTGCCGCTCCGCTCTTGTGTGCGCGAAGCAGCCGCTTCTCCTGCTCCGGGAGCCGGACAGAGCGGTAGCTTGCACGAGGGCGAAGAACGAAGCCGCAGAGCACCGGGCTTCTGCGCGCACCCTAAGGACTGCTAGAGGACGGTGGTGGCCGCTCGCCTGCCTCTTCAATTCTTTTCTAGCATCCTTATGGAAGGTGTTCCAGGGCAAATTCCCTGAGTTTTAAATTCCTCCTGATGCAGCCCCTCGTGGGAAACTCGTGCTCGTCCTCTCAGTCTCCGACATGCAGAGACCTCGATGGCAACTGCAGAAATGAAGGGCTGCGTTGAGTCGTCGAGTAGCAAGAACATAGCCAGCGCCTTGTGTTTGGGAGTCAGCAGCTGCTGGACTTTTGCGATTGCTTTCACTGTGCACTGAATGCCAGGACGGCCTGTGCACGTTAAAACAACGAGCTGGGCAAGAGTCATCGAAAGATCACGGCCGTCAGAAAGCAGCTTATATATTGCCCTGGGAAGAGTACTGTTTTTGGAGTGTGCAGTAAAATCGTGTTTCTGGACAAGGGAGGCATAAGTGCGCTGCGCTCCTAAGCTATCTCCCTGCGAGACACACTGCCAAAGCTTTTCGCTATGATGCAGTCTAGTTGCAGACGCACACTACGGCTCTCCGGAGCTGTCCGAAGCCAAGCGCCGGTGGCCGGCGTCTTTCGGCTGAAGCAGCGCTTCGGAGCGTAGGGCTGCCGCTCCGCTGTTGTGTGCGCGAAGCAGCCGCTTCTCCTGCTCCGGGAGCCGGACAGAGCGGTAGCTTGTACGAGGGCGAAGAACGTTGCCGCAGGCAGACGACATTGTGTGCACAGCCTTGCGACTGCTAGAGGACGGTGGCTAAAGCTCCCTGCCTTTTCAATGCACTGCTGGCATGCTTTATTGAAGGTGTTCCGAGACAACTTTCCTGGGTTTTGACTTCGTCCTGATGCAGCCCCTCCTGGGAAATTGGTGCTCGTCCCAGAAGGCTCGAGATGCAGAAAACTCGATGGCAGCTGCAGAAATGAAGGGCTGCGTTGAGTTGTCGAGAAGCAAGAACGTAGACAAGCGCCTTGTTTTTGGGAGTCAGCAGCTGCTGGACTTTTGCGATTGCTTTCACTGTGCACTGAATTCCAGGAAGGCACGTGCACGTTAAAACAACCAGCTGGGCAAGAGTGGGCAGAAGAGAACGGGCGGCTGACAGCAGCTTACATAGTACCATGGAAAGAGCAGTGTTTTTGGAGTGTGCAGCAAATCCGTGTTTCTGGACAAGGGAGGCATAAGTGCGCTGCGCTCCTAAGCTATCTCCCTGCGAGACACACTGCCAAAGCTTTTCGCTATGATGCAGTCTAGTGCAGACGCACACTACGGCTCTCCGGAGCTGTCCGAAGCCAAGCGCCGGTGGCCGGCGTCTTTCGGCTGAAGCAGCGCTTCGGAGCGAAGGGCTGCCGCTCCGCTGTTTTGTGCGCGAAGCAGCCGCTTCTCCTGCTCCGGGAGCCGGACAGAGAGGTAGCTTTTACGAGGGCGAAGAACGTTGCCGCAGGCAGACGACATTGTGTGCACAGCTTTGCGACTGCTAGAGGACGGTGGCTAAAGCTCCCTGCCTTTTCAATGCACTGCTGGCATGCTTTATTGAAGGTGTTCCGAGACAACTTTCCTGGGTTTTGACTTCGTCCTGATGCAGCCCCTCCTGGGAAATTGGTGCTCGTCCCAGAAGGCTCGAGATGCAGAAAACTCGATGGCAGCTGCAGAAATGAAGGACTCTGTTGAAGTGTGGAGAAGCAAGAACATAGCCAGCGCCTTGTGTTTGGGAGTCAGCAGCTGCTGGACTTTTGCGATTGCTTTCACTGTGCACTGAATGCCAGGACGGCACGTGCACGTTAAAACAACGAGCTGCGCAAGAGTAATCGAAAGATCACGGCCGTCAGAAAGCAGCTTATATATTGCCCTGGGAAGAGTACTGTTTTTGGAGTGTGCAGTAAAATCGTGTTTCTGGGCAAGGGAGGCATAAGTGCGCTGCGCTCCTAAGCTATCTCCCTGCGAGACACACTGCCAAAGCTTTTCGCTATGATGCAGTCTAGTGCAGACGCACACTACGGCTCTCCGGAGCTGTCCGAAGCGAAGCGCCGGTGGCCGGCGTCTTTCGGCTGAAGCAGCGCTTCGGAGCGTAGGGCTGCCGCTCCGCTGCTGTGTGCGCGAAGCAGCCGCTTCTCCTGCTCCGGGAGCCGGAGAGAGCGGTAGCTTGTACGAGGGCGAAGAACGTTGCCGCAGGGAGACGACATTGTGTGCACAGCCTTGCGACTGCTAGAGGACGGTGGCTAAAGCTCCCTGCCTTTTCAATGCACTGCTGGCATGCTTTATTGAAGGTGTTCCGAGACAACTTTCCTGGGTTTTGACTTCGTCCTGATGCAGCCCCTCCTGGGAAATTGGTGCTCGTCCCAGAAGGCTCGAGATGCAGAAACCTCGATGGCAACTGCAGAAATGAAGGGCTGCGTTGAGTTGTCGAGAAGCAAGAACGTAGACAAGCGCCTTGTTTTTGGGAGTCAGCAGCTGCTGGACTTTTGCGATTGCTTTCACTGTGCACTGAATTCCAGGAAGGCACGTGCACGTTAAAACAACCAGCTGGGCAAGAGTGGGCAGAAGAGAACGGGCGGCTGACAGCAGCTTACATAGTACCATGGAAAGAGCAGTGTTTTTGGAGTGTGCAGCAAATCCGTGTTTCTGGACAAGGGAGGCATAAGTGCGCTGCGCTCCTAAGCTATCTCCCTGCGAGACACACTGCCAAAGCTTTTCGCTATCATGCAGTCTAGTGCAGACGCACACTACGGCTCTCCGGAGCTGTCCGAAGCCAAGCGCCGGTGGCCGGCGTCTTTCGGCTGAAGCAGCGCTTCGGAGCGTAGGGCTGCCGCTCCGCTGTTGTGTGCGCGAAGCAGCCGCTTCTCCTGCTCCGGGAGCCGGACAGAGCGGTAGCTTGTACGGGGGCGAAGAACGAAGCCGCAGAGCACCGGGCTTTTGCGCACACCCGAAGGACTGCTAGAGGACCCAGGTGGCCGCTCGCCTGCCTCTTCAATTCCCTTCTAGCATCCTTATGGAAGGTGTTCCAGGACAATTTTCTGGAGTTTTGAATTCCTCCTGATGCAGCCCCTCGTGGGAAACTCGTGCTCGTCCTCTGAGTCTCCGACATGCAGAGACCTCGATGGCAACTGCAGAAATGAAGGGCTGCGTTGAGTTGTCGAGAAGCAAGAACATAGCCAGCGCCTTGTGTTTGGGAGTCAGCAGCTGCTGGACTTTTGCGATTGCTTTCACTGTGCACTGAATGCCAGGAAGGCACGTGCACTCTGCAACAACGAGCTGCGCAAGAGTAATCGAAAGATCACGGCCGTCAGAAAGCAGCTTATATATTGCCCTGGGAAGAGTACTGTTTTTGGAGTGTGCAGTAAAATCGTGTTTCTGGACAAGGGAGGCATAAGTGCGCTGCGCTCCTAAGCTATCTCCCTGCGAGACACAATGCCAAAGCTTTTCGCTATGATGCAGTCTAGTTGCAGACGCACACTACGGCTCTCCGGAGCTGTCCGAAGCCAAGCGCCGGTGGCCGGCGTCTTTCGGCTGAAGCAGCGCTTCGGAGCGTAGGGCTGCCGCTCCGCTGTTGTGTGCGCGAAGCAGCCGCTTCTCCTGCTCCGGGAGCCGGACAGAGCGGTAGCTTGCACGAGGGCGAAGAACGAAGCCGCAGAGCACCGGGCTTCTGCGCGCACCCTAAGGACTGCTAGAGGACGGTGGTGGCCGCTCGCCTGCCTCTTCAATTCCATTCTAGCATCCTTATGGAAGGTGTTCCAGGGCAAATTCGCTGAGTTTTGAATTCCTCCTGATGCAGCCCCTCGTGGGAAACTCGTGCTCGTCCTCTCAGTCTCCGACATGCAGAGACCTCGATGGCAACTGCAGAAATGAAGGGCTGCGTTGAGTCGTCGAGTAGCAAGAACATAGCCAGCGCCTTGTGTTTGGGAGTCAGCAGCTGCTGGACTTTTGCGATTGCTTTCACTGTGCACTGAATTCCAGGACGGCATGTGCACGTTACAACAACGAGCTGCGCAAGAGTAGGAAGGGAGCACGGGCATCAGAGAACATCTGGCATATTGCCCTGGGAAGAGTACTGTTTTTGGAGTGTGCAGTAAAATCGTGTTTCTGGACAAGGGAGGCATAAGTGCGCTGCGCTCCTAAGCTATCTCCCTGCGAGACACACTGCCAAAGCTTTTCGCTATGATGCAGTCTAGTGCAGACGCACACTACGGCTCTCCGGAGCTGTCCGAAGCCAAGCGCCGGTGGCCGGCGTCTTTCGGCTGAAGCAGCGCTTCGGAGCGAAGGGCTGCCGCTCCGCTGTTTTGTGCGCGAAGCAGCCGCTTCTCCTGCTCCGGGAGCCGGACAGAGAGGTAGCTTTTACGAGGGCGAAGAACGTTGCCGCAGGCAGACGACATTGTGTGCACAGCTTTGCGACTGCTAGAGGACGGTGGCTAAAGCTCCCTGCCTTTTCAATGCACTGCTGGCATGCTTTATTGAAGGTGTTCCGAGACAACTTTCCTGGGTTTTGACTTCGTCCTGATGCAGCCCCTCCTGGGAAATTGGTGCTCGTCCCAGAAGGCTCGAGATGCAGAAAACTCGATGGCAGCTGCAGAAATGAAGGACTCTGTTGAAGTGTGGAGAAGCAAGAACATAGCCAGCGCCTTGTGTTTGGGAGTCAGCAGCTGCTGGACTTTTGCGATTGCTTTCACTGTGCACTGAATGCCAGGACGGCACGTGCACGTTAAAACAACGAGCTTGGCAAGAGTAATCGAAAGATCACGGCCGTCAGAAAGCAGCTTATATATTGCCCTGGGAAGAGTACTGTTTTTGGAGTGTGCAGTAAAATCGTGTTTCTGGGCAAGGGAGGCATAAGTGCGCTGCGCTCCTAAGCTATCTCCCTGCGAGACACACTGCCAAAGCTTTTCGCTATGATGCAGTCTAGTGCAGACGCACACTACGGCTCTCCGGAGCTGTCCGAAGCGAAGCGCCGGTGGCCGGCGTCTTTCGGCTGAAGCAGCGCTTCGGAGCGTAGGGCTGCCGCTCCGCTGCTGTGTGCGCGAAGCAGCCGCTTCTCCTGCTCCGGGAGCCGGAGAGAGCGGTAGCTTGTACGAGGGCGAAGAACGTTGCCGCAGGGAGACGACATTGTGTGCACAGCCTTGCGACTGCTAGAGGACGGTGGCTAAAGCTCCCTGCCTTTTCAATGCACTGCTGGCATGCTTTATTGAAGGTGTTCCGAGACAACTTTCCTGGGTTTTGACTTCGTCCTGATGCAGCCCCTCTTGGGAAATTGGTGCTCGTCCCAGAAGGCTCGAGATGCAGAAAACTCGATGGCAGCTGCAGAAATGAAGGACTCTGTTGAAGTGTGGAGAAGCAAGAACATAGCCAGCGCCTTGTGTTTGGGAGTCAGCAGCTGCTGGACTTTTGCGATTGCTTTCACTGTGCACTGAATGCCAGGACGGCACGTGCACGTTAAAACAACGAGCTTGTCAAGAGTAATCGAAAGATCACGGCCGTCAGAAAGCAGCTTATATATTGCCCTGGGAAGAGTACTGTTTTTGGAGTGTGCAGTAAAATCGTGTTTCTGGGCAAGGGAGGCATAAGTGCGCTGCGCTCCTAAGCTATCTCCCTGCGAGACACACTGCCAAAGCTTTTCGCTATGATGCAGTCTAGTGCAGACGCACACTACGGCTCTCCGGAGCTGTCCGAAGCGAAGCGCCGGTGGCCGGCGTCTTTCGGCTGAAGCAGCGCTTCGGAGCGTAGGGCTGCCGCTCCGCTGTTGTGTGCGCGAAGCAGCCGCTTCTCCTGCTCCGGGAGCCGGACAGAGCGGTAGCTTGTACGAGGGCGAAGAACGTTGCCGCAGGCAGACGACATTGTGTGCACAGCCTTGCGACTGCTAGAGGACGGTGGCTAAAGCTCCCTGCCTTTTCAATGCACTGCTGGCATGCTTTATTGAAGGTGTTCCGAGACAACTTTCCTGGGTTTTGACTTCGTCCTGATGCAGCCCCTCCTGGGAAATTGGTGCTCGTCCCAGAAGGCTCGAGATGCAGAAAACTCGATGGCAGCTGCAGAAATGAAGGGCTGCGTTGAGTTGTCGAGAAGCAAGAACGTAGACAAGCGCCTTGTTTTTGGGAGTCAGCAGCTGCTGGACTTTTGCGATTGCTTTCACTGTGCACTGAATTCCAGGAAGGCACGTGCACGTTAAAACAACCAGCTGGGCAAGAGTGGGCAGAAGAGAACGGGCGGCTGACAGCAGCTTACATAGTACCATGGAAAGAGCAGTGTTTTTGGAGTGTGCAGCAAATCCGTGTTTCTGGACAAGGGAGGCATAAGTGCGCTGCGCTCCTAAGCTATCTCCCTGCGAGACACACTGCCAAAGCTTTTCGCTATCATGCAGTCTAGTGCAGACGCACACTACGGCTCTCCGGAGCTGTCCGAAGCCAAGCGCCGGTGGCCGGCGTCTTTCGGCTGAAGCAGCGCTTCGGAGCGAAGGGCTGCCGCTCCGCTGTTTTGTGCGCGAAGCAGCCGCTTCTCCTGCTCCGGGAGCCGGACAGAGAGGTAGCTTTTACGAGGGCGAAGAACGTTGCCGCAGGCAGACGACATTGTGTGCACAGCTTTGCGACTGCTAGAGGACGGTGGCTAAAGCTCCCTGCCTTTTCAATGCACTGCTGGCATGCTTTATTGAAGGTGTTCCGAGACAACTTTCCTGGGTTTTGACTTCGTCCTGATGCAGCCCCTCCTGGGAAATTGGTGCTCGTCCCAGAAGGCTCGAGATGCAGAAAACTCGATGGCAGCTGCAGAAATGAAGGACTCTGTTGAAGTGTGGAGAAGCAAGAACATAGCCAGCGCCTTGTGTTTGGGAGTCAGCAGCTGCTGGACTTTTGCGATTGCTTTCACTGTGCACTGAATGCCAGGACGGCACGTGCACGTTAAAACAACGAGCTGCGCAAGAGTAATCGAAAGATCACGGCCGTCAGAAAGCAGCTTATATATTGCCCTGGGAAGAGTACTGTTTTTGGAGTGTGCAGTAAAATCGTGTTTCTGGGCAAGGGAGGCATAAGTGCGCTGCGCTCCTAAGCTATCTCCCTGCGAGACACACTGCCAAAGCTTTTCGCTATGATGCAGTCTAGTGCAGACGCACACTACGGCTCTCCGGAGCTGTCCGAAGCCAAGCGCCGGTGGCCGGCGTCTTTCGGCTGAAGCAGCGCTTCGGAGCGTAGGGCTGCCGCTCCGCTGCTGTGTGCGCGAAGCAGCCGCTTCTCCTGCTCCGGGAGCCGGAGAGAGCGGTAGCTTGTACGAGGGCGAAGAACGTTGCCGCAGGGAGACGACATTGTGTGCACAGCCTTGCGACTGCTAGAGGACGGTGGCTAAAGCTCCCTGCCTTTTCAATGCACTGCTGGCATGCTTTATTGAAGGTGTTCCGAGACAACTTTCCTGGGTTTTGACTTCGTCCTGATGCAGCCCCTCCTGGGAAATTGGTGCTCGTCCCAGAAGGCTCGAGATGCAGAAACCTCGATGGCAACTGCAGAAATGAAGGGCTGCGTTGAGTTGTCGAGAAGCAAGAACGTAGACAAGCGCCTTGTTTTTGGGAGTCAGCAGCTGCTGGACTTTTGCGATTGCTTTCACTGTGCACTGAATGCCAGGACGGCACGTGCACGTTAAAACAACGAGCTGCGCAAGAGTAATCGAAAGATCACGGCCGTCAGAAAGCAGCTTATATATTGCCCTGGGAAGAGTACTGTTTTTGGAGTGTGCAGTAAAATCGTGTTTCTGGGCAAGGGAGGCATAAGTGCGCTGCGCTCCTAAGCTATCTCCCTGCGAGACACACTGCCAAAGCTTTTCGCTATGATGCAGTCTAGTGCAGACGCACACTACGGCTCTCCGGAGCTGTCCGAAGCGAAGCGCCGGTGGCCGGCGTCTTTCGGCTGAAGCAGCGCTTCGGAGCGTAGGGCTGCCGCTCCGCTGCTGTGTGCGCGAAGCAGCCGCTTCTCCTGCTCCGGGAGCCGGAGAGAGCGGTAGCTTGTACGAGGGCGAAGAACGTTGCCGCAGGGAGACGACATTGTGTGCACAGCCTTGCGACTGCTAGAGGACGGTGGCTAAAGCTCCCTGCCTTTTCAATGCACTGCTGGCATGCTTTATTGAAGGTGTTCCGAGACAACTTTCCTGGGTTTTGACTTCGTCCTGATGCAGCCCCTCTTGGGAAATTGGTGCTCGTCCCAGAAGGCTCGAGATGCAGAAAACTCGATGGCAGCTGCAGAAATGAAGGACTCTGTTGAAGTGTGGAGAAGCAAGAACATAGCCAGCGCCTTGTGTTTGGGAGTCAGCAGCTGCTGGACTTTTGCGATTGCTTTAACTGTGCACTGAATGCCAGGACGGCACGTGCACGTTAAAACAACGAGCTTGGCAAGAGTAATCGAAAGATCACGGCCGTCAGAAAGCAGCTTATATATTGCCCTGGGAAGAGTACTGTTTTTGGAGTGTGCAGTAAAATCGTGTTTCTGGGCAAGGGAGGCATAAGTGCGCTGCGCTCCTAAGCTATCTCCCTGCGAGACACACTGCCAAAGCTTTTCGCTATGATGCAGTCTAGTGCAGACGCACACTACGGCTCTCCGGAGCTGTCCGAAGCGAAGCGCCGGTGGCCGGCGTCTTTCGGCTGAAGCAGCGCTTCGGAGCGTAGGGCTGCCGCTCCGCTGTTGTGTGCGCGAAGCAGCCGCTTCTCCTGCTCCGGGAGCCGGACAGAGCGGTAGCTTGTACGAGGGCGAAGAACGTTGCCGCAGGCAGACGACATTGTGTGCACAGCCTTGCGACTGCTAGAGGACGGTGGCTAAAGCTCCCTGCCTTTTCAATGCACTGCTGGCATGCTTTATTGAAGGTGTTCCGAGACAACTTTCCTGGGTTTTGACTTCGTCCTGATGCAGCCCCTCGTGGGAAACTCGTGCTCGTCCTCTGAGTCTCCGACATGCAGAAAACTCGATGGCAGCTGCAGAAATGAAGGGCTGCGTTGAGTTGTCGAGAAGCAAGAACGTAGACAAGCGCCTTGTTTTTGGGAGTCAGCAGCTGCTGGACTTTTGCGATTGCTTTCACTGTGCACTGAATTCCAGGAAGGCACGTGCACGTTAAAACAACCAGCTGGGCAAGAGTGGGCAGAAGAGAACGGGCGGCTGACAGCAGCTTACATAGTACCATGGAAAGAGCAGTGTTTTTGGAGTGTGCAGCAAATCCGTGTTTCTGGACAAGGGAGGCATAAGTGCGCTGCGCTCCTAAGCTATCTCCCTGCGAGACACACTGCCAAAGCTTTTCGCTATGATGCAGTCTAGTGCAGACGCACACTACGGCTCTCCGGAGCTGTCCGAAGCCAAGCGCCGGTGGCCGGCGTCTTTCGGCTGAAGCAGCGCTTCGGAGCGAAGGGCTGCCGCTCCGCTGTTTTGTGCGCGAAGCAGCCGCTTCTCCTGCTCCGGGAGCCGGACAGAGAGGTAGCTTTTACGAGGGCGAAGAACGTTGCCGCAGGCAGACGACATTGTGTGCACAGCTTTGCGACTGCTAGAGGACGGTGGCTAAAGCTCCCTGCCTTTTCAATGCACTGCTGGCATGCTTTATTGAAGGTGTTCCGAGACAACTTTCCTGGGTTTTGACTTCGTCCTGATGCAGCCCCTCCTGGGAAATTGGTGCTCGTCCCAGAAGGCTCGAGATGCAGAAAACTCGATGGCAGCTGCAGAAATGAAGGACTCTGTTGAAGTGTGGAGAAGCAAGAACATAGCCAGCGCCTTGTGTTTGGGAGTCAGCAGCTGCTGGACTTTTGCGATTGCTTTCACTGTGCACTGAATGCCAGGACGGCACGTGCACGTTAAAACAACGAGCTGCGCAAGAGTAATCGAAAGATCACGGCCGTCAGAAAGCAGCTTATATATTGCCCTGGGAAGAGTACTGTTTTTGGAGTGTGCAGTAAAATCGTGTTTCTGGGCAAGGGAGGCATAAGTGCGCTGCGCTCCTAAGCTATCTCCCTGCGAGACACACTGCCAAAGCTTTTCGCTATGATGCAGTCTAGTGCAGACGCACACTACGGCTCTCCGGAGCTGTCCGAAGCGAAGCGCCGGTGGCCGGCGTCTTTCGGCTGAAGCAGCGCTTCGGAGCGTAGGGCTGCCGCTCCGCTGCTGTGTGCGCGAAGCAGCCGCTTCTCCTGCTCCGGGAGCCGGAGAGAGCGGTAGCTTGTACGAGGGCGAAGAACGTTGCCGCAGGGAGACGACATTGTGTGCACAGCCTTGCGACTGCTAGAGGACGGTGGCTAAAGCTCCCTGCCTTTTCAATGCACTGCTGGCATGCTTTATTGAAGGTGTTCCGAGACAACTTTCCTGGGTTTTGACTTCGTCCTGATGCAGCCCCTCCTGGGAAATTGGTGCTCGTCCCAGAAGGCTCGAGATGCAGAAACCTCGATGGCAACTGCAGAAATGAAGGGCTGCGTTGAGTTGTCGAGAAGCAAGAACGTAGACAAGCGCCTTGTTTTTGGGAGTCAGCAGCTGCTGGACTTTTGCGATTGCTTTCACTGTGCACTGAATTCCAGGACGGCATGTGCACGTTACAACAACGAGCTGCGCAAGAGTAATCGAAAGATCACGGCCGTCAGAAAGCAGCTTATATATTGCCCTGGGAAGAGTACTGTTTTTGGAGTGTGCAGTAAAATCGTGTTTCTGGGCAAGGGAGGCATAAGTGCGCTGCGCTCCTAAGCTATCTCCCTGCGAGACACACTGCCAAAGCTTTTCGCTATGATGCAGTCTAGTGCAGACGCACACTACGGCTCTCCGGAGCTGTCCGAAGCGAAGCGCCGGTGGCCGGCGTCTTTCGGCTGAAGCAGCGCTTCGGAGCGTAGGGCTGCCGCTCCGCTGTTGTGTGCGCGAAGCAGCCGCTTCTCCTGCTCCGGGAGCCGGACAGAGCGGTAGCTTGTACGAGGGCGAAGAACGTTGCCGCAGGCAGACGACATTGTGTGCACAGCCTTGCGACTGCTAGAGGACGGTGGCTAAAGCTCCCTGCCTTTTCAATGCACTGCTGGCATGCTTTATTGAAGGTGTTCCGAGACAACTTTCCTGGGTTTTGACTTCGTCCTGATGCAGCCCCTCCTGGGAAATTGGTGCTCGTCCCAGAAGGCTCGAGATGCAGAAAACTCGATGGCAGCTGCAGAAATGAAGGGCTGCGTTGAGTTGTCGAGAAGCAAGAACGTAGACAAGCGCCTTGTTTTTGGGAGTCAGCAGCTGCTGGACTTTTGCGATTGCTTTCACTGTGCACTGAATTCCAGGAAGGCACGTGCACGTTAAAACAACCAGCTGGGCAAGAGTGGGCAGAAGAGAACGGGCGGCTGACAGCAGCTTACATAGTACCATGGAAAGAGCAGTGTTTTTGGAGTGTGCAGCAAATCCGTGTTTCTGGACAAGGGAGGCATAAGTGCGCTGCGCTCCTAAGCTATCTCCCTGCGAGACACACTGCCAAAGCTTTTCGCTATGATGCAGTCTAGTGCAGACGCACACTACGGCTCTCCGGAGCTGTCCGAAGCCAAGCGCCGGTGGCCGGCGTCTTTCGGCTGAAGCAGCGCTTCGGAGCGAAGGGCTGCCGCTCCGCTGTTTTGTGCGCGAAGCAGCCGCTTCTCCTGCTCCGGGAGCCGGACAGAGAGGTAGCTTTTACGAGGGCGAAGAACGTTGCCGCAGGCAGACGACATTGTGTGCACAGCTTTGCGACTGCTAGAGGACGGTGGCTAAAGCTCCCTGCCTTTTCAATGCACTGCTGGCATGCTTTATTGAAGGTGTTCCGAGACAACTTTCCTGGGTTTTGACTTCGTCCTGATGCAGCCCCTCCTGGGAAATTGGTGCTCGTCCCAGAAGGCTCGAGATGCAGAAAACTCGATGGCAGCTGCAGAAATGAAGGACTCTGTTGAAGTGTGGAGAAGCAAGAACATAGCCAGCGCCTTGTGTTTGGGAGTCAGCAGCTGCTGGACTTTTGCGATTGCTTTCACTGTGCACTGAATTCCAGGACGGCATGTGCACGTTACAACAACGAGCTGCGCAAGAGTAATCGAAAGATCACGGCCGTCAGAAAGCAGCTTATATATTGCCCTGGGAAGAGTACTGTTTTTGGAGTGTGCAGTAAAATCGTGTTTCTGGGCAAGGGAGGCATAAGTGCGCTGCGCTCCTAAGCTATCTCCCTGCGAGACACACTGCCAAAGCTTTTCGCTATGATGCAGTCTAGTGCAGACGCACACTACGGCTCTCCGGAGCTGTCCGAAGCGAAGCGCCGGTGGCCGGCGTCTTTCGGCTGAAGCAGCGCTTCGGAGCGTAGGGCTGCCTCTCCGCTGCTGTGTGCGCGAAGCAGCCGCTTCTCCTGCTCCGGGAGCCGGACAGAGCGGTAGCTTGTACGAGGGCGAAGAACGTTGCCGCAGGGAGACGACATTGTGTGCACAGCCTTGCGACTGCTAGAGGACGGTGGCTAAAGCTCCCTGCCTTTTCAATGCACTGCTGGCATGCTTTATTGAAGGTGTTCCGAGACAACTTTCCTGGGTTTTGACTTCGTCCTGATGCAGCCCCTCCTGGGAAATTGGTGCTCGTCCCAGAAGGCTCGAGATGCAGAAACCTCGATGGCAACTGCAGAAATGAAGGGCTGCGTTGAGTTGTCGAGAAGCAAGAACGTAGACAAGCGCCTTGTTTTTGGGAGTCAGCAGCTGCTGGACTTTTGCGATTGCTTTCACTGTGCACTGAATTCCAGGAAGGCACGTGCACGTTAAAACAACCAGCTGGGCAAGAGTGGGCAGAAGAGAACGGGCGGCTGACAGCAGCTTACATAGTACCATGGAAAGAGCAGTGTTTTTGGAGTGTGCAGCAAATCCGTGTTTCTGGACAAGGGAGGCATAAGTGCGCTGCGCTCCTAAGCTATCTCCCTGCGAGACACACTGCCAAAGCTTTTCGCTATCATGCAGTCTAGTGCAGACGCACACTACGGCTCTCCGGAGCTGTCCGAAGCCAAGCGCCGGTGGCCGGCGTCTTTCGGCTGAAGCAGCGCTTCGGAGCGTAGGGCTGCCGCTCCGCTGTTGTGTGCGCGAAGCAGCCGCTTCTCCTGCTCCGGGAGCCGGACAGAGCGGTAGCTTGTACGGGGGCGAAGAACGAAGCCGAAGAGCACCGGGCTTTTGCGCACACCCGAAGGACTGCTAGAGGACCCAGGTGGCCGCTCGCCTGCCTCTTCAATTCCCTTCTAGCATCCTTATGGAAGGTGTTCCAGGACAATTTTCTGGAGTTTTGAATTCCTCCTGATGCAGCCCCTCGTGGGAAACTCGTGCTCGTCCTCTGAGTCTCCGACATGCAGAGACCTCGATGGCAACTGCAGAAATGAAGGGCTGCGTTGAGTTGTCGAGAAGCAAGAACATAGCCAGCGCCTTGTGTTTGGGAGTCAGCAGCTGCTGGACTTTTGCGATTGCTTTCACTGTGCACTGAATGCCAGGAAGGCACGTGCACTCTGCAACAACGAGCTGCGCAAGAGTAATCGAAAGATCACGGCCGTCAGAAAGCAGCTTATATATTGCCCTGGGAAGAGTACTGTTTTTGGAGTGTGCAGTAAAATCGTGTTTCTGGACAAGGGAGGCATAAGTGCGCTGCGCTCCTAAGCTATCTCCCTGCGAGACACAATGCCAAAGCTTTTCGCTATGATGCAGTCTAGTTGCAGACGCACACTACGGCTCTCCGGAGCTGTCCGAAGCCAAGCGCCGGTGGCCGGCGTCTTTCGGCTGAAGCAGCGCTTCGGAGCGTAGGGCTGCCGCTCCGCTGTTGTGTGCGCGAAGCAGCCGCTTCTCCTGCTCCGGGAGCCGGACAGAGCGGTAGCTTGCACGAGGGCGAAGAACGAAGCCGCAGAGCACCGGGCTTCTGCGCGCACCCTAAGGACTGCTAGAGGACGGTGGTGGCCGCTCGCCTGCCTCTTCAATTCCATTCTAGCATCCTTATGGAAGGTGTTCCAGGGCAAATTCGCTGAGTTTTGAATTCCTCCTGATGCAGCCCCTCGTGGGAAACTCGTGCTCGTCCTCTCAGTCTCCGACATGCAGAGACCTCGATGGCAACTGCAGAAATGAAGGGCTGCGTTGAGTCGTCGAGTAGCAAAAACATAGCCAGCGCCTTGTGTTTGGGAGACAGCAGCTGCTGGACTTTTGCGATTGCTTTCACTGTGCACTGAATTCCAGGACGGCATGTGCACGTTACAACAACGAGCTGCGCAAGAGTAGGAAGGGAGCACGGGCATCAGAGAACATCTGGCATATTGCCCTGGGAAGAGTACTGTTTTTGGAGTGTGCAGTAAAATCGTGTTTCTGGACAAGGGAGGCATAAGTGCGCTGCGCTCCTAAGCTATCTCCCTGCGAGACACACTGCCAAAGCTTTTCGCTATGATGCAGTCTAGTGCAGACGCACACTACGGCTCTCCGGAGCTGTCCGAAGCCAAGCGCCGGTGGCCGGCGTCTTTCGGCTGAAGCAGCGCTTCGGAGCGTAGGGCTGCCGCTCCGCTGTTGTGTGCGCGAAGCAGCCGCTTCTCCTGCTCCGGGAGCCGGACAGAGAGGTAGCTTTTACGAGGGCGAAGAACGTTGCCGCAGGCAGACGACATTGTGTGCACAGCTTTGCGACTGCTAGAGGACGGTGGCTAAAGCTCCCTGCCTTTTCAATGCACTGCTGGCATGCTTTATTGAAGGTGTTCCGAGACAACTTTCCTGGGTTTTGACTTCGTCCTGATGCAGCCCCTCCTGGGAAATTGGTGCTCGTCCCAGAAGGCTCGAGATGCAGAAAACTCGATGGCAGCTGCAGAAATGAAGGACTCTGTTGAAGTGTGGAGAAGCAAGAACATAGCCAGCGCCTTGTGTTTGGGAGTCAGCAGCTGCTGGACTTTTGCGATTGCTTTCACTGTGCACTGAATGCCAGGACGGCACGTGCACGTTAAAACAACGAGCTGGGCAAGAGTAATCGAAAGATCACGGCCGTCAGAAAGCAGCTTATATATTGCCCTGGGAAGAGTACTGTTTTTGGAGTGTGCAGTAAAATCGTGTTTCTGGGCAAGGGAGGCATAAGTGCGCTGCGCTCCTAAGCTATCTCCCTGCGAGACACACTGCCAAAGCTTTTCGCTATGATGCAGTCTAGTGCAGACGCACACTACGGCTCTCCGGAGCTGTCCGAAGCCAAGCGCCGGTGGCCGGCGTCTTTCGGCTGAAGCAGCGCTTCGGAGCGTAGGGCTGCCGCTCCGCTGCTGTGTGCGCGAAGCAGCCGCTTCTCCTGCTCCGGGAGCCGGAGAGAGCGGTAGCTTGTACGAGGGCGAAGAACGTTGCCGCAGGGAGACGACATTGTGTGCACAGCCTTGCGACTGCTAGAGGACGGTGGCTAAAGCTCCCTGCCTTTTCAATGCACTGCTGGCATGCTTTATTGAAGGTGTTCCGAGACAACTTTCCTGGGTTTTGACTTCGTCCTGATGCAGCCCCTCCTGGGAAATTGGTGCTCGTCCCAGAAGGCTCGAGATGCAGAAAACTCGATGGCAGCTGCAGAAATGAAGGACTCTGTTGAAGTGTGGAGAAGCAAGAACATAGCCAGCGCCTTGTGTTTGGGAGTCAGCAGCTGCTGGACTTTTGCGATTGCTTTCACTGTGCACTGAATGCCAGGACGGCACGTGCACGTTAAAACAACGAGCTGCGCAAGAGTAATCGAAAGATCACGGCCGTCAGAAAGCAGCTTATATATTGCCCTGGGAAGAGTACTGTTTTTGGAGTGTGCAGTAAAATCGTGTTTCTGGGCAAGGGAGGCATAAGTGCGCTGCGCTCCTAAGCTATCTCCCTGCGAGACACACTGCCAAAGCTTTTCGCTATGATGCAGTCTAGTGCAGACGCACACTACGGCTCTCCGGAGCTGTCCGAAGCGAAGCGCCGGTGGCCGGCGTCTTTCGGCTGAAGCAGCGCTTCGGAGCGTAGGGCTGCCGCTCCGCTGTTGTGTGCGCGAAGCAGCCGCTTCTCCTGCTCCGGGAGCCGGACAGAGCGGTAGCTTGTACGAGGGCGAAGAACGTTGCCGCAGGCAGACGACATTGTGTGCACAGCCTTGCGACTGCTAGAGGACGGTGGCTAAAGCTCCCTGCCTTTTCAATGCACTGCTGGCATGCTTTATTGAAGGTGTTCCGAGACAACTTTCCTGGGTTTTGACTTCGTCCTGATGCAGCCCCTCCTGGGAAATTGGTGCTCGTCCCAGAAGGCTCGAGATGCAGAAAACTCGATGGCAGCTGCAGAAATGAAGGGCTGCGTTGAGTTGTCGAGAAGCAAGAACGTAGACAAGCGCCTTGTTTTTGGGAGTCAGCAGCTGCTGGACTTTTGCGATTGCTTTCACTGTGCACTGAATTCCAGGAAGGCACGTGCACGTTAAAACAACCAGCTGGGCAAGAGTGGGCAGAAGAGAACGGGCGGCTGACAGCAGCTTACATAGTACCATGGAAAGAGCAGTGTTTTTGGAGTGTGCAGCAAATCCGTGTTTCTGGACAAGGGAGGCATAAGTGCGCTGCGCTCCTAAGCTATCTCCCTGCGAGACACACTGCCAAAGCTTTTCGCTATCATGCAGTCTAGTGCAGACGCACACTACGGCTCTCCGGAGCTGTCCGAAGCCAAGCGCCGGTGGCCGGCGTCTTTCGGCTGAAGCAGCGCTTCGGAGCGAAGGGCTGCCGCTCCGCTGTTTTGTGCGCGAAGCAGCCGCTTCTCCTGCTCCGGGAGCCGGACAGAGAGGTAGCTTTTACGAGGGCGAAGAACGTTGCCGCAGGCAGACGACATTGTGTGCACAGCTTTGCGACTGCTAGAGGACGGTGGCTAAAGCTCCCTGCCTTTTCAATGCACTGCTGGCATGCTTTATTGAAGGTGTTCCGAGACAACTTTCCTGGGTTTTGACTTCGTCCTGATGCAGCCCCTCCTGGGAAATTGGTGCTCGTCCCAGAAGGCTCGAGATGCAGAAAACTCGATGGCAGCTGCAGAAATGAAGGACTCTGTTGAAGTGTGGAGAAGCAAGAACATAGCCAGCGCCTTGTGTTTGGGAGTCAGCAGCTGCTGGACTTTTGCGATTGCTTTCACTGTGCACTGAATGCCAGGACGGCACGTGCACGTTAAAACAACGAGCTGCGCAAGAGTAATCGAAAGATCACGGCCGTCAGAAAGCAGCTTATATATTGCCCTGGGAAGAGTACTGTTTTTGGAGTGTGCAGTAAAATCGTGTTTCTGGACAAGGGAGGCATAAGTGCGCTGCGCTCCTAAGCTATCTCCCTGCGAGACACACTGCCAAAGCTTTTCGCTATGATGCAGTCTAGTGCAGACGCACACTACGGCTCTCCGGAGCTGTCCGAAGCGAAGCGCCGGTGGCCGGCGTCTTTCGGCTGAAGCAGCGCTTCGGAGCGTAGGGCTGCCGCTCCGCTGCTGTGTGCGCGAAGCAGCCGCTTCTCCTGCTCCGGGAGCCGGACAGAGCGGTAGCTTGTACGAGGGCGAAGAACGTTGCCGCAGGGAGACGACATTGTGTGCACAGCCTTGCGACTGCTAGAGGACGGTGGCTAAAGCTCCCTGCCTTTTCAATGCACTGCTGGCATGCTTTATTGAAGGTGTTCCGAGACAACTTTCCTGGGTTTTGACTTCGTCCTGATGCAGCCCCTCCTGGGAAATTGGTGCTCGTCCCAGAAGGCTCGAGATGCAGAAACCTCGATGGCAGCTGCAGAAATGAAGGGCTGCGTTGAGTTGTCGAGAAGCAAGAACGTAGACAAGCGCCTTGTTTTTGGGAGTCAGCAGCTGCTGGACTTTTGCGATTGCTTTCACTGTGCACTGAATTCCAGGAAGGCACGTGCACGTTAAAACAACCAGCTGGGCAAGAGTGGGCAGAAGAGAACGGGCGGCTGACAGCAGCTTACATAGTACCATGGAAAGAGCAGTGTTTTTGGAGTGTGCAGCAAATCCGTGTTTCTGGACAAGGGAGGCATAAGTGCGCTGCGCTCCTAAGCTATCTCCCTGCGAGACACACTGCCAAAGCTTTTCGCTATGATGCAGTCTAGTGCAGACGCACACTACGGCTCTCCGGAGCTGTCCGAAGCCAAGCGCCGGTGGCCGGCGTCTTTCGGCTGAAGCAGCGCTTCGGAGCGTAGGGCTGCCGCTCCGCTGTTGTGTGCGCGAAGCAGCCGCTTCTCCTGCTCCGGGAGCCGGACAGAGCGGTAGCTTGTACGGGGGCGAAGAACGAAGCCGCAGAGCACCGGGCTTTTGCGCACACCCGAAGGACTGCTAGAGGACCCAGGTGGCCGCTCGCCTGCCTCTTCAATTCCCTTCTAGCATCCTTATGGAAGGTGTTCCAGGACAATTTTCTGGAGTTTTGAATTCCTCCTGATGCAGCCCCTCGTGGGAAACTCGTGCTCGTCCTCTGAGTCTCCGACATGCAGAGACCTCGATGGCAACTGCAGAAATGAAGGGCTGCGTTGAGTTGTCGAGAAGCAAGAACATAGCCAGCGCCTTGTGTTTGGGAGTCAGCAGCTGCTGGACTTTTGCGATTGCTTTCACTGTGCACTGAATGCCAGGAAGGCACGTGCACTCTGCAACAACGAGCTGCGCAAGAGTAATCGAAAGATCACGGCCGTCAGAAAGCAGCTTATATATTGCCCTGGGAAGAGTACTGTTTTTGGAGTGTGCAGTAAAATCGTGTTTCTGGACAAGGGAGGCATAAGTGCGCTGCGCTCCTAAGCTATCTCCCTGCGAGACACAATGCCAAAGCTTTTCGCTATGATGCAGTCTAGTTGCAGACGCACACTACGGCTCTCCGGAGCTGTCCGAAGCCAAGCGCCGGTGGCCGGCATCTTTCGGCTGAAGCAGCGCTTCGGAGCGTAGGGCTGCCGCTCCGCTGTTGTGTGCGCGAAGCAGCCGCTTCTCCTGCTCCGGGAGCCGGACAGAGCGGTAGCTTGCACGAGGGCGAAGAACGAAGCCGCAGAGCACCGGGCTTCTGCGCGCACCCTAAGGACTGCTAGAGGACGGTGGTGGCCGCTCGCCTGCCTCTTCAATTCCATTCTAGCATCCTTATGGAAGGTGTTCCAGGGCAAATTCGCTGAGTTTTGAATTCCTCCTGATGCAGCCCCTCGTGGGAAACTCGTGCTCGTCCTCTCAGTCTCCGACATGCAGAGACCTCGATGGCAACTGCAGAAATGAAGGGCTGCGTTGAGTCGTCGAGTAGCAAGAACATAGCCAGCGCCTTGTGTTTGGGAGTCAGCAGCTGCTGGACTTTTGCGATTGCTTTCACTGTGCACTGAATTCCAGGACGGCATGTGCACGTTACAACAACGAGCTGCGCAAGAGTAGGAAGGGAGCACGGGCATCAGAGAACATCTGGCATATTGCCCTGGGAAGAGTACTGTTTTTGGAGTGTGCAGTAAAATCGTGTTTCTGGACAAGGGAGGCATAAGTGCGCTGCGCTCCTAAGCTATCTCCCTGCGAGACACACTGCCAAAGCTTTTCGCTATGATGCAGTCTAGTGCAGACGCACACTACGGCTCTCCGGAGCTGTCCGAAGCCAAGCGCCGGTGGCCGGCGTCTTTCGGCTGAAGCAGCGCTTCGGAGCGTAGGGCTGCCGCTCCGCTGTTGTGTGCGCGAAGCAGCCGCTTCTCCTGCTCCGGGAGCCGGACAGAGAGGTAGCTTTTACGAGGGCGAAGAACGTTGCCGCAGGCAGACGACATTGTGTGCACAGCTTTGCGACTGCTAGAGGACGGTGGCTAAAGCTCCCTGCCTTTTCAATGCACTGCTGGCATGCTTTATTGAAGGTGTTCCGAGACAACTTTCCTGGGTTTTGACTTCGTCCTGATGCAGCCCCTCCTGGGAAATTGGTGCTCGTCCCAGAAGGCTCGAGATGCAGAAAACTCGATGGCAGCTGCAGAAATGAAGGACTCTGTTGAAGTGTGGAGAAGCAAGAACATAGCCAGCGCCTTGTGTTTGGGAGTCAGCAGCTGCTGGACTTTTGCGATTGCTTTCACTGTGCACTGAATGCCAGGACGGCACGTGCACGTTAAAACAACGAGCTGGGCAAGAGTAATCGAAAGATCACGGCCGTCAGAAAGCAGCTTATATATTGCCCTGGGAAGAGTACTGTTTTTGGAGTGTGCAGTAAAATCGTGTTTCTGGGCAAGGGAGGCATAAGTGCGCTGCGCTCCTAAGCTATCTCCCTGCGAGACACACTGCCAAAGCTTTTCGCTATGATGCAGTCTAGTGCAGACGCACACTACGGCTCTCCGGAGCTGTCCGAAGCGAAGCGCCGGTGGCCGGCGTCTTTCGGCTGAAGCAGCGCTTCGGAGCGTAGGGCTGCCGCTCCGCTGCTGTGTGCGCGAAGCAGCCGCTTCTCCTGCTCCGGGAGCCGGAGAGAGCGGTAGCTTGTACGAGGGCGAAGAACGTTGCCGCAGGGAGACGACATTGTGTGCACAGCCTTGCGACTGCTAGAGGACGGTGGCTAAAGCTCCCTGCCTTTTCAATGCACTGCTGGCATGCTTTATTGAAGGTGTTCCGAGACAACTTTCCTGGGTTTTGACTTCGTCCTGATGCAGCCCCTCCTGGGAAATTGGTGCTCGTCCCAGAAGGCTCGAGATGCAGAAAACTCGATGGCAGCTGCAGAAATGAAGGACTCTGTTGAAGTGTGGAGAAGCAAGAACATAGCCAGCGCCTTGTGTTTGGGAGTCAGCAGCTGCTGGACTTTTGCGATTGCTTTCACTGTGCACTGAATGCCAGGACGGCACGTGCACGTTAAAACAACGAGCTTGGCAAGAGTAATCGAAAGATCACGGCCGTCAGAAAGCAGCTTATATATTGCCCTGGGAAGAGTACTGTTTTTGGAGTGTGCAGTAAAATCGTGTTTCTGGGCAAGGGAGGCATAAGTGCGCTGCGCTCCTAAGCTATCTCCCTGCGAGACACACTGCCAAAGCTTTTCGCTATGATGCAGTCTAGTGCAGACGCACACTACGGCTCTCCGGAGCTGTCCGAAGCGAAGCGCCGGTGGCCGGCGTCTTTCGGCTGAAGCAGCGCTTCGGAGCGTAGGGCTGCCGCTCCGCTGTTGTGTGCGCGAAGCAGCCGCTTCTCCTGCTCCGGGAGCCGGACAGAGCGGTAGCTTGTACGAGGGCGAAGAACGTTGCCGCAGGCAGACGACATTGTGTGCACAGCCTTGCGACTGCTAGAGGACGGTGGCTAAAGCTCCCTGCCTTTTCAATGCACTGCTGGCATGCTTTATTGAAGGTGTTCCGAGACAACTTTCCTGGGTTTTGACTTCGTCCTGATGCAGCCCCTCCTGGGAAATTGGTGCTCGTCCCAGAAGGCTCGAGATGCAGAAAACTCGATGGCAGCTGCAGAAATGAAGGGCTGCGTTGAGTTGTCGAGAAGCAAGAACGTAGACAAGCGCCTTGTTTTTGGGAGTCAGCAGCTGCTGGACTTTTGCGATTGCTTTCACTGTGCACTGAATTCCAGGAAGGCACGTGCACGTTAAAACAACCAGCTGGGCAAGAGTGGGCAGAAGAGAACGGGCGGCTGACAGCAGCTTACATAGTACCATGGAAAGAGCAGTGTTTTTGGAGTGTGCAGCAAATCCGTGTTTCTGGACAAGGGAGGCATAAGTGCGCTGCGCTCCTAAGCTATCTCCCTGCGAGACACACTGCCAAAGCTTTTCGCTATGATGCAGTCTAGTGCAGACGCACACTCCGGCTCTCCGGAGCTGTCCGAAGCCAAGCGCCGGTGGCCGGCGTCTTTCGGCTGAAGCAGCGCTTCGGAGCGAAGGGCTGCCGCTCCGCTGTTGTGTGCGCGAAGCAGCCGCTTCTCCTGCTCCGGGAGCCGGACAGAGCGGTAGCTTGCACGAGGGCGAAGAACGTTGCCGCAGGCAGACGACATTGTGTGCACAGCTTTGCGACTGCTAGAGGACGGTGGCTAAAGCTCCCTGCCTTTTCAATGCACTGCTGGCATGCTTTATTGAAGGTGTTCCGAGACAACTTTCCTGGGTTTTGACTTCGTCCTGATGCAGCCCCTCCTGGGAAATTGGTGCTCGTCCCAGAAGGCTCGAGATGCAGAAAACTCGATGGCAGCTGCAGAAATGAAGGACTCTGTTGAAGTGTGGAGAAGCAAGAACATAGCCAGCGCCTTGTGTTTGGGAGTCAGCAGCTGCTGGACTTTTGCGATTGCTTTCACTGTGCACTGAATGCCAGGACGGCACGTGCACGTTAAAACAACGAGCTGCGCAAGAGTAATCGAAAGATCACGGCCGTCAGAAAGCAGCTTATATATTGCCCTGGGAAGAGTACTGTTTTTGGAGTGTGCAGTAAAATCGTGTTTCTGGACAAGGGAGGCATAAGTGCGCTGCGCTCCTAAGCTATCTCCCTGCGAGACACACTGCCAAAGCTTTTCGCTATGATGCAGTCTAGTTGCAGACGCACACTACGGCTCTCCGGAGCTGTCCGAAGCCAAGCGCCGGTGGCCGGCGTCTTTCGGCTGAAGCAGCGCTTCGGAGCGTAGGGCTGCCGCTCCGCTGTTGTGTGCGCGAAGCAGCCGCTTCTCCTGCTCCGGGAGCCGGACAGAGCGGTAGCTTGCACGAGGGCGAAGAACGAAGCCGCAGAGCACCGGGCTTCTGCGCGCACCCTAAGGACTGCTAGAGGACGGTGGTGGCCGCTCGCCTGCCTCTTCAATTCTTTTCTAGCATCCTTATGGAAGGTGTTCCAGGGCAAATTCCCTGAGTTTTAAATTCCTCCTGATGCAGCCCCTCGTGGGAAACTCGTGCTCGTCCTCTCAGTCTCCGACATGCAGAGACCTCGATGGCAACTGCAGAAATGAAGGGCTGCGTTGAGTCGTCGAGTAGCAAGAACATAGCCAGCGCCTTGTGTTTGGGAGTCAGCAGCTGCTGGACTTTTGCGATTGCTTTCACTGTGCACTGAATTCCAGGACGGCATGTGCACGTTACAACAACGAGCTGCGCAAGAGTAATCGAAAGATCACGGCCGTCAGAAAGCAGCTTATATATTGCCCTGGGAAGAGTACTGTTTTTGGAGTGTGCAGTAAAATCGTGTTTCTGGACAAGGGAGGCATAAGTGCGCTGCGCTCCTAAGCTATCTCCCTGCGAGACACACTGCCAAAGCTTTTCGCTATGATGCAGTCTAGTTGCAGACGCACACTACGGCTCTCCGGAGCTGTCCGAAGCGAAGCGCCGGTGGCCGGCGTCTTTCGGCTGAAGCAGCGCTTCGGAGCGTAGGGCTGCCGCTCCGCTGTTGTGTGCGCGAAGCAGCCGCTTCTCCTGCTCCGGGAGCCGGACAGAGCGGTAGCTTGTACGAGGGCGAAGAACGTTGCCGCAGGCAGACGACATTGTGTGCACAGCCTTGCGACTGCTAGAGGACGGTGGCTAAAGCTCCCTGCCTTTTCAATGCACTGCTGGCATGCTTTATTGAAGGTGTTCCGAGACAACTTTCCTGGGTTTTGACTTCGTCCTGATGCAGCCCCTCCTGGGAAATTGGTGCTCGTCCCAGAAGGCTCGAGATGCAGAAAACTCGATGGCAGCTGCAGAAATGAAGGGCTGCGTTGAGTTGTCGAGAAGCAAGAACGTAGACAAGCGCCTTGTTTTTGGGAGTCAGCAGCTGCTGGACTTTTGCGATTGCTTTCACTGTGCACTGAATTCCAGGAAGGCACGTGCACGTTAAAACAACCAGCTGGGCAAGAGTGGGCAGAAGAGAACGGGCGGCTGACAGCAGCTTACATAGTACCATGGAAAGAGCAGTGTTTTTGGAGTGTGCAGCAAATCCGTGTTTCTGGACAAGGGAGGCATAAGTGCGCTGCGCTCCTAAGCTATCTCCCTGCGAGACACACTGCCAAAGCTTTTCGCTATGATGCAGTCTAGTGCATACCCACACTACGGCTCTCTGGAGCTGTCCGAAGCCAAGCGCCGGTGGCCGGCGTCTTTCGGCTGAAGCAGCGCTTCGGAGCGTAGGGCTGCCGCTCCGCTCTTGTGTGCGCGAAGCAGCCGCTTCTCCTGCTCCGGGAGCCGGACAGAGCGGTAGCTTGCACGAGGGCGAAGAACGAAGCCGCAGAGCACCGGGCTTCTGCGCGCACCCTAAGGACTGCTAGAGGACGGTGGTGGCCGCTCGCCTGCCTCTTCAATTCTTTTCTAGCATCCTTATGGAAGGTGTTCCAGGGCAAATTCGCTGAGTTTTGAATTCCTCCTGATGCAGCCCCTCGTGGGAAACTCGTGCTCGTCCTCTCAGTCTCCGACATGCAGAGACCTCGATGGCAACTGCAGAAATGAAGGGCTGCGTTGAGTCGTCGAGTAGCAAGAACATAGCCAGCGCCTTGTGTTTGGGAGTCAGCAGCTGCTGGACTTTTGCGATTGCTTTCACTGTGCACTGAATTCCAGGACGGCATGTGCACGTTACAACAACGAGCTGCGCAAGAGTAATCGAAAGATCACGGCCGTCAGAAAGCAGCTTATATATTGCCCTGGGAAGAGTACTGTTTTTGGAGTGTGCAGTAAAATCGTGTTTCTGGACAAGGGAGGCATAAGTGCGCTGCGCTCCTAAGCTATCTCCCTGCGAGACACACTGCCAAAGCTTTTCGCTATGATGCAGTCTAGTTGCAGACGCACACTACGGCTCTCCGGAGCTGTCCGAAGCCAAGCGCCGGTGGCCGGCGTCTTTCGGCTGAAGCAGCGCTTCGGAGCGTAGGGCTGCCGCTCCGCTCTTGTGTGCGCGAAGCAGCCGCTTCTCCTGCTCCGGGAGCCGGACAGAGCGGTAGCTTGTACGAGGGCGAAGAACGTTGCCGCAGGCAGACGACATTGTGTGCACAGCCTTGCGACTGCTAGAGGACGGTGGCTAAAGCTCCCTGCCTTTTCAATGCACTGCTGGCATGCTTTATTGAAGGTGTTCCGAGACAACTTTCCTGGGTTTTGACTTCGTCCTGATGCAGCCCCTCCTGGGAAATTGGTGCTCGTCCCAGAAGGCTCGAGATGCAGAAAACTCGATGGCAGCTGCAGAAATGAAGGGCTGCGTTGAGTTGTCGAGAAGCAAGAACGTAGACAAGCGCCTTGTTTTTGGGAGTCAGCAGCTGCTGGACTTTTGCGATTGCTTTCACTGTGCACTGAATTCCAGGAAGGCACGTGCACGTTAAAACAACCAGCTGGGCAAGAGTGGGCAGAAGAGAACGGGCGGCTGACAGCAGCTTACATAGTACCATGGAAAGAGCAGTGTTTTTGGAGTGTGCAGCAAATCCGTGTTTCTGGACAAGGGAGGCATAAGTGCGCTGCGCTCCTAAGCTATCTCCCTGCGAGACACACTGCCAAAGCTTTTCGCTATGATGCAGTCTAGTGCATACCCACACTACGGCTCTCTGGAGCTGTCCGAAGCCAAGCGCCGGTGGCCGGCGTCTTTCGGCTGAAGCAGCGCTTCGGAGCGTAGGGCTGCCGCTCCGCTGTTGTGTGCGCGAAGCAGCCGCTTCTCCTGCTCCGGGAGCCGGACAGAGCGGTAGCTTGTACGGGGGCGAAGAACGAAGCCGAAGAGCACCGGGCTTTTGCGCACACCCGAAGGACTGCTAGAGGACGGTGGTGGCCGCTCGCCTGCCTCTTCAATTCCCTTCTAGCATCCTTATGGAAGGTGTTCCAGGACAATTTTCTGGAGTTTTGAATTCGTCCTGATGCAGCCCCTCGTGGGAAACTCGTGCTCGTCCTCTGAGTCTCCGACATGCAGAGACCTCGATGGCAACTGCAGAAATGAAGGGCTGCGTTGAGTTGTCGAGAAGCAAGAACATAGCCAGCGCCTTGTGTTTGGGAGTCAGCAGCTGCTGGACTTTTGCGATTGCTTTCACTGTGCACTGAATTCCAGGAAGGCACGTGCACTCTGCAACAACGAGCTGCGCAAGAGTAATCGAAAGATCACGGCCGTCAGAAAGCAGCTTATATATTGCCCTGGGAAGAGTACTGTTTTTGGAGTGTGCAGTAAAATCGTGTTTCTGGACAAGGGAGGCATAAGTGCGCTGCACTCCTAAGCTATCTCCCTGCGAGACACAATGCCAAAGCTTTTCGCTATGATGCAGTCTAGTTGCAGACGCACACTACGGCTCTCCGGAGCTGTCCGAAGCCAAGCGCCGGTGGCCGGCGTCTTTCGGCTGAAGCAGCGCTTCGGAGCGTAGGGCTGCCGCTCCGCTGTTGTGTGCGCGAAGCAGCCGCTTCTCCTGCTCCGGGAGCCGGACAGAGCGGTAGCTTGCACGAGGGCGAAGAACGAAGCCGCAGAGCACCGGGCTTCTGCGCGCACCCTAAGGACTGCTAGAGGACGGTGGTGGCCGCTCGCCTGCCTCTTCAATTCCATTCTAGCATCCTTATGGAAGGTGTTCCAGGGCAAATTCGCTGAGTTTTGAATTCCTCCTGATGCAGCCCCTCGTGGGAAACTCGTGCTCGTCCTCTCAGTCTCCGACATGCAGAGACCTCGATGGCAACTGCAGAAATGAAGGGCTGCGTTGAGTCGTCGAGAAGCAAGAACATAGCCAGCGCCTTGTGTTTGGGAGTCAGCAGCTGCTGGACTTTTGCGATTGCTTTCACTGTGCACTGAATTCCAGGACGGCATGTGCACGTTACAACAACGAGCTGCGCAAGAGTAGGAAGGGAGCACGGGCATCAGAGAACATCTGGCATATTGCCCTGGGAAGAGTACTGTTTTTGGAGTGTGCAGTAAAATCGTGTTTCTGGACAAGGGAGGCATAAGTGCGCTGCGCTCCTAAGCTATCTCCCTGCGAGACACACTGCCAAAGCTTTTCGCTATGATGCAGTCTAGTGCAGACGCACACTACGGCTCTCCGGAGCTGTCCGAAGCCAAGCGCCGGTGGCCGGCGTCTTTCGGCTGAAGCAGCGCTTCGGAGCGAAGGGCTGCCGCTCCGCTGTTTTGTGCGCGAAGCAGCCGCTTCTCCTGCTCCGGGAGCCGGACAGAGAGGTAGCTTTTACGAGGGCGAAGAACGTTGCCGCAGGCAGACGACATTGTGTGCACAGCTTTGCGACTGCTAGAGGACGGTGGCTAAAGCTCCCTGCCTTTTCAATGCACTGCTGGCATGCTTTATTGAAGGTGTTCCGAGACAACTTTCCTGGGTTTTGACTTCGTCCTGATGCAGCCCCTCCTGGGAAATTGGTGCTCGTCCCAGAAGGCTCGAGATGCAGAAAACTCGATGGCAGCTGCAGAAATGAAGGACTCTGTTGAAGTGTGGAGAAGCAAGAACATAGCCAGCGCCTTGTGTTTGGGAGTCAGCAGCTGCTGGACTTTTGCGATTGCTTTCACTGTGCACTGAATGCCAGGACGGCACGTGCACGTTAAAACAACGAGCTGCGCAAGAGTAATCGAAAGATCACGGCCGTCAGAAAGCAGCTTATATATTGCCCTGGGAAGAGTACTGTTTTTGGAGTGTGCAGTAAAATCGTGTTTCTGGGCAAGGGAGGCATAAGTGCGCTGCGCTCCTAAGCTATCTCCCTGCGAGACACACTGCCAAAGCTTTTCGCTATGATGCAGTCTAGTGCAGACGCACACTACGGCTCTCCGGAGCTGTCCGAAGCGAAGCGCCGGTGGCCGGCGTCTTTCGGCTGAAGCAGCGCTTCGGAGCGTAGGGCTGCCGCTCCGCTGCTGTGTGCGCGAAGCAGCCGCTTCTCCTGCTCCGGGAGCCGGAGAGAGCGGTAGCTTGTACGAGGGCGAAGAACGTTGCCGCAGGGAGACGACATTGTGTGCACAGCCTTGCGACTGCTAGAGGACGGTGGCTAAAGCTCCCTGCCTTTTCAATGCACTGCTGGCATGCTTTATTGAAGGTGTTCCGAGACAACTTTCCTGGGTTTTGACTTCGTCCTGATGCAGCCCCTCCTGGGAAATTGGTGCTCGTCCCAGAAGGCTCGAGATGCAGAAAACTCGATGGCAGCTGCAGAAATGAAGGACTCTGTTGAAGTGTGGAGAAGCAAGAACATAGCCAGCGCCTTGTGTTTGGGAGTCAGCAGCTGCTGGACTTTTGCGATTGCTTTCACTGTGCACTGAATGCCAGGACGGCACGTGCACGTTAAAACAACGAGCTGCGCAAGAGTAATCGAAAGATCACGGCCGTCAGAAAGCAGCTTATATATTGCCCTGGGAAGAGTACTGTTTTTGGAGTGTGCAGTAAAATCGTGTTTCTGGGCAAGGGAGGCATAAGTGCGCTGCGCTCCTAAGCTATCTCCCTGCGAGACACACTGCCAAAGCTTTTCGCTATGATGCAGTCTAGTGCAGACGCACACTACGGCTCTCCGGAGCTGTCCGAAGCGAAGCGCCGGTGGCCGGCGTCTTTCGGCTGAAGCAGCGCTTCGGAGCGTAGGGCTGCCGCTCCGCTGTTGTGTGCGCGAAGCAGCCGCTTCTCCTGCTCCGGGAGCCGGACAGAGCGGTAGCTTGTACGAGGGCGAAGAACGTTGCCGCAGGCAGACGACATTGTGTGCACAGCCTTGCGACTGCTAGAGGACGGTGGCTAAAGCTCCCTGCCTTTTCAATGCACTGCTGGCATGCTTTATTGAAGGTGTTCCGAGACAACTTTCCTGGGTTTTGACTTCGTCCTGATGCAGCCCCTCCTGGGAAATTGGTGCTCGTCCCAGAAGGCTCGAGATGCAGAAAACTCGATGGCAGCTGCAGAAATGAAGGGCTGCGTTGAGTTGTCGAGAAGCAAGAACGTAGACAAGCGCCTTGTTTTTGGGAGTCAGCAGCTGCTGGACTTTTGCGATTGCTTTCACTGTGCACTGAATTCCAGGAAGGCACGTGCACGTTAAAACAACCAGCTGGGCAAGAGTGGGCAGAAGAGAACGGGCGGCTGACAGCAGCTTACATAGTACCATGGAAAGAGCAGTGTTTTTGGAGTGTGCAGCAAATCCGTGTTTCTGGACAAGGGAGGCATAAGTGCGCTGCGCTCCTAAGCTATCTCCCTGCGAGACACACTGCCAAAGCTTTTCGCTATGATGCAGTCTAGTGCAGACGCACACTACGGCTCTCCGGAGCTGTCCGAAGCCAAGCGCCGGTGGCCGGCGTCTTTCGGCTGAAGCAGCGCTTCGGAGCGAAGGGCTGCCGCTCCGCTGTTTTGTGCGCGAAGCAGCCGCTTCTCCTGCTCCGGGAGCCGGACAGAGAGGTAGCTTTTACGAGGGCGAAGAACGTTGCCGCAGGCAGACGACATTGTGTGCACAGCTTTGCGACTGCTAGAGGACGGTGGCTAAAGCTCCCTGCCTTTTCAATGCACTGCTGGCATGCTTTATTGAAGGTGTTCCGAGACAACTTTCCTGGGTTTTGACTTCGTCCTGATGCAGCCCCTCCTGGGAAATTGGTGCTCGTCCCAGAAGGCTCGAGATGCAGAAAACTCGATGGCAGCTGCAGAAATGAAGGACTCTGTTGAAGTGTGGAGAAGCAAGAACATAGCCAGCGCCTTGTGTTTGGGAGTCAGCAGCTGCTGGACTTTTGCGATTGCTTTCACTGTGCACTGAATGCCAGGACGGCACGTGCACGTTAAAACAACGAGCTGCGCAAGAGTAATCGAAAGATCACGGCCGTCAGAAAGCAGCTTATATATTGCCCTGGGAAGAGTACTGTTTTTGGAGTGTGCAGTAAAATCGTGTTTCTGGGCAAGGGAGGCATAAGTGCGCTGCGCTCCTAAGCTATCTCCCTGCGAGACACACTGCCAAAGCTTTTCGCTATGATGCAGTCTAGTGCAGACGCACACTACGGCTCTCCGGAGCTGTCCGAAGCCAAGCGCCGGTGGCCGGCGTCTTTCGGCTGAAGCAGCGCTTCGGAGCGTAGGGCTGCCGCTCCGCTGCTGTGTGCGCGAAGCAGCCGCTTCTCCTGCTCCGGGAGCCGGAGAGAGCGGTAGCTTGTACGAGGGCGAAGAACGTTGCCGCAGGGAGACGACATTGTGTGCACAGCCTTGCGACTGCTAGAGGACGGTGGCTAAAGCTCCCTGCCTTTTCAATGCACTGCTGGCATGCTTTATTGAAGGTGTTCCGAGACAACTTTCCTGGGTTTTGACTTCGTCCTGATGCAGCCCCTCTTGGGAAATTGGTGCTCGTCCCAGAAGGCTCGAGATGCAGAAAACTCGATGGCAGCTGCAGAAATGAAGGACTCTGTTGAAGTGTGGAGAAGCAAGAACATAGCCAGCGCCTTGTGTTTGGGAGTCAGCAGCTGCTGGACTTTTGCGATTGCTTTAACTGTGCACTGAATGCCAGGACGGCACGTGCACGTTAAAACAACGAGCTTGGCAAGAGTAATCGAAAGATCACGGCCGTCAGAAAGCAGCTTATATATTGCCCTGGGAAGAGTACTGTTTTTGGAGTGTGCAGTAAAATCGTGTTTCTGGGCAAGGGAGGCATAAGTGCGCTGCGCTCCTAAGCTATCTCCCTGCGAGACACACTGCCAAAGCTTTTCGCTATGATGCAGTCTAGTGCAGACGCACACTACGGCTCTCCGGAGCTGTCCGAAGCGAAGCGCCGGTGGCCGGCGTCTTTCGGCTGAAGCAGCGCTTCGGAGCGTAGGGCTGCCGCTCCGCTGTTGTGTGCGCGAAGCAGCCGCTTCTCCTGCTCCGGGAGCCGGACAGAGCGGTAGCTTGTACGAGGGCGAAGAACGTTGCCGCAGGCAGACGACATTGTGTGCACAGCCTTGCGACTGCTAGAGGACGGTGGCTAAAGCTCCCTGCCTTTTCAATGCACTGCTGGCATGCTTTATTGAAGGTGTTCCGAGACAACTTTCCTGGGTTTTGACTTCGTCCTGATGCAGCCCCTCCTGGGAAATTGGTGCTCGTCCCAGAAGGCTCGAGATGCAGAAAACTCGATGGCAGCTGCAGAAATGAAGGGCTGCGTTGAGTTGTCGAGAAGCAAGAACGTAGACAAGCGCCTTGTTTTTGGGAGTCAGCAGCTGCTGGACTTTTGCGATTGCTTTCACTGTGCACTGAATTCCAGGAAGGCACGTGCACGTTAAAACAACCAGCTGGGCAAGAGTGGGCAGAAGAGAACGGGCGGCTGACAGCAGCTTACATAGTACCATGGAAAGAGCAGTGTTTTTGGAGTGTGCAGCAAATCCGTGTTTCTGGACAAGGGAGGCATAAGTGCGCTGCGCTCCTAAGCTATCTCCCTGCGAGACACACTGCCAAAGCTTTTCGCTATGATGCAGTCTAGTGCAGACGCACACTACGGCTCTCCGGAGCTGTCCGAAGCCAAGCGCCGGTGGCCGGCGTCTTTCGGCTGAAGCAGCGCTTCGGAGCGAAGGGCTGCCGCTCCGCTGTTTTGTGCGCGAAGCAGCCGCTTCTCCTGCTCCGGGAGCCGGACAGAGAGGTAGCTTTTACGAGGGCGAAGAACGTTGCCGCAGGCAGACGACATTGTGTGCACAGCTTTGCGACTGCTAGAGGACGGTGGCTAAAGCTCCCTGCCTTTTCAATGCACTGCTGGCATGCTTTATTGAAGGTGTTCCGAGACAACTTTCCTGGGTTTTGACTTCGTCCTGATGCAGCCCCTCTTGGGAAATTGGTGCTCGTCCCAGAAGGCTCGAGATGCAGAAAACTCGATGGCAGCTGCAGAAATGAAGGACTCTGTTGAAGTGTGGAGAAGCAAGAACATAGCCAGCGCCTTGTGTTTGGGAGTCAGCAGCTGCTGGACTTTTGCGATTGCTTTCACTGTGCACTGAATGCCAGGACGGCACGTGCACGTTAAAACAACGAGCTGCGCAAGAGTAATCGAAAGATCACGGCCGTCAGAAAGCAGCTTATATATTGCCCTGGGAAGAGTACTGTTTTTGGAGTGTGCAGTAAAATCGTGTTTCTGGACAAGGGAGGCATAAGTGCGCTGCGCTCCTAAGCTATCTCCCTGCGAGACACACTGCCAAAGCTTTTCGCTATGATGCAGTCTAGTGCAGACGCACACTACGGCTCTCTGGAGCTGTCCGAAGCCAAGCGCCGGTGGCCGGCGTCTTTCGGCTGAAGCAGCGCTTCGGAGCGTAGGGCTGCCGCTCCGCTGTTGTGTGCGCGAAGCAGCCGCTTCTCCTGCTCCGGGAGCCGGAGAGAGCGGTAGCTTGTACGGGGGCGAAGAACGAAGCCGCAGAGCACCGGGCTTTTGCGCACACCCGAAGGACTGCTAGAGGACGGTGGTGGCCGCTCGCCTGCCTCTTCAATTCCCTTCTAGCATCCTTATGGAAGGTGTTCCAGGACAATTTTCTGGAGTTTTGAATTCGTCCTGATGCAGCCCCTCGTGGGAAACTCGTGCTCGTCCTCTGAGTCTCCGACATGCAGAGACCTCGATGGCAACTGCAGAAATGAAGGACTCTGTTGAAGTGTGGAGAAGCAAGAACATAGCCAGCGCCTTGTGTTTGGGAGTCAGCAGCACCTGGACTTTTGCGATTGCTTTCACTGTGCACTGAATGCCAGGACGGCACGTGCACGTTAAAACAACGAGCTGCGCAAGAGTAATCGAAAGATCACGGCCGTCAGAAAGCAGCTTATATATTGCCCTGGGAAGAGTACTGTTTTTGGAGTGTGCAGTAAAATCGTGTTTCTGGACAAGGGAGGCATAAGTGCGCTGCGCTCCTAAGCTATCTCCCTGCGAGACACACTGCCAAAGCTTTTCGCTATGATGCAGTCTAGTTGCAGACGCACACTACGGCTCTCCGGAGCTGTCCGAAGCCAAGCGCCGGTGGCCGGCGTCTTTCGGCTGAAGCAGCGCTTCGGAGCGTAGGGCTGCCGCTCCGCTGTTGTGTGCGCGAAGCAGCCGCTTCTCCTGCTCCGGGAGCCGGACAGAGCGGTAGCTTGTACGAGGGCCAAGAACGTTGCCGCAGGCAGACGACATTGTGTGCACAGCCTTGCGACTGCTAGAGGACGGTGGCTAAAGCTCCCTGCCTTTTCAATGCACTGCTGGAATGCTTTATTGAAGGTGTTCCGAGACAACTTTCCTGGGTTTTGACTTCGTCCTGATGCAGCCCCTCCTGGGAAATTGGTGCTCGTCCCAGAAGGCTCGAGATGCAGAAAACTCGATGGCAGCTGCAGAAATGAAGGGCTGCGTTGAGTTGTCGAGAAGCAAGAACGTAGACAAGCGCCTTGTTTTTGGGAGTCAGCAGCTGCTGGACTTTTGCGATTGCTTTCACTGTGCACTGAATTCCAGGAAGGCACGTGCACGTTAAAACAACCAGCTGGGCAAGAGTGGGCAGAAGAGAACGGGCGGCTGACAGCAGCTTACATAGTACCATGGAAAGAGCAGTGTTTTTGGAGTGTGCAGCAAATCCGTGTTTCTGGACAAGGGAGGCATAAGTGCGCTGCGCTCCTAAGCTATCTCCCTGCGAGACACACTGCCAAAGCTTTTCGCTATGATGCAGTCTAGTGCAGACGCACACTACGGCTCTCCGGAGCTGTCCGAAGCCAAGCGCCGGTGGCCGGCGTCTTTCGGCTGAAGCAGCGCTTCGGAGCGAAGGGCTGCCGCTCCGCTGTTGTGTGCGCGAAGCAGCCGCTTCTCCTGCTCCGGGAGCCGGACAGAGCGGTAGCTTGTACGGGGGCGAAGAACGAAGCCGCAGAGCACCGGGCTTTTGCGCACACCCGAAGGACTGCTAGAGGACCCAGGTGGCCGCTCGCCTGCCTCTTCAATTCCCTTCTAGCATCCTTATGGAAGGTGTTCCAGGACAATTTTCTGGAGTTTTGAATTCCTCCTGATGCAGCCCCTCGTGGGAAACTCGTGCTCATCCTCTGAGTCTCCGACATGCAGAGACCTCGATGGCAACTGCAGAAATGAAGGGCTGCGTTGAGTTGTCGAGAAGCAAGAACATAGCCAGCGCCTTGTGTTTGGGAGTCAGCAGCTGCTGGACTTTTGCGATTGCTTTCACTGTGCACTGAATTCCAGGAAGGCACGTGCACTCTGCAACAACGAGCTGCGCAAGAGTAATCGAAAGATCACGGCCGTCAGAAAGCAGCTTATATATTGCACTGGGAAGAGTACTGTTTTTGGAGTGTGCAGTAAAATCGTGTTTCTGGACAAGGGAGGCATAAGTGCGCTGCGCTCCTAAGCTATCTCCCTGCGAGACACAATGCCAAAGCTTTTCGCTATGATGCAGTCTAGTTGCAGACGCACACTACGGCTCTCCGGAGCTGTCCGAAGCCAAGCGCCGGTGGCCGGCGTCTTTCGGCTGAAGCAGCGCTTCGGAGCGTAGGGCTGCCGCTCCGCTGTTGTGTGCGCGAAGCAGCCGCTTCTCCTGCTCCGGGAGCCGGACAGAGCGGTAGCTTGCACGAGGGCGAAGAACGTTGCCGCAGGCAGACGACATTGTGTGCACAGCTTTGCGACTGCTAGAGGACGGTGGCTAAAGCTCCCTGCCTTTTCAATGCACTGCTGGCATGCTTTATTGAAGGTGTTCCGAGACACCTTTCCTGGGTTTTGACTTCGTCCTGATGCAGCCCCTCCTGGGAAATTGGTGCTCGTCCCAGAAGGCTCGAGATGCAGAAAACTCGATGGCAGCTGCAGAAATGAAGGACTCTGTTGAAGTGTGGAGAAGCAAGAACATAGCCAGCGCCTTGTGTTTGGGAGTCAGCAGCTGCTGGACTTTTGCGATTGCTTTCACTGTGCACTGAATGCCAGGACGGCACGTGCACGTTAAAACAACGAGCTGCGCAAGAGTAATCGAAAGATCACGGCCGTCAGAAAGCAGCTTATATATTGCCCTGGGAAGAGTACTGTTTTTGGAGTGTGCAGTAAAATCGTGTTTCTGGACAAGGGAGGCATAAGTGCGCTGCGCTCCTAAGCTATCTCCCTGCGAGACACACTGCCAAAGCTTTTCGCTATGATGCAGTCTAGTTGCAGACGCACACTACGGCTCTCCGGAGCTGTCCGAAGCCAAGCGCCGGTGGCCGGCGTCTTTCGGCTGAAGCAGCGCTTCGGAGCGTAGGGCTGCCGCTCCGCTGTTGTGTGCGCGAAGCAGCCGCTTCTCCTGCTCCGGGAGCCGGACAGAGAGGTAGCTTTTACGAGGGCGAAGAACGTTGCCGCAGGCAGACGACATTGTGTGCACAGCTTTGCGACTGCTAGAGGACGGTGGCTAAAGCTCCCTGCCTTTTCAATGCACTGCTGGCATGCTTTATTGAAGGTGTTCCGAGACAACTTTCCTGGGTTTTGACTTCGTCCTGATGCAGCCCCTCCTGGGAAATTGGTGCTCGTCCCAGAAGGCTCGAGATGCAGAAAACTCGATGGCAGCTGCAGAAATGAAGGACTCTGTTGAAGTGTGGAGAAGCAAGAACATAGCCAGCGCCTTGTGTTTGGGAGTCAGCAGCTGCTGGACTTTTGCGATTGCTTTCACTGTGCACTGAATGCCAGGACGGCACGTGCACGTTAAAACAACGAGCTGCGCAAGAGTAATCGAAAGATCACGGCCGTCAGAAAGCAGCTTATATATTGCCCTGGGAAGAGTACTGTTTTTGGAGTGTGCAGTAAAATCGTGTTTCTGGACAAGGGAGGCATAAGTGCGCTGCGCTCCTAAGCTATCTCCCTGCGAGACACACTGCCAAAGCTTTTCGCTATGATGCAGTCTAGTTGCAGACGCACACTACGGCTCTCCGGAGCTGTCCGAAGCCAAGCGCCGGTGGCCGGCGTCTTTCGGCTGAAGCAGCGCTTCGGAGCGTAGGGCTGCCGCTCCGCTGTTGTGTGCGCGAAGCAGCCGCTTCTCCTGCTCCGGGAGCCGGACAGAGCGGTAGCTTGTACGAGGGCGAAGAACGAAGCCGCAGAGCACCGGGCTTCTGCGCGCACCCTAAGGACTGCTAGAGGACGGTGGTGGCCGCTCGCCTGCCTCTTCAATTCTTTTCTAGCATCCTTATGGAAGGTGTTCCAGGGCAAATTCCCTGAGTTTTGAATTCCTCCTGATGCAGCCCCTCGTGGGAAACTCGTGCTCGTCCTCTCAGTCTCCGACATGCAGAGACCTCGATGGCAACTGCAGAAATGAAGGGCTGCGTTGAGTCGTCGAGTAGCAAGAACATAGCCAGCGCCTTGTGTTTGGGAGTCAGCAGCTGCTGGACTTTTGCGATTGCTTTCACTGTGCACTGAATTCCAGGACGGCATGTGCACGTTACAACAACGAGCTGGGCAAGAGTAGGAAGGGAGCACGGGCATCAGAGAGCATCTGGCATATTGCCCTGGGAAGAGTACTGTTTTTGGAGTGTGCAGTAAAATCGTGTTTCTGGACAAGGGAGGCATAAGTGCGCTGCGCTCCTAAGCTATCTCCCTGCGAGACACACTGCCAAAGCTTTTCGCTATGATGCAGTCTAGTGCAGACGCACACTACGGCTCTCCGGAGCTGTCCGAAGCGAAGCGCCGGTGGCCGGCGTCTTTCGGCTGAAGCAGCGCTTCGGAGCGTAGGGCTGCCGCTCCGCTGCTGTGTGCGCGAAGCAGCCGCTTCTCCTGCTCCGGGAGCCGGAGAGAGCGGTAGCTTGTACGAGGGCGAAGAACGTTGCCGCAGGGAGACGACATTGTGTGCACAGCCTTGCGACTGCTAGAGGACGGTGGCTAAAGCTCCCTGCCTTTTCAATGCACTGCTGGCATGCTTTATTGAAGGTGTTCCGAGACAACTTTCCTGGGTTTTGACTTCGTCCTGATGCAGCCCCTCCTGGGAAATTGGTGCTCGTCCCAGAAGGCTCGAGATGCAGAAAACTCGATGGCAGCTGCAGAAATGAAGGGCTGCGTTGAGTTGTCGAGAAGCAAGAACGTAGACAAGCGCCTTGTTTTTGGGAGTCAGCAGCTGCTGGACTTTTGCGATTGCTTTCACTGTGCACTGAATTCCAGGAAGGCACGTGCACGTTAAAACAACCAGCTGGGCAAGAGTGGGCAGAAGAGAACGGGCGGCTGACAGCAGCTTACATAGTACCATGGAAAGAGCAGTGTTTTTGGAGTGTGCAGCAAATCCGTGTTTCTGGACAAGGGAGGCATAAGTGCGCTGCGCTCCTAAGCTATCTCCCTGCGAGACACACTGCCAAAGCTTTTCGCTATGATGCAGTCTAGTGCAGACGCACACTACGGCTCTCCGGAGCTGTCCGAAGCCAAGCGCCGGTGGCCGGCGTCTTTCGGCTGAAGCAGCGCTTCGGAGCGAAGGGCTGCCGCTCCGCTGTTTTGTGCGCGAAGCAGCCGCTTCTCCTGCTCCGGGAGCCGGACAGAGAGGTAGCTTTTACGAGGGCGAAGAACGTTGCCGCAGGCAGACGACATTGTGTGCACAGCTTTGCGACTGCTAGAGGACGGTGGCTAAAGCTCCCTGCCTTTTCAATGCACTGCTGGCATGCTTTATTGAAGGTGTTCCGAGACAACTTTCCTGGGTTTTGACTTCGTCCTGATGCAGCCCCTCCTGGGAAATTGGTGCTCGTCCCAGAAGGCTCGAGATGCAGAAAACTCGATGGCAGCTGCAGAAATGAAGGACTCTGTTGAAGTGTGGAGAAGCAAGAACATAGCCAGCGCCTTGTGTTTGGGAGTCAGCAGCTGCTGGACTTTTGCGATTGCTTTCACTGTGCACTGAATGCCAGGACGGCACGTGCACGTTAAAACAACGAGCTGCGCAAGAGTAATCGAAAGATCACGGCCGTCAGAAAGCAGCTTATATATTGCCCTGGGAAGAGTACTGGTTTTGGAGTGTGCAGTAAAATCGTGTTTCTGGGCAAGGGAGGCATAAGTGCGCTGCGCTCCTAAGCTATCTCCCTGCGAGACACACTGCCAAAGCTTTTCGCTATGATGCAGTCTAGTGCAGACGCACACTACGGCTCTCCGGAGCTGTCCGAAGCGAAGCGCCGGTGGCCGGCGTCTTTCGGCTGAAGCAGCGCTTCGGAGCGTAGGGCTGCCGCTCCGCTGCTGTGTGCGCGAAGCAGCCGCTTCTCCTGCTCCGGGAGCCGGAGAGAGCGGTAGCTTGTACGAGGGCGAAGAACGTTGCCGCAGGCAGACGACATTGTGTGCACAGCCTTGCGACTGCTAGAGGACGGTGGCTAAAGCTCCCTGCCTTTTCAATGCACTGCTGGCATGCTTTATTGAAGGTGTTCCGAGACAACTTTCCTGGGTTTTGACTTCGTCCTGATGCAGCCCCTCCTGGGAAATTGGTGCTCGTCCCAGAAGGCTCGAGATGCAGAAACCTCGATGGCAGCTGCAGAAATGAAGGGCTGCGTTGAGTTGTCGAGAAGCAAGAACGTAGACAAGCGCCTTGTTTTTGGGAGTCAGCAGCTGCTGGACTTTTGCGATTGCTTTCACTGTGCACTGAATTCCAGGAAGGCACGTGCACGTTAAAACAACCAGCTGGGCAAGAGTGGGCAGAAGAGAACGGGCGGCTGACAGCAGCTTACATAGTACCATGGAAAGAGCAGTGTTTTTGGAGTGTGCAGCAAATCCGTGTTTCTGGACAAGGGAGGCATAAGTGCGCTGCGCTCCTAAGCTATCTCCCTGCGAGACACACTGCCAAAGCTTTTCGCTATCATGCAGTCTAGTGCAGACGCACACTACGGCTCTCCGGAGCTGTCCGAAGCCAAGCGCCGGTGGCCGGCGTCTTTCGGCTGAAGCAGCGCTTCGGAGCGTAGGGCTGCCGCTCCGCTGTTGTGTGCGCGAAGCAGCCGCTTCTCCTGCTCCGGGAGCCGGACAGAGCGGTAGCTTGTACGGGGGCGAAGAACGAAGCCGCAGAGCACCGGGCTTTTGCGCACACCCGAAGGACTGCTAGAGGACCCAGGTGGCCGCTCGCCTGCCTCTTCAATTCCCTTCTAGCATCCTTATGGAAGGTGTTCCAGGACAATTTTCTGGAGTTTTGAATTCCTCCTGATGCAGCCCCTCGTGGGAAACTCGTGCTCGTCCTCTGAGTCTCCGACATGCAGAGACCTCGATGGCAACTGCAGAAATGAAGGGCTGCGTTGAGTTGTCGAGAAGCAAGAACATAGCCAGCGCCTTGTGTTTGGGAGTCAGCAGCTGCTGGACTTTTGCGATTGCTTTCACTGTGCACTGAATGCCAGGACGGCACGTGCACGTTAAAACAACGAGCTGCGCAAGAGTAATCGAAAGATCACGGCCGTCAGAAAGCAGCTTATATATTGCCCTGGGAAGAGTACTGTTTTTGGAGTGTGCAGTAAAATCGTGTTTCTGGGCAAGGGAGGCATAAGTGCGCTGCGCTCCTAAGCTATCTCCCTGCGAGACACACTGCCAAAGCTTTTCGCTATGATGCAGTCTAGTGCAGACGCACACTACGGCTCTCCGGAGCTGTCCGAAGCCAAGCGCCGGTGGCCGGCGTCTTTCGGCTGAAGCAGCGCTTCGGAGCGTAGGGCTGCCGCTCCGCTGTTGTGTGCGCGAAGCAGCCGCTTCTCCTGCTCCGGGAGCCGGACAGAGCGGTAGCTTGCACGAGGGCGAAGAACGAAGCCGCAGAGCACCGGGCTTCTGCGCGCACCCTAAGGACTGCTAGAGGACGGTGGTGGCCGCTCGCCTGCCTCTTCAATTCCATTCTAGCATCCTTATGGAAGGTGTTCCAGGGCAAATTCGCTGAGTTTTGAATTCCTCCTGATGCAGCCCCTCGTGGGAAACTCGTGCTCGTCCTCTCAGTCTCCGACATGCAGAGACCTCGATGGCAACTGCAGAAATGAAGGGCTGCGTTGAGTCGTCGAGTAGCAAGAACATAGCCAGCGCCTTGTGTTTGGGAGTCAGCAGCTGCTGGACTTTTGCGATTGCTTTCACTGTGCACTGAATTCCAGGACGGCATGTGCACGTTACAACAACGAGCTGCGCAAGAGTAGGAAGGGAGCACGGGCATCAGAGAACATCTGGCATATTGCCCTGGGAAGAGTACTGTTTTTGGAGTGTGCAGTAAAATCGTGTTTCTGGACAAGGGAGGCATAAGTGCGCTGCGCTCCTAAGCTATCTCCCTGCGAGACACACTGCCAAAGCTTTTCGCTATGATGCAGTCTAGTGCAGACGCACACTACGGCTCTCCGGAGCTGTCCGAAGCCAAGCGCCGGTGGCCGGCGTCTTTCGGCTGAAGCAGCGCTTCGGAGCGAAGGGCTGCCGCTCCGCTGTTTTGTGCGCGAAGCAGCCGCTTCTCCTGCTCCGGGAGCCGGACAGAGAGGTAGCTTTTACGAGGGCGAAGAACGTTGCCGCAGGCAGACGACATTGTGTGCACAGCTTTGCGACTGCTAGAGGACGGTGGCTAAAGCTCCCTGCCTTTTCAATGCACTGCTGGCATGCTTTATTGAAGGTGTTCCGAGACAACTTTCCTGGGTTTTGACTTCGTCCTGATGCAGCCCCTCCTGGGAAATTGGTGCTCGTCCCAGAAGGCTCGAGATGCAGAAAACTCGATGGCAGCTGCAGAAATGAAGGACTCTGTTGAAGTGTGGAGAAGCAAGAACATAGCCAGCGCCTTGTGTTTGGGAGTCAGCAGCTGCTGGACTTTTGCGATTGCTTTCACTGTGCACTGAATGCCAGGACGGCACGTGCACGTTAAAACAACGAGCTGCGCAAGAGTAATCGAAAGATCACGGCCGTCAGAAAGCAGCTTATATATTGCCCTGGGAAGAGTACTGTTTTTGGAGTGTGCAGTAAAATCGTGTTTCTGGGCAAGGGAGGCATAAGTGCGCTGCGCTCCTAAGCTATCTCCCTGCGAGACACACTGCCAAAGCTTTTCGCTATGATGCAGTCTAGTGCAGACGCACACTACGGCTCTCCGGAGCTGTCCGAAGCGAAGCGCCGGTGGCCGGCGTCTTTCGGCTGAAGCAGCGCTTCGGAGCGTAGGGCTGCCGCTCCGCTGCTGTGTGCGCGAAGCAGCCGCTTCTCCTGCTCCGGGAGCCGGAGAGAGCGGTAGCTTGTACGAGGGCGAAGAACGTTGCCGCAGGGAGACGACATTGTGTGCACAGCCTTGCGACTGCTAGAGGACGGTGGCTAAAGCTCCCTGCCTTTTCAATGCACTGCTGGCATGCTTTATTGAAGGTGTTCCGAGACAACTTTCCTGGGTTTTGACTTCGTCCTGATGCAGCCCCTCCTGGGAAATTGGTGCTCGTCCCAGAAGGCTCGAGATGCAGAAACCTCGATGGCAGCTGCAGAAATGAAGGGCTGCGTTGAGTTGTCGAGAAGCAAGAACGTAGACAAGCGCCTTGTTTTTGGGAGTCAGCAGCTGCTGGACTTTTGCGATTGCTTTCACTGTGCACTGAATTCCAGGAAGGCACGTGCACGTTAAAACAACCAGCTGGGCAAGAGTGGGCAGAAGAGAACGGGCGGCTGACAGCAGCTTACATAGTACCATGGAAAGAGCAGTGTTTTTGGAGTGTGCAGCAAATCCGTGTTTCTGGACAAGGGAGGCATAAGTGCGCTGCGCTCCTAAGCTATCTCCCTGCGAGACACACTGCCAAAGCTTTTCGCTATCATGCAGTCTAGTGCAGACGCACACTACGGCTCTCCGGAGCTGTCCGAAGCCAAGCGCCGGTGGCCGGCGTCTTTCGGCTGAAGCAGCGCTTCGGAGCGTAGGGCTGCCGCTCCGCTGTTGTGTGCGCGAAGCAGCCGCTTCTCCTGCTCCGGGAGCCGGACAGAGCGGTAGCTTGTACGGGGGCGAAGAACGAAGCCACAGAGCACCGGGCTTTTGCGCACACCCGAAGGACTGCTAGAGGACCCAGGTGGCCGCTCGCCTGCCTCTTCAATTCCCTTCTAGCATCCTTATGGAAGGTGTTCCAGGACAATTTTCTGGAGTTTTGAATTCCTCCTGATGCAGCCCCTCGTGGGAAACTCGTGCTCGTCCTCTGAGTCTCCGACATGCAGAGACCTCGATGGCAACTGCAGAAATGAAGGGCTGCGTTGAGTTGTCGAGAAGCAAGAACATAGCCAGCGCCTTGTGTTTGGGAGTCAGCAGCTGCTGGACTTTTGCGATTGCTTTCACTGTGCACTGAATGCCAGGACGGCACGTGCACGTTAAAACAACGAGCTGCGCAAGAGTAATCGAAAGATCACGGCCGTCAGAAAGCAGCTTATATATTGCCCTGGGAAGAGTACTGTTTTTGGAGTGTGCAGTAAAATCGTGTTTCTGGGCAAGGGAGGCATAAGTGCGCTGCGCTCCTAAGCTATCTCCCTGCGAGACACACTGCCAAAGCTTTTCGCTATGATGCAGTCTAGTGCAGACGCACACTACGGCTCTCCGGAGCTGTCCGAAGCCAAGCGCCGGTGGCCGGCGTCTTTCGGCTGAAGCAGCGCTTCGGAGCGTAGGGCTGCCGCTCCGCTGTTGTGTGCGCGAAGCAGCCGCTTCTCCTGCTCCGGGAGCCGGACAGAGCGGTAGCTTGCACGAGGGCGAAGAACGAAGCCGCAGAGCACCGGGCTTCTGCGCGCACCCTAAGGACTGCTAGAGGACGGTGGTGGCCGCTCGCCTGCCTCTTCAATTCCATTCTAGCATCCTTATGGAAGGTGTTCCAGGGCAAATTCGCTGAGTTTTGAATTCCTCCTGATGCAGCCCCTCGTGGGAAACTCGTGCTCGTCCTCTCAGTCTCCGACATGCAGAGACCTCGATGGCAACTGCAGAAATGAAGGGCTGCGTTGAGTCGTCGAGTAGCAAGAACATAGCCAGCGCCTTGTGTTTGGGAGTCAGCAGCTGCTGGACTTTTGCGATTGCTTTCACTGTGCACTGAATTCCAGGACGGCATGTGCACGTTACAACAACGAGCTGCGCAAGAGTAGGAAGGGAGCACGGGCATCAGAGAACATCTGGCATATTGCCCTGGGAAGAGTACTGTTTTTGGAGTGTGCAGTAAAATCGTGTTTCTGGACAAGGGAGGCATAAGTGCGCTGCGCTCCTAAGCTATCTCCCTGCGAGACACACTGCCAAAGCTTTTCGCTATGATGCAGTCTAGTGCAGACGCACACTACGGCTCTCCGGAGCTGTCCGAAGCCAAGCGCCGGTGGCCGGCGTCTTTCGGCTGAAGCAGCGCTTCGGAGCGAAGGGCTGCCGCTCCGCTGTTTTGTGCGCGAAGCAGCCGCTTCTCCTGCTCCGGGAGCCGGACAGAGAGGTAGCTTTTACGAGGGCGAAGAACGTTGCCGCAGGCAGACGACATTGTGTGCACAGCTTTGCGACTGCTAGAGGACGGTGGCTAAAGCTCCCTGCCTTTTCAATGCACTGCTGGCATGCTTTATTGAAGGTGTTCCGAGACAACTTTCCTGGGTTTTGACTTCGTCCTGATGCAGCCCCTCCTGGGAAATTGGTGCTCGTCCCAGAAGGCTCGAGATGCAGAAAACTCGATGGCAGCTGCAGAAATGAAGGACTCTGTTGAAGTGTGGAGAAGCAAGAACATAGCCAGCGCCTTGTGTTTGGGAGTCAGCAGCTGCTGGACTTTTGCGATTGCTTTCACTGTGCACTGAATGCCAGGACGGCACGTGCACGTTAAAACAACGAGCTGCGCAAGAGTAATCGAAAGATCACGGCCGTCAGAAAGCAGCTTATATATTGCCCTGGGAAGAGTACTGTTTTTGGAGTGTGCAGTAAAATCGTGTTTCTGGGCAAGGGAGGCATAAGTGCGCTGCGCTCCTAAGCTATCTCCCTGCGAGACACACTGCCAAAGCTTTTCGCTATGATGCAGTCTAGTGCAGACGCACACTACGGCTCTCCGGAGCTGTCCGAAGCGAAGCGCCGGTGGCCGGCGTCTTTCGGCTGAAGCAGCGCTTCGGAGCGTAGGGCTGCCGCTCCGCTGCTGTGTGCGCGAAGCAGCCGCTTCTCCTGCTCCGGGAGCCGGAGAGAGCGGTAGCTTGTACGAGGGCGAAGAACGTTGCCGCAGGGAGACGACATTGTGTGCACAGCCTTGCGACTGCTAGAGGACGGTGGCTAAAGCTCCCTGCCTTTTCAATGCACTGCTGGCATGCTTTATTGAAGGTGTTCCGAGACAACTTTCCTGGGTTTTGACTTCGTCCTGATGCAGCCCCTCTTGGGAAATTGGTGCTCGTCCCAGAAGGCTCGAGATGCAGAAAACTCGATGGCAGCTGCAGAAATGAAGGACTCTGTTGAAGTGTGGAGAAGCAAGAACATAGCCAGCGTCTTGTGTTTGGGAGTCAGCAGCTGCTGGACTTTTGCGATTGCTTTAACTGTGCACTGAATGCCAGGACGGCACGTGCACGTTAAAACAACGAGCTTGGCAAGAGTAATCGAAAGATCACGGCCGTCAGAAAGCAGCTTATATATTGCCCTGGGAAGAGTACTGTTTTTGGAGTGTGCAGTAAAATCGTGTTTCTGGGCAAGGGAGGCATAAGTGCGCTGCGCTCCTAAGCTATCTCCCTGCGAGACACACTGCCAAAGCTTTTCGCTATGATGCAGTCTAGTGCAGACGCACACTACGGCTCTCCGGAGCTGTCCGAAGCGAAGCGCCGGTGGCCGGCGTCTTTCGGCTGAAGCAGCGCTTCGGAGCGTAGGGCTGCCGCTCCGCTGTTGTGTGCGCGAAGCAGCCGCTTCTCCTGCTCCGGGAGCCGGACAGAGCGGTAGCTTGTACGAGGGCGAAGAACGTTGCCGCAGGCAGACGACATTGTGTGCACAGCCTTGCGACTGCTAGAGGACGGTGGCTAAAGCTCCCTGCCTTTTCAATGCACTGCTGGCATGCTTTATTGAAGGTGTTCCGAGACAACTTTCCTGGGTTTTGACTTCGTCCTGATGCAGCCCCTCCTGGGAAATTGGTGCTCGTCCCAGAAGGCTCGAGATGCAGAAAACTCGATGGCAGCTGCAGAAATGAAGGGCTGCGTTGAGTTGTCGAGAAGCAAGAACGTAGACAAGCGCCTTGTTTTTGGGAGTCAGCAGCTGCTGGACTTTTGCGATTGCTTTCACTGTGCACTGAATTCCAGGAAGGCACGTGCACGTTAAAACAACCAGCTGGGCAAGAGTGGGCAGAAGAGAACGGGCGGCTGACAGCAGCTTACATAGTACCATGGAAAGAGCAGTGTTTTTGGAGTGTGCAGCAAATCCGTGTTTCTGGACAAGGGAGGCATAAGTGCGCTGCGCTCCTAAGCTATCTCCCTGCGAGACACACTGCCAAAGCTTTTCGCTATGATGCAGTCTAGTGCAGACGCACACTACGGCTCTCCGGAGCTGTCCGAAGCCAAGCGCCGGTGGCCGGCGTCTTTCGGCTGAAGCAGCGCTTCGGAGCGAAGGGCTGCCGCTTCGCTGTTTTGTGCGCGAAGCAGCCGCTTCTCCTGCTCCGGGAGCCGGACAGAGAGGTAGCTTTTACGAGGGCGAAGAACGTTGCCGCAGGCAGACGACATTGTGTGCACAGCTTTGCGACTGCTAGAGGACGGTGGCTATAGCTCCCTGCCTTTTCAATGCACTGCTGGCATGCTTTATTGAAGGTGTTCCGAGACAACTTTCCTGGGTTTTGACTTCGTCCTGATGCAGCCCCTCCTGGGAAATTGGTGCTCGTCCCAGAAGGCTCGAGATGCAGAAAACTCGATGGCAGCTGCAGAAATGAAGGACTCTGTTGAAGTGTGGAGAAGCAAGAACATAGCCAGCGCCTTGTGTTTGGGAGTCAGCAGCTGCTGGACTTTTGCGATTGCTTTCACTGTGCACTGAATGCCAGGACGGCACGTGCACGTTAAAACAACGAGCTGCGCAAGAGTAATCGAAAGATCACGGCCGTCAGAAAGCAGCTTATATATTGCCCTGGGAAGAGTACTGTTTTTGGAGTGTGCAGTAAAATCGTGTTTCTGGGCAAGGGAGGCATAAGTGCGCTGCGCTCCTAAGCTATCTCCCTGCGAGACACACTGCCAAAGCTTTTCGCTATGATGCAGTCTAGTGCAGACGCACACTACGGCTCTCCGGAGCTGTCCGAAGCGAAGCGCCGGTGGCCGGCGTCTTTCGGCTGAAGCAGCGCTTCGGAGCGTAGGGCTGCCGCTCCGCTGCTGTGTGCGCGAAGCAGCCGCTTCTCCTGCTCCGGGAGCCGGAGAGAGCGGTAGCTTGTACGAGGGCGAAGAACGTTGCCGCAGGGAGACGACATTGTGTGCACAGCCTTGCGACTGCTAGAGGACGGTGGCTAAAGCTCCCTGCCTTTTCAATGCACTGCTGGCATGCTTTATTGAAGGTGTTCCGAGACAACTTTCCTGGGTTTTGACTTCGTCCTGATGCAGCCCCTCCTGGGAAATTGGTGCTCGTCCCAGAAGGCTCGAGATGCAGAAACCTCGATGGCAGCTGCAGAAATGAAGGGCTGCGTTGAGTTGTCGAGAAGCAAGAACGTAGACAAGCGCCTTGTTTTTGGGAGTCAGCAGCTGCTGGACTTTTGCGATTGCTTTCACTGTGCACTGAATTCCAGGAAGGCACGTGCACGTTAAAACAACCAGCTGGGCAAGAGTGGGCAGAAGAGAACGGGCGGCTGACAGCAGCTTACATAGTACCATGGAAAGAGCAGTGTTTTTGGAGTGTGCAGTAAAATCCGTGTTTCTGGACAAGGGAGGCATAAGTGCGCTGCGCTCCTAAGCTATCTCCCTGCGAGACACACTGCCAAAGCTTTTCGCTATCATGCAGTCTAGTGCAGACGCACACTACGGCTCTCCGGAGCTGTCCGAAGCCAAGCGCCGGTGGCCGGCGTCTTTCGGCTGAAGCAGCGCTTCGGAGCGTAGGGCTGCCGCTCCGCTGTTGTGTGCGCGAAGCAGCCGCTTCTCCTGCTCCGGGAGCCGGACAGAGCGGTAGCTTGTACGGGGGCGAAGAACGAAGCCGCAGAGCACCGGGCTTTTGCGCACACCCGAAGGACTGCTAGAGGACCCAGGTGGCCGCTCGCCTGCCTCTTCAATTCCCTTCTAGCATCCTTATGGAAGGTGTTCCAGGACAATTTTCTGGAGTTTTGAATTCGTCCTGATGCAGCCCCTCGTGGGAAACTCGTGCTCGTCCTCTGAGTCTCCGACATGCAGAGACCTCGATGGCAACTGCAGAAATGAAGGGCTGCGTTGAGTTGTCGAGAAGCAAGAACATAGCCAGCGCCTTGTGTTTGGGAGTCAGCAGCTGCTGGACTTTTGCGATTGCTTTCACTGTGCACTGAATGCCAGGAAGGCACGTGCACTCTGCAACAACGAGCTGCGCAAGAGTAATCGAAAGATCACGGCCGTCAGAAAGCAGCTTATATATTGCCCTGGGAAGAGTACTGTTTTTGGAGTGTGCAGTAAAATCGTGTTTCTGGACAAGGGAGGCATAAGTGCGCTGCGCTCCTAAGCTATCTCCCTGCGAGACACAATGCCAAAGCTTTTCGCTATGATGCAGTCTAGTTGCAGACGCACACTACGGCTCTCCGGAGCTGTCCGAAGCCAAGCGCCGGTGGCCGGCGTCTTTCGGCTGAAGCAGCGCTTCGGAGCGTAGGGCTGCCGCTCCGCTGTTGTGTGCGCGAAGCAGCCGCTTCTCCTGCTCCGGGAGCCGGACAGAGCGGTAGCTTGCACGAGGGCGAAGAACGAAGCCGCAGAGCACCGGGCTTCTGCGCGCACCCTAAGGACTGCTAGAGGACGGTGGTGGCCGCTCGCCTGCCTCTTCAATTCCATTCTAGCATCCTTATGGAAGGTGTTCCAGGGCAAATTCGCTGAGTTTTGAATTCCTCCTGATGCAGCCCCTCGTGGGAAACTCGTGCTCGTCCTCTCAGTCTCCGACATGCAGAGACCTCGATGGCAACTGCAGAAATGAAGGGCTGCGTTGAGTCGTCGAGTAGCAAGAACATAGCCAGCGCCTTGTGTTTGGGAGTCAGCAGCTGCTGGACTTTTGCGATTGCTTTCACTGTGCACTGAATTCCAGGACGGCATGTGCACGTTACAACAACGAGCTGCGCAAGAGTAGGAAGGGAGCACGGGCATCAGAGAACATCTGGCATATTGCCCTGGGAAGAGTACTGTTTTTGGAGTGTGCAGTAAAATCGTGTTTCTGGACAAGGGAGGCATAAGTGCGCTGCGCTCCTAAGCTATCTCCCTGCGAGACACACTGCCAAAGCTTTTCGCTATGATGCAGTCTAGTGCAGACGCACACTACGGCTCTCCGGAGCTGTCCGAAGCCAAGCGCCGGTGGCCGGCGTCTTTCGGCTGAAGCAGCGCTTCGGAGCGAAGGGCTGCCGCTCCGCTGTTTTGTGCGCGAAGCAGCCGCTTCTCCTGCTCCGGGAGCCGGACAGAGAGGTAGCTTTTACGAGGGCGAAGAACGTTGCCGCAGGCAGACGACATTGTGTGCACAGCTTTGCGACTGCTAGAGGACGGTGGCTAAAGCTCCCTGCCTTTTCAATGCACTGCTGGCATGCTTTATTGAAGGTGTTCCGAGACAACTTTCCTGGGTTTTGACTTCGTCCTGATGCAGCCCCTCCTGGGAAATTGGTGCTCGTCCCAGAAGGCTCGAGATGCAGAAAACTCGATGGCAGCTGCAGAAATGAAGGACTCTGTTGAAGTGTGGAGAAGCAAGAACATAGCCAGCGCCTTGTGTTTGGGAGTCAGCAGCTGCTGGACTTTTGCGATTGCTTTCACTGTGCACTGAATGCCAGGACGGCACGTGCACGTTGAAACAACGAGCTTGGCAAGAGTAATCGAAAGATCACGGCCGTCAGAAAGCAGCTTATATATTGCCCTGGGAAGAGTACTGTTTTTGGAGTGTGCAGTAAAATCGTGTTTCTGGGCAAGGGAGGCATAAGTGCGCTGCGCTCCTAAGCTATCTCCCTGCGAGACACACTGCCAAAGCTTTTCGCTATGATGCAGTCTAGTGCAGACGCACACTACGGCTCTCCGGAGCTGTCCGAAGCCAAGCGCCGGTGGCCGGCGTCTTTCGGCTGAAGCAGCGCTTCGGAGCGTAGGGCTGCCGCTCCGCTGTTGTGTGCGCGAAGCAGCCGCTTCTCCTGCTCCGGGAGCCGGACAGAGCGGTAGCTTGTACGAGGGCGAAGAACGTTGCCGCAGGCAGACGACATTGTGTGCACAGCCTTGCGACTGCTAGAGGACGGTGGCTAAAGCTCCCTGCCTTTTCAATGCACTGCTGGCATGCTTTATTGAAGGTGTTCCGAGACAACTTTCCTGGGTTTTGACTTCGTCCTGATGCAGCCCCTCCTGGGAAATTGGTGCTCGTCCCAGAAGGCTCGAGATGCAGAAAACTCGATGGCAGCTGCAGAAATGAAGGGCTGCGTTGAGTTGTCGAGAAGCAAGAACGTAGACAAGCGCCTTGTTTTTGGGAGTCAGCAGCTGCTGGACTTTTGCGATTGCTTTCACTGTGCACTGAATTCCAGGAAGGCACGTGCACGTTAAAACAACCAGCTGGGCAAGAGTGGGCAGAAGAGAACGGGCGGCTGACAGCAGCTTACATAGTACCATGGAAAGAGCAGTGTTTTTGGAGTGTGCAGCAAATCCGTGTTTCTGGACAAGGGAGGCATAAGTGCGCTGCGCTCCTAAGCTATCTCCCTGCGAGACACACTGCCAAAGCTTTTCGCTATCATGCAGTCTAGTGCAGACGCACACTACGGCTCTCCGGAGCTGTCCGAAGCCAAGCGCCGGTGGCCGGCGTCTTTCGGCTGAAGCAGCGCTTCGGAGCGAAGGGCTGCCGCTCCGCTGTTTTGTGCGCGAAGCAGCCGCTTCTCCTGCTCCGGGAGCCGGACAGAGAGGTAGCTTTTACGAGGGCGAAGAACGTTGCCGCAGGCAGACGACATTGTGTGCACAGCTTTGCGACTGCTAGAGGACGGTGGCTAAAGCTCCCTGCCTTTTCAATGCACTGCTGGCATGCTTTATTGAAGGTGTTCCGAGACAACTTTCCTGGGTTTTGACTTCGTCCTGATGCAGCCCCTCCTGGGAAATTGGTGCTCGTCCCAGAAGGCTCGAGATGCAGAAAACTCGATGGCAGCTGCAGAAATGAAGGACTCTGTTGAAGTGTGGAGAAGCAAGAACATAGCCAGCGCCTTGTGTTTGGGAGTCAGCAGCTGCTGGACTTTTGCGATTGCTTTCACTGTGCACTGAATGCCAGGACGGCACGTGCACGTTAAAACAACGAGCTGCGCAAGAGTAATCGAAAGATCACGGCCGTCAGAAAGCAGCTTATATATTGCCCTGGGAAGAGTACTGTTTTTGGAGTGTGCAGTAAAATCGTGTTTCTGGGCAAGGGAGGCATAAGTGCGCTGCGCTCCTAAGCTATCTCCCTGCGAGACACACTGCCAAAGCTTTTCGCTATGATGCAGTCTAGTGCAGACGCACACTACGGCTCTCCGGAGCTGTCCGAAGCGAAGCGCCGGTGGCCGGCGTCTTTCGGCTGAAGCAGCGCTTCGGAGCGTAGGGCTGCCGCTCCGCTGCTGTGTGCGCGAAGCAGCCGCTTCTCCTGCTCCGGGAGCCGGACAGAGCGGTAGCTTGTACGAGGGCGAAGAACGTTGCCGCAGGGAGACGACATTGTGTGCACAGCCTTGCGACTGCTAGAGGACGGTGGCTAAAGCTCCCTGCCTTTTCAATGCACTGCTGGCATGCTTTATTGAAGGTGTTCCGAGACAACTTTCCTGGGTTTTGACTTCGTCCTGATGCAGCCCCTCGTGGGAAACTCGTGCTCGTCCCAGAAGGCTCGAGATGCAGAAACCTCGATGGCAGCTGCAGAAATGAAGGGCTGCGTTGAGTTGTCGAGAAGCAAGAACGTAGACAAGCGCCTTGTTTTTGGGAGTCAGCAGCTGCTGGACTTTTGCGATTGCTTTCACTGTGCACTGAATTCCAGGAAGGCACGTGCACGTTAAAACAACCAGCTGGGCAAGAGTGGGCAGAAGAGAACGGGCGGCTGACAGCAGCTTACATAGTACCATGGAAAGAGCAGTGTTTTTGGAGTGTGCAGCAAATCCGTGTTTCTGGACAAGGGAGGCATAAGTGCGCTGCGCTCCTAAGCTATCTCCCTGCGAGACACACTGCCAAAGCTTTTCGCTATCATGCAGTCTAGTGCAGACGCACACTACGGCTCTCCGGAGCTGTCCGAAGCCAAGCGCCGGTGGCCGGCGTCTTTCGGCTGAAGCAGCGCTTCGGAGCGTAGGGCTGCCGCTCCGCTGTTGTGTGCGCGAAGCAGCCGCTTCTCCTGCTCCAGGAGCCGGACAGAGCGGTAGCTTGTACGGGGGCGAAGAACGAAGCCGCAGAGCACCGGGCTTTTGCGCACACCCGAAGGACTGCTAGAGGACCCAGGTGGCCGCTCGCCTGCCTCTTCAATTCCCTTCTAGCATCCTTATGGAAGGTGTTCCAGGACAATTTTCTGGAGTTTTGAATTCCTCCTGATGCAGCCCCTCGTGGGAAACTCGTGCTCGTCCTCTGAGTCTCCGACATGCAGAGACCTCGATGGCAACTGCAGAAATGAAGGGCTGCGTTGAGTTGTCGAGAAGCAAGAACATAGCCAGCGCCTAAGTGTTTGGGAGTCAGCAGCTGCTGGACTTTTGCGATTGCTTTCACTGTGCACTGAATTCCAGGAAGGCACGTGCACTCTGCAACAACGAGCTGCGCAAGAGTAATCGAAAGATCACGGCCGTCAGAAAGCAGCTTATATATTGCCCTGGGAAGAGTACTGTTTTTGGAGTGTGCAGTAAAATCGTGTTTCTGGACAAGGGAGGCATAAGTGCGCTGCGCTCCTAAGCTATCTCCCTGCGAGACACAATGCCAAAGCTTTTCGCTATGATGCAGTCTAGTTGCAGACGCACACTACGGCTCTCCGGAGCTGTCCGAAGCCAAGCGCCGGTGGCCGGCGTCTTTCGGCTGAAGCAGCGCTTCGGAGCGTAGGGCTGCCGCTCCGCTCTTGTGTGCGCGAAGCAGCCGCTTCTCCTGCTCCGGGAGCCGGACAGAGCGGTAGCTTGCACGAGGGCGAAGAACGAAGCCGCAGAGCACCGGGCTTCTGCGCGCACCCTAAGGACTGCTAGAGGACGGTGGTGGCCGCTCGCCTGCCTCTTCAATTCTTTTCTAGCATCCTTATGGAAGGTGTTCCAGGGCAAATTCCCTGAGTTTTGAATTCCTCCTGATGCAGCCCCTCGTGGGAAACTCGTGCTCGTCCTCTCAGTCTCCGACATGCAGAGACCTCGATGGCAACTGCAGAAATGAAGGGCTGCGTTGAGTCGTCGAGTAGCAAGAACATAGCCAGCGCCTTGTGTTTGGGAGTCAGCAGCTGCTGGACTTTTGCGATTGCTTTCACTGTGCACTGAATTCCAGGACGGCATGTGCACGTTACAACAACGAGCTGCGCAAGAGTAGGAAGGGAGCACGGGCATCAGAGAACATCTGGCATATTGCCCTGGGAAGAGTACTGTTTTTGGAGTGTGCAGTAAAATCGTGTTTCTGGACAAGGGAGGCATAAGTGCGCTGCGCTCCTAAGCTATCTCCCTGCGAGACACACTGCCAAAGCTTTTCGCTATGATGCAGTCTAGTGCAGACGCACACTACGGCTCTCCGGAGCTGTCCGAAGCCAAGCGCCGGTGGCCGGCGTCTTTCGGCTGAAGCAGCGCTTCGGAGCGAAGGGCTGCCGCTCCGCTGTTTTGTGCGCGAAGCAGCCGCTTCTCCTGCTCCGGGAGCCGGACAGAGAGGTAGCTTTTACGAGGGCGAAGAACGTTGCCGCAGGCAGACGACATTGTGTGCACAGCTTTGCGACTGCTAGAGGACGGTGGCTAAAGCTCCCTGCCTTTTCAATGCACTGCTGGCATGCTTTATTGAAGGTGTTCCGAGACAACTTTCCTGGGTTTTGACTTCGTCCTGATGCAGCCCCTCCTGGGAAATTGGTGCTCGTCCCAGAAGGCTCGAGATGCAGAAAACTCGATGGCAGCTGCAGAAATGAAGGACTCTGTTGAAGTGTGGAGAAGCAAGAACATAGCCAGCGCCTTGTGTTTGGGAGTCAGCAGCTGCTGGACTTTTGCGATTGCTTTCACTGTGCACTGAATGCCAGGACGGCACGTGCACGTTGAAACAACGAGCTTGGCAAGAGTAATCGAAAGATCACGGCCGTCAGAAAGCAGCTTATATATTGCCCTGGGAAGAGTACTGTTTTTGGAGTGTGCAGTAAAATCGTGTTTCTGGGCAAGGGAGGCATAAGTGCGCTGCGCTCCTAAGCTATCTCCCTGCGAGACACACTGCCAAAGCTTTTCGCTATGATGCAGTCTAGTGCAGACGCACACTACGGCTCTCCGGAGCTGTCCGAAGCGAAGCGCCGGTGGCCGGCGTCTTTCGGCTGAAGCAGCGCTTCGGAGCGTAGGGCTGCCGCTCCGCTGTTGTGTGCGCGAAGCAGCCGCTTCTCCTGCTCCGGGAGCCGGACAGAGCGGTAGCTTGTACGAGGGCGAAGAACGTTGCCGCAGGCAGACGACATTGTGTGCACAGCCTTGCGACTGCTAGAGGACGGTGGCTAAAGCTCCCTGCCTTTTCAATGCACTGCTGGCATGCTTTATTGAAGGTGTTCCGAGACAACTTTCCTGGGTTTTGACTTCGTCCTGATGCAGCCCCTCCTGGGAAATTGGTGCTCGTCCCAGAAGGCTCGAGATGCAGAAAACTCGATGGCAGCTGCAGAAATGAAGGGCTGCGTTGAGTTGTCGAGAAGCAAGAACGTAGACAAGCGCCTTGTTTTTGGGAGTCAGCAGCTGCTGGACTTTTGCGATTGCTTTCACTGTGCACTGAATTCCAGGAAGGCACGTGCACGTTAAAACAACCAGCTGGGCAAGAGTGGGCAGAAGAGAACGGGCGGCTGACAGCAGCTTACATAGTACCATGGAAAGAGCAGTGTTTTTGGAGTGTGCAGCAAATCCGTGTTTCTGGACAAGGGAGGCATAAGTGCGCTGCGCTCCTAAGCTATCTCCCTGCGAGACACACTGCCAAAGCTTTTCGCTATCATGCAGTCTAGTGCAGACGCACACTACGGCTCTCCGGAGCTGTCCGAAGCCAAGCGCCGGTGGCCGGCGTCTTTCGGCTGAAGCAGCGCTTCGGAGCGAAGGGCTGCCGCTCCGCTGTTTTGTGCGCGAAGCAGCCGCTTCTCCTGCTCCGGGAGCCGGACAGAGAGGTAGCTTTTACGAGGGCGAAGAACGTTGCCGCAGGCAGACGACATTGTGTGCACAGCTTTGCGACTGCTAGAGGACGGTGGCTAAAGCTCCCTGCCTTTTCAATGCACTGCTGGCATGCTTTATTGAAGGTGTTCCGAGACAACTTTCCTGGGTTTTGACTTCGTCCTGATGCAGCCCCTCCTGGGAAATTGGTGCTCGTCCCAGAAGGCTCGAGATGCAGAAAACTCGATGGCAGCTGCAGAAATGAAGGACTCTGTTGAAGTGTGGAGAAGCAAGAACATAGCCAGCGCCTTGTGTTTGGGAGTCAGCAGCTGCTGGACTTTTGCGATTGCTTTCACTGTGCACTGAATGCCAGGACGGCACGTGCACGTTAAAACAACGAGCTGCGCAAGAGTAATCGAAAGATCACGGCCGTCAGAAAGCAGCTTATATATTGCCCTGGGAAGAGTACTGTTTTTGGAGTGTGCAGTAAAATCGTGTTTCTGGGCAAGGGAGGCATAAGTGCGCTGCGCTCCTAAGCTATCTCCCTGCGAGACACACTGCCAAAGCTTTTCGCTATGATGCAGTCTAGTGCAGACGCACACTACGGCTCTCCGGAGCTGTCCGAAGCGAAGCGCCGGTGGCCGGCGTCTTTCGGCTGAAGCAGCGCTTCGGAGCGTAGGGCTGCCGCTCCGCTGCTGTGTGCGCGAAGCAGCCGCTTCTCCTGCTCCGGGAGCCGGACAGAGCGGTAGCTTGTACGAGGGCGAAGAACGTTGCCGCAGGGAGACGACATTGTGTGCACAGCCTTGCGACTGCTAGAGGACGGTGGCTAAAGCTCCCTGCCTTTTCAATGCACTGCTGGCATGCTTTATTGAAGGTGTTCCGAGACAACTTTCCTGGGTTTTGACTTCGTCCTGATGCAGCCCCTCGTGGGAAACTCGTGCTCGTCCCAGAAGGCTCGAGATGCAGAAACCTCGATGGCAGCTGCAGAAATGAAGGGCTGCGTTGAGTTGTCGAGAAGCAAGAACGTAGACAAGCGCCTTGTTTTTGGGAGTCAGCAGCTGCTGGACTTTTGCGATTGCTTTCACTGTGCACTGAATTCCAGGAAGGCACGTGCACGTTAAAACAACCAGCTGGGCAAGAGTGGGCAGAAGAGAACGGGCGGCTGACAGCAGCTTACATAGTACCATGGAAAGAGCAGTGTTTTTGGAGTGTGCAGCAAATCCGTGTTTCTGGACAAGGGAGGCATAAGTGCGCTGCGCTCCTAAGCTATCTCCCTGCGAGACACACTGCCAAAGCTTTTCGCTATCATGCAGTCTAGTGCAGACGCACACTACGGCTCTCCGGAGCTGTCCGAAGCCAAGCGCCGGTGGCCGGCGTCTTTCGGCTGAAGCAGCGCTTCGGAGCGTAGGGCTGCCGCTCCGCTGTTGTGTGCGCGAAGCAGCCGCTTCTCCTGCTCCGGGAGCCGGACAGAGCGGTAGCTTGTACGGGGGCGAAGAACGAAGCCGCAGAGCACCGGGCTTTTGCGCACACCCGAAGGACTGCTAGAGGACCCAGGTGGCCGCTCGCCTGCCTCTTCAATTCCCTTCTAGCATCCTTATGGAAGGTGTTCCAGGACAATTTTCTGGAGTTTTGAATTCCTCCTGATGCAGCCCCTCGTGGGAAACTCGTGCTCGTCCTCTGAGTCTCCGACATGCAGAGACCTCGATGGCAACTGCAGAAATGAAGGGCTGCGTTGAGTTGTCGAGAAGCAAGAACATAGCCAGCGCCTAAGTGTTTGGGAGTCAGCAGCTGCTGGACTTTTGCGATTGCTTTCACTGTGCACTGAATTCCAGGAAGGCACGTGCACTCTGCAACAACGAGCTGCGCAAGAGTAATCGAAAGATCACGGCCGTCAGAAAGCAGCTTATATATTGCCCTGGGAAGAGTACTGTTTTTGGAGTGTGCAGTAAAATCGTGTTTCTGGACAAGGGAGGCATAAGTGCGCTGCGCTCCTAAGCTATCTCCCTGCGAGACACAATGCCAAAGCTTTTCGCTATGATGCAGTCTAGTTGCAGACGCACACTACGGCTCTCCGGAGCTGTCCGAAGCCAAGCGCCGGTGGCCGGCGTCTTTCGGCTGAAGCAGCGCTTCGGAGCGTAGGGCTGCCGCTCCGCTCTTGTGTGCGCGAAGCAGCCGCTTCTCCTGCTCCGGGAGCCGGACAGAGCGGTAGCTTGCACGAGGGCGAAGAACGAAGCCGCAGAGCACCGGGCTTCTGCGCGCACCCTAAGGACTGCTAGAGGACGGTGGTGGCCGCTCGCCTGCCTCTTCAATTCCATTCTAGCATCCTTATGGAAGGTGTTCCAGGGCAAATTCGCTGAGTTTTGAATTCCTCCTGATGCAGCCCCTCGTGGGAAACTCGTGCTCGTCCTCTCAGTCTCCGACATGCAGAGACCTCGATGGCAACTGCAGAAATGAAGGGCTGCGTTGAGTCGTCGAGTAGCAAGAACATAGCCAGCGCCTTGTGTTTGGGAGTCAGCAGCTGCTGGACTTTTGCGATTGCTTTCACTGTTCACTGAATTCCAGGACGGCATGTGCACGTTACAACAACGAGCTGCGCAAGAGTAGGAAGGGAGCACGGGCATCAGAGAACATCTGGCATATTGCCCTGGGAAGAGTACTGTTTTTGGAGTGTGCAGTAAAATCGTGTTTCTGGACAAGGGAGGCATAAGTGCGCTGCGCTCCTAAGCTATCTCCCTGCGAGACACACTGCCAAAGCTTTTCGCTATGATGCAGTCTAGTGCAGACGCACACTACGGCTCTCCGGAGCTGTCCGAAGCCAAGCGCCGGTGGCCGGCGTCTTTCGGCTGAAGCAGCGCTTCGGAGCGTAGGGCTGCCGCTCCGCTGTTGTGTGCGAGAAGCAGACGCTTCTCCTGCTCCGGGAGCCGGACAGAGCGGTAGCTTGTACGAGGGCGAAGAACGTTGCCGCAGGCAGACGACATTGTGTGCACAGCCTTGCGACTGCTAGAGGACGGTGGCTAAAGCTCCCTGCCTTTTCAATGCACTGCTGGCATGCTTTATTGAAGGTGTTCCGAGACAACTTTCCTGGGTTTTGACTTCGTCCTGATGCAGCCCCTCCTGGGAAATTGGTGCTCGTCCCAGAAGGCTCGAGATGCAGAAAACTCGATGGCAGCTGCAGAAATGAAGGGCTGCGTTGAGTTGTCGAGAAGCAAGAACGTAGACAAGCGCCTTGTTTTTGGGAGTCAGCAGCTGCTGGACTTTTGCGATTGCTTTCACTGTGCACTGAATTCCAGGAAGGCACGTGCACGTTAAAACAACCAGCTGGGCAAGAGTGGGCAGAAGAGAACGGGCGGCTGACAGCAGCTTACATAGTACCATGGAAAGAGCAGTGTTTTTGGAGTGTGCAGCAAATCCGTGTTTCTGGACAAGGGAGGCATAAGTGCGCTGCGCTCCTAAGCTATCTCCCTGCGAGACACACTGCCAAAGCTTTTCGCTATGATGCAGTCTAGTGCATACCCACACTACGGCTCTCTGGAGCTGTCCGAAGCCAAGCGCCGGTGGCCGGCGTCTTTCGGCTGAAGCAGCGCTTCGGAGCGTAGGGCTGCCGCTCCGCTCTTGTGTGCGCGAAGCAGCCGCTTCTCCTGCTCCGGGAGCCGGACAGAGCGGTAGCTTGCACGAGGGCGAAGAACGAAGCCGCAGAGCACCGGGCTTCTGCGCGCACCCTAAGGACTGCTAGAGGACGGTGGTGGCCGCTCGCCTGCCTCTTCAATTCTTTTCTAGCATCCTTATGGAAGGTGTTCCAGGGCAAATTCGCTGAGTTTTGAATTCCTCCTGATGCAGCCCCTCGTGGGAAACTCGTGCTCGTCCTCTCAGTCTCCGACATGCAGAGACCTCGATGGCAACTGCAGAAATGAAGGGCTGCGTTGAGTCGTCGAGTAGCAAGAACATAGCCAGCGCCTTGTGTTTGGGAGTCAGCAGCTGCTGGACTTTTGCGATTGCTTTCACTGTGCACTGAATTCCAGGACGGCATGTGCACGTTACAACAACGAGCTGCGCAAGAGTAATCGAAAGATCACGGCCGTCAGAAAGCAGCTTATATATTGCCCTGGGAAGAGTACTGTTTTTGGAGTGTGCAGTAAAATCGTGTTTCTGGACAAGGGAGGCATAAGTGCGCTGCGCTCCTAAGCTATCTCCCTGCGAGACACACTGCCAAAGCTTTTCGCTATGATGCAGTCTAGTTGCAGACGCACACTACGGCTCTCCGGAGCTGTCCGAAGCCAAGCGCCGGTGGCCGGCGTCTTTCGGCTGAAGCAGCGCTTCGGAGCGTAGGGCTGCCGCTCCGCTCTTGTGTGCGCGAAGCAGCCGCTTCTCCTGCTCCGGGAGCCGGACAGAGCGGTAGCTTGTACGAGGGCGAAGAACGTTGCCGCAGGCAGACGACATTGTGTGCACAGCCTTGCGACTGCTAGAGGACGGTGGCTAAAGCTCCCTGCCTTTTCAATGCACTGCTGGCATGCTTTATTGAAGGTGTTCCGAGACAACTTTCCTGGGTTTTGACTTCGTCCTGATGCAGCCCCTCCTGGGAAATTGGTGCTCGTCCCAGAAGGCTCGAGATGCAGAAAACTCGATGGCAGCTGCAGAAATGAAGGGCTGCGTTGAGTTGTCGAGAAGCAAGAACGTAGACAAGCGCCTTGTTTTTGGGAGTCAGCAGCTGCTGGACTTTTGCGATTGCTTTCACTGTGCACTGAATTCCAGGAAGGCACGTGCACGTTAAAACAACCAGCTGGGCAAGAGTGGGCAGAAGAGAACGGGCGGCTGACAGCAGCTTACATAGTACCATGGAAAGAGCAGTGTTTTTGGAGTGTGCAGCAAATCCGTGTTTCTGGACAAGGGAGGCATAAGTGCGCTGCGCTCCTAAGCTATCTCCCTGCGAGACACACTGCCAAAGCTTTTCGCTATGATGCAGTCTAGTGCATACCCACACTACGGCTCTCTGGAGCTGTCCGAAGCCAAGCGCCGGTGGCCGGCGTCTTTCGGCTGAAGCAGCGCTTCGGAGCGTAGGGCTGCCGCTCCGCTGTTGTGTGCGCGAAGCAGCCGCTTCTCCTGCTCCGGGAGCCGGACAGAGCGGTAGCTTGTACGGGGGCGAAGAACGAAGCCGAAGAGCACCGGGCTTTTGCGCACACCCGAAGGACTGCTAGAGGACGGTGGTGGCCGCTCGCCTGCCTCTTCAATTCCCTTCTAGCATCCTTATGGAAGGTGTTCCAGGACAATTTTCTGGAGTTTTGAATTCGTCCTGATGCAGCCCCTCGTGGGAAACTCGTGCTCGTCCTCTGAGTCTCCGACATGCAGAGACCTCGATGGCAACTGCAGAAATGAAGGGCTGCGTTGAGTTGTCGAGAAGCAAGAACATAGCCAGCGCCTTGTGTTTGGGAGTCAGCAGCTGCTGGACTTTTGCGATTGCTTTCACTGTGCACTGAATTCCAGGAAGGCACGTGCACTCTGCAACAACGAGCTGCGCAAGAGTAATCGAAAGATCACGGCCGTCAGAAAGCAGCTTATATATTGCCCTGGGAAGAGTACTGTTTTTGGAGTGTGCAGTAAAATCGTGTTTCTGGACAAGGGAGGCATAAGTGCGCTGCGCTCCTAAGCTATCTCCCTGCGAGACACAATGCCAAAGCTTTTCGCTATGATGCAGTCTAGTTGCAGACGCACACTACGGCTCTCCGGAGCTGTCCGAAGCCAAGCGCCGGTGGCCGGCGTCTTTCGGCTGAAGCAGCGCTTCGGAGCGTAGGGCTGCCGCTCCGCTGTTGTGTGCGCGAAGCAGCCGCTTCTCCTGCTCCGGGAGCCGGACAGAGCGGTAGCTTGCACGAGGGCGAAGAACGAAGCCGCAGAGCACCGGGCTTCTGCGCGCACCCTAAGGACTGCTAGAGGACGGTGGTGGCCGCTCGCCTGCCTCTTCAATTCCATTCTAGCATCCTTATGGAAGGTGTTCCAGGGCAAATTCGCTGAGTTTTGAATTCCTCCTGATGCAGCCCCTCGTGGGAAACTCGTGCTCGTCCTCTCAGTCTCCGACATGCAGAGACCTCGATGGCAACTGCAGAAATGAAGGGCTGCGTTGAGTCGTCGAGAAGCAAGAACATAGCCAGCGCCTTGTGTTTGGGAGTCAGCAGCTGCTGGACTTTTGCGATTGCTTTCACTGTGCACTGAATTCCAGGACGGCATGTGCACGTTACAACAACGAGCTGCGCAAGAGTAGGAAGGGAGCACGGGCATCAGAGAACATCTGGCATATTGCCCTGGGAAGAGTACTGTTTTTGGAGTGTGCAGTAAAATCGTGTTTCTGGACAAGGGAGGCATAAGTGCGCTGCGCTCCTAAGCTATCTCCCTGCGAGACACACTGCCAAAGCTTTTCGCTATGATGCAGTCTAGTGCAGACGCACACTACGGCTCTCCGGAGCTGTCCGAAGCCAAGCGCCGGTGGCCGGCGTCTTTCGGCTGAAGCAGCGCTTCGGAGCGAAGGGCTGCCGCTCCGCTGTTTTGTGCGCGAAGCAGCCGCTTCTCCTGCTCCGGGAGCCGGACAGAGAGGTAGCTTTTACGAGGGCGAAGAACGTTGCCGCAGGCAGACGACATTGTGTGCACAGCTTTGCGACTGCTAGAGGACGGTGGCTAAAGCTCCCTGCCTTTTCAATGCACTGCTGGCATGCTTTATTGAAGGTGTTCCGAGACAACTTTCCTGGGTTTTGACTTCGTCCTGATGCAGCCCCTCCTGGGAAATTGGTGCTCGTCCCAGAAGGCTCGAGATGCAGAAAACTCGATGGCAGCTGCAGAAATGAAGGACTCTGTTGAAGTGTGGAGAAGCAAGAACATAGCCAGCGCCTTGTGTTTGGGAGTCAGCAGCTGCTGGACTTTTGCGATTGCTTTCACTGTGCACTGAATGCCAGGACGGCACGTGCACGTTAAAACAACGAGCTGCGCAAGAGTAATCGAAAGATCACGGCCGTCAGAAAGCAGCTTATATATTGCCCTGGGAAGAGTACTGTTTTTGGAGTGTGCAGTAAAATCGTGTTTCTGGGCAAGGGAGGCATAAGTGCGCTGCGCTCCTAAGCTATCTCCCTGCGAGACACACTGCCAAAGCTTTTCGCTATGATGCAGTCTAGTGCAGACGCACACTACGGCTCTCCGGAGCTGTCCGAAGCGAAGCGCCGGTGGCCGGCGTCTTTCGGCTGAAGCAGCGCTTCGGAGCGTAGGGCTGCCGCTCCGCTGCTGTGTGCGCGAAGCAGCCGCTTCTCCTGCTCCGGGAGCCGGAGAGAGCGGTAGCTTGTACGAGGGCGAAGAACGTTGCCGCAGGGAGACGACATTGTGTGCACAGCCTTGCGACTGCTAGAGGACGGTGGCTAAAGCTCCCTGCCTTTTCAATGCACTGCTGGCATGCTTTATTGAAGGTGTTCCGAGACAACTTTCCTGGGTTTTGACTTCGTCCTGATGCAGCCCCTCCTGGGAAATTGGTGCTCGTCCCAGAAGGCTCGAGATGCAGAAAACTCGATGGCAGCTGCAGAAATGAAGGACTCTGTTGAAGTGTGGAGAAGCAAGAACATAGCCAGCGCCTTGTGTTTGGGAGTCAGCAGCTGCTGGACTTTTGCGATTGCTTTCACTGTGCACTGAATGCCAGGACGGCACGTGCACGTTAAAACAACGAGCTGCGCAAGAGTAATCGAAAGATCACGGCCGTCAGAAAGCAGCTTATATATTGCCCTGGGAAGAGTACTGTTTTTGGAGTGTGCAGTAAAATCGTGTTTCTGGGCAAGGGAGGCATAAGTGCGCTGCGCTCCTAAGCTATCTCCCTGCGAGACACACTGCCAAAGCTTTTCGCTATGATGCAGTCTAGTGCAGACGCACACTACGGCTCTCCGGAGCTGTCCGAAGCGAAGCGCCGGTGGCCGGCGTCTTTCGGCTGAAGCAGCGCTTCGGAGCGTAGGGCTGCCGCTCCGCTGTTGTGTGCGCGAAGCAGCCGCTTCTCCTGCTCCGGGAGCCGGACAGAGCGGTAGCTTGTACGAGGGCGAAGAACGTTGCCGCAGGCAGACGACATTGTGTGCACAGCCTTGCGACTGCTAGAGGACGGTGGCTAAAGCTCCCTGCCTTTTCAATGCACTGCTGGCATGCTTTATTGAAGGTGTTCCGAGACAACTTTCCTGGGTTTTGACTTCGTCCTGATGCAGCCCCTCCTGGGAAATTGGTGCTCGTCCCAGAAGGCTCGAGATGCAGAAAACTCGATGGCAGCTGCAGAAATGAAGGGCTGCGTTGAGTTGTCGAGAAGCAAGAACGTAGACAAGCGCCTTGTTTTTGGGAGTCAGCAGCTGCTGGACTTTTGCGATTGCTTTCACTGTGCACTGAATTCCAGGAAGGCACGTGCACGTTAAAACAACCAGCTGGGCAAGAGTGGGCAGAAGAGAACGGGCGGCTGACAGCAGCTTACATAGTACCATGGAAAGAGCAGTGTTTTTGGAGTGTGCAGCAAATCCGTGTTTCTGGACAAGGGAGGCATAAGTGCGCTGCGCTCCTAAGCTATCTCCCTGCGAGACACACTGCCAAAGCTTTTCGCTATGATGCAGTCTAGTGCAGACGCACACTACGGCTCTCCGGAGCTGTCCGAAGCCAAGCGCCGGTGGCCGGCGTCTTTCGGCTGAAGCAGCGCTTCGGAGCGAAGGGCTGCCGCTCCGCTGTTTTGTGCGCGAAGCAGCCGCTTCTCCTGCTCCGGGAGCCGGACAGAGAGGTAGCTTTTACGAGGGCGAAGAACGTTGCCGCAGGCAGACGACATTGTGTGCACAGCTTTGCGACTGCTAGAGGACGGTGGCTAAAGCTCCCTGCCTTTTCAATGCACTGCTGGCATGCTTTATTGAAGGTGTTCCGAGACAACTTTCCTGGGTTTTGACTTCGTCCTGATGCAGCCCCTCCTGGGAAATTGGTGCTCGTCCCAGAAGGCTCGAGATGCAGAAAACTCGATGGCAGCTGCAGAAATGAAGGACTCTGTTGAAGTGTGGAGAAGCAAGAACATAGCCAGCGCCTTGTGTTTGGGAGTCAGCAGCTGCTGGACTTTTGCGATTGCTTTCACTGTGCACTGAATGCCAGGACGGCACGTGCACGTTAAAACAACGAGCTGCGCAAGAGTAATCGAAAGATCACGGCCGTCAGAAAGCAGCTTATATATTGCCCTGGGAAGAGTACTGTTTTTGGAGTGTGCAGTAAAATCGTGTTTCTGGGCAAGGGAGGCATAAGTGCGCTGCGCTCCTAAGCTATCTCCCTGCGAGACACACTGCCAAAGCTTTTCGCTATGATGCAGTCTAGTGCAGACGCACACTACGGCTCTCCGGAGCTGTCCGAAGCCAAGCGCCGGTGGCCGGCGTCTTTCGGCTGAAGCAGCGCTTCGGAGCGTAGGGCTGCCGCTCCGCTGCTGTGTGCGCGAAGCAGCCGCTTCTCCTGCTCCGGGAGCCGGAGAGAGCGGTAGCTTGTACGAGGGCGAAGAACGTTGCCGCAGGGAGACGACATTGTGTGCACAGCCTTGCGACTGCTAGAGGACGGTGGCTAAAGCTCCCTGCCTTTTCAATGCACTGCTGGCATGCTTTATTGAAGGTGTTCCGAGACAACTTTCCTGGGTTTTGACTTCGTCCTGATGCAGCCCCTCTTGGGAAATTGGTGCTCGTCCCAGAAGGCTCGAGATGCAGAAAACTCGATGGCAGCTGCAGAAATGAAGGACTCTGTTGAAGTGTGGAGAAGCAAGAACATAGCCAGCGCCTTGTGTTTGGGAGTCAGCAGCTGCTGGACTTTTGCGATTGCTTTAACTGTGCACTGAATGCCAGGACGGCACGTGCACGTTAAAACAACGAGCTTGGCAAGAGTAATCGAAAGATCACGGCCGTCAGAAAGCAGCTTATATATTGCCCTGGGAAGAGTACTGTTTTTGGAGTGTGCAGTAAAATCGTGTTTCTGGGCAAGGGAGGCATAAGTGCGCTGCGCTCCTAAGCTATCTCCCTGCGAGACACACTGCCAAAGCTTTTCGCTATGATGCAGTCTAGTGCAGACGCACACTACGGCTCTCCGGAGCTGTCCGAAGCGAAGCGCCGGTGGCCGGCGTCTTTCGGCTGAAGCAGCGCTTCGGAGCGTAGGGCTGCCGCTCCGCTGTTGTGTGCGCGAAGCAGCCGCTTCTCCTGCTCCGGGAGCCGGACAGAGCGGTAGCTTGTACGAGGGCGAAGAACGTTGCCGCAGGCAGACGACATTGTGTGCACAGCCTTGCGACTGCTAGAGGACGGTGGCTAAAGCTCCCTGCCTTTTCAATGCACTGCTGGCATGCTTTATTGAAGGTGTTCCGAGACAACTTTCCTGGGTTTTGACTTCGTCCTGATGCAGCCCCTCCTGGGAAATTGGTGCTCGTCCCAGAAGGCTCGAGATGCAGAAAACTCGATGGCAGCTGCAGAAATGAAGGGCTGCGTTGAGTTGTCGAGAAGCAAGAACGTAGACAAGCGCCTTGTTTTTGGGAGTCAGCAGCTGCTGGACTTTTGCGATTGCTTTCACTGTGCACTGAATTCCAGGAAGGCACGTGCACGTTAAAACAACCAGCTGGGCAAGAGTGGGCAGAAGAGAACGGGCGGCTGACAGCAGCTTACATAGTACCATGGAAAGAGCAGTGTTTTTGGAGTGTGCAGCAAATCCGTGTTTCTGGACAAGGGAGGCATAAGTGCGCTGCGCTCCTAAGCTATCTCCCTGCGAGACACACTGCCAAAGCTTTTCGCTATGATGCAGTCTAGTGCAGACGCACACTACGGCTCTCCGGAGCTGTCCGAAGCCAAGCGCCGGTGGCCGGCGTCTTTCGGCTGAAGCAGCGCTTCGGAGCGAAGGGCTGCCGCTCCGCTGTTTTGTGCGCGAAGCAGCCGCTTCTCCTGCTCCGGGAGCCGGACAGAGAGGTAGCTTTTACGAGGGCGAAGAACGTTGCCGCAGGCAGACGACATTGTGTGCACAGCTTTGCGACTGCTAGAGGACGGTGGCTAAAGCTCCCTGCCTTTTCAATGCACTGCTGGCATGCTTTATTGAAGGTGTTCCGAGACAACTTTCCTGGGTTTTGACTTCGTCCTGATGCAGCCCCTCCTGGGAAATTGGTGCTCGTCCCAGAAGGCTCGAGATGCAGAAAACTCGATGGCAGCTGCAGAAATGAAGGACTCTGTTGAAGTGTGGAGAAGCAAGAACATAGCCAGCGCCTTGTGTTTGGGAGTCAGCAGCTGCTGGACTTTTGCGATTGCTTTCACTGTGCACTGAATGCCAGGACGGCACGTGCACGTTAAAACAACGAGCTGCGCAAGAGTAATCGAAAGATCACGGCCGTCAGAAAGCAGCTTATATATTGCCCTGGGAAGAGTACTGTTTTTGGAGTGTGCAGTAAAATCGTGTTTCTGGACAAGGGAGGCATAAGTGCGCTGCGCTCCTAAGCTATCTCCCTGCGAGACACACTGCCAAAGCTTTTCGCTATGATGCAGTCTAGTGCAGACGCACACTACGGCTCTCTGGAGCTGTCCGAAGCCAAGCGCCGGTGGCCGGCGTCTTTCGGCTGAAGCAGCGCTTCGGAGCGTAGGGCTGCCGCTCCGCTGTTGTGTGCGCGAAGCAGCCGCTTCTCCTGCTCCGGGAGCCGGAGAGAGCGGTAGCTTGTACGGGGGCGAAGAACGAAGCCGCAGAGCACCGGGCTTTTGCGCACACCCGAAGGACTGCTAGAGGACGGTGGTGGCCGCTCGCCTGCCTCTTCAATTCCCTTCTAGCATCCTTATGGAAGGTGTTCCAGGACAATTTTCTGGAGTTTTGAATTCGTCCTGATGCAGCCCCTCGTGGGAAACTCGTGCTCGTCCTCTGAGTCTCCGACATGCAGAGACCTCGATGGCAACTGCAGAAATGAAGGACTCTGTTGAAGTGTGGAGAAGCAAGAACATAGCCAGCGCCTTGTGTTTGGGAGTCAGCAGCACCTGGACTTTTGCGATTGCTTTCACTGTGCACTGAATGCCAGGACGGCACGTGCACGTTAAAACAACGAGCTGCGCAAGAGTAATCGAAAGATCACGGCCGTCAGAAAGCAGCTTATATATTGCCCTGGGAAGAGTACTGTTTTTGGAGTGTGCAGTAAAATCGTGTTTCTGGACAAGGGAGGCATAAGTGCGCTGCGCTCCTAAGCTATCTCCCTGCGAGACACACTGCCAAAGCTTTTCGCTATGATGCAGTCTAGTTGCAGACGCACACTACGGCTCTCCGGAGCTGTCCGAAGCCAAGCGCCGGTGGCCGGCGTCTTTCGGCTGAAGCAGCGCTTCGGAGCGTAGGGCTGCCGCTCCGCTGTTGTGTGCGCGAAGCAGCCGCTTCTCCTGCTCCGGGAGCCGGACAGAGCGGTAGCTTGTACGAGGGCCAAGAACGTTGCCGCAGGCAGACGACATTGTGTGCACAGCCTTGCGACTGCTAGAGGACGGTGGCTAAAGCTCCCTGCCTTTTCAATGCACTGCTGGAATGCTTTATTGAAGGTGTTCCGAGACAACTTTCCTGGGTTTTGACTTCGTCCTGATGCAGCCCCTCCTGGGAAATTGGTGCTCGTCCCAGAAGGCTCGAGATGCAGAAAACTCGATGGCAGCTGCAGAAATGAAGGGCTGCGTTGAGTTGTCGAGAAGCAAGAACGTAGACAAGCGCCTTGTTTTTGGGAGTCAGCAGCTGCTGGACTTTTGCGATTGCTTTCACTGTGCACTGAATTCCAGGAAGGCACGTGCACGTTAAAACAACCAGCTGGGCAAGAGTGGGCAGAAGAGAACGGGCGGCTGACAGCAGCTTACATAGTACCATGGAAAGAGCAGTGTTTTTGGAGTGTGCAGCAAATCCGTGTTTCTGGACAAGGGAGGCATAAGTGCGCTGCGCTCCTAAGCTATCTCCCTGCGAGACACACTGCCAAAGCTTTTCGCTATGATGCAGTCTAGTGCAGACGCACACTACGGCTCTCCGGAGCTGTCCGAAGCCAAGCGCCGGTGGCCGGCGTCTTTCGGCTGAAGCAGCGCTTCGGAGCGAAGGGCTGCCGCTCCGCTGTTGTGTGCGCGAAGCAGCCGCTTCTCCTGCTCCGGGAGCCGGACAGAGCGGTAGCTTGTACGGGGGCGAAGAACGAAGCCGCAGAGCACCGGGCTTTTGCGCACACCCGAAGGACTGCTAGAGGACCCAGGTGGCCGCTCGCCTGCCTCTTCAATTCCCTTCTAGCATCCTTATGGAAGGTGTTCCAGGACAATTTTCTGGAGTTTTGAATTCCTCCTGATGCAGCCCCTCGTGGGAAACTCGTGCTCGTCCTCTGAGTCTCCGACATGCAGAGACCTCGATGGCAACTGCAGAAATGAAGGGCTGCGTTGAGTTGTCGAGAAGCAAGAACATAGCCAGCGCCTTGTGTTTGGGAGTCAGCAGCTGCTGGACTTTTGCGATTGCTTTCACTGTGCACTGAATTCCAGGAAGGCACGTGCACTCTGCAACAACGAGCTGCGCAAGAGTAATCGAAAGATCACGGCCGTCAGAAAGCAGCTTATATATTGCACTGGGAAGAGTACTGTTTTTGGAGTGTGCAGTAAAATCGTGTTTCTGGACAAGGGAGGCATAAGTGCGCTGCGCTCCTAAGCTATCTCCCTGCGAGACACAATGCCAAAGCTTTTCGCTATGATGCAGTCTAGTTGCAGACGCACACTACGGCTCTCCGGAGCTGTCCGAAGCCAAGCGCCGGTGGCCGGCGTCTTTCGGCTGAAGCAGCGCTTCGGAGCGTAGGGCTGCCGCTCCGCTGTTGTGTGCGCGAAGCAGCCGCTTCTCCTGCTCCGGGAGCCGGACAGAGCGGTAGCTTGCACGAGGGCGAAGAACGTTGCCGCAGGCAGACGACATTGTGTGCACAGCTTTGCGACTGCTAGAGGACGGTGGCTAAAGCTCCCTGCCTTTTCAATGCACTGCTGGCATGCTTTATTGAAGGTGTTCCGAGACACCTTTCCTGGGTTTTGACTTCGTCCTGATGCAGCCCCTCCTGGGAAATTGGTGCTCGTCCCAGAAGGCTCGAGATGCAGAAAACTCGATGGCAGCTGCAGAAATGAAGGACTCTGTTGAAGTGTGGAGAAGCAAGAACATAGCCAGCGCCTTGTGTTTGGGAGTCAGCAGCTGCTGGACTTTTGCGATTGCTTTCACTGTGCACTGAATGCCAGGACGGCACGTGCACGTTAAAACAACGAGCTGCGCAAGAGTAATCGAAAGATCACGGCCGTCAGAAAGCAGCTTATATATTGCCCTGGGAAGAGTACTGTTTTTGGAGTGTGCAGTAAAATCGTGTTTCTGGACAAGGGAGGCATAAGTGCGCTGCGCTCCTAAGCTATCTCCCTGCGAGACACACTGCCAAAGCTTTTCGCTATGATGCAGTCTAGTTGCAGACGCACACTACGGCTCTCCGGAGCTGTCCGAAGCCAAGCGCCGGTGGCCGGCGTCTTTCGGCTGAAGCAGCGCTTCGGAGCGTAGGGCTGCCGCTCCGCTGTTGTGTGCGCGAAGCAGCCGCTTCTCCTGCTCCGGGAGCCGGACAGAGAGGTAGCTTTTACGAGGGCGAAGAACGTTGCCGCAGGCAGACGACATTGTGTGCACAGCTTTGCGACTGCTAGAGGACGGTGGCTAAAGCTCCCTGCCTTTTCAATGCACTGCTGGCATGCTTTATTGAAGGTGTTCCGAGACAACTTTCCTGGGTTTTGACTTCGTCCTGATGCAGCCCCTCCTGGGAAATTGGTGCTCGTCCCAGAAGGCTCGAGATGCAGAAAACTCGATGGCAGCTGCAGAAATGAAGGACTCTGTTGAAGTGTGGAGAAGCAAGAACATAGCCAGCGCCTTGTGTTTGGGAGTCAGCAGCTGCTGGACTTTTGCGATTGCTTTCACTGTGCACTGAATGCCAGGACGGCACGTGCACGTTAAAACAACGAGCTGCGCAAGAGTAATCGAAAGATCACGGCCGTCAGAAAGCAGCTTATATATTGCCCTGGGAAGAGTACTGTTTTTGGAGTGTGCAGTAAAATCGTGTTTCTGGACAAGGGAGGCATAAGTGCGCTGCGCTCCTAAGCTATCTCCCTGCGAGACACACTGCCAAAGCTTTTCGCTATGATGCAGTCTAGTTGCAGACGCACACTACGGCTCTCCGGAGCTGTCCGAAGCCAAGCGCCGGTGGCCGGCGTCTTTCGGCTGAAGCAGCGCTTCGGAGCGTAGGGCTGCCGCTCCGCTGTTGTGTGCGCGAAGCAGCCGCTTCTCCTGCTCCGGGAGCCGGACAGAGCGGTAGCTTGTACGAGGGCGAAGAACGAAGCCGCAGAGCACCGGGCTTCTGCGCGCACCCTAAGGACTGCTAGAGGACGGTGGTGGCCGCTCGCCTGCCTCTTCAATTCTTTTCTAGCATCCTTATGGAAGGTGTTCCAGGGCAAATTCCCTGAGTTTTGAATTCCTCCTGATGCAGCCCCTCGTGGGAAACTCGTGCTCGTCCTCTCAGTCTCCGACATGCAGAGACCTCGATGGCAACTGCAGAAATGAAGGGCTGCGTTGAGTCGTCGAGTAGCAAGAACATAGCCAGCGCCTTGTGTTTGGGAGTCAGCAGCTGCTGGACTTTTGCGATTGCTTTCACTGTGCACTGAATTCCAGGACGGCATGTGCACGTTACAACAACGAGCTGGGCAAGAGTAGGAAGGGAGCACGGGCATCAGAGAGCATCTGGCATATTGCCCTGGGAAGAGTACTGTTTTTGGAGTGTGCAGTAAAATCGTGTTTCTGGACAAGGGAGGCATAAGTGCGCTGCGCTCCTAAGCTATCTCCCTGCGAGACACACTGCCAAAGCTTTTCGCTATGATGCAGTCTAGTGCAGACGCACACTACGGCTCTCCGGAGCTGTCCGAAGCGAAGCGCCGGTGGCCGGCGTCTTTCGGCTGAAGCAGCGCTTCGGAGCGTAGGGCTGCCGCTCCGCTGCTGTGTGCGCGAAGCAGCCGCTTCTCCTGCTCCGGGAGCCGGAGAGAGCGGTAGCTTGTACGAGGGCGAAGAACGTTGCCGCAGGGAGACGACATTGTGTGCACAGCCTTGCGACTGCTAGAGGACGGTGGCTAAAGCTCCCTGCCTTTTCAATGCACTGCTGGCATGCTTTATTGAAGGTGTTCCGAGACAACTTTCCTGGGTTTTGACTTCGTCCTGATGCAGCCCCTCCTGGGAAATTGGTGCTCGTCCCAGAAGGCTCGAGATGCAGAAAACTCGATGGCAGCTGCAGAAATGAAGGGCTGCGTTGAGTTGTCGAGAAGCAAGAACGTAGACAAGCGCCTTGTTTTTGGGAGTCAGCAGCTGCTGGACTTTTGCGATTGCTTTCACTGTGCACTGAATTCCAGGAAGGCACGTGCACGTTAAAACAACCAGCTGGGCAAGAGTGGGCAGAAGAGAACGGGCGGCTGACAGCAGCTTACATAGTACCATGGAAAGAGCAGTGTTTTTGGAGTGTGCAGCAAATCCGTGTTTCTGGACAAGGGAGGCATAAGTGCGCTGCGCTCCTAAGCTATCTCCCTGCGAGACACACTGCCAAAGCTTTTCGCTATGATGCAGTCTAGTGCAGACGCACACTACGGCTCTCCGGAGCTGTCCGAAGCCAAGCGCCGGTGGCCGGCGTCTTTCGGCTGAAGCAGCGCTTCGGAGCGAAGGGCTGCCGCTCCGCTGTTTTGTGCGCGAAGCAGCCGCTTCTCCTGCTCCGGGAGCCGGACAGAGAGGTAGCTTTTACGAGGGCGAAGAACGTTGCCGCAGGCAGACGACATTGTGTGCACAGCTTTGCGACTGCTAGAGGACGGTGGCTAAAGCTCCCTGCCTTTTCAATGCACTGCTGGCATGCTTTATTGAAGGTGTTCCGAGACAACTTTCCTGGGTTTTGACTTCGTCCTGATGCAGCCCCTCCTGGGAAATTGGTGCTCGTCCCAGAAGGCTCGAGATGCAGAAAACTCGATGGCAGCTGCAGAAATGAAGGACTCTGTTGAAGTGTGGAGAAGCAAGAACATAGCCAGCGCCTTGTGTTTGGGAGTCAGCAGCTGCTGGACTTTTGCGATTGCTTTCACTGTGCACTGAATGCCAGGACGGCACGTGCACGTTAAAACAACGAGCTGCGCAAGAGTAATCGAAAGATCACGGCCGTCAGAAAGCAGCTTATATATTGCCCTGGGAAGAGTACTGTTTTTGGAGTGTGCAGTAAAATCGTGTTTCTGGGCAAGGGAGGCATAAGTGCGCTGCGCTCCTAAGCTATCTCCCTGCGAGACACACTGCCAAAGCTTTTCGCTATGATGCAGTCTAGTGCAGACGCACACTACGGCTCTCCGGAGCTGTCCGAAGCGAAGCGCCGGTGGCCGGCGTCTTTCGGCTGAAGCAGCGCTTCGGAGCGTAGGGCTGCCGCTCCGCTGCTGTGTGCGCGAAGCAGCCGCTTCTCCTGCTCCGGGAGCCGGAGAGAGCGGTAGCTTGTACGAGGGCGAAGAACGTTGCCGCAGGGAGACGACATTGTGTGCACAGCCTTGCGACTGCTAGAGGACGGTGGCTAAAGCTCCCTGCCTTTTCAATGCACTGCTGGCATGCTTTATTGAAGGTGTTCCGAGACAACTTTCCTGGGTTTTGACTTCGTCCTGATGCAGCCCCTCCTGGGAAATTGGTGCTCGTCCCAGAAGGCTCGAGATGCAGAAACCTCGATGGCAGCTGCAGAAATGAAGGGCTGCGTTGAGTTGTCGAGAAGCAAGAACGTAGACAAGCGCCTTGTTTTTGGGAGTCAGCAGCTGCTGGACTTTTGCGATTGCTTTCACTGTGCACTGAATTCCAGGAAGGCACGTGCACGTTAAAACAACCAGCTGGGCAAGAGTGGGCAGAAGAGAACGGGCGGCTGACAGCAGCTTACATAGTACCATGGAAAGAGCAGTGTTTTTGGAGTGTGCAGCAAATCCGTGTTTCTGGACAAGGGAGGCATAAGTGCGCTGCGCTCCTAAGCTATCTCCCTGCGAGACACACTGCCAAAGCTTTTCGCTATCATGCAGTCTAGTGCAGACGCACACTACGGCTCTCCGGAGCTGTCCGAAGCCAAGCGCCGGTGGCCGGCGTCTTTCGGCTGAAGCAGCGCTTCGGAGCGTAGGGCTGCCGCTCCGCTGTTGTGTGCGCGAAGCAGCCGCTTCTCCTGCTCCGGGAGCCGGACAGAGCGGTAGCTTGTACGGGGGCGAAGAACGAAGCCGCAGAGCACCGGGCTTTTGCGCACACCCGAAGGACTGCTAGAGGACCCAGGTGGCCGCTCGCCTGCCTCTTCAATTCCCTTCTAGCATCCTTATGGAAGGTGTTCCAGGACAATTTTCTGGAGTTTTGAATTCCTCCTGATGCAGCCCCTCGTGGGAAACTCGTGCTCGTCCTCTGAGTCTCCGACATGCAGAGACCTCGATGGCAACTGCAGAAATGAAGGGCTGCGTTGAGTTGTCGAGAAGCAAGAACATAGCCAGCGCCTTGTGTTTGGGAGTCAGCAGCTGCTGGACTTTTGCGATTGCTTTCACTGTGCACTGAATGCCAGGACGGCACGTGCACGTTAAAACAACGAGCTGCGCAAGAGTAATCGAAAGATCACGGCCGTCAGAAAGCAGCTTATATATTGCCCTGGGAAGAGTACTGTTTTTGGAGTGTGCAGTAAAATCGTGTTTCTGGGCAAGGGAGGCATAAGTGCGCTGCGCTCCTAAGCTATCTCCCTGCGAGACACACTGCCAAAGCTTTTCGCTATGATGCAGTCTAGTGCAGACGCACACTACGGCTCTCCGGAGCTGTCCGAAGCCAAGCGCCGGTGGCCGGCGTCTTTCGGCTGAAGCAGCGCTTCGGAGCGTAGGGCTGCCGCTCCGCTGTTGTGTGCGCGAAGCAGCCGCTTCTCCTGCTCCGGGAGCCGGACAGAGCGGTAGCTTGCACGAGGGCGAAGAACGAAGCCGCAGAGCACCGGGCTTCTGCGCGCACCCTAAGGACTGCTAGAGGACGGTGGTGGCCGCTCGCCTGCCTCTTCAATTCCATTCTAGCATCCTTATGGAAGGTGTTCCAGGGCAAATTCGCTGAGTTTTGAATTCCTCCTGATGCAGCCCCTCGTGGGAAACTCGTGCTCGTCCTCTCAGTCTCCGACATGCAGAGACCTCGATGGCAACTGCAGAAATGAAGGGCTGCGTTGAGTCGTCGAGTAGCAAGAACATAGCCAGCGCCTTGTGTTTGGGAGTCAGCAGCTGCTGGACTTTTGCGATTGCTTTCACTGTGCACTGAATTCCAGGACGGCATGTGCACGTTACAACAACGAGCTGCGCAAGAGTAGGAAGGGAGCACGGGCATCAGAGAACATCTGGCATATTGCCCTGGGAAGAGTACTGTTTTTGGAGTGTGCAGTAAAATCGTGTTTCTGGACAAGGGAGGCATAAGTGCGCTGCGCTCCTAAGCTATCTCCCTGCGAGACACACTGCCAAAGCTTTTCGCTATGATGCAGTCTAGTGCAGACGCACACTACGGCTCTCCGGAGCTGTCCGAAGCCAAGCGCCGGTGGCCGGCGTCTTTCGGCTGAAGCAGCGCTTCGGAGCGAAGGGCTGCCGCTCCGCTGTTTTGTGCGCGAAGCAGCCGCTTCTCCTGCTCCGGGAGCCGGACAGAGAGGTAGCTTTTACGAGGGCGAAGAACGTTGCCGCAGGCAGACGACATTGTGTGCACAGCTTTGCGACTGCTAGAGGACGGTGGCTAAAGCTCCCTGCCTTTTCAATGCACTGCTGGCATGCTTTATTGAAGGTGTTCCGAGACAACTTTCCTGGGTTTTGACTTCGTCCTGATGCAGCCCCTCCTGGGAAATTGGTGCTCGTCCCAGAAGGCTCGAGATGCAGAAAACTCGATGGCAGCTGCAGAAATGAAGGACTCTGTTGAAGTGTGGAGAAGCAAGAACATAGCCAGCGCCTTGTGTTTGGGAGTCAGCAGCTGCTGGACTTTTGCGATTGCTTTCACTGTGCACTGAATGCCAGGACGGCACGTGCACGTTAAAACAACGAGCTGCGCAAGAGTAATCGAAAGATCACGGCCGTCAGAAAGCAGCTTATATATTGCCCTGGGAAGAGTACTGTTTTTGGAGTGTGCAGTAAAATCGTGTTTCTGGGCAAGGGAGGCATAAGTGCGCTGCGCTCCTAAGCTATCTCCCTGCGAGACACACTGCCAAAGCTTTTCGCTATGATGCAGTCTAGTGCAGACGCACACTACGGCTCTCCGGAGCTGTCCGAAGCGAAGCGCCGGTGGCCGGCGTCTTTCGGCTGAAGCAGCGCTTCGGAGCGTAGGGCTGCCGCTCCGCTGCTGTGTGCGCGAAGCAGCCGCTTCTCCTGCTCCGGGAGCCGGAGAGAGCGGTAGCTTGTACGAGGGCGAAGAACGTTGCCGCAGGGAGACGACATTGTGTGCACAGCCTTGCGACTGCTAGAGGACGGTGGCTAAAGCTCCCTGCCTTTTCAATGCACTGCTGGCATGCTTTATTGAAGGTGTTCCGAGACAACTTTCCTGGGTTTTGACTTCGTCCTGATGCAGCCCCTCCTGGGAAATTGGTGCTCGTCCCAGAAGGCTCGAGATGCAGAAACCTCGATGGCAGCTGCAGAAATGAAGGGCTGCGTTGAGTTGTCGAGAAGCAAGAACGTAGACAAGCGCCTTGTTTTTGGGAGTCAGCAGCTGCTGGACTTTTGCGATTGCTTTCACTGTGCACTGAATTCCAGGAAGGCACGTGCACGTTAAAACAACCAGCTGGGCAAGAGTGGGCAGAAGAGAACGGGCGGCTGACAGCAGCTTACATAGTACCATGGAAAGAGCAGTGTTTTTGGAGTGTGCAGCAAATCCGTGTTTCTGGACAAGGGAGGCATAAGTGCGCTGCGCTCCTAAGCTATCTCCCTGCGAGACACACTGCCAAAGCTTTTCGCTATCATGCAGTCTAGTGCAGACGCACACTACGGCTCTCCGGAGCTGTCCGAAGCCAAGCGCCGGTGGCCGGCGTCTTTCGGCTGAAGCAGCGCTTCGGAGCGTAGGGCTGCCGCTCCGCTGTTGTGTGCGCGAAGCAGCCGCTTCTCCTGCTCCGGGAGCCGGACAGAGCGGTAGCTTGTACGGGGGCGAAGAACGAAGCCACAGAGCACCGGGCTTTTGCGCACACCCGAAGGACTGCTAGAGGACCCAGGTGGCCGCTCGCCTGCCTCTTCAATTCCCTTCTAGCATCCTTATGGAAGGTGTTCCAGGACAATTTTCTGGAGTTTTGAATTCCTCCTGATGCAGCCCCTCGTGGGAAACTCGTGCTCGTCCTCTGAGTCTCCGACATGCAGAGACCTCGATGGCAACTGCAGAAATGAAGGGCTGCGTTGAGTTGTCGAGAAGCAAGAACATAGCCAGCGCCTTGTGTTTGGGAGTCAGCAGCTGCTGGACTTTTGCGATTGCTTTCACTGTGCACTGAATGCCAGGACGGCACGTGCACGTTAAAACAACGAGCTGCGCAAGAGTAATCGAAAGATCACGGCCGTCAGAAAGCAGCTTATATATTGCCCTGGGAAGAGTACTGTTTTTGGAGTGTGCAGTAAAATCGTGTTTCTGGGCAAGGGAGGCATAAGTGCGCTGCGCTCCTAAGCTATCTCCCTGCGAGACACACTGCCAAAGCTTTTCGCTATGATGCAGTCTAGTGCAGACGCACACTACGGCTCTCCGGAGCTGTCCGAAGCCAAGCGCCGGTGGCCGGCGTCTTTCGGCTGAAGCAGCGCTTCGGAGCGTAGGGCTGCCGCTCCGCTGTTGTGTGCGCGAAGCAGCCGCTTCTCCTGCTCCGGGAGCCGGACAGAGCGGTAGCTTGCACGAGGGCGAAGAACGAAGCCGCAGAGCACCGGGCTTCTGCGCGCACCCTAAGGACTGCTAGAGGACGGTGGTGGCCGCTCGCCTGCCTCTTCAATTCCATTCTAGCATCCTTATGGAAGGTGTTCCAGGGCAAATTCGCTGAGTTTTGAATTCCTCCTGATGCAGCCCCTCGTGGGAAACTCGTGCTCGTCCTCTCAGTCTCCGACATGCAGAGACCTCGATGGCAACTGCAGAAATGAAGGGCTGCGTTGAGTCGTCGAGTAGCAAGAACATAGCCAGCGCCTTGTGTTTGGGAGTCAGCAGCTGCTGGACTTTTGCGATTGCTTTCACTGTGCACTGAATTCCAGGACGGCATGTGCACGTTACAACAACGAGCTGCGCAAGAGTAGGAAGGGAGCACGGGCATCAGAGAACATCTGGCATATTGCCCTGGGAAGAGTACTGTTTTTGGAGTGTGCAGTAAAATCGTGTTTCTGGACAAGGGAGGCATAAGTGCGCTGCGCTCCTAAGCTATCTCCCTGCGAGACACACTGCCAAAGCTTTTCGCTATGATGCAGTCTAGTGCAGACGCACACTACGGCTCTCCGGAGCTGTCCGAAGCCAAGCGCCGGTGGCCGGCGTCTTTCGGCTGAAGCAGCGCTTCGGAGCGAAGGGCTGCCGCTCCGCTGTTTTGTGCGCGAAGCAGCCGCTTCTCCTGCTCCGGGAGCCGGACAGAGAGGTAGCTTTTACGAGGGCGAAGAACGTTGCCGCAGGCAGACGACATTGTGTGCACAGCTTTGCGACTGCTAGAGGACGGTGGCTAAAGCTCCCTGCCTTTTCAATGCACTGCTGGCATGCTTTATTGAAGGTGTTCCGAGACAACTTTCCTGGGTTTTGACTTCGTCCTGATGCAGCCCCTCCTGGGAAATTGGTGCTCGTCCCAGAAGGCTCGAGATGCAGAAAACTCGATGGCAGCTGCAGAAATGAAGGACTCTGTTGAAGTGTGGAGAAGCAAGAACATAGCCAGCGCCTTGTGTTTGGGAGTCAGCAGCTGCTGGACTTTTGCGATTGCTTTCACTGTGCACTGAATGCCAGGACGGCACGTGCACGTTAAAACAACGAGCTGCGCAAGAGTAATCGAAAGATCACGGCCGTCAGAAAGCAGCTTATATATTGCCCTGGGAAGAGTACTGTTTTTGGAGTGTGCAGTAAAATCGTGTTTCTGGGCAAGGGAGGCATAAGTGCGCTGCGCTCCTAAGCTATCTCCCTGCGAGACACACTGCCAAAGCTTTTCGCTATGATGCAGTCTAGTGCAGACGCACACTACGGCTCTCCGGAGCTGTCCGAAGCGAAGCGCCGGTGGCCGGCGTCTTTCGGCTGAAGCAGCGCTTCGGAGCGTAGGGCTGCCGCTCCGCTGCTGTGTGCGCGAAGCAGCCGCTTCTCCTGCTCCGGGAGCCGGAGAGAGCGGTAGCTTGTACGAGGGCGAAGAACGTTGCCGCAGGGAGACGACATTGTGTGCACAGCCTTGCGACTGCTAGAGGACGGTGGCTAAAGCTCCCTGCCTTTTCAATGCACTGCTGGCATGCTTTATTGAAGGTGTTCCGAGACAACTTTCCTGGGTTTTGACTTCGTCCTGATGCAGCCCCTCCTGGGAAATTGGTGCTCGTCCCAGAAGGCTCGAGATGCAGAAAACTCGATGGCAGCTGCAGAAATGAAGGACTCTGTTGAAGTGTGGAGAAGCAAGAACATAGCCAGCGTCTTGTGTTTGGGAGTCAGCAGCTGCTGGACTTTTGCGATTGCTTTAACTGTGCACTGAATGCCAGGACGGCACGTGCACGTTAAAACAACGAGCTTGGCAAGAGTAATCGAAAGATCACGGCCGTCAGAAAGCAGCTTATATATTGCCCTGGGAAGAGTACTGTTTTTGGAGTGTGCAGTAAAATCGTGTTTCTGGACAAGGGAGGCATAAGTGCGCTGCGCTCCTAAGCTATCTCCCTGCGAGACACACTGCCAAAGCTTTTCGCTATGATGCAGTCTAGTGCAGACGCACACTACGGCTCTCCGGAGCTGTCCGAAGCGAAGCGCCGGTGGCCGGCGTCTTTCGGCTGAAGCAGCGCTTCGGAGCGTAGGGCTGCCGCTCCGCTGCTGTGTGCGCGAAGCAGCCGCTTCTCCTGCTCCGGGAGCCGGAGAGAGCGGTAGCTTGTACGAGGGCGAAGAACGTTGCCGCAGGGAGACGACATTGTGTGCACAGCCTTGCGACTGCTAGAGGACGGTGGCTAAAGCTCCCTGCCTTTTCAATGCACTGCTGGCATGCTTTATTGAAGGTGTTCCGAGACAACTTTCCTGGGTTTTGACTTCGTCCTGATGCAGCCCCTCCTGGGAAATTGGTGCTCGTCCCAGAAGGCTCGAGATGCAGAAAACTCGATGGCAGCTGCAGAAATGAAGGGCTGCGTTGAGTTGTCGAGAAGCAAGAACGTAGACAAGCGCCTTGTTTTTGGGAGTCAGCAGCTGCTGGACTTTTGCGATTGCTTTCACTGTGCACTGAATTCCAGGAAGGCACGTGCACGTTAAAACAACCAGCTGGGCAAGAGTGGGCAGAAGAGAACGGGCGGCTGACAGCAGCTTACATAGTACCATGGAAAGAGCAGTGTTTTTGGAGTGTGCAGCAAATCCGTGTTTCTGGACAAGGGAGGCATAAGTGCGCTGCGCTCCTAAGCTATCTCCCTGCGAGACACACTGCCAAAGCTTTTCGCTATGATGCAGTCTAGTGCAGACGCACACTACGGCTCTCCGGAGCTGTCCGAAGCCAAGCGCCGGTGGCCGGCGTCTTTCGGCTGAAGCAGCGCTTCGGAGCGAAGGGCTGCCGCTCCGCTGTTTTGTGCGCGAAGCAGCCGCTTCTCCTGCTCCGGGAGCCGGACAGAGAGGTAGCTTTTACGAGGGCGAAGAACGTTGCCGCAGGCAGACGACATTGTGTGCACAGCTTTGCGACTGCTAGAGGACGGTGGCTAAAGCTCCCTGCCTTTTCAATGCACTGCTGGCATGCTTTATTGAAGGTGTTCCGAGACAACTTTCCTGGGTTTTGACTTCGTCCTGATGCAGCCCCTCCTGGGAAATTGGTGCTCGTCCCAGAAGGCTCGAGATGCAGAAAACTCGATGGCAGCTGCAGAAATGAAGGACTCTGTTGAAGTGTGGAGAAGCAAGAACATAGCCAGCGCCTTGTGTTTGGGAGTCAGCAGCTGCTGGACTTTTGCGATTGCTTTCACTGTGCACTGAATGCCAGGACGGCACGTGCACGTTAAAACAACGAGCTGCGCAAGAGTAATCGAAAGATCACGGCCGTCAGAAAGCAGCTTATATATTGCCCTGGGAAGAGTACTGTTTTTGGAGTGTGCAGTAAAATCGTGTTTCTGGGCAAGGGAGGCATAAGTGCGCTGCGCTCCTAAGCTATCTCCCTGCGAGACACACTGCCAAAGCTTTTCGCTATGATGCAGTCTAGTGCAGACGCACACTACGGCTCTCCGGAGCTGTCCGAAGCGAAGCGCCGGTGGCCGGCGTCTTTCGGCTGAAGCAGCGCTTCGGAGCGTAGGGCTGCCGCTCCGCTGCTGTGTGCGCGAAGCAGCCGCTTCTCCTGCTCCGGGAGCCGGAGAGAGCGGTAGCTTGTACGAGGGCGAAGAACGTTGCCGCAGGGAGACGACATTGTGTGCACAGCCTTGCGACTGCTAGAGGACGGTGGCTAAAGCTCCCTGCCTTTTCAATGCACTGCTGGCATGCTTTATTGAAGGTGTTCCGAGACAACTTTCCTGGGTTTTGACTTCGTCCTGATGCAGCCCCTCCTGGGAAATTGGTGCTCGTCCCAGAAGGCTCGAGATGCAGAAACCTCGATGGCAGCTGCAGAAATGAAGGGCTGCGTTGAGTTGTCGAGAAGCAAGAACGTAGACAAGCGCCTTGTTTTTGGGAGTCAGCAGCTGCTGGACTTTTGCGATTGCTTTCACTGTGCACTGAATTCCAGGAAGGCACGTGCACGTTAAAACAACCAGCTGGGCAAGAGTGGGCAGAAGAGAACGGGCGGCTGACAGCAGCTTACATAGTACCATGGAAAGAGCAGTGTTTTTGGAGTGTGCAGCAAATCCGTGTTTCTGGACAAGGGAGGCATAAGTGCGCTGCGCTCCTAAGCTATCTCCCTGCGAGACACACTGCCAAAGCTTTTCGCTATCATGCAGTCTAGTGCAGACGCACACTACGGCTCTCCGGAGCTGTCCGAAGCCAAGCGCCGGTGGCCGGCGTCTTTCGGCTGAAGCAGCGCTTCGGAGCGTAGGGCTGCCGCTCCGCTGTTGTGTGCGCGAAGCAGCCGCTTCTCCTGCTCCGGGAGCCGGACAGAGCGGTAGCTTGTACGGGGGCGAAGAACGAAGCCGCAGAGCACCGGGCTTTTGCGCACACCCGAAGGACTGCTAGAGGACCCAGGTGGCCGCTCGCCTGCCTCTTCAATTCCCTTCTAGCATCCTTATGGAAGGTGTTCCAGGACAATTTTCTGGAGTTTTGAATTCCTCCTGATGCAGCCCCTCGTGGGAAACTCGTGCTCGTCCTCTGAGTCTCCGACATGCAGAGACCTCGATGGCAACTGCAGAAATGAAGGGCTGCGTTGAGTTGTCGAGAAGCAAGAACATAGCCAGCGCCTTGTGTTTGGGAGTCAGCAGCTGCTGGACTTTTGCGATTGCTTTCACTGTGCACTGAATGCCAGGACGGCACGTGCACGTTAAAACAACGAGCTGCGCAAGAGTAATCGAAAGATCACGGCCGTCAGAAAGCAGCTTATATATTGCCCTGGGAAGAGTACTGTTTTTGGAGTGTGCAGTAAAATCGTGTTTCTGGGCAAGGGAGGCATAAGTGCGCTGCGCTCCTAAGCTATCTCCCTGCGAGACACACTGCCAAAGCTTTTCGCTATGATGCAGTCTAGTGCAGACGCACACTACGGCTCTCCGGAGCTGTCCGAAGCCAAGCGCCGGTGGCCGGCGTCTTTCGGCTGAAGCAGCGCTTCGGAGCGTAGGGCTGCCGCTCCGCTGTTGTGTGCGCGAAGCAGCCGCTTCTCCTGCTCCGGGAGCCGGACAGAGCGGTAGCTTGCACGAGGGCGAAGAACGAAGCCGCAGAGCACCGGGCTTCTGCGCGCACCCTAAGGACTGCTAGAGGACGGTGGTGGCCGCTCGCCTGCCTCTTCAATTCCATTCTAGCATCCTTATGGAAGGTGTTCCAGGGCAAATTCGCTGAGTTTTGAATTCCTCCTGATGCAGCCCCTCGTGGGAAACTCGTGCTCGTCCTCTCAGTCTCCGACATGCAGAGACCTCGATGGCAACTGCAGAAATGAAGGGCTGCGTTGAGTCGTCGAGTAGCAAGAACATAGCCAGCGCCTTGTGTTTGGGAGTCAGCAGCTGCTGGACTTTTGCGATTGCTTTCACTGTGCACTGAATTCCAGGACGGCATGTGCACGTTACAACAACGAGCTGCGCAAGAGTAGGAAGGGAGCACGGGCATCAGAGAACATCTGGCATATTGCCCTGGGAAGAGTACTGTTTTTGGAGTGTGCAGTAAAATCGTGTTTCTGGACAAGGGAGGCATAAGTGCGCTGCGCTCCTAAGCTATCTCCCTGCGAGACACACTGCCAAAGCTTTTCGCTATGATGCAGTCTAGTGCAGACGCACACTACGGCTCTCCGGAGCTGTCCGAAGCCAAGCGCCGGTGGCCGGCGTCTTTCGGCTGAAGCAGCGCTTCGGAGCGAAGGGCTGCCGCTCCGCTGTTTTGTGCGCGAAGCAGCCGCTTCTCCTGCTCCGGGAGCCGGACAGAGAGGTAGCTTTTACGAGGGCGAAGAACGTTGCCGCAGGCAGACGACATTGTGTGCACAGCTTTGCGACTGCTAGAGGACGGTGGCTAAAGCTCCCTGCCTTTTCAATGCACTGCTGGCATGCTTTATTGAAGGTGTTCCGAGACAACTTTCCTGGGTTTTGACTTCGTCCTGATGCAGCCCCTCCTGGGAAATTGGTGCTCGTCCCAGAAGGCTCGAGATGCAGAAAACTCGATGGCAGCTGCAGAAATGAAGGACTCTGTTGAAGTGTGGAGAAGCAAGAACATAGCCAGCGCCTTGTGTTTGGGAGTCAGCAGCTGCTGGACTTTTGCGATTGCTTTCACTGTGCACTGAATGCCAGGACGGCACGTGCACGTTAAAACAACGAGCTGCGCAAGAGTAATCGAAAGATCACGGCCGTCAGAAAGCAGCTTATATATTGCCCTGGGAAGAGTACTGTTTTTGGAGTGTGCAGTAAAATCGTGTTTCTGGGCAAGGGAGGCATAAGTGCGCTGCGCTCCTAAGCTATCTCCCTGCGAGACACACTGCCAAAGCTTTTCGCTATGATGCAGTCTAGTGCAGACGCACACTACGGCTCTCCGGAGCTGTCCGAAGCGAAGCGCCGGTGGCCGGCGTCTTTCGGCTGAAGCAGCGCTTCGGAGCGTAGGGCTGCCGCTCCGCTGCTGTGTGCGCGAAGCAGCCGCTTCTCCTGCTCCGGGAGCCGGAGAGAGCGGTAGCTTGTACGAGGGCGAAGAACGTTGCCGCAGGGAGACGACATTGTGTGCACAGCCTTGCGACTGCTAGAGGACGGTGGCTAAAGCTCCCTGCCTTTTCAATGCACTGCTGGCATGCTTTATTGAAGGTGTTCCGAGACAACTTTCCTGGGTTTTGACTTCGTCCTGATGCAGCCCCTCCTGGGAAATTGGTGCTCGTCCCAGAAGGCTCGAGATGCAGAAACCTCGATGGCAGCTGCAGAAATGAAGGGCTGCGTTGAGTTGTCGAGAAGCAAGAACGTAGACAAGCGCCTTGTTTTTGGGAGTCAGCAGCTGCTGGACTTTTGCGATTGCTTTCACTGTGCACTGAATTCCAGGAAGGCACGTGCACGTTAAAACAACCAGCTGGGCAAGAGTGGGCAGAAGAGAACGGGCGGCTGACAGCAGCTTACATAGTACCATGGAAAGAGCAGTGTTTTTGGAGTGTGCAGCAAATCCGTGTTTCTGGACAAGGGAGGCATAAGTGCGCTGCGCTCCTAAGCTATCTCCCTGCGAGACACACTGCCAAAGCTTTTCGCTATCATGCAGTCTAGTGCAGACGCACACTACGGCTCTCCGGAGCTGTCCGAAGCCAAGCGCCGGTGGCCGGCGTCTTTCGGCTGAAGCAGCGCTTCGGAGCGTAGGGCTGCCGCTCCGCTGTTGTGTGCGCGAAGCAGCCGCTTCTCCTGCTCCGGGAGCCGGACAGAGCGGTAGCTTGTACGGGGGCGAAGAACGAAGCCACAGAGCACCGGGCTTTTGCGCACACCCGAAGGACTGCTAGAGGACCCAGGTGGCCGCTCGCCTGCCTCTTCAATTCCCTTCTAGCATCCTTATGGAAGGTGTTCCAGGACAATTTTCTGGAGTTTTGAATTCCTCCTGATGCAGCCCCTCGTGGGAAACTCGTGCTCGTCCTCTGAGTCTCCGACATGCAGAGACCTCGATGGCAACTGCAGAAATGAAGGGCTGCGTTGAGTTGTCGAGAAGCAAGAACATAGCCAGCGCCTTGTGTTTGGGAGTCAGCAGCTGCTGGACTTTTGCGATTGCTTTCACTGTGCACTGAATGCCAGGACGGCACGTGCACGTTAAAACAACGAGCTGCGCAAGAGTAATCGAAAGATCACGGCCGTCAGAAAGCAGCTTATATATTGCCCTGGGAAGAGTACTGTTTTTGGAGTGTGCAGTAAAATCGTGTTTCTGGGCAAGGGAGGCATAAGTGCGCTGCGCTCCTAAGCTATCTCCCTGCGAGACACACTGCCAAAGCTTTTCGCTATGATGCAGTCTAGTGCAGACGCACACTACGGCTCTCCGGAGCTGTCCGAAGCCAAGCGCCGGTGGCCGGCGTCTTTCGGCTGAAGCAGCGCTTCGGAGCGTAGGGCTGCCGCTCCGCTGTTGTGTGCGCGAAGCAGCCGCTTCTCCTGCTCCGGGAGCCGGACAGAGCGGTAGCTTGCACGAGGGCGAAGAACGAAGCCGCAGAGCACCGGGCTTCTGCGCGCACCCTAAGGACTGCTAGAGGACGGTGGTGGCCGCTCGCCTGCCTCTTCAATTCCATTCTAGCATCCTTATGGAAGGTGTTCCAGGGCAAATTCGCTGAGTTTTGAATTCCTCCTGATGCAGCCCCTCGTGGGAAACTCGTGCTCGTCCTCTCAGTCTCCGACATGCAGAGACCTCGATGGCAACTGCAGAAATGAAGGGCTGCGTTGAGTCGTCGAGTAGCAAGAACATAGCCAGCGCCTTGTGTTTGGGAGTCAGCAGCTGCTGGACTTTTGCGATTGCTTTCACTGTGCACTGAATTCCAGGACGGCATGTGCACGTTACAACAACGAGCTGCGCAAGAGTAGGAAGGGAGCACGGGCATCAGAGAACATCTGGCATATTGCCCTGGGAAGAGTACTGTTTTTGGAGTGTGCAGTAAAATCGTGTTTCTGGACAAGGGAGGCATAAGTGCGCTGCGCTCCTAAGCTATCTCCCTGCGAGACACACTGCCAAAGCTTTTCGCTATGATGCAGTCTAGTGCAGACGCACACTACGGCTCTCCGGAGCTGTCCGAAGCCAAGCGCCGGTGGCCGGCGTCTTTCGGCTGAAGCAGCGCTTCGGAGCGAAGGGCTGCCGCTCCGCTGTTTTGTGCGCGAAGCAGCCGCTTCTCCTGCTCCGGGAGCCGGACAGAGAGGTAGCTTTTACGAGGGCGAAGAACGTTGCCGCAGGCAGACGACATTGTGTGCACAGCTTTGCGACTGCTAGAGGACGGTGGCTAAAGCTCCCTGCCTTTTCAATGCACTGCTGGCATGCTTTATTGAAGGTGTTCCGAGACAACTTTCCTGGGTTTTGACTTCGTCCTGATGCAGCCCCTCCTGGGAAATTGGTGCTCGTCCCAGAAGGCTCGAGATGCAGAAAACTCGATGGCAGCTGCAGAAATGAAGGACTCTGTTGAAGTGTGGAGAAGCAAGAACATAGCCAGCGCCTTGTGTTTGGGAGTCAGCAGCTGCTGGACTTTTGCGATTGCTTTCACTGTGCACTGAATGCCAGGACGGCACGTGCACGTTAAAACAACGAGCTGCGCAAGAGTAATCGAAAGATCACGGCCGTCAGAAAGCAGCTTATATATTGCCCTGGGAAGAGTACTGTTTTTGGAGTGTGCAGTAAAATCGTGTTTCTGGGCAAGGGAGGCATAAGTGCGCTGCGCTCCTAAGCTATCTCCCTGCGAGACACACTGCCAAAGCTTTTCGCTATGATGCAGTCTAGTGCAGACGCACACTACGGCTCTCCGGAGCTGTCCGAAGCGAAGCGCCGGTGGCCGGCGTCTTTCGGCTGAAGCAGCGCTTCGGAGCGTAGGGCTGCCGCTCCGCTGCTGTGTGCGCGAAGCAGCCGCTTCTCCTGCTCCGGGAGCCGGAGAGAGCGGTAGCTTGTACGAGGGCGAAGAACGTTGCCGCAGGGAGACGACATTGTGTGCACAGCCTTGCGACTGCTAGAGGACGGTGGCTAAAGCTCCCTGCCTTTTCAATGCACTGCTGGCATGCTTTATTGAAGGTGTTCCGAGACAACTTTCCTGGGTTTTGACTTCGTCCTGATGCAGCCCCTCCTGGGAAATTGGTGCTCGTCCCAGAAGGCTCGAGATGCAGAAAACTCGATGGCAGCTGCAGAAATGAAGGACTCTGTTGAAGTGTGGAGAAGCAAGAACATAGCCAGCGTCTTGTGTTTGGGAGTCAGCAGCTGCTGGACTTTTGCGATTGCTTTAACTGTGCACTGAATGCCAGGACGGCACGTGCACGTTAAAACAACGAGCTTGGCAAGAGTAATCGAAAGATCACGGCCGTCAGAAAGCAGCTTATATATTGCCCTGGGAAGAGTACTGTTTTTGGAGTGTGCAGTAAAATCGTGTTTCTGGGCAAGGGAGGCATAAGTGCGCTGCGCTCCTAAGCTATCTCCCTGCGAGACACACTGCCAAAGCTTTTCGCTATGATGCAGTCTAGTGCAGACGCACACTACGGCTCTCCGGAGCTGTCCGAAGCGAAGCGCCGGTGGCCGGCGTCTTTCGGCTGAAGCAGCGCTTCGGAGCGTAGGGCTGCCGCTCCGCTGTTGTGTGCGCGAAGCAGCCGCTTCTCCTGCTCCGGGAGCCGGACAGAGCGGTAGCTTGTACGAGGGCGAAGAACGTTGCCGCAGGCAGACGACATTGTGTGCACAGCCTTGCGACTGCTAGAGGACGGTGGCTAAAGCTCCCTGCCTTTTCAATGCACTGCTGGCATGCTTTATTGAAGGTGTTCCGAGACAACTTTCCTGGGTTTTGACTTCGTCCTGATGCAGCCCCTCCTGGGAAATTGGTGCTCGTCCCAGAAGGCTCGAGATGCAGAAAACTCGATGGCAGCTGCAGAAATGAAGGGCTGCGTTGAGTTGTCGAGAAGCAAGAACGTAGACAAGCGCCTTGTTTTTGGGAGTCAGCAGCTGCTGGACTTTTGCGATTGCTTTCACTGTGCACTGAATTCCAGGAAGGCACGTGCACGTTAAAACAACCAGCTGGGCAAGAGTGGGCAGAAGAGAACGGGCGGCTGACAGCAGCTTACATAGTACCATGGAAAGAGCAGTGTTTTTGGAGTGTGCAGCAAATCCGTGTTTCTGGACAAGGGAGGCATAAGTGCGCTGCGCTCCTAAGCTATCTCCCTGCGAGACACACTGCCAAAGCTTTTCGCTATGATGCAGTCTAGTGCAGACGCACACTACGGCTCTCCGGAGCTGTCCGAAGCCAAGCGCCGGTGGCCGGCGTCTTTCGGCTGAAGCAGCGCTTCGGAGCGAAGGGCTGCCGCTTCGCTGTTTTGTGCGCGAAGCAGCCGCTTCTCCTGCTCCGGGAGCCGGACAGAGAGGTAGCTTTTACGAGGGCGAAGAACATTGCCGCAGGCAGACGACATTGTGTGCACAGCTTTGCGACTGCTAGAGGACGGTGGCTATAGCTCCCTGCCTTTTCAATGCACTGCTGGCATGCTTTATTGAAGGTGTTCCGAGACAACTTTCCTGGGTTTTGACTTCGTCCTGATGCAGCCCCTCCTGGGAAATTGGTGCTCGTCCCAGAAGGCTCGAGATGCAGAAAACTCGATGGCAGCTGCAGAAATGAAGGACTCTGTTGAAGTGTGGAGAAGCAAGAACATAGCCAGCGCCTTGTGTTTGGGAGTCAGCAGCTGCTGGACTTTTGCGATTGCTTTCACTGTGCACTGAATGCCAGGACGGCACGTGCACGTTAAAACAACGAGCTGCGCAAGAGTAATCGAAAGATCACGGCCGTCAGAAAGCAGCTTATATATTGCCCTGGGAAGAGTACTGTTTTTGGAGTGTGCAGTAAAATCGTGTTTCTGGGCAAGGGAGGCATAAGTGCGCTGCGCTCCTAAGCTATCTCCCTGCGAGACACACTGCCAAAGCTTTTCGCTATGATGCAGTCTAGTGCAGACGCACACTACGGCTCTCCGGAGCTGTCCGAAGCGAAGCGCCGGTGGCCGGCGTCTTTCGGCTGAAGCAGCGCTTCGGAGCGTAGGGCTGCCGCTCCGCTGCTGTGTGCGCGAAGCAGCCGCTTCTCCTGCTCCGGGAGCCGGAGAGAGCGGTAGCTTGTACGAGGGCGAAGAACGTTGCCGCAGGGAGACGACATTGTGTGCACAGCCTTGCGACTGCTAGAGGACGGTGGCTAAAGCTCCCTGCCTTTTCAATGCACTGCTGGCATGCTTTATTGAAGGTGTTCCGAGACAACTTTCCTGGGTTTTGACTTCGTCCTGATGCAGCCCCTCCTGGGAAATTGGTGCTCGTCCCAGAAGGCTCGAGATGCAGAAACCTCGATGGCAGCTGCAGAAATGAAGGGCTGCGTTGAGTTGTCGAGAAGCAAGAACGTAGACAAGCGCCTTGTTTTTGGGAGTCAGCAGCTGCTGGACTTTTGCGATTGCTTTCACTGTGCACTGAATTCCAGGAAGGCACGTGCACGTTAAAACAACCAGCTGGGCAAGAGTGGGCAGAAGAGAACGGGCGGCTGACAGCAGCTTACATAGTACCATGGAAAGAGCAGTGTTTTTGGAGTGTGCAGTAAAATCCGTGTTTCTGGACAAGGGAGGCATAAGTGCGCTGCGCTCCTAAGCTATCTCCCTGCGAGACACACTGCCAAAGCTTTTCGCTATCATGCAGTCTAGTGCAGACGCACACTACGGCTCTCCGGAGCTGTCCGAAGCCAAGCGCCGGTGGCCGGCGTCTTTCGGCTGAAGCAGCGCTTCGGAGCGTAGGGCTGCCGCTCCGCTGTTGTGTGCGCGAAGCAGCCGCTTCTCCTGCTCCGGGAGCCGGACAGAGCGGTAGCTTGTACGGGGGCGAAGAACGAAGCCGCAGAGCACCGGGCTTTTGCGCACACCCGAAGGACTGCTAGAGGACCCAGGTGGCCGCTCGCCTGCCTCTTCAATTCCCTTCTAGCATCCTTATGGAAGGTGTTCCAGGACAATTTTCTGGAGTTTTGAATTCGTCCTGATGCAGCCCCTCGTGGGAAACTCGTGCTCGTCCTCTCAGTCTCCGACATGCAGAGACCTCGATGGCAACTGCAGAAATGAAGGGCTGCGTTGAGTTGTCGAGAAGCAAGAACATAGCCAGCGCCTTGTGTTTGGGAGTCAGCAGCTGCTGGACTTTTGCGATTGCTTTCACTGTGCACTGAATGCCAGGAAGGCACGTGCACTCTGCAACAACGAGCTGCGCAAGAGTAATCGAAAGATCACGGCCGTCAGAAAGCAGCTTATATATTGCCCTGGGAAGAGTACTGTTTTTGGAGTGTGCAGTAAAATCGTGTTTCTGGACAAGGGAGGCATAAGTGCGCTGCGCTCCTAAGCTATCTCCCTGCGAGACACAATGCCAAAGCTTTTCGCTATGATGCAGTCTAGTTGCAGACGCACACTACGGCTCTCCGGAGCTGTCCGAAGCCAAGCGCCGGTGGCCGGCGTCTTTCGGCTGAAGCAGCGCTTCGGAGCGTAGGGCTGCCGCTCCGCTGTTGTGTGCGCGAAGCAGCCGCTTCTCCTGCTCCGGGAGCCGGACAGAGCGGTAGCTTGCACGAGGGCGAAGAACGAAGCCGCAGAGCACCGGGCTTCTGCGCGCACCCTAAGGACTGCTAGAGGACGGTGGTGGCCGCTCGCCTGCCTCTTCAATTCCATTCTAGCATCCTTATGGAAGGTGTTCCAGGGCAAATTCGCTGAGTTTTGAATTCCTCCTGATGCAGCCCCTCGTGGGAAACTCGTGCTCGTCCTCTCAGTCTCCGACATGCAGAGACCTCGATGGCAACTGCAGAAATGAAGGGCTGCGTTGAGTCGTCGAGTAGCAAGAACATAGCCAGCGCCTTGTGTTTGGGAGTCAGCAGCTGCTGGACTTTTGCGATTGCTTTCACTGTGCACTGAATTCCAGGACGGCATGTGCACGTTACAACAACGAGCTGCGCAAGAGTAGGAAGGGAGCACGGGCATCAGAGAACATCTGGCATATTGCCCTGGGAAGAGTACTGTTTTTGGAGTGTGCAGTAAAATCGTGTTTCTGGACAAGGGAGGCATAAGTGCGCTGCGCTCCTAAGCTATCTCCCTGCGAGACACACTGCCAAAGCTTTTCGCTATGATGCAGTCTAGTGCAGACGCACACTACGGCTCTCCGGAGCTGTCCGAAGCCAAGCGCCGGTGGCCGGCGTCTTTCGGCTGAAGCAGCGCTTCGGAGCGAAGGGCTGCCGCTCCGCTGTTTTGTGCGCGAAGCAGCCGCTTCTCCTGCTCCGGGAGCCGGACAGAGAGGTAGCTTTTACGAGGGCGAAGAACGTTGCCGCAGGCAGACGACATTGTGTGCACAGCTTTGCGACTGCTAGAGGACGGTGGCTAAAGCTCCCTGCCTTTTCAATGCACTGCTGGCATGCTTTATTGAAGGTGTTCCGAGACAACTTTCCTGGGTTTTGACTTCGTCCTGATGCAGCCCCTCCTGGGAAATTGGTGCTCGTCCCAGAAGGCTCGAGATGCAGAAAACTCGATGGCAGCTGCAGAAATGAAGGACTCTGTTGAAGTGTGGAGAAGCAAGAACATAGCCAGCGCCTTGTGTTTGGGAGTCAGCAGCTGCTGGACTTTTGCGATTGCTTTCACTGTGCACTGAATGCCAGGACGGCACGTGCACGTTGAAACAACGAGCTTGGCAAGAGTAATCGAAAGATCACGGCCGTCAGAAAGCAGCTTATATATTGCCCTGGGAAGAGTACTGTTTTTGGAGTGTGCAGTAAAATCGTGTTTCTGGGCAAGGGAGGCATAAGTGCGCTGCGCTCCTAAGCTATCTCCCTGCGAGACACACTGCCAAAGCTTTTCGCTATGATGCAGTCTAGTGCAGACGCACACTACGGCTCTCCGGAGCTGTCCGAAGCGAAGCGCCGGTGGCCGGCGTCTTTCGGCTGAAGCAGCGCTTCGGAGCGTAGGGCTGCCGCTCCGCTGTTGTGTGCGCGAAGCAGCCGCTTCTCCTGCTCCGGGAGCCGGACAGAGCGGTAGCTTGTACGAGGGCGAAGAACGTTGCCGCAGGCAGACGACATTGTGTGCACAGCCTTGCGACTGCTAGAGGACGGTGGCTAAAGCTCCCTGCCTTTTCAATGCACTGCTGGCATGCTTTATTGAAGGTGTTCCGAGACAACTTTCCTGGGTTTTGACTTCGTCCTGATGCAGCCCCTCCTGGGAAATTGGTGCTCGTCCCAGAAGGCTCGAGATGCAGAAAACTCGATGGCAGCTGCAGAAATGAAGGGCTGCGTTGAGTTGTCGAGAAGCAAGAACGTAGACAAGCGCCTTGTTTTTGGGAGTCAGCAGCTGCTGGACTTTTGCGATTGCTTTCACTGTGCACTGAATTCCAGGAAGGCACGTGCACGTTAAAACAACCAGCTGGGCAAGAGTGGGCAGAAGAGAACGGGCGGCTGACAGCAGCTTACATAGTACCATGGAAAGAGCAGTGTTTTTGGAGTGTGCAGCAAATCCGTGTTTCTGGACAAGGGAGGCATAAGTGCGCTGCGCTCCTAAGCTATCTCCCTGCGAGACACACTGCCAAAGCTTTTCGCTATCATGCAGTCTAGTGCAGACGCACACTACGGCTCTCCGGAGCTGTCCGAAGCCAAGCGCCGGTGGCCGGCGTCTTTCGGCTGAAGCAGCGCTTCGGAGCGAAGGGCTGCCGCTCCGCTGTTTTGTGCGCGAAGCAGCCGCTTCTCCTGCTCCGGGAGCCGGACAGAGAGGTAGCTTTTACGAGGGCGAAGAACGTTGCCGCAGGCAGACGACATTGTGTGCACAGCTTTGCGACTGCTAGAGGACGGTGGCTAAAGCTCCCTGCCTTTTCAATGCACTGCTGGCATGCTTTATTGAAGGTGTTCCGAGACAACTTTCCTGGGTTTTGACTTCGTCCTGATGCAGCCCCTCCTGGGAAATTGGTGCTCGTCCCAGAAGGCTCGAGATGCAGAAAACTCGATGGCAGCTGCAGAAATGAAGGACTCTGTTGAAGTGTGGAGAAGCAAGAACATAGCCAGCGCCTTGTGTTTGGGAGTCAGCAGCTGCTGGACTTTTGCGATTGCTTTCACTGTGCACTGAATGCCAGGACGGCACGTGCACGTTAAAACAACGAGCTGCGCAAGAGTAATCGAAAGATCACGGCCGTCAGAAAGCAGCTTATATATTGCCCTGGGAAGAGTACTGTTTTTGGAGTGTGCAGTAAAATCGTGTTTCTGGGCAAGGGAGGCATAAGTGCGCTGCGCTCCTAAGCTATCTCCCTGCGAGACACACTGCCAAAGCTTTTCGCTATGATGCAGTCTAGTGCAGACGCACACTACGGCTCTCCGGAGCTGTCCGAAGCGAAGCGCCGGTGGCCGGCGTCTTTCGGCTGAAGCAGCGCTTCGGAGCGTAGGGCTGCCGCTCCGCTGCTGTGTGCGCGAAGCAGCCGCTTCTCCTGCTCCGGGAGCCGGACAGAGCGGTAGCTTGTACGAGGGCGAAGAACGTTGCCGCAGGGAGACGACATTGTGTGCACAGCCTTGCGACTGCTAGAGGACGGTGGCTAAAGCTCCCTGCCTTTTCAATGCACTGCTGGCATGCTTTATTGAAGGTGTTCCGAGACAACTTTCCTGGGTTTTGACTTCGTCCTGATGCAGCCCCTCGTGGGAAACTCGTGCTCGTCCCAGAAGGCTCGAGATGCAGAAACCTCGATGGCAGCTGCAGAAATGAAGGGCTGCGTTGAGTTGTCGAGAAGCAAGAACGTAGACAAGCGCCTTGTTTTTGGGAGTCAGCAGCTGCTGGACTTTTGCGATTGCTTTCACTGTGCACTGAATTCCAGGAAGGCACGTGCACGTTAAAACAACCAGCTGGGCAAGAGTGGGCAGAAGAGAACGGGCGGCTGACAGCAGCTTACATAGTACCATGGAAAGAGCAGTGTTTTTGGAGTGTGCAGCAAATCCGTGTTTCTGGACAAGGGAGGCATAAGTGCGCTGCGCTCCTAAGCTATCTCCCTGCGAGACACACTGCCAAAGCTTTTCGCTATCATGCAGTCTAGTGCAGACGCACACTACGGCTCTCCGGAGCTGTCCGAAGCCAAGCGCCGGTGGCCGGCGTCTTTCGGCTGAAGCAGCGCTTCGGAGCGTAGGGCTGCCGCTCCGCTGTTGTGTGCGCGAAGCAGCCGCTTCTCCTGCTCCGGGAGCCGGACAGAGCGGTAGCTTGTACGGGGGCGAAGAACGAAGCCGCAGAGCACCGGGCTTTTGCGCACACCCGAAGGACTGCTAGAGGACCCAGGTGGCCGCTCGCCTGCCTCTTCAATTCCCTTCTAGCATCCTTATGGAAGGTGTTCCAGGACAATTTTCTGGAGTTTTGAATTCCTCCTGATGCAGCCCCTCGTGGGAAACTCGTGCTCGTCCTCTGAGTCTCCGACATGCAGAGACCTCGATGGCAACTGCAGAAATGAAGGGCTGCGTTGAGTTGTCGAGAAGCAAGAACATAGCCAGCGCCTAAGTGTTTGGGAGTCAGCAGCTGCTGGACTTTTGCGATTGCTTTCACTGTGCACTGAATTCCAGGAAGGCACGTGCACTCTGCAACAACGAGCTGCGCAAGAGTAATCGAAAGATCACGGCCGTCAGAAAGCAGCTTATATATTGCCCTGGGAAGAGTACTGTTTTTGGAGTGTGCAGTAAAATCGTGTTTCTGGACAAGGGAGGCATAAGTGCGCTGCGCTCCTAAGCTATCTCCCTGCGAGACACAATGCCAAAGCTTTTCGCTATGATGCAGTCTAGTTGCAGACGCACACTACGGCTCTCCGGAGCTGTCCGAAGCCAAGCGCCGGTGGCCGGCGTCTTTCGGCTGAAGCAGCGCTTCGGAGCGTAGGGCTGCCGCTCCGCTCTTGTGTGCGCGAAGCAGCCGCTTCTCCTGCTCCGGGAGCCGGACAGAGCGGTAGCTTGCACGAGGGCGAAGAACGAAGCCGCAGAGCACCGGGCTTCTGCGCGCACCCTAAGGACTGCTAGAGGACGGTGGTGGCCGCTCGCCTGCCTCTTCAATTCCATTCTAGCATCCTTATGGAAGGTGTTCCAGGGCAAATTCGCTGAGTTTTGAATTCCTCCTGATGCAGCCCCTCGTGGGAAACTCGTGCTCGTCCTCTCAGTCTCCGACATGCAGAGACCTCGATGGCAACTGCAGAAATGAAGGGCTGCGTTGAGTCGTCGAGTAGCAAGAACATAGCCAGCGCCTTGTGTTTGGGAGTCAGCAGCTGCTGGACTTTTGCGATTGCTTTCACTGTTCACTGAATTCCAGGACGGCATGTGCACGTTACAACAACGAGCTGCGCAAGAGTAGGAAGGGAGCACGGGCATCAGAGAACATCTGGCATATTGCCCTGGGAAGAGTACTGTTTTTGGAGTGTGCAGTAAAATCGTGTTTCTGGACAAGGGAGGCATAAGTGCGCTGCGCTCCTAAGCTATCTCCCTGCGAGACACACTGCCAAAGCTTTTCGCTATGATGCAGTCTAGTGCAGACGCACACTACGGCTCTCCGGAGCTGTCCGAAGCCAAGCGCCGGTGGCCGGCGTCTTTCGGCTGAAGCAGCGCTTCGGAGCGAAGGGCTGCCGCTCCGCTGTTGTGTGCGCGAAGCAGCCGCTTCTCCTGCTCCGGGAGCCGGACAGAGCGGTAGCTTGCACGAGGGCGAAGAACGTTGCCGCAGGCAGACGACATTGTGTGCACAGCTTTGCGACTGCTAGAGGACGGTGGCTAAAGCTCCCTGCCTTTTCAATGCACTGCTGGCATGCTTTATTGAAGGTGTTCCGAGACAACTTTCCTGGGTTTTGACTTCGTCCTGATGCAGCCCCTCCTGGGAAATTGGTGCTCGTCCCAGAAGGCTCGAGATGCAGAAAACTCGATGGCAGCTGCAGAAATGAAGGACTCTGTTGAAGTGTGGAGAAGCAAGAACATAGCCAGCGCCTTGTGTTTGGGAGTCAGCAGCTGCTGGACTTTTGCGATTGCTTTCACTGTGCACTGAATGCCAGGACGGCACGTGCACGTTAAAACAACCAGCTGCGCAAGAGTAATCGAAAGATCACGGCCGTCAGAAAGCAGCTTATATATTGCCCTGGGAAGAGTACTGTTTTTGGAGTGTGCAGTAAAATCGTGTTTCTGGACAAGGGAGGCATAAGTGCGCTGCGCTCCTAAGCTATCTCCCTGCGAGACACACTGCCAAAGCTTTTCGCTATGATGCAGTCTAGTTGCAGACGCACACTACGGCTCTCCGGAGCTGTCCGAAGCCAAGCGCCGGTGGCCGGCGTCTTTCGGCTGAAGCAGCGCTTCGGAGCGTAGGGCTGCCGCTCCGCTGTTGTGTGCGCGAAGCAGCCGCTTCTCCTGCTCCGGGAGCCGGACAGAGCGGTAGCTTGCACGAGGGCGAAGAACGAAGCCGCAGAGCACCGGGCTTCTGCGCGCACCCTAAGGACTGCTAGAGGACGGTGGTGGCCGCTCGCCTGCCTCTTCAATTCTTTTCTAGCATCCTTATGGAAGGTGTTCCAGGGCAAATTCCCTGAGTTTTAAATTCCTCCTGATGCAGCCCCTCGTGGGAAACTCGTGCTCGTCCTCTCAGTCTCCGACATGCAGAGACCTCGATGGCAACTGCAGAAATGAAGGGCTGCGTTGAGTCGTCGAGTAGCAAGAACATAGCCAGCGCCTTGTGTTTGGGAGTCAGCAGCTGCTGGACTTTTGCGATTGCTTTCACTGTGCACTGAATTCCAGGACGGCATGTGCACGTTACAACAACGAGCTGCGCAAGAGTAATCGAAAGATCACGGCCGTCAGAAAGCAGCTTATATATTGCCCTGGGAAGAGTACTGTTTTTGGAGTGTGCAGTAAAATCGTGTTTCTGGACAAGGGAGGCATAAGTGCGCTGCGCTCCTAAGCTATCTCCCTGCGAGACACACTGCCAAAGCTTTTCGCTATGATGCAGTCTAGTTGCAGACGCACACTACGGCTCTCCGGAGCTGTCCGAAGCCAAGCGCCGGTGGCCGGCGTCTTTCGGCTGAAGCAGCGCTTCGGAGCGTAGGGCTGCCGCTCCGCTCTTGTGTGCGCGAAGCAGCCGCTTCTCCTGCTCCGGGAGCCGGACAGAGCGGTAGCTTGTACGAGGGCGAAGAACATTGCCGCAGGCAGACGACATTGTGTGCACAGCCTTGCGACTGCTAGAGGACGGTGGCTAAAGCTCCCTGCCTTTTCAATGCACTGCTGGCATGCTTTATTGAAGGTGTTCCGAGACAACTTTCCTGGGTTTTGACTTCGTCCTGATGCAGCCCCTCCTGGGAAATTGGTGCTCGTCCCAGAAGGCTCGAGATGCAGAAAACTCGATGGCAGCTGCAGAAATGAAGGGCTGCGTTGAGTTGTCGAGAAGCAAGAACGTAGACAAGCGCCTTGTTTTTGGGAGTCAGCAGCTGCTGGACTTTTGCGATTGCTTTCACTGTGCACTGAATTCCAGGAAGGCACGTGCACGTTAAAACAACCAGCTGGGCAAGAGTGGGCAGAAGAGAACGGGCGGCTGACAGCAGCTTACATAGTACCATGGAAAGAGCAGTGTTTTTGGAGTGTGCAGCAAATCCGTGTTTCTGGACAAGGGAGGCATAAGTGCGCTGCGCTCCTAAGCTATCTCCCTGCGAGACACACTGCCAAAGCTTTTCGCTATGATGCAGTCTAGTGCATACCCACACTACGGCTCTCTGGAGCTGTCCGAAGCCAAGCGCCGGTGGCCGGCGTCTTTCGGCTGAAGCAGCGCTTCGGAGCGTAGGGCTGCCGCTCCGCTGTTGTGTGCGCGAAGCAGCCGCTTCTCCTGCTCCGGGAGCCGGACAGAGCGGTAGCTTGCACGAGGGCGAAGAACGAAGCCGCAGAGCACCGGGCTTCTGCGCGCACCCTAAGGACTGCTAGAGGACGGTGGTGGCCGCTCGCCTGCCTCTTCAATTCTTTTCTAGCATCCTTATGGAAGGTGTTCCAGGGCAAATTCGCTGAGTTTTGAATTCCTCCTGATGCAGCCCCTCGTGGGAAACTCGTGCTCGTCCTCTCAGTCTCCGACATGCAGAGACCTCGATGGCAACTGCAGAAATGAAGGGCTGCGTTGAGTCGTCGAGTAGCAAGAACATAGCCAGCGCCTTGTGTTTGGGAGTCAGCAGCTGCTGGACTTTTGCGATTGCTTTCACTGTGCACTGAATTCCAGGACGGCATGTGCACGTTACAACAACGAGCTGCGCAAGAGTAATCGAAAGATCACGGCCGTCAGAAAGCAGCTTATATATTGCCCTGGGAAGAGTACTGTTTTTGGAGTGTGCAGTAAAATCGTGTTTCTGGACAAGGGAGGCATAAGTGCGCTGCGCTCCTAAGCTATCTCCCTGCGAGACACACTGCCAAAGCTTTTCGCTATGATGCAGTCTAGTTGCAGACGCACACTACGGCTCTCCGGAGCTGTCCGAAGCCAAGCGCCGGTGGCCGGCGTCTTTCGGCTGAAGCAGCGCTTCGGAGCGTAGGGCTGCCGCTCCGCTCTTGTGTGCGCGAAGCAGCCGCTTCTCCTGCTCCGGGAGCCGGACAGAGCGGTAGCTTGTACGAGGGCGAAGAACGTTGCCGCAGGCAGACGACATTGTGTGCACAGCCTTGCGACTGCTAGAGGACGGTGGCTAAAGCTCCCTGCCTTTTCAATGCACTGCTGGCATGCTTTATTGAAGGTGTTCCGAGACAACTTTCCTGGGTTTTGACTTCGTCCTGATGCAGCCCCTCCTGGGAAATTGGTGCTCGTCCCAGAAGGCTCGAGATGCAGAAAACTCGATGGCAGCTGCAGAAATGAAGGGCTGCGTTGAGTTGTCGAGAAGCAAGAACGTAGACAAGCGCCTTGTTTTTGGGAGTCAGCAGCTGCTGGACTTTTGCGATTGCTTTCACTGTGCACTGAATTCCAGGAAGGCACGTGCACGTTAAAACAACCAGCTGGGCAAGAGTGGGCAGAAGAGAACGGGCGGCTGACAGCAGCTTACATAGTACCATGGAAAGAGCAGTGTTTTTGGAGTGTGCAGCAAATCCGTGTTTCTGGACAAGGGAGGCATAAGTGCGCTGCGCTCCTAAGCTATCTCCCTGCGAGACACACTGCCAAAGCTTTTCGCTATGATGCAGTCTAGTGCATACCCACACTACGGCTCTCTGGAGCTGTCCGAAGCCAAGCGCCGGTGGCCGGCGTCTTTCGGCTGAAGCAGCGCTTCGGAGCGTAGGGCTGCCGCTCCGCTGTTGTGTGCGCGAAGCAGCCGCTTCTCCTGCTCCGGGAGCCGGACAGAGCGGTAGCTTGTACGGGGGCGAAGAACGAAGCCGCAGAGCACCGGGCTTCTGCGCGCACCCTAAGGACTGCTAGAGGACGGTGGTGGCCGCTCGCCTGCCTCTTCAATTCTTTTCTAGCATCCTTATGGAAGGTGTTCCAGGGCAAATTCCCTGAGTTTTAAATTCCTCCTGATGCAGCCCCTCGTGGGAAACTCGTGCTCGTCCTCTCAGTCTCCGACATGCAGAGACCTCGATGGCAACTGCAGAAATGAAGGGCTGCGTTGAGTCGTCGAGTAGCAAGAACATAGCCAGCGCCTTGTGTTTGGGAGTCAGCAGCTGCTGGACTTTTGCGATTGCTTTCACTGTGCACTGAATTCCAGGACGGCATGTGCACGTTACAACAACGAGCTGCGCAAGAGTAATCGAAAGATCACGGCCGTCAGAAAGCAGCTTATATATTGCCCTGGGAAGAGTACTGTTTTTGGAGTGTGCAGTAAAATCGTGTTTCTGGACAAGGGAGGCATAAGTGCGCTGCGCTCCTAAGCTATCTCCCTGCGAGACACACTGCCAAAGCTTTTCGCTATGATGCAGTCTAGTTGCAGACGCACACTACGGCTCTCCGGAGCTGTCCGAAGCCAAGCGCCGGTGGCCGGCGTCTTTCGGCTGAAGCAGCGCTTCGGAGCGTAGGGCTGCCGCTCCGCTCTTGTGTGCGCGAAGCAGCCGCTTCTCCTGCTCCGGGAGCCGGACAGAGCGGTAGCTTGTACGAGGGCGAAGAACATTGCCGCAGGCAGACGACATTGTGTGCACAGCCTTGCGACTGCTAGAGGACGGTGGCTAAAGCTCCCTGCCTTTTCAATGCACTGCTGGCATGCTTTATTGAAGGTGTTCCGAGACAACTTTCCTGGGTTTTGACTTCGTCCTGATGCAGCCCCTCCTGGGAAATTGGTGCTCGTCCCAGAAGGCTCGAGATGCAGAAAACTCGATGGCAGCTGCAGAAATGAAGGGCTGCGTTGAGTTGTCGAGAAGCAAGAACGTAGACAAGCGCCTTGTTTTTGGGAGTCAGCAGCTGCTGGACTTTTGCGATTGCTTTCACTGTGCACTGAATTCCAGGAAGGCACGTGCACGTTAAAACAACCAGCTGGGCAAGAGTGGGCAGAAGAGAACGGGCGGCTGACAGCAGCTTACATAGTACCATGGAAAGAGCAGTGTTTTTGGAGTGTGCAGCAAATCCGTGTTTCTGGACAAGGGAGGCATAAGTGCGCTGCGCTCCTAAGCTATCTCCCTGCGAGACACACTGCCAAAGCTTTTCGCTATGATGCAGTCTAGTGCATACCCACACTACGGCTCTCTGGAGCTGTCCGAAGCCAAGCGCCGGTGGCCGGCGTCTTTCGGCTGAAGCAGCGCTTCGGAGCGTAGGGCTGCCGCTCCGCTGTTGTGTGCGCGAAGCAGCCGCTTCTCCTGCTCCGGGAGCCGGACAGAGCGGTAGCTTGCACGAGGGCGAAGAACGAAGCCGCAGAGCACCGGGCTTCTGCGCGCACCCTAAGGACTGCTAGAGGACGGTGGTGGCCGCTCGCCTGCCTCTTCAATTCTTTTCTAGCATCCTTATGGAAGGTGTTCCAGGGCAAATTCGCTGAGTTTTGAATTCCTCCTGATGCAGCCCCTCGTGGGAAACTCGTGCTCGTCCTCTCAGTCTCCGACATGCAGAGACCTCGATGGCAACTGCAGAAATGAAGGGCTGCGTTGAGTCGTCGAGTAGCAAGAACATAGCCAGCGCCTTGTGTTTGGGAGTCAGCAGCTGCTGGACTTTTGCGATTGCTTTCACTGTGCACTGAATTCCAGGACGGCATGTGCACGTTACAACAACGAGCTGCGCAAGAGTAATCGAAAGATCACGGCCGTCAGAAAGCAGCTTATATATTGCCCTGGGAAGAGTACTGTTTTTGGAGTGTGCAGTAAAATCGTGTTTCTGGACAAGGGAGGCATAAGTGCGCTGCGCTCCTAAGCTATCTCCCTGCGAGACACACTGCCAAAGCTTTTCGCTATGATGCAGTCTAGTTGCAGACGCACACTACGGCTCTCCGGAGCTGTCCGAAGCCAAGCGCCGGTGGCCGGCGTCTTTCGGCTGAAGCAGCGCTTCGGAGCGTAGGGCTGCCGCTCCGCTCTTGTGTGCGCGAAGCAGCCGCTTCTCCTGCTCCGGGAGCCGGACAGAGCGGTAGCTTGTACGAGGGCGAAGAACGTTGCCGCAGGCAGACGACATTGTGTGCACAGCCTTGCGACTGCTAGAGGACGGTGGCTAAAGCTCCCTGCCTTTTCAATGCACTGCTGGCATGCTTTATTGAAGGTGTTCCGAGACAACTTTCCTGGGTTTTGACTTCGTCCTGATGCAGCCCCTCCTGGGAAATTGGTGCTCGTCCCAGAAGGCTCGAGATGCAGAAAACTCGATGGCAGCTGCAGAAATGAAGGGCTGCGTTGAGTTGTCGAGAAGCAAGAACGTAGACAAGCGCCTTGTTTTTGGGAGTCAGCAGCTGCTGGACTTTTGCGATTGCTTTCACTGTGCACTGAATTCCAGGAAGGCACGTGCACGTTAAAACAACCAGCTGGGCAAGAGTGGGCAGAAGAGAACGGGCGGCTGACAGCAGCTTACATAGTACCATGGAAAGAGCAGTGTTTTTGGAGTGTGCAGCAAATCCGTGTTTCTGGACAAGGGAGGCATAAGTGCGCTGCGCTCCTAAGCTATCTCCCTGCGAGACACACTGCCAAAGCTTTTCGCTATGATGCAGTCTAGTGCATACCCACACTACGGCTCTCTGGAGCTGTCCGAAGCCAAGCGCCGGTGGCCGGCGTCTTTCGGCTGAAGCAGCGCTTCGGAGCGTAGGGCTGCCGCTCCGCTGTTGTGTGCGCGAAGCAGCCGCTTCTCCTGCTCCGGGAGCCGGACAGAGCGGTAGCTTGTACGGGGGCGAAGAACGAAGCCGAAGAGCACCGGGCTTTTGCGCACACCCGAAGGACTGCTAGAGGACGGTGGTGGCCGCTCGCCTGCCTCTTCAATTCCCTTCTAGCATCCTTATGGAAGGTGTTCCAGGACAATTTTCTGGAGTTTTGAATTCGTCCTGATGCAGCCCCTCGTGGGAAACTCGTGCTCGTCCTCTGAGTCTCCGACATGCAGAGACCTCGATGGCAACTGCAGAAATGAAGGGCTGCGTTGAGTTGTCGAGAAGCAAGAACATAGCCAGCGCCTTGTGTTTGGGAGTCAGCAGCTGCTGGACTTTTGCGATTGCTTTCACTGTGCACTGAATTCCAGGAAGGCACGTGCACTCTGCAACAACGAGCTGCGCAAGAGTAATCGAAAGATCACGGCCGTCAGAAAGCAGCTTATATATTGCCCTGGGAAGAGTACTGTTTTTGGAGTGTGCAGTAAAATCGTGTTTCTGGACAAGGGAGGCATAAGTGCGCTGCGCTCCTAAGCTATCTCCCTGCGAGACACAATGCCAAAGCTTTTCGCTATGATGCAGTCTAGTTGCAGACGCACACTACGGCTCTCCGGAGCTGTCCGAAGCCAAGCGCCGGTGGCCGGCGTCTTTCGGCTGAAGCAGCGCTTCGGAGCGTAGGGCTGCCGCTCCGCTGTTGTGTGCGCGAAGCAGCCGCTTCTCCTGCTCCGGGAGCCGGACAGAGCGGTAGCTTGCACGAGGGCGAAGAACGAAGCCGCAGAGCACCGGGCTTCTGCGCGCACCCTAAGGACTGCTAGAGGACGGTGGTGGCCGCTCGCCTGCCTCTTCAATTCCATTCTAGCATCCTTATGGAAGGTGTTCCAGGGCAAATTCGCTGAGTTTTGAATTCCTCCTGATGCAGCCCCTCGTGGGAAACTCGTGCTCGTCCTCTCAGTCTCCGACATGCAGAGACCTCGATGGCAACTGCAGAAATGAAGGGCTGCGTTGAGTCGTCGAGTAGCAAGAACATAGCCAGCGCCTTGTGTTTGGGAGTCAGCAGCTGCTGGACTTTTGCGATTGCTTTCACTGTGCACTGAATTCCAGGACGGCATGTGCACGTTACAACAACGAGCTGCGCAAGAGTAGGAAGGGAGCACGGGCATCAGAGAACATCTGGCATATTGCCCTGGGAAGAGTACTGTTTTTGGAGTGTGCAGTAAAATCGTGTTTTTGGACAAGGGAGGCATAAGTGCGCTGCGCTCCTAAGCTATCTCCCTGCGAGACACACTGCCAAAGCTTTTCGCTATGATGCAGTCTAGTGCAGACGCACACTACGGCTCTCCGGAGCTGTCCGAAGCCAAGCGCCGGTGGCCGGCGTCTTTCGGCTGAAGCAGCGCTTCGGAGCGAAGGGCTGCCGCTCCGCTGTTTTGTGCGCGAAGCAGCCGCTTCTGCTGCTCCGGGAGCCGGACAGAGAGGTAGCTTTTACGAGGGCGAAGAACGTTGCCGCAGGCAGACGACATTGTGTGCACAGCTTTGCGACTGCTAGAGGACGGTGGCTAAAGCTCCCTGCCTTTTCAATGCACTGCTGGCATGCTTTATTGAAGGTGTTCCGAGACAACTTTCCTGGGTTTTGACTTCGTCCTGATGCAGCCCCTCCTGGGAAATTGGTGCTCGTCCCAGAAGGCTCGAGATGCAGAAAACTCGATGGCAGCTGCAGAAATGAAGGACTCTGTTGAAGTGTGGAGAAGCAAGAACATAGCCAGCGCCTTGTGTTTGGGAGTCAGCAGCTGCTGGACTTTTGCGATTGCTTTCACTGTGCACTGAATGCCAGGACGGCACGTGCACGTTAAAACAACGAGCTGCGCAAGAGTAATCGAAAGATCACGGCCGTCAGAAAGCAGCTTATATATTGCCCTGGGAAGAGTACTGTTTTTGGAGTGTGCAGTAAAATCGTGTTTCTGGGCAAGGGAGGCATAAGTGCGCTGCGCTCCTAAGCTATCTCCCTGCGAGACACACTGCCAAAGCTTTTCGCTATGATGCAGTCTAGTGCAGACGCACACTACGGCTCTCCGGAGCTGTCCGAAGCGAAGCGCCGGTGGCCGGCGTCTTTCGGCTGAAGCAGCGCTTCGGAGCGTAGGGCTGCCGCTCCGCTGCTGTGTGCGCGAAGCAGCCGCTTCTCCTGCTCCGGGAGCCGGAGAGAGCGGTAGCTTGTACGAGGGCGAAGAACGTTGCCGCAGGGAGACGACATTGTGTGCACAGCCTTGCGACTGCTAGAGGACGGTGGCTAAAGCTCCCTGCCTTTTCAATGCACTGCTGGCATGCTTTATTGAAGGTGTTCCGAGACAACTTTCCTGGGTTTTGACTTCGTCCTGATGCAGCCCCTCTTGGGAAATTGGTGCTCGTCCCAGAAGGCTCGAGATGCAGAAAACTCGATGGCAGCTGCAGAAATGAAGGACTCTGTTGAAGTGTGGAGAAGCAAGAACATAGCCAGCGCCTTGTGTTTGGGAGTCAGCAGCTGCTGGACTTTTGCGATTGCTTTAACTGTGCACTGAATGCCAGGACGGCACGTGCACGTTAAAACAACGAGCTTGGCAAGAGTAATCGAAAGATCACGGCCGTCAGAAAGCAGCTTATATATTGCCCTGGGAAGAGTACTGTTTTTGGAGTGTGCAGTAAAATCGTGTTTCTGGGCAAGGGAGGCATAAGTGCGCTGCGCTCCTAAGCTATCTCCCTGCGAGACACACTGCCAAAGCTTTTCGCTATGATGCAGTCTAGTGCAGACGCACACTACGGCTCTCCGGAGCTGTCCGAAGCGAAGCGCCGGTGGCCGGCGTCTTTCGGCTGAAGCAGCGCTTCGGAGCGTAGGGCTGCCGCTCCGCTGTTGTGTGCGCGAAGCAGCCGCTTCTCCTGCTCCGGGAGCCGGACAGAGCGGTAGCTTGTACGAGGGCGAAGAACGTTGCCGCAGGCAGACGACATTGTGTGCACAGCCTTGCGACTGCTAGAGGACGGTGGCTAAAGCTCCCTGCCTTTTCAATGCACTGCTGGCATGCTTTATTGAAGGTGTTCCGAGACAACTTTCCTGGGTTTTGACTTCGTCCTGATGCAGCCCCTCCTGGGAAATTGGTGCTCGTCCCAGAAGGCTCGAGATGCAGAAAACTCGATGGCAGCTGCAGAAATGAAGGGCTGCGTTGAGTTGTCGAGAAGCAAGAACGTAGACAAGCGCCTTGTTTTTGGGAGTCAGCAGCTGCTGGACTTTTGCGATTGCTTTCACTGTGCACTGAATTCCAGGAAGGCACGTGCACGTTAAAACAACCAGCTGGGCAAGAGTGGGCAGAAGAGAACGGGCGGCTGACAGCAGCTTACATAGTACCATGGAAAGAGCAGTGTTTTTGGAGTGTGCAGCAAATCCGTGTTTCTGGACAAGGGAGGCATAAGTGCGCTGCGCTCCTAAGCTATCTCCCTGCGAGACACACTGCCAAAGCTTTTCGCTATGATGCAGTCTAGTGCAGACGCACACTACGGCTCTCCGGAGCTGTCCGAAGCCAAGCGCCGGTGGCCGGCGTCTTTCGGCTGAAGCAGCGCTTCGGAGCGAAGGGCTGCCGCTCCGCTGTTTTGTGCGCGAAGCAGCCGCTTCTCCTGCTCCGGGAGCCGGACAGAGAGGTAGCTTTTACGAGGGCGAAGAACGTTGCCGCAGGCAGACGACATTGTGTGCACAGCTTTGCGACTGCTAGAGGACGGTGGCTAAAGCTCCCTGCCTTTTCAATGCACTGCTGGCATGCTTTATTGAAGGTGTTCCGAGACAACTTTCCTGGGTTTTGACTTCGTCCTGATGCAGCCCCTCCTGGGAAATTGGTGCTCGTCCCAGAAGGCTCGAGATGCAGAAAACTCGATGGCAGCTGCAGAAATGAAGGACTCTGTTGAAGTGTGGAGAAGCAAGAACATAGCCAGCGCCTTGTGTTTGGGAGTCAGCAGCTGCTGGACTTTTGCGATTGCTTTCACTGTGCACTGAATGCCAGGACGGCACGTGCACGTTAAAACAACGAGCTGCGCAAGAGTAATCGAAAGATCACGGCCGTCAGAAAGCAGCTTATATATTGCCCTGGGAAGAGTACTGTTTTTGGAGTGTGCAGTAAAATCGTGTTTCTGGGCAAGGGAGGCATAAGTGCGCTGCGCTCCTAAGCTATCTCCCTGCGAGACACACTGCCAAAGCTTTTCGCTATGATGCAGTCTAGTGCAGACGCACACTACGGCTCTCCGGAGCTGTCCGAAGCCAAGCGCCGGTGGCCGGCGTCTTTCGGCTGAAGCAGCGCTTCGGAGCGTAGGGCTGCCGCTCCGCTGCTGTGTGCGCGAAGCAGCCGCTTCTCCTGCTCCGGGAGCCGGAGAGAGCGGTAGCTTGTACGAGGGCGAAGAACGTTGCCGCAGGGAGACGACATTGTGTGCACAGCCTTGCGACTGCTAGAGGACGGTGGCTAAAGCTCCCTGCCTTTTCAATGCACTGCTGGCATGCTTTATTGAAGGTGTTCCGAGACAACTTTCCTGGGTTTTGACTTCGTCCTGATGCAGCCCCTCTTGGGAAATTGGTGCTCGTCCCAGAAGGCTCGAGATGCAGAAAACTCGATGGCAGCTGCAGAAATGAAGGACTCTGTTGAAGTGTGGAGAAGCAAGAACATAGCCAGCGCCTTGTGTTTGGGAGTCAGCAGCTGCTGGACTTTTGCGATTGCTTTAACTGTGCACTGAATGCCAGGACGGCACGTGCACGTTAAAACAACGAGCTTGGCAAGAGTAATCGAAAGATCACGGCCGTCAGAAAGCAGCTTATATATTGCCCTGGGAAGAGTACTGTTTTTGGAGTGTGCAGTAAAATCGTGTTTCTGGGCAAGGGAGGCATAAGTGCGCTGCGCTCCTAAGCTATCTCCCTGCGAGACACACTGCCAAAGCTTTTCGCTATGATGCAGTCTAGTGCAGACGCACACTACGGCTCTCCGGAGCTGTCCGAAGCGAAGCGCCGGTGGCCGGCGTCTTTCGGCTGAAGCAGCGCTTCGGAGCGTAGGGCTGCCGCTCCGCTGTTGTGTGCGCGAAGCAGCCGCTTCTCCTGCTCCGGGAGCCGGACAGAGCGGTAGCTTGTACGAGGGCGAAGAACGTTGCCGCAGGCAGACGACATTGTGTGCACAGCCTTGCGACTGCTAGAGGACGGTGGCTAAAGCTCCCTGCCTTTTCAATGCACTGCTGGCATGCTTTATTGAAGGTGTTCCGAGACAACTTTCCTGGGTTTTGACTTCGTCCTGATGCAGCCCCTCCTGGGAAATTGGTGCTCGTCCCAGAAGGCTCGAGATGCAGAAAACTCGATGGCAGCTGCAGAAATGAAGGGCTGCGTTGAGTTGTCGAGAAGCAAGAACGTAGACAAGCGCCTTGTTTTTGGGAGTCAGCAGCTGCTGGACTTTTGCGATTGCTTTCACTGTGCACTGAATTCCAGGAAGGCACGTGCACGTTAAAACAACCAGCTGGGCAAGAGTGGGCAGAAGAGAACGGGCGGCTGACAGCAGCTTACATAGTACCATGGAAAGAGCAGTGTTTTTGGAGTGTGCAGCAAATCCGTGTTTCTGGACAAGGGAGGCATAAGTGCGCTGCGCTCCTAAGCTATCTCCCTGCGAGACACACTGCCAAAGCTTTTCGCTATCATGCAGTCTAGTGCAGACGCACACTACGGCTCTCCGGAGCTGTCCGAAGCCAAGCGCCGGTGGCCGGCGTCTTTCGGCTGAAGCAGCGCTTCGGAGCGAAGGGCTGCCGCTCCGCTGTTTTGTGCGCGAAGCAGCCGCTTCTCCTGCTCCGGGAGCCGGACAGAGAGGTAGCTTTTACGAGGGCGAAGAACGTTGCCGCAGGCAGACGACATTGTGTGCACAGCTTTGCGACTGCTAGAGGACGGTGGCTAAAGCTCCCTGCCTTTTCAATGCACTGCTGGCATGCTTTATTGAAGGTGTTCCGAGACAACTTTCCTGGGTTTTGACTTCGTCCTGATGCAGCCCCTCCTGGGAAATTGGTGCTCGTCCCAGAAGGCTCGAGATGCAGAAAACTCGATGGCAGCTGCAGAAATGAAGGACTCTGTTGAAGTGTGGAGAAGCAAGAACATAGCCAGCGCCTTGTGTTTGGGAGTCAGCAGCTGCTGGACTTTTGCGATTGCTTTCACTGTGCACTGAATGCCAGGACGGCACGTGCACGTTAAAACAACGAGCTGCGCAAGAGTAATCGAAAGATCACGGCCGTCAGAAAGCAGCTTATATATTGCCCTGGGAAGAGTACTGTTTTTGGAGTGTGCAGTAAAATCGTGTTTCTGGACAAGGGAGGCATAAGTGCGCTGCGCTCCTAAGCTATCTCCCTGCGAGACACACTGCCAAAGCTTTTCGCTATGATGCAGTCTAGTGCAGACGCACACTACGGCTCTCTGGAGCTGTCCGAAGCCAAGCGCCGGTGGCCGGCGTCTTTCGGCTGAAGCAGCGCTTCGGAGCGTAGGGCTGCCGCTCCGCTGTTGTGTGCGCGAAGCAGCCGCTTCTCCTGCTCCGGGAGCCGGAGAGAGCGGTAGCTTGTACGGGGGCGAAGAACGAAGCCGCAGACCACCGGGCTTTTGCGCACACCCGAAGGACTGCTAGAGGACGGTGGTGGCCGCTCGCCTGCCTCTTCAATTCCCTTCTAGCATCCTTATGGAAGGTGTTCCAGGACAATTTTCTGGAGTTTTGAATTCGTCCTGATGCAGCCCCTCGTGGGAAACTCGTGCTCGTCCTCTGAGTCTCCGACATGCAGAGACCTCGATGGCAACTGCAGAAATGAAGGGCTGCGTTGAGTTGTCGAGAAGCAAGAACATAGCCAGCGCCTTGTGTTTGGGAGTCAGCAGCTGCTGGACTTTTGCGATTGCTTTCACTGTGCACTGAATTCCAGGAAGGCACGTGCACTCTGCAACAACGAGCTGCGCAAGAGTAATCGAAAGATCACGGCCGTCAGAAAGCAGCTTATATATTGCCCTGGGAAGAGTACTGTTTTTGGAGTGTGCAGTAAAATCGTGTTTCTGGACAAGGGAGGCATAAGTGCGCTGCGCTCCTAAGCTATCTCCCTGCGAGACACAATGCCAAAGCTTTTCGCTATGATGCAGTCTAGTTGCAGACGCACACTACGGCTCTCCGGAGCTGTCCGAAGCGAAGCGCCGGTGGCCGGCGTCTTTCGGCTGAAGCAGCGCTTCGGAGCGTAGGGCTGCCGCTCCGCTGTTGTGTGCGCGAAGCAGCCGCTTCTCCTGCTCCGGGAGCCGGACAGAGCGGTAGCTTGCACGAGGGCGAAGAACGAAGCCGCAGAGCACCGGGCTTCTGCGCGCACCCTAAGGACTGCTAGAGGACGGTGGTGGCCGCTCGCCTGCCTCTTCAATTCCATTCTAGCATCCTTATGGAAGGTGTTCCAGGGCAAATTCGCTGAGTTTTGAATTCCTCCTGATGCAGCCCCTCGTGGGATACTCGTGCTCGTCCTCTGAGTCTCCGACATGCAGAGTCCTCGATGGCAACTGCAGAAATGAAGGGCTGCGTTGAGTCGTCGAGTAGCAAGAACATAGCCAGCGCCTTGTGTTTGGGAGTCAGCAGCTGCTGGACTTTTGCGATTGCTTTCACTGTGCACTGAATTCCAGGACGGCATGTGCACGTTACAACAACGAGCTGCGCAAGAGTAATCGAAAGATCACGGCCGTCAGAAAGCAGCTTATATATTGCCCTGGGAAGAGTACTGTTTTTGGAGTGTGCAGTAAAATCGTGTTTCTGGACAAGGGAGGCATAAGTGCGCTGCGCTCCTAAGCTATCTCCCTGCGAGACACACTGCCAAAGCTTTTCGCTATGATGCAGTCTAGTTGCAGACGCACACTACGGCTCTCCGGAGCTGTCCGAAGCCAAGCGCCGGTGGCCGGCGTCTTTCGGCTGAAGCAGCGCTTCGGAGCGAAGGGCTGCCGCTCCGCTGTTGTGTGCGCGAAGCAGCCGCTTCTCCTGCTCCGGGAGCCGGACAGAGCGGTAGCTTGTACGAGGGCCAAGAACGTTGCCGCAGGCAGACGACATTGTGTGCACAGCCTTGCGACTGCTAGAGGACGGTGGCTAAAGCTCCCTGCCTTTTCAATGCACTGCTGGCATGCTTTATTGAAGGTGTTCCGAGACAACTTTCCTGGGTTTTGACTTCGTCCTGATGCAGCCCCTCCTGGGAAATTGGTGCTCGTCCCAGAAGGCTCGAGATGCAGAAAACTCGATGGCAGCTGCAGAAATGAAGGGCTGCGTTGAGTTGTCGAGAAGCAAGAACGTAGACAAGCGCCTTGTTTTTGGGAGTCAGCAGCTGCTGGACTTTTGCGATTGCTTTCACTGTGCACTGAATTCCAGGAAGGCACGTGCACGTTAAAACAACCAGCTGGGCAAGAGTGGGCAGAAGAGAACGGGCGGCTGACAGCAGCTTACATAGTACCATGGAAAGAGCAGTGTTTTTGGAGTGTGCAGCAAATCCGTGTTTCTGGACAAGGGAGGCATAAGTGCGCTGCGCTCCTAAGCTATCTCCCTGCGAGACACACTGCCAAAGCTTTTCGCTATGATGCAGTCTAGTGCAGACGCACACTACGGCTCTCCGGAGCTGTCCGAAGCCAAGCGCCGGTGGCCGGCGTCTTTCGGCTGAAGCAGCGCTTCGGAGCGTAGGGCTGCCGCTCCGCTGTTGTGTGCGCGAAGCAGCCGCTTCTCCTGCTCCGGGAGCCGGACAGAGCGGTAGCTTGTACGGGGGCGAAGAACGAAGCCGCAGAGCACCGGGCTTTTGCGCACACCCGAAGGACTGCTAGAGGACCCAGGTGGCCGCTCGCCTGCCTCTTCAATTCCCTTCTAGCATCCTTATGGAAGGTGTTCCAGGACAATTTTCTGGAGTTTTGAATTCCTCCTGATGCAGCCCCTCGTGGGAAACTCGTGCTCGTCCTCTGAGTCTCCGACATGCAGAGACCTCGATGGCAACTGCAGAAATGAAGGGCTGCGTTGAGTTGTCGAGAAGCAAGAACATAGCCAGCGCCTTGTGTTTGGGAGTCAGCAGCTGCTGGACTTTTGCGATTGCTTTCACTGTGCACTGAATTCCAGGAAGGCACGTGCACTCTGCAACAACGAGCTGCGCAAGAGTAATCGAAAGATCACGGCCGTCAGAAAGCAGCTTATATATTGCACTGGGAAGAGTACTGTTTTTGGAGTGTGCAGTAAAATCGTGTTTCTGGACAAGGGAGGCATAAGTGCGCTGCGCTCCTAAGCTATCTCCCTGCGAGACACAATGCCAAAGCTTTTCGCTATGATGCAGTCTAGTTGCAGACGCACACTACGGCTCTCCGGAGCTGTCCGAAGCCAAGCGCCGGTGGCCGGCGTCTTTCGGCTGAAGCAGCGCTTCGGAGCGTAGGGCTGCCGCTCCGCTGTTGTGTGCGCGAAGCAGCCGCTTCTCCTGCTCCGGGAGCCGGACAGAGCGGTAGCTTGCACGAGGGCGAAGAACGTTGCCGCAGGCAGACGACATTGTGTGCACAGCTTTGCGACTGCTAGAGGACGGTGGCTAAAGCTCCCTGCCTTTTCAATGCACTGCTGGCATGCTTTATTGAAGGTGTTCCGAGACACCTTTCCTGGGTTTTGACTTCGTCCTGATGCAGCCCCTCCTGGGAAATTGGTGCTCTTCCCAGAAGGCTCGAGATGCAGAAAACTCGATGGCAGCTGCAGAAATGAAGGACTCTGTTGAAGTGTGGTGAAGCAAGAACAAAGCCAGCGCCTTGTGTTTGGGAGTCAGCAGCTGCTGGACTTTTTCGATTGCTTTCACTGTGCACTGAATGCCAGGACGGCACGTGCACGTTAAAACAACGAGCTGCGCAAGAGTAATCGAAAGATCACGGCCATCAGAAAGCAGCTTGTATATTGCCCTGGGAAGAGTACTTTTTTTGGAGTGTGCAGTAAAATCGTGTTTCTGGACAAGGGAGGCATAAGTGCGCTGCGCTCCTAAGCTATCTCCCTGCGAGACACACTGCCAAAGCTTTTCGCTATGATGCAGTCTAGTTGCAGATGCACACTACGGCTCTCCGGAGCTGTCCGAAGCCAAGCGCCGGTGGCCGGCGTCTTTCGGCTGAAGCAGCGCTTCGGAGCGAAGGGCTGCCGCTCCGCTGTTGTGTGCGCGAAGCAGCCGCTTCTCCTGCTCCGGGAGCCGGACAGAGCGGTAGCTTGCACGAGGGCGAAGAACGTTGCCGCAGGCAGACGACATTGTGTGCACAGCTTTGCGACTGCTAGAGGACGGTGGCTAAAGCTCCCTGCCTTTTCAATGCACTGCTGGCATGCTTTATTGAAGGTGTTCCGAGACAACTTTCCTGGGTTTTGACTTCGTCCTGATGCAGCCCCTCCTGGGAAATTGGTGCTCGTCCCAGAAGGCTCGAGATGCAGAAAACTCGATGGCAGCTGCAGAAATGAAGGACTCTGTTGAAGTGTGGAGAAGCAAGAACATAGCCAGCGCCTTGTGTTTGGGAGTCAGCAGCTGCTGGACTTTTGCGATTGCTTTCACTGTGCACTGAATGCCAGGACGGCACGTGCACGTTAAAACAACGAGCTGCGCAAGAGTAATCGAAAGATCACGGCCGTCAGAAAGCAGCTTATATATTGCCCTGGGAAGAGTACTGTTTTTGGAGTGTGCAGTAAAATCGTGTTTCTGGACAAGGGAGGCATAAGTGCGCTGCGCTCCTAAGCTATCTCCCTGCGAGACACACTGCCAAAGCTTTTCGCTATGATGCAGTCTAGTTGCAGACGCACACTACGGCTCTCCGGAGCTGTCCGAAGCCAAGCGCCGGTGGCCGGCGTCTTTCGGCTGAAGCAGCGCTTCGGAGCGTAGGGCTGCCGCTCCGCTCTTGTGTGCGCGAAGCAGCCGCTTCTCCTGCTCCGGGAGCCGGACAGAGCGGTAGCTTGCACGAGGGCGAAGAACGAAGCCGCAGAGCACCGGGCTTCTGCGCGCACCCTAAGGACTGCTAGAGGACGGTGGTGGCCGCTCGCCTGCCACTTCAATTCTTTTCTAGCATCCTTATGGAAGGTGTTCCAGGGCAAATTCCCTGAGTTTTAAATTCCTCCTGATGCAGCCCCTCGTGGGAAACTCGTGCTCGTCCTCTCAGTCTCCGACATGCAGAGACCTCGATGGCAACTGCAGAAATGAAGGGCTGCGTTGAGTCGTCGAGTAGCAAGAACATAGCCAGCGCCTTGTGTTTGGGAGTCAGCAGCTGCTGGACTTTTGCGATTGCTTTCACTGTGCACTGAATGCCAGGACGGCCTGTGCACGTTAAAACAACGAGCTGGGCAAGAGTCATCGAAAGATCACGGCCGTCAGAAAGCAGCTTATATATTGCCCTGGGAAGAGTACTGTTTTTGGAGTGTGCAGTAAAATCGTGTTTCTGGACAAGGGAGGCATAAGTGCGCTGCGCTCCTAAGCTATCTCCCTGCGAGACACACTGCCAAAGCTTTTCGCTATGATGCAGTCTAGTTGCAGACGCACACTACGGCTCTCCGGAGCTGTCCGAAGCCAAGCGCCGGTGGCCGGCGTCTTTCGGCTGAAGCAGCGCTTCGGAGCGTAGGGCTGCCGCTCCGCTGTTGTGTGCGCGAAGCAGCCGCTTCTCCTGCTCCGGGAGCCGGACAGAGCGGTAGCTTGTACGAGGGCGAAGAACGTTGCCGCAGGCAGACGACATTGTGTGCACAGCCTTGCGACTGCTAGAGGACGGTGGCTAAAGCTCCCTGCCTTTTCAATGCACTGCTGGCATGCTTTATTGAAGGTGTTCCGAGACAACTTTCCTGGGTTTTGACTTCGTCCTGATGCAGCCCCTCCTGGGAAATTGGTGCTCGTCCCAGAAGGCTCGAGATGCAGAAAACTCGATGGCAGCTGCAGAAATGAAGGGCTGCGTTGAGTTGTCGAGAAGCAAGAACGTAGACAAGCGCCTTGTTTTTGGGAGTCAGCAGCTGCTGGACTTTTGCGATTGCTTTCACTGTGCACTGAATTCCAGGAAGGCACGTGCACGTTAAAACAACCAGCTGGGCAAGAGTGGGCAGAAGAGAACGGGCGGCTGACAGCAGCTTACATAGTACCATGGAAAGAGCAGTGTTTTTGGAGTGTGCAGCAAATCCGTGTTTCTGGACAAGGGAGGCATAAGTGCGCTGCGCTCCTAAGCTATCTCCCTGCGAGACACACTGCCAAAGCTTTTCGCTATGATGCAGTCTAGTGCAGACGCACACTACGGCTCTCCGGAGCTGTCCGAAGCCAAGCGCCGGTGGCCGGCGTCTTTCGGCTGAAGCAGCGCTTCGGAGCGAAGGGCTGCCGCTCCGCTGTTTTGTGCGCGAAGCAGCCGCTTCTCCTGCTCCGGGAGCCGGACAGAGAGGTAGCTTTTACGAGGGCGAAGAACGTTGCCGCAGGCAGACGACATTGTGTGCACAGCTTTGCGACTGCTAGAGGACGGTGGCTAAAGCTCCCTGCCTTTTCAATGCACTGCTGGCATGCTTTATTGAAGGTGTTCCGAGACAACTTTCCTGGGTTTTGACTTCGTCCTGATGCAGCCCCTCCTGGGAAATTGGTGCTCGTCCCAGAAGGCTCGAGATGCAGAAAACTCGATGGCAGCTGCAGAAATGAAGGACTCTGTTGAAGTGTGGAGAAGCAAGAACATAGCCAGCGCCTTGTGTTTGGGAGTCAGCAGCTGCTGGACTTTTGCGATTGCTTTCACTGTGCACTGAATGCCAGGACGGCACGTGCACGTTAAAACAACGAGCTGCGCAAGAGTAATCGAAAGATCACGGCCGTCAGAAAGCAGCTTATATATTGCCCTGGGAAGAGTACTGTTTTTGGAGTGTGCAGTAAAATCGTGTTTCTGGGCAAGGGAGGCATAAGTGCGCTGCGCTCCTAAGCTATCTCCCTGCGAGACACACTGCCAAAGCTTTTCGCTATGATGCAGTCTAGTGCAGACGCACACTACGGCTCTCCGGAGCTGTCCGAAGCGAAGCGCCGGTGGCCGGCGTCTTTCGGCTGAAGCAGCGCTTCGGAGCGTAGGGCTGCCGCTCCGCTGCTGTGTGCGCGAAGCAGCCGCTTCTCCTGCTCCGGGAGCCGGAGAGAGCGGTAGCTTGTACGAGGGCGAAGAACGTTGCCGCAGGGAGACGACATTGTGTGCACAGCCTTGCGACTGCTAGAGGACGGTGGCTAAAGCTCCCTGCCTTTTCAATGCACTGCTGGCATGCTTTATTGAAGGTGTTCCGAGACAACTTTCCTGGGTTTTGACTTCGTCCTGATGCAGCCCCTCCTGGGAAATTGGTGCTCGTCCCAGAAGGCTCGAGATGCAGAAACCTCGATGGCAACTGCAGAAATGAAGGGCTGCGTTGAGTTGTCGAGAAGCAAGAACGTAGACAAGCGCCTTGTTTTTGGGAGTCAGCAGCTGCTGGACTTTTGCGATTGCTTTCACTGTGCACTGAATTCCAGGAAGGCACGTGCACGTTAAAACAACCAGCTGGGCAAGAGTGGGCAGAAGAGAACGGGCGGCTGACAGCAGCTTACATAGTACCATGGAAAGAGCAGTGTTTTTGGAGTGTGCAGCAAATCCGTGTTTCTGGACAAGGGAGGCATAAGTGCGCTGCGCTCCTAAGCTATCTCCCTGCGAGACACACTGCCAAAGCTTTTCGCTATCATGCAGTCTAGTGCAGACGCACACTACGGCTCTCCGGAGCTGTCCGAAGCCAAGCGCCGGTGGCCGGCGTCTTTCGGCTGAAGCAGCGCTTCGGAGCGTAGGGCTGCCGCTCCGCTGTTGTGTGCGCGAAGCAGCCGCTTCTCCTGCTCCGGGAGCCGGACAGAGCGGTAGCTTGTACGGGGGCGAAGAACGAAGCCGCAGAGCACCGGGCTTTTGCGCACACCCGAAGGACTGCTAGAGGACCCAGGTGGCCGCTCGCCTGCCTCTTCAATTCCCTTCTAGCATCCTTATGGAAGGTGTTCCAGGACAATTTTCTGGAGTTTTGAATTCCTCCTGATGCAGCCCCTCGTGGGAAACTCGTGCTCGTCCTCTGAGTCTCCGACATGCAGAGACCTCGATGGCAACTGCAGAAATGAAGGGCTGCGTTGAGTTGTCGAGAAGCAAGAACATAGCCAGCGCCTTGTGTTTGGGAGTCAGCAGCTGCTGGACTTTTGCGATTGCTTTCACTGTGCACTGAATGCCAGGAAGGCACGTGCACTCTGCAACAACGAGCTGCGCAAGAGTAATCGAAAGATCACGGCCGTCAGAAAGCAGCTTATATATTGCCCTGGGAAGAGTACTGTTTTTGGAGTGTGCAGTAAAATCGTGTTTCTGGACAAGGGAGGCATAAGTGCGCTGCGCTCCTAAGCTATCTCCCTGCGAGACACAATGCCAAAGCTTTTCGCTATGATGCAGTCTAGTTGCAGACGCACACTACGGCTCTCCGGAGCTGTCCGAAGCCAAGCGCCGGTGGCCGGCGTCTTTCGGCTGAAGCAGCGCTTCGGAGCGTAGGGCTGCCGCTCCGCTGTTGTGTGCGCGAAGCAGCCGCTTCTCCTGCTCCGGGAGCCGGACAGAGCGGTAGCTTGCACGAGGGCGAAGAACGAAGCCGCAGAGCACCGGGCTTCTGCGCGCACCCTAAGGACTGCTAGAGGACGGTGGTGGCCGCTCGCCTGCCTCTTCAATTCCATTCTAGCATCCTTATGGAAGGTGTTCCAGGGCAAATTCGCTGAGTTTTGAATTCCTCCTGATGCAGCCCCTCGTGGGAAACTCGTGCTCGTCCTCTCAGTCTCCGACATGCAGAGACCTCGATGGCAACTGCAGAAATGAAGGGCTGCGTTGAGTCGTCGAGTAGCAAGAACATAGCCAGCGCCTTGTGTTTGGGAGTCAGCAGCTGCTGGACTTTTGCGATTGCTTTCACTGTGCACTGAATTCCAGGACGGCATGTGCACGTTACAACAACGAGCTGCGCAAGAGTAGGAAGGGAGCACGGGCATCAGAGAACATCTGGCATATTGCCCTGGGAAGAGTACTGTTTTTGGAGTGTGCAGTAAAATCGTGTTTCTGGACAAGGGAGGCATAAGTGCGCTGCGCTCCTAAGCTATCTCCCTGCGAGACACACTGCCAAAGCTTTTCGCTATGATGCAGTCTAGTGCAGACGCACACTACGGCTCTCCGGAGCTGTCCGAAGCCAAGCGCCGGTGGCCGGCGTCTTTCGGCTGAAGCAGCGCTTCGGAGCGAAGGGCTGCCGCTCCGCTGTTTTGTGCGCGAAGCAGCCGCTTCTCCTGCTCCGGGAGCCGGACAGAGAGGTAGCTTTTACGAGGGCGAAGAACGTTGCCGCAGGCAGACGACATTGTGTGCACAGCTTTGCGACTGCTAGAGGACGGTGGCTAAAGCTCCCTGCCTTTTCAATGCACTGCTGGCATGCTTTATTGAAGGTGTTCCGAGACAACTTTCCTGGGTTTTGACTTCGTCCTGATGCAGCCCCTCCTGGGAAATTGGTGCTCGTCCCAGAAGGCTCGAGATGCAGAAAACTCGATGGCAGCTGCAGAAATGAAGGACTCTGTTGAAGTGTGGAGAAGCAAGAACATAGCCAGCGCCTTGTGTTTGGGAGTCAGCAGCTGCTGGACTTTTGCGATTGCTTTCACTGTGCACTGAATGCCAGGACGGCACGTGCACGTTAAAACAACGAGCTTGGCAAGAGTAATCGAAAGATCACGGCCGTCAGAAAGCAGCTTATATATTGCCCTGGGAAGAGTACTGTTTTTGGAGTGTGCAGTAAAATCGTGTTTCTGGGCAAGGGAGGCATAAGTGCGCTGCGCTCCTAAGCTATCTCCCTGCGAGACACACTGCCAAAGCTTTTCGCTATCATGCAGTCTAGTGCAGACGCACACTACGGCTCTCCGGAGCTGTCCGAAGCGAAGCGCCGGTGGCCGGCGTCTTTCGGCTGAAGCAGCGCTTCGGAGCGTAGGGCTGCCGCTCCGCTGCTGTGTGCGCGAAGCAGCCGCTTCTCCTGCTCCGGGAGCCGGAGAGAGCGGTAGCTTGTACGAGGGCGAAGAACGTTGCCGCAGGGAGACGACATTGTGTGCACAGCCTTGCGACTGCTAGAGGACGGTGGCTAAAGCTCCCTGCCTTTTCAATGCACTGCTGGCATGCTTTATTGAAGGTGTTCCGAGACAACTTTCCTGGGTTTTGACTTCGTCCTGATGCAGCCCCTCTTGGGAAATTGGTGCTCGTCCCAGAAGGCTCGAGATGCAGAAAACTCGATGGCAGCTGCAGAAATGAAGGACTCTGTTGAAGTGTGGAGAAGCAAGAACATAGCCAGCGCCTTGTGTTTGGGAGTCAGCAGCTGCTGGACTTTTGCGATTGCTTTCACTGTGCACTGAATGCCAGGACGGCACGTGCACGTTAAAACAACGAGCTTGTCAAGAGTAATCGAAAGATCACGGCCGTCAGAAAGCAGCTTATATATTGCCCTGGGAAGAGTACTGTTTTTGGAGTGTGCAGTAAAATCGTGTTTCTGGGCAAGGGAGGCATAAGTGCGCTGCGCTCCTAAGCTATCTCCCTGCGAGACACACTGCCAAAGCTTTTCGCTATGATGCAGTCTAGTGCAGACGCACACTACGGCTCTCCGGAGCTGTCCGAAGCGAAGCGCCGGTGGCCGGCGTCTTTCGGCTGAAGCAGCGCTTCGGAGCGTAGGGCTGCCGCTCCGCTGTTGTGTGCGCGAAGCAGCCGCTTCTCCTGCTCCGGGAGCCGGACAGAGCGGTAGCTTGTACGAGGGCGAAGAACGTTGCCGCAGGCAGACGACATTGTGTGCACAGCCTTGCGACTGCTAGAGGACGGTGGCTAAAGCTCCCTGCCTTTTCAATGCACTGCTGGCATGCTTTATTGAAGGTGTTCCGAGACAACTTTCCTGGGTTTTGACTTCGTCCTGATGCAGCCCCTCCTGGGAAATTGGTGCTCGTCCCAGAAGGCTCGAGATGCAGAAAACTCGATGGCAGCTGCAGAAATGAAGGGCTGCGTTGAGTTGTCGAGAAGCAAGAACGTAGACAAGCGCCTTGTTTTTGGGAGTCAGCAGCTGCTGGACTTTTGCGATTGCTTTCACTGTGCACTGAATTCCAGGAAGGCACGTGCACGTTAAAACAACCAGCTGGGCAAGAGTGGGCAGAAGAGAACGGGCGGCTGACAGCAGCTTACATAGTACCATGGAAAGAGCAGTGTTTTTGGAGTGTGCAGCAAATCCGTGTTTCTGGACAAGGGAGGCATAAGTGCGCTGCGCTCCTAAGCTATCTCCCTGCGAGACACACTGCCAAAGCTTTTCGCTATCATGCAGTCTAGTGCAGACGCACACTACGGCTCTCCGGAGCTGTCCGAAGCGAAGCGCCGGTGGCCGGCGTCTTTCGGCTGAAGCAGCGCTTCGGAGCGAAGGGCTGCCGCTCCGCTGTTTTGTGCGCGAAGCAGCCGCTTCTCCTGCTCCGGGAGCCGGACAGAGAGGTAGCTTTTACGAGGGCGAAGAACGTTGCCGCAGGCAGACGACATTGTGTGCACAGCTTTGCGACTGCTAGAGGACGGTGGCTAAAGCTCCCTGCCTTTTCAATGCACTGCTGGCATGCTTTATTGAAGGTGTTCCGAGACAACTTTCCTGGGTTTTGACTTCGTCCTGATGCAGCCCCTCCTGGGAAATTGGTGCTCGTCCCAGAAGGCTCGAGATGCAGAAAACTCGATGGCAGCTGCAGAAATGAAGGACTCTGTTGAAGTGTGGAGAAGCAAGAACATAGCCAGCGCCTTGTGTTTGGGAGTCAGCAGCTGCTGGACTTTTGCGATTGCTTTCACTGTGCACTGAATGCCAGGACGGCACGTGCACGTTAAAACAACGAGCTGCGCAAGAGTAATCGAAAGATCACGGCCGTCAGAAAGCAGCTTATATATTGCCCTGGGAAGAGTACTGTTTTTGGAGTGTGCAGTAAAATCGTGTTTCTGGGCAAGGGAGGCATAAGTGCGCTGCGCTCCTAAGCTATCTCCCTGCGAGACACACTGCCAAAGCTTTTCGCTATGATGCAGTCTAGTGCAGACGCACACTACGGCTCTCCGGAGCTGTCCGAAGCCAAGCGCCGGTGGCCGGCGTCTTTCGGCTGAAGCAGCGCTTCGGAGCGTAGGGCTGCCGCTCCGCTGCTGTGTGCGCGAAGCAGCCGCTTCTCCTGCTCCGGGAGCCGGAGAGAGCGGTAGCTTGTACGAGGGCGAAGAACGTTGCCGCAGGGAGACGACATTGTGTGCACAGCCTTGCGACTGCTAGAGGACGGTGGCTAAAGCTCCCTGCCTTTTCAATGCACTGCTGGCATGCTTTATTGAAGGTGTTCCGAGACAACTTTCCTGGGTTTTGACTTCGTCCTGATGCAGCCCCTCCTGGGAAATTGGTGCTCGTCCCAGAAGGCTCGAGATGCAGAAACCTCGATGGCAACTGCAGAAATGAAGGGCTGCGTTGAGTTGTCGAGAAGCAAGAACGTAGACAAGCGCCTTGTTTTTGGGAGTCAGCAGCTGCTGGACTTTTGCGATTGCTTTCACTGTGCACTGAATGCCAGGACGGCACGTGCACGTTAAAACAACGAGCTGCGCAAGAGTAATCGAAAGATCACGGCCGTCAGAAAGCAGCTTATATATTGCCCTGGGAAGAGTACTGTTTTTGGAGTGTGCAGTAAAATCGTGTTTCTGGGCAAGGGAGGCATAAGTGCGCTGCGCTCCTAAGCTATCTCCCTGCGAGACACACTGCCAAAGCTTTTCGCTATGATGCAGTCTAGTGCAGACGCACACTACGGCTCTCCGGAGCTGTCCGAAGCGAAGCGCCGGTGGCCGGCGTCTTTCGGCTGAAGCAGCGCTTCGGAGCGTAGGGCTGCCGCTCCGCTGCTGTGTGCGCGAAGCAGCCGCTTCTCCTGCTCCGGGAGCCGGAGAGAGCGGTAGCTTGTACGAGGGCGAAGAACGTTGCCGCAGGGAGACGACATTGTGTGCACAGCCTTGCGACTGCTAGAGGACGGTGGCTAAAGCTCCCTGCCTTTTCAATGCACTGCTGGCATGCTTTATTGAAGGTGTTCCGAGACAACTTTCCTGGGTTTTGACTTCGTCCTGATGCAGCCCCTCTTGGGAAATTGGTGCTCGTCCCAGAAGGCTCGAGATGCAGAAAACTCGATGGCAGCTGCAGAAATGAAGGACTCTGTTGAAGTGTGGAGAAGCAAGAACATAGCCAGCGCCTTGTGTTTGGGAGTCAGCAGCTGCTGGACTTTTGCGATTGCTTTAACTGTGCACTGAATGCCAGGACGGCACGTGCACGTTAAAACAACGAGCTTGGCAAGAGTAATCGAAAGATCACGGCCGTCAGAAAGCAGCTTATATATTGCCCTGGGAAGAGTACTGTTTTTGGAGTGTGCAGTAAAATCGTGTTTCTGGGCAAGGGAGGCATAAGTGCGCTGCGCTCCTAAGCTATCTCCCTGCGAGACACACTGCCAAAGCTTTTCGCTATGATGCAGTCTAGTGCAGACGCACACTACGGCTCTCCGGAGCTGTCCGAAGCGAAGCGCCGGTGGCCGGCGTCTTTCGGCTGAAGCAGCGCTTCGGAGCGTAGGGCTGCCGCTCCGCTGTTGTGTGCGCGAAGCAGCCGCTTCTCCTGCTCCGGGAGCCGGACAGAGCGGTAGCTTGTACGAGGGCGAAGAACGTTGCCGCAGGCAGACGACATTGTGTGCACAGCCTTGCGACTGCTAGAGGACGGTGGCTAAAGCTCCCTGCCTTTTCAATGCACTGCTGGCATGCTTTATTGAAGGTGTTCCGAGACAACTTTCCTGGGTTTTGACTTCGTCCTGATGCAGCCCCTCGTGGGAAACTCGTGCTCGTCCTCTGAGTCTCCGACATGCAGAAAACTCGATGGCAGCTGCAGAAATGAAGGGCTGCGTTGAGTTGTCGAGAAGCAAGAACGTAGACAAGCGCCTTGTTTTTGGGAGTCAGCAGCTGCTGGACTTTTGCGATTGCTTTCACTGTGCACTGAATTCCAGGAAGGCACGTGCACGTTAAAACAACCAGCTGGGCAAGAGTGGGCAGAAGAGAACGGGCGGCTGACAGCAGCTTACATAGTACCATGGAAAGAGCAGTGTTTTTGGAGTGTGCAGCAAATCCGTGTTTCTGGACAAGGGAGGCATAAGTGCGCTGCGCTCCTAAGCTATCTCCCTGCGAGACACACTGCCAAAGCTTTTCGCTATGATGCAGTCTAGTGCAGACGCACACTACGGCTCTCCGGAGCTGTCCGAAGCCAAGCGCCGGTGGCCGGCGTCTTTCGGCTGAAGCAGCGCTTCGGAGCGAAGGGCTGCCGCTCCGCTGTTTTGTGCGCGAAGCAGCCGCTTCTCCTGCTCCGGGAGCCGGACAGAGAGGTAGCTTTTACGAGGGCGAAGAACGTTGCCGCAGGCAGACGACATTGTGTGCACAGCTTTGCGACTGCTAGAGGACGGTGGCTAAAGCTCCCTGCCTTTTCAATGCACTGCTGGCATGCTTTATTGAAGGTGTTCCGAGACAACTTTCCTGGGTTTTGACTTCGTCCTGATGCAGCCCCTCCTGGGAAATTGGTGCTCGTCCCAGAAGGCTCGAGATGCAGAAAACTCGATGGCAGCTGCAGAAATGAAGGACTCTGTTGAAGTGTGGAGAAGCAAGAACATAGCCAGCGCCTTGTGTTTGGGAGTCAGCAGCTGCTGGACTTTTGCGATTGCTTTCACTGTGCACTGAATGCCAGGACGGCACGTGCACGTTAAAACAACGAGCTGCGCAAGAGTAATCGAAAGATCACGGCCGTCAGAAAGCAGCTTATATATTGCCCTGGGAAGAGTACTGTTTTTGGAGTGTGCAGTAAAATCGTGTTTCTGGGCAAGGGAGGCATAAGTGCGCTGCGCTCCTAAGCTATCTCCCTGCGAGACACACTGCCAAAGCTTTTCGCTATGATGCAGTCTAGTGCAGACGCACACTACGGCTCTCCGGAGCTGTCCGAAGCGAAGCGCCGGTGGCCGGCGTCTTTCGGCTGAAGCAGCGCTTCGGAGCGTAGGGCTGCCGCTCCGCTGCTGTGTGCGCGAAGCAGCCGCTTCTCCTGCTCCGGGAGCCGGAGAGAGCGGTAGCTTGTACGAGGGCGAAGAACGTTGCCGCAGGGAGACGACATTGTGTGCACAGCCTTGCGACTGCTAGAGGACGGTGGCTAAAGCTCCCTGCCTTTTCAATGCACTGCTGGCATGCTTTATTGAAGGTGTTCCGAGACAACTTTCCTGGGTTTTGACTTCGTCCTGATGCAGCCCCTCCTGGGAAATTGGTGCTCGTCCCAGAAGGCTCGAGATGCAGAAACCTCGATGGCAACTGCAGAAATGAAGGGCTGCGTTGAGTTGTCGAGAAGCAAGAACGTAGACAAGCGCCTTGTTTTTGGGAGTCAGCAGCTGCTGGACTTTTGCGATTGCTTTCACTGTGCACTGAATTCCAGGACGGCATGTGCACGTTACAACAACGAGCTGCGCAAGAGTAATCGAAAGATCACGGCCGTCAGAAAGCAGCTTATATATTGCCCTGGGAAGAGTACTGTTTTTGGAGTGTGCAGTAAAATCGTGTTTCTGGGCAAGGGAGGCATAAGTGCGCTGCGCTCCTAAGCTATCTCCCTGCGAGACACACTGCCAAAGCTTTTCGCTATGATGCAGTCTAGTGCAGACGCACACTACGGCTCTCCGGAGCTGTCCGAAGCGAAGCGCCGGTGGCCGGCGTCTTTCGGCTGAAGCAGCGCTTCGGAGCGTAGGGCTGCCGCTCCGCTGTTGTGTGCGCGAAGCAGCCGCTTCTCCTGCTCCGGGAGCCGGACAGAGCGGTAGCTTGTACGAGGGCGAAGAACGTTGCCGCAGGCAGACGACATTGTGTGCACAGCCTTGCGACTGCTAGAGGACGGTGGCTAAAGCTCCCTGCCTTTTCAATGCACTGCTGGCATGCTTTATTGAAGGTGTTCCGAGACAACTTTCCTGGGTTTTGACTTCGTCCTGATGCAGCCCCTCCTGGGAAATTGGTGCTCGTCCCAGAAGGCTCGAGATGCAGAAAACTCGATGGCAGCTGCAGAAATGAAGGGCTGCGTTGAGTTGTCGAGAAGCAAGAACGTAGACAAGCGCCTTGTTTTTGGGAGTCAGCAGCTGCTGGACTTTTGCGATTGCTTTCACTGTGCACTGAATTCCAGGAAGGCACGTGCACGTTAAAACAACCAGCTGGGCAAGAGTGGGCAGAAGAGAACGGGCGGCTGACAGCAGCTTACATAGTACCATGGAAAGAGCAGTGTTTTTGGAGTGTGCAGCAAATCCGTGTTTCTGGACAAGGGAGGCATAAGTGCGCTGCGCTCCTAAGCTATCTCCCTGCGAGACACACTGCCAAAGCTTTTCGCTATGATGCAGTCTAGTGCAGACGCACACTACGGCTCTCCGGAGCTGTCCGAAGCGAAGCGCCGGTGGCCGGCGTCTTTCGGCTGAAGCAGCGCTTCGGAGCGAAGGGCTGCCGCTCCGCTGTTTTGTGCGCGAAGCAGCCGCTTCTCCTGCTCCGGGAGCCGGACAGAGAGGTAGCTTTTACGAGGGCGAAGAACGTTGCCGCAGGCAGACGACATTGTGTGCACAGCTTTGCGACTGCTAGAGGACGGTGGCTAAAGCTCCCTGCCTTTTCAATGCACTGCTGGCATGCTTTATTGAAGGTGTTCCGAGACAACTTTCCTGGGTTTTGACTTCGTCCTGATGCAGCCCCTCCTGGGAAATTGGTGCTCGTCCCAGAAGGCTCGAGATGCAGAAAACTCGATGGCAGCTGCAGAAATGAAGGACTCTGTTGAAGTGTGGAGAAGCAAGAACATAGCCAGCGCCTTGTGTTTGGGAGTCAGCAGCTGCTGGACTTTTGCGATTGCTTTCACTGTGCACTGAATTCCAGGACGGCATGTGCACGTTACAACAACGAGCTGCGCAAGAGTAATCGAAAGATCACGGCCGTCAGAAAGCAGCTTATATATTGCCCTGGGAAGAGTACTGTTTTTGGAGTGTGCAGTAAAATCGTGTTTCTGGGCAAGGGAGGCATAAGTGCGCTGCGCTCCTAAGCTATCTCCCTGCGAGACACACTGCCAAAGCTTTTCGCTATGATGCAGTCTAGTGCAGACGCACACTACGGCTCTCCGGAGCTGTCCGAAGCGAAGCGCCGGTGGCCGGCGTCTTTCGGCTGAAGCAGCGCTTCGGAGCGTAGGGCTGCCTCTCCGCTGCTGTGTGCGCGAAGCAGCCGCTTCTCCTGCTCCGGGAGCCGGACAGAGCGGTAGCTTGTACGAGGGCGAAGAACGTTGCCGCAGGGAGACGACATTGTGTGCACAGCCTTGCGACTGCTAGAGGACGGTGGCTAAAGCTCCCTGCCTTTTCAATGCACTGCTGGCATGCTTTATTGAAGGTGTTCCGAGACAACTTTCCTGGGTTTTGACTTCGTCCTGATGCAGCCCCTCCTGGGAAATTGGTGCTCGTCCCAGAAGGCTCGAGATGCAGAAAACTCGATGGCAGCTGCAGAAATGAAGGACTCTGTTGAAGTGTGGAGAAGCAAGAACATAGCCAGCGCCTTGTGTTTGGGAGTCAGCAGCTGCTGGACTTTTGCGATTGCTTTCACTGTGCACTGAATGCCAGGACGGCACGTGCACGTTAAAACAACCAGCTGCGCAAGAGTAATCGAAAGATCACGGCCGTCAGAAAGCAGCTTATATATTGCCCTGGGAAGAGTACTGTTTTTGGAGTGTGCAGTAAAATCGTGTTTCTGGACAAGGGAGGCATAAGTGCGCTGCGCTCCTAAGCTATCTCCCTGCGAGACACACTGCCAAAGCTTTTCGCTATGATGCAGTCTAGTTGCAGACGCACACTACGGCTCTCCGGAGCTGTCCGAAGCCAAGCGCCGGTGGCCGGCGTCTTTCGGCTGAAGCAGCGCTTCGGAGCGTAGGGCTGCCGCTCCGCTGTTGTGTGCGCGAAGCAGCCGCTTCTCCTGCTCCGGGAGCCGGACAGAGCGGTAGCTTGCACGAGGGCGAAGAACGAAGCCGCAGAGCACCGGGCTTCTGCGCGCACCCTAAGGACTGCTAGAGGACGGTGGTGGCCGCTCGCCTGCCTCTTCAATTCTTTTCTAGCATCCTTATGGAAGGTGTTCCAGGGCAAATTCCCTGAGTTTTAAATTCCTCCTGATGCAGCCCCTCGTGGGAAACTCGTGCTCGTCCTCTCAGTCTCCGACATGCAGAGACCTCGATGGCAACTGCAGAAATGAAGGGCTGCGTTGAGTCGTCGAGTAGCAAGAACATAGCCAGCGCCTTGTGTTTGGGAGTCAGCAGCTGCTGGACTTTTGCGATTGCTTTCACTGTGCACTGAATTCCAGGACGGCATGTGCACGTTACAACAACGAGCTGCGCAAGAGTAATCGAAAGATCACGGCCGTCAGAAAGCAGCTTATATATTGCCCTGGGAAGAGTACTGTTTTTGGAGTGTGCAGTAAAATCGTGTTTCTGGACAAGGGAGGCATAAGTGCGCTGCGCTCCTAAGCTATCTCCCTGCGAGACACACTGCCAAAGCTTTTCGCTATGATGCAGTCTAGTTGCAGAGGCACACTACGGCTCTCCGGAGCTGTCCGAAGCCAAGCGCCGGTGGCCGGCGTCTTTCGGCTGAAGCAGCGCTTCGGAGCGTAGGGCTGCCGCTCCGCTCTTGTGTGCGCGAAGCAGCCGCTTCTCCTGCTCCGGGAGCCGGACAGAGCGGTAGCTTGTACGAGGGCGAAGAACGTTGCCGCAGGCAGACGACATTGTGTGCACAGCCTTGCGACTGCTAGAGGACGGTGGCTAAAGCTCCCTGCCTTTTCAATGCACTGCTGGCATGCTTTATTGAAGGTGTTCCGAGACAACTTTCCTGGGTTTTGACTTCGTCCTGATGCAGCCCCTCCTGGGAAATTGGTGCTCGTCCCAGAAGGCTCGAGATGCAGAAAACTCGATGGCAGCTGCAGAAATGAAGGGCTGCGTTGAGTTGTCGAGAAGCAAGAACGTAGACAAGCGCCTTGTTTTTGGGAGTCAGCAGCTGCTGGACTTTTGCGATTGCTTTCACTGTGCACTGAATTCCAGGAAGGCACGTGCACGTTAAAACAACCAGCTGGGCAAGAGTGGGCAGAAGAGAACGGGCGGCTGACAGCAGCTTACATAGTACCATGGAAAGAGCAGTGTTTTTGGAGTGTGCAGCAAATCCGTGTTTCTGGACAAGGGAGGCATAAGTGCGCTGCGCTCCTAAGCTATCTCCCTGCGAGACACACTGCCAAAGCTTTTCGCTATGATGCAGTCTAGTGCATACCCACACTACGGCTCTCTGGAGCTGTCCGAAGCCAAGCGCCGGTGGCCGGCGTCTTTCGGCTGAAGCAGCGCTTCGGAGCGTAGGGCTGCCGCTCCGCTGTTGTGTGCGCGAAGCAGCCGCTTCTCCTGCTCCGGGAGCCGGACAGAGCGGTAGCTTGCACGAGGGCGAAGAACGAAGCCGCAGAGCACCGGGCTTCTGCGCGCACCCTAAGGACTGCTAGAGGACGGTGGTGGCCGCTCGCCTGCCTCTTCAATTCTTTTCTAGCATCCTTATGGAAGGTGTTCCAGGGCAAATTCGCTGAGTTTTGAATTCCTCCTGATGCAGCCCCTCGTGGGAAACTCGTGCTCGTCCTCTCAGTCTCCGACATGCAGAGACCTCGATGGCAACTGCAGAAATGAAGGGCTGCGTTGAGTCGTCGAGTAGCAAGAACATAGCCAGCGCCTTGTGTTTGGGAGTCAGCAGCTGCTGGACTTTTGCGATTGCTTTCACTGTGCACTGAATTCCAGGACGGCATGTGCACGTTACAACAACGAGCTGCGCAAGAGTAATCGAAAGATCACGGCCGTCAGAAAGCAGCTTATATATTGCCCTGGGAAGAGTACTGTTTTTGGAGTGTGCAGTAAAATCGTGTTTCTGGACAAGGGAGGCATAAGTGCGCTGCGCTCCTAAGCTATCTCCCTGCGAGACACACTGCCAAAGCTTTTCGCTATGATGCAGTCTAGTTGCAGACGCACACTACGGCTCTCCGGAGCTGTCCGAAGCCAAGCGCCGGTGGCCGGCGTCTTTCGGCTGAAGCAGCGCTTCGGAGCGTAGGGCTGCCGCTCCGCTGTTGTGTGCGCGAAGCAGCCGCTTCTCCTGCTCCGGGAGCCGGACAGAGCGGTAGCTTGTACGAGGGCGAAGAACGTTGCCGCAGGCAGACGACATTGTGTGCACAGCCTTGCGACTGCTAGAGGACGGTGGCTAAAGCTCCCTGCCTTTTCAATGCACTGCTGGCATGCTTTATTGAAGGTGTTCCGAGACAACTTTCCTGGGTTTTGACTTCGTCCTGATGCAGCCCCTCCTGGGAAATTGGTGCTCGTCCCAGAAGGCTCGAGATGCAGAAAACTCGATGGCAGCTGCAGAAATGAAGGGCTGCGTTGAGTTGTCGAGAAGCAAGAACGTAGACAAGCGCCTTGTTTTTGGGAGTCAGCAGCTGCTGGACTTTTGCGATTGCTTTCACTGTGCACTGAATTCCAGGAAGGCACGTGCACGTTAAAACAACCAGCTGGGCAAGAGTGGGCAGAAGAGAACGGGCGGCTGACAGCAGCTTACATAGTACCATGGAAAGAGCAGTGTTTTTGGAGTGTGCAGCAAATCCGTGTTTCTGGACAAGGGAGGCATAAGTGCGCTGCGCTCCTAAGCTATCTCCCTGCGAGACACACTGCCAAAGCTTTTCGCTATGATGCAGTCTAGTGCAGACGCACACTACGGCTCTCCGGAGCTGTCCGAAGCGAAGCGCCGGTGGCCGGCGTCTTTCGGCTGAAGCAGCACTTCGGAGCGAAGGGCTGCCGCTCCGCTGTTTTGTGCGCGAAGCAGCCGCTTCTCCTGCTCCGGGAGCCGGACAGAGAGGTAGCTTTTACGAGGGCGAAGAACGTTGCCGCAGGCAGACGACATTGTGTGCACAGCTTTGCGACTGCTAGAGGACGGTGGCTAAAGCTCCCTGCCTTTTCAATGCACTGCTGGCATGCTTTATTGAAGGTGTTCCGAGACAACTTTCCTGGGTTTTGACTTCGTCCTGATGCAGCCCCTCCTGGGAAATTGGTGCTCGTCCCAGAAGGCTCGAGATGCAGAAAACTCGATGGCAGCTGCAGAAATGAAGGACTCTGTTGAAGTGTGGAGAAGCAAGAACATAGCCAGCGCCTTGTGTTTGGGAGTCAGCAGCTGCTGGACTTTTGCGATTGCTTTCACTGTGCACTGAATGCCAGGACGGCACGTGCACGTTAAAACAACGAGCTGCGCAAGAGTAATCGAAAGATCACGGCCGTCAGAAAGCAGCTTATATATTGCCCTGGGAAGAGTACTGTTTTTGGAGTGTGCAGTAAAATCGTGTTTCTGGGCAAGGGAGGCATAAGTGCGCTGCGCTCCTAAGCTATCTCCCTGCGAGACACACTGCCAAAGCTTTTCGCTATGATGCAGTCTAGTGCAGACGCACACTACGGCTCTCCGGAGCTGTCCGAAGCGAAGCGCCGGTGGCCGGCGTCTTTCGGCTGAAGCAGCGCTTCGGAGCGTAGGGCTGCCGCTCCGCTGCTGTGTGCGCGAAGCAGCCGCTTCTCCTGCTCCGGGAGCCGGAGAGAGCGGTAGCTTGTACGAGGGCGAAGAACGTTGCCGCAGGGAGACGACATTGTGTGCACAGCCTTGCGACTGCTAGAGGACGGTGGCTAAAGCTCCCTGCCTTTTCAATGCACTGCTGGCATGCTTTATTGAAGGTGTTCCGAGACAACTTTCCTGGGTTTTGACTTCGTCCTGATGCAGCCCCTCCTGGGAAATTGGTGCTCGTCCCAGAAGGCTCGAGATGCAGAAACCTCGATGGCAACTGCAGAAATGAAGGGCTGCGTTGAGTTGTCGAGAAGCAAGAACGTAGACAAGCGCCTTGTTTTTGGGAGTCAGCAGCTGCTGGACTTTTGCGATTGCTTTCACTGTGCACTGAATTCCAGGACGGCATGTGCACGTTACAACAACGAGCTGCGCAAGAGTAATCGAAAGATCACGGCCGTCAGAAAGCAGCTTATATATTGCCCTGGGAAGAGTACTGTTTTTGGAGTGTGCAGTAAAATCGTGTTTCTGGGCAAGGGAGGCATAAGTGCGCTGCGCTCCTAAGCTATCTCCCTGCGAGACACACTGCCAAAGCTTTTCGCTATGATGCAGTCTAGTGCAGACGCACACTACGGCTCTCCGGAGCTGTCCGAAGCCAAGCGCCGGTGGCCGGCGTCTTTCGGCTGAAGCAGCGCTTCGGAGCGTAGGGCTGCCGCTCCGCTGTTGTGTGCGCGAAGCAGCCGCTTCTCCTGCTCCGGGAGCCGGACAGAGCGGTAGCTTGTACGAGGGCGAAGAACGTTGCCGCAGGCAGACGACATTGTGTGCACAGCCTTGCGACTGCTAGAGGACGGTGGCTAAAGCTCCCTGCCTTTTCAATGCACTGCTGGCATGCTTTATTGAAGGTGTTCCGAGACAACTTTCCTGGGTTTTGACTTCGTCCTGATGCAGCCCCTCCTGGGAAATTGGTGCTCGTCCCAGAAGGCTCGAGATGCAGAAAACTCGATGGCAGCTGCAGAAATGAAGGGCTGCGTTGAGTTGTCGAGAAGCAAGAACGTAGACAAGCGCCTTGTTTTTGGGAGTCAGCAGCTGCTGGACTTTTGCGATTGCTTTCACTGTGCACTGAATTCCAGGAAGGCACGTGCACGTTAAAACAACCAGCTGGGCAAGAGTGGGCAGAAGAGAACGGGCGGCTGACAGCAGCTTACATAGTACCATGGAAAGAGCAGTGTTTTTGGAGTGTGCAGCAAATCCGTGTTTCTGGACAAGGGAGGCATAAGTGCGCTGCGCTCCTAAGCTATCTCCCTGCGAGACACACTGCCAAAGCTTTTCGCTATGATGCAGTCTAGTGCAGACGCACACTACGGCTCTCCGGAGCTGTCCGAAGCCAAGCGCCGGTGGCCGGCGTCTTTCGGCTGAAGCAGCGCTTCGGAGCGAAGGGCTGCCGCTCCGCTGTTTTGTGCGCGAAGCAGCCGCTTCTCCTGCTCCGGGAGCCGGACAGAGAGGTAGCTTTTACGAGGGCGAAGAACGTTGCCGCAGGCAGACGACATTGTGTGCACAGCTTTGCGACTGCTAGAGGACGGTGGCTAAAGCTCCCTGCCTTTTCAATGCACTGCTGGCATGCTTTATTGAAGGTGTTCCGAGACAACTTTCCTGGGTTTTGACTTCGTCCTGATGCAGCCCCTCCTGGGAAATTGGTGCTCGTCCCAGAAGGCTCGAGATGCAGAAAACTCGATGGCAGCTGCAGAAATGAAGGACTCTGTTGAAGTGTGGAGAAGCAAGAACATAGCCAGCGCCTTGTGTTTGGGAGTCAGCAGCTGCTGGACTTTTGCGATTGCTTTCACTGTGCACTGAATTCCAGGACGGCATGTGCACGTTACAACAACGAGCTGCGCAAGAGTAATCGAAAGATCACGGCCGTCAGAAAGCAGCTTATATATTGCCCTGGGAAGAGTACTGTTTTTGGAGTGTGCAGTAAAATCGTGTTTCTGGGCAAGGGAGGCATAAGTGCGCTGCGCTCCTAAGCTATCTCCCTGCGAGACACACTGCCAAAGCTTTTCGCTATCATGCAGTCTAGTGCAGACGCACACTACGGCTCTCCGGAGCTGTCCGAAGCGAAGCGCCGGTGGCCGGCGTCTTTCGGCTGAAGCAGCGCTTCGGAGCGTAGGGCTGCCTCTCCGCTGCTGTGTGCGCGAAGCAGCCGCTTCTCCTGCTCCGGGAGCCGGACAGAGCGGTAGCTTGTACGAGGGCGAAGAACGTTGCCGCAGGGAGACGACATTGTGTGCACAGCCTTGCGACTGCTAGAGGACGGTGGCTAAAGCTCCCTGCCTTTTCAATGCACTGCTGGCATGCTTTATTGAAGGTGTTCCGAGACAACTTTCCTGGGTTTTGACTTCGTCCTGATGCAGCCCCTCCTGGGAAATTGGTGCTCGTCCCAGAAGGCTCGAGATGCAGAAAACTCGATGGCAGCTGCAGAAATGAAGGACTCTGTTGAAGTGTGGAGAAGCAAGAACATAGCCAGCGCCTTGTGTTTGGGAGTCAGCAGCTGCTGGACTTTTGCGATTGCTTTCACTGTGCACTGAATGCCAGGACGGCACGTGCACGTTAAAACAACCAGCTGCGCAAGAGTAATCGAAAGATCACGGCCGTCAGAAAGCAGCTTATATATTGCCCTGGGAAGAGTACTGTTTTTGGAGTGTGCAGTAAAATCGTGTTTCTGGACAAGGGAGGCATAAGTGCGCTGCGCTCCTAAGCTATCTCCCTGCGAGACACACTGCCAAAGCTTTTCGCTATGATGCAGTCTAGTTGCAGACGCACACTACGGCTCTCCGGAGCTGTCCGAAGCCAAGCGCCGGTGGCCGGCGTCTTTCGGCTGAAGCAGCGCTTCGGAGCGTAGGGCTGCCGCTCCGCTGTTGTGTGCGCGAAGCAGCCGCTTCTCCTGCTCCGGGAGCCGGACAGAGCGGTAGCTTGCACGAGGGCGAAGAACGAAGCCGCAGAGCACCGGGCTTCTGCGCGCACCCTAAGGACTGCTAGAGGACGGTGGTGGCCGCTCGCCTGCCTCTTCAATTCTTTTCTAGCATCCTTATGGAAGGTGTTCCAGGGCAAATTCCCTGAGTTTTAAATTCCTCCTGATGCAGCCCCTCGTGGGAAACTCGTGCTCGTCCTCTCAGTCTCCGACATGCAGAGACCTCGATGGCAACTGCAGAAATGAAGGGCTGCGTTGAGTCGTCGAGTAGCAAGAACATAGCCAGCGCCTTGTGTTTGGGAGTCAGCAGCTGCTGGACTTTTGCGATTGCTTTCACTGTGCACTGAATTCCAGGACGGCATGTGCACGTTACAACAACGAGCTGCGCAAGAGTAATCGAAAGATCACGGCCGTCAGAAAGCAGCTTATATATTGCCCTGGGAAGAGTACTGTTTTTGGAGTGTGCAGTAAAATCGTGTTTCTGGACAAGGGAGGCATAAGTGCGCTGCGCTCCTAAGCTATCTCCCTGCGAGACACACTGCCAAAGCTTTTCGCTATGATGCAGTCTAGTTGCAGACGCACACTACGGCTCTCCGGAGCTGTCCGAAGCCAAGCGCCGGTGGCCGGCGTCTTTCGGCTGAAGCAGCGCTTCGGAGCGTAGGGCTGCCGCTCCGCTCTTGTGTGCGCGAAGCAGCCGCTTCTCCTGCTCCGGGAGCCGGACAGAGCGGTAGCTTGTACGAGGGCGAAGAACGTTGCCGCAGGCAGACGACATTGTGTGCACAGCCTTGCGACTGCTAGAGGACGGTGGCTAAAGCTCCCTGCCTTTTCAATGCACTGCTGGCATGCTTTATTGAAGGTGTTCCGAGACAACTTTCCTGGGTTTTGACTTCGTCCTGATGCAGCCCCTCCTGGGAAATTGGTGCTCGTCCCAGAAGGCTCGAGATGCAGAAAACTCGATGGCAGCTGCAGAAATGAAGGGCTGCGTTGAGTTGTCGAGAAGCAAGAACGTAGACAAGCGCCTTGTTTTTGGGAGTCAGCAGCTGCTGGACTTTTGCGATTGCTTTCACTGTGCACTGAATTCCAGGAAGGCACGTGCACGTTAAAACAACCAGCTGGGCAAGAGTGGGCAGAAGAGAACGGGCGGCTGACAGCAGCTTACATAGTACCATGGAAAGAGCAGTGTTTTTGGAGTGTGCAGCAAATCCGTGTTTCTGGACAAGGGAGGCATAAGTGCGCTGCGCTCCTAAGCTATCTCCCTGCGAGACACACTGCCAAAGCTTTTCGCTATGATGCAGTCTAGTGCATACCCACACTACGGCTCTCTGGAGCTGTCCGAAGCCAAGCGCCGGTGGCCGGCGTCTTTCGGCTGAAGCAGCGCTTCGGAGCGTAGGGCTGCCGCTCCGCTGTTGTGTGCGCGAAGCAGCCGCTTCTCCTGCTCCGGGAGCCGGACAGAGCGGTAGCTTGCACGAGGGCGAAGAACGAAGCCGCAGAGCACCGGGCTTCTGCGCGCACCCTAAGGACTGCTAGAGGACGGTGGTGGCCGCTCGCCTGCCTCTTCAATTCTTTTCTAGCATCCTTATGGAAGGTGTTCCAGGGCAAATTCGCTGAGTTTTGAATTCCTCCTGATGCAGCCCCTCGTGGGAAACTCGTGCTCGTCCTCTCAGTCTCCGACATGCAGAGACCTCGATGGCAACTGCAGAAATGAAGGGCTGCGTTGAGTCGTCGAGTAGCAAGAACATAGCCAGCGCCTTGTGTTTGGGAGTCAGCAGCTGCTGGAGTTTTGCGATTGCTTTCACTGTGCACTGAATTCCAGGACGGCATGTGCACGTTACAACAACGAGCTGCGCAAGAGTAATCGAAAGATCACGGCCGTCAGAAAGCAGCTTATATATTGCCCTGGGAAGAGTACTGTTTTTGGAGTGTGCAGTAAAATCGTGTTTCTGGACAAGGGAGGCATAAGTGCGCTGCGCTCCTAAGCTATCTCCCTGCGAGACACACTGCCAAAGCTTTTCGCTATGATGCAGTCTAGTTGCAGACGCACACTACGGCTCTCCGGAGCTGTCCGAAGCCAAGCGCCGGTGGCCGGCGTCTTTCGGCTGAAGCAGCGCTTCGGAGCGTAGGGCTGCCGCTCCGCTGTTGTGTGCGCGAAGCAGCCGCTTCTCCTGCTCCGGGAGCCGGACAGAGCGGTAGCTTGTACGAGGGCGAAGAACGTTGCCGCAGGCAGACGACATTGTGTGCACAGCCTTGCGACTGCTAGAGGACGGTGGCTAAAGCTCCCTGCCTTTTCAATGCACTGCTGGCATGCTTTATTGAAGGTGTTCCGAGACAACTTTCCTGGGTTTTGACTTCGTCCTGATGCAGCCCCTCCTGGGAAATTGGTGCTCGTCCCAGAAGGCTCGAGATGCAGAAAACTCGATGGCAGCTGCAGAAATGAAGGGCTGCGTTGAGTTGTCGAGAAGCAAGAACGTAGACAAGCGCCTTGTTTTTGGGAGTCAGCAGCTGCTGGACTTTTGCGATTGCTTTCACTGTGCACTGAATTCCAGGAAGGCACGTGCACGTTAAAACAACCAGCTGGGCAAGAGTGGGCAGAAGAGAACGGGCGGCTGACAGCAGCTTACATAGTACCATGGAAAGAGCAGTGTTTTTGGAGTGTGCAGCAAATCCGTGTTTCTGGACAAGGGAGGCATAAGTGCGCTGCGCTCCTAAGCTATCTCCCTGCGAGACACACTGCCAAAGCTTTTCGCTATGATGCAGTCTAGTGCATACCCACACTACGGCTCTCTGGAGCTGTCCGAAGCCAAGCGCCGGTGGCCGGCGTCTTTCGGCTGAAGCAGCGCTTCGGAGCGTAGGGCTGCCGCTCCGCTGTTGTGTGCGCGAAGCAGCCGCTTCTCCTGCTCCGGGAGCCGGACAGAGCGGTAGCTTGTACGGGGGCGAAGAACGAAGCCGAAGAGCACCGGGCTTTTGCGCACACCCGAAGGACTGCTAGAGGACGGTGGTGGCCGCTCGCCTGCCTCTTCAATTCCCTTCTAGCATCCTTATGGAAGGTGTTCCAGGACAATTTTCTGGAGTTTTGAATTCGTCCTGATGCAGCCCCTCGTGGGAAACTCGTGCTCGTCCTCTGAGTCTCCGACATGCAGAGACCTCGATGGCAACTGCAGAAATGAAGGGCTGCGTTGAGTTGTCGAGAAGCAAGAACATAGCCAGCGCCTTGTGTTTGGGAGTCAGCAGCTGCTGGACTTTTGCGATTGCTTTCACTGTGCACTGAATTCCAGGAAGGCACGTGCACTCTGCAACAACGAGCTGCGCAAGAGTAATCGAAAGATCACGGCCGTCAGAAAGCAGCTTATATATTGCCCTGGGAAGAGTACTGTTTTTGGAGTGTGCAGTAAAATCGTGTTTCTGGACAAGGGAGGCATAAGTGCGCTGCGCTCCTAAGCTATCTCCCTGCGAGACACAATGCCAAAGCTTTTCGCTATGATGCAGTCTAGTTGCAGACGCACACTACGGCTCTCCGGAGCTGTCCGAAGCCAAGCGCCGGTGGCCAGCGTCTTTCGGCTGAAGCAGCGCTTCGGAGCGTAGGGCTGCCGCTCCGCTGTTGTGTGCGCGAAGCAGCCGCTTCTCCTGCTCCGGGAGCCGGACAGAGCGGTAGCTTGCACGAGGGCGAAGAACGAAGCCGCAGAGCACCGGGCTTCTGCGCGCACCCTAAGGACTGCTAGAGGACGGTGGTGGCCGCTCGCCTGCCTCTTCAATTCCATTCTAGCATCCTTATGGAAGGTGTTCCAGGGCAAATTCGCTGAGTTTTGAATTCCTCCTGATGCAGCCCCTCGTGGGAAACTCGTGCTCGTCCTCTCAGTCTCCGACATGCAGAGACCTCGATGGCAACTGCAGAAATGAAGGGCTGCGTTGAGTCGTCGAGTAGCAAGAACATAGCCAGCGCCTTGTGTTTGGGAGTCAGCAGCTGCTGGACTTTTGCGATTGCTTTCACTGTGCACTGAATTCCAGGACGGCATGTGCACGTTACAACAACGAGCTGCGCAAGAGTAGGAAGGGAGCACGGGCATCAGAGAACATCTGGCATATTGCCCTGGGAAGAGTACTGTTTTTGGAGTGTGCAGTAAAATCGTGTTTTTGGACAAGGGAGGCATAAGTGCGCTGCGCTCCTAAGCTATCTCCCTGCGAGACACACTGCCAAAGCTTTTCGCTATGATGCAGTCTAGTGCAGACGCACACTACGGCTCTCCGGAGCTGTCCGAAGCCAAGCGCCGGTGGCCGGCGTCTTTCGGCTGAAGCAGCGCTTCGGAGCGAAGGGCTGCCGCTCCGCTGTTTTGTGCGCGAAGCAGCCGCTTCTGCTGCTCCGGGAGCCGGACAGAGAGGTAGCTTTTACGAGGGCGAAGAACGTTGCCGCAGGCAGACGACATTGTGTGCACAGCTTTGCGACTGCTAGAGGACGGTGGCTAAAGCTCCCTGCCTTTTCAATGCACTGCTGGCATGCTTTATTGAAGGTGTTCCGAGACAACTTTCCTGGGTTTTGACTTCGTCCTGATGCAGCCCCTCCTGGGAAATTGGTGCTCGTCCCAGAAGGCTCGAGATGCAGAAAACTCGATGGCAGCTGCAGAAATGAAGGACTCTGTTGAAGTGTGGAGAAGCAAGAACATAGCCAGCGCCTTGTGTTTGGGAGTCAGCAGCTGCTGGACTTTTGCGATTGCTTTCACTGTGCACTGAATGCCAGGACGGCACGTGCACGTTAAAACAACGAGCTGCGCAAGAGTAATCGAAAGATCACGGCCGTCAGAAAGCAGCTTATATATTGCCCTGGGAAGAGTACTGTTTTTGGAGTGTGCAGTAAAATCGTGTTTCTGGGCAAGGGAGGCATAAGTGCGCTGCGCTCCTAAGCTATCTCCCTGCGAGACACACTGCCAAAGCTTTTCGCTATGATGCAGTCTAGTGCAGACGCACACTACGGCTCTCCGGAGCTGTCCGAAGCGAAGCGCCGGTGGCCGGCGTCTTTCGGCTGAAGCAGCGCTTCGGAGCGTAGGGCTGCCGCTCCGCTGCTGTGTGCGCGAAGCAGCCGCTTCTCCTGCTCCGGGAGCCGGAGAGAGCGGTAGCTTGTACGAGGGCGAAGAACGTTGCCGCAGGGAGACGACATTGTGTGCACAGCCTTGCGACTGCTAGAGGACGGTGGCTAAAGCTCCCTGCCTTTTCAATGCACTGCTGGCATGCTTTATTGAAGGTGTTCCGAGACAACTTTCCTGGGTTTTGACTTCGTCCTGATGCAGCCCCTCTTGGGAAATTGGTGCTCGTCCCAGAAGGCTCGAGATGCAGAAAACTCGATGGCAGCTGCAGAAATGAAGGACTCTGTTGAAGTGTGGAGAAGCAAGAACATAGCCAGCGCCTTGTGTTTGGGAGTCAGCAGCTGCTGGACTTTTGCGATTGCTTTAACTGTGCACTGAATGCCAGGACGGCACGTGCACGTTAAAACAACGAGCTTGGCAAGAGTAATCGAAAGATCACGGCCGTCAGAAAGCAGCTTATATATTGCCCTGGGAAGAGTACTGTTTTTGGAGTGTGCAGTAAAATCGTGTTTCTGGGCAAGGGAGGCATAAGTGCGCTGCGCTCCTAAGCTATCTCCCTGCGAGACACACTGCCAAAGCTTTTCGCTATGATGCAGTCTAGTGCAGACGCACACTACGGCTCTCCGGAGCTGTCCGAAGCGAAGCGCCGGTGGCCGGCGTCTTTCGGCTGAAGCAGCGCTTCGGAGCGTAGGGCTGCCGCTCCGCTGTTGTGTGCGCGAAGCAGCCGCTTCTCCTGCTCCGGGAGCCGGACAGAGCGGTAGCTTGTACGAGGGCGAAGAACGTTGCCGCAGGCAGACGACATTGTGTGCACAGCCTTGCGACTGCTAGAGGACGGTGGCTAAAGCTCCCTGCCTTTTCAATGCACTGCTGGCATGCTTTATTGAAGGTGTTCCGAGACAACTTTCCTGGGTTTTGACTTCGTCCTGATGCAGCCCCTCCTGGGAAATTGGTGCTCGTCCCAGAAGGCTCGAGATGCAGAAAACTCGATGGCAGCTGCAGAAATGAAGGGCTGCGTTGAGTTGTCGAGAAGCAAGAACGTAGACAAGCGCCTTGTTTTTGGGAGTCAGCAGCTGCTGGACTTTTGCGATTGCTTTCACTGTGCACTGAATTCCAGGAAGGCACGTGCACGTTAAAACAACCAGCTGGGCAAGAGTGGGCAGAAGAGAACGGGCGGCTGACAGCAGCTTACATAGTACCATGGAAAGAGCAGTGTTTTTGGAGTGTGCAGCAAATCCGTGTTTCTGGACAAGGGAGGCATAAGTGCGCTGCGCTCCTAAGCTATCTCCCTGCGAGACACACTGCCAAAGCTTTTCGCTATGATGCAGTCTAGTGCAGACGCACACTACGGCTCTCCGGAGCTGTCCGAAGCCAAGCGCCGGTGGCCGGCGTCTTTCGGCTGAAGCAGCGCTTCGGAGCGAAGGGCTGCCGCTCCGCTGTTTTGTGCGCGAAGCAGCCGCTTCTCCTGCTCCGGGAGCCGGACAGAGAGGTAGCTTTTACGAGGGCGAAGAACGTTGCCGCAGGCAGACGACATTGTGTGCACAGCTTTGCGACTGCTAGAAAACGGTGGCTAAAGCTCCCTGCCTTTTCAATGCACTGCTGGCATGCTTTATTGAAGGTGTTCCGAGACAACTTTCCTGGGTTTTGACTTCGTCCTGATGCAGCCCCTCCTGGGAAATTGGTGCTCGTCCCAGAAGGCTCGAGATGCAGAAAACTCGATGGCAGCTGCAGAAATGAAGGACTCTGTTGAAGTGTGGAGAAGCAAGAACATAGCCAGCGCCTTGTGTTTGGGAGTCAGCAGCTGCTGGACTTTTGCGATTGCTTTCACTGTGCACTGAATGCCAGGACGGCACGTGCACGTTAAAACAACGAGCTGCGCAAGAGTAATCGAAAGATCACGGCCGTCAGAAAGCAGCTTATATATTGCCCTGGGAAGAGTACTGTTTTTGGAGTGTGCAGTAAAATCGTGTTTCTGGGCAAGGGAGGCATAAGTGCGCTGCGCTCCTAAGCTATCTCCCTGCGAGACACACTGCCAAAGCTTTTCGCTATGATGCAGTCTAGTGCAGACGCACACTACGGCTCTCCGGAGCTGTCCGAAGCCAAGCGCCGGTGGCCGGCGTCTTTCGGCTGAAGCAGCGCTTCGGAGCGTAGGGCTGCCGCTCCGCTGCTGTGTGCGCGAAGCAGCCGCTTCTCCTGCTCCGGGAGCCGGAGAGAGCGGTAGCTTGTACGAGGGCGAAGAACGTTGCCGCAGGGAGACGACATTGTGTGCACAGCCTTGCGACTGCTAGAGGACGGTGGCTAAAGCTCCCTGCCTTTTCAATGCACTGCTGGCATGCTTTATTGAAGGTGTTCCGAGACAACTTTCCTGGGTTTTGACTTCGTCCTGATGCAGCCCCTCTTGGGAAATTGGTGCTCGTCCCAGAAGGCTCGAGATGCAGAAAACTCGATGGCAGCTGCAGAAATGAAGGACTCTGTTGAAGTGTGGAGAAGCAAGAACATAGCCAGCGCCTTGTGTTTGGGAGTCAGCAGCTGCTGGACTTTTGCGATTGCTTTAACTGTGCACTGAATGCCAGGACGGCACGTGCACGTTAAAACAACGAGCTTGGCAAGAGTAATCGAAAGATCACGGCCGTCAGAAAGCAGCTTATATATTGCCCTGGGAAGAGTACTGTTTTTGGAGTGTGCAGTAAAATCGTGTTTCTGGGCAAGGGAGGCATAAGTGCGCTGCGCTCCTAAGCTATCTCCCTGCGAGACACACTGCCAAAGCTTTTCGCTATGATGCAGTCTAGTGCAGACGCACACTACGGCTCTCCGGAGCTGTCCGAAGCGAAGCGCCGGTGGCCGGCGTCTTTCGGCTGAAGCAGCGCTTCGGAGCGTAGGGCTGCCGCTCCGCTGTTGTGTGCGCGAAGCAGCCGCTTCTCCTGCTCCGGGAGCCGGACAGAGCGGTAGCTTGTACGAGGGCGAAGAACGTTGCCGCAGGCAGACGACATTGTGTGCACAGCCTTGCGACTGCTAGAGGACGGTGGCTAAAGCTCCCTGCCTTTTCAATGCACTGCTGGCATGCTTTATTGAAGGTGTTCCGAGACAACTTTCCTGGGTTTTGACTTCGTCCTGATGCAGCCCCTCCTGGGAAATTGGTGCTCGTCCCAGAAGGCTCGAGATGCAGAAAACTCGATGGCAGCTGCAGAAATGAAGGGCTGCGTTGAGTTGTCGAGAAGCAAGAACGTAGACAAGCGCCTTGTTTTTGGGAGTCAGCAGCTGCTGGACTTTTGCGATTGCTTTCACTGTGCACTGAATTCCAGGAAGGCACGTGCACGTTAAAACAACCAGCTGGGCAAGAGTGGGCAGAAGAGAACGGGCGGCTGACAGCAGCTTACATAGTACCATGGAAAGAGCAGTGTTTTTGGAGTGTGCAGCAAATCCGTGTTTCTGGACAAGGGAGGCATAAGTGCGCTGCGCTCCTAAGCTATCTCCCTGCGAGACACACTGCCAAAGCTTTTCGCTATCATGCAGTCTAGTGCAGACGCACACTACGGCTCTCCGGAGCTGTCCGAAGCCAAGCGCCGGTGGCCGGCGTCTTTCGGCTGAAGCAGCGCTTCGGAGCGAAGGGCTGCCGCTCCGCTGTTTTGTGCGCGAAGCAGCCGCTTCTCCTGCTCCGGGAGCCGGACAGAGAGGTAGCTTTTACGAGGGCGAAGAACGTTGCCGCAGGCAGACGACATTGTGTGCACAGCTTTGCGACTGCTAGAGGACGGTGGCTAAAGCTCCCTGCCTTTTCAATGCACTGCTGGCATGCTTTATTGAAGGTGTTCCGAGACAACTTTCCTGGGTTTTGACTTCGTCCTGATGCAGCCCCTCCTGGGAAATTGGTGCTCGTCCCAGAAGGCTCGAGATGCAGAAAACTCGATGGCAGCTGCAGAAATGAAGGACTCTGTTGAAGTGTGGAGAAGCAAGAACATAGCCAGCGCCTTGTGTTTGGGAGTCAGCAGCTGCTGGACTTTTGCGATTGCTTTCACTGTGCACTGAATGCCAGGACGGCACGTGCACGTTAAAACAACGAGCTGCGCAAGAGTAATCGAAAGATCACGGCCGTCAGAAAGCAGCTTATATATTGCCCTGGGAAGAGTACTGTTTTTGGAGTGTGCAGTAAAATCGTGTTTCTGGACAAGGGAGGCATAAGTGCGCTGCGCTCCTAAGCTATCTCCCTGCGAGACACACTGCCAAAGCTTTTCGCTATGATGCAGTCTAGTGCAGACGCACACTACGGCTCTCTGGAGCTGTCCGAAGCCAAGCGCCGGTGGCCGGCGTCTTTCGGCTGAAGCAGCGCTTCGGAGCGTAGGGCTGCCGCTCCGCTGTTGTGTGCGCGAAGCAGCCGCTTCTCCTGCTCCGGGAGCCGGAGAGAGCGGTAGCTTGTACGGGGGCGAAGAACGAAGCCGCAGACCACCGGGCTTTTGCGCACACCCGAAGGACTGCTAGAGGACGGTGGTGGCCGCTCGCCTGCCTCTTCAATTCCCTTCTAGCATCCTTATGGAAGGTGTTCCAGGACAATTTTCTGGAGTTTTGAATTCGTCCTGATGCAGCCCCTCGTGGGAAACTCGTGCTCGTCCTCTGAGTCTCCGACATGCAGAGACCTCGATGGCAACTGCAGAAATGAAGGGCTGCGTTGAGTTGTCGAGAAGCAAGAACATAGCCAGCGCCTTGTGTTTGGGAGTCAGCAGCTGCTGGACTTTTGCGATTGCTTTCACTGTGCACTGAATTCCAGGAAGGCACGTGCACTCTGCAACAACGAGCTGCGCAAGAGTAATCGAAAGATCACGGCCGTCAGAAAGCAGCTTATATATTGCCCTGGGAAGAGTACTGTTTTTGGAGTGTGCAGTAAAATCGTGTTTCTGGACAAGGGAGGCATAAGTGCGCTGCGCTCCTAAGCTATCTCCCTGCGAGACACAATGCCAAAGCTTTTCGCTATGATGCAGTCTAGTTGCAGACGCACACTACGGCTCTCCGGAGCTGTCCGAAGCGAAGCGCCGGTGGCCGGCGTCTTTCGGCTGAAGCAGCGCTTCGGAGCGTAGGGCTGCCGCTCCGCTGTTGTGTGCGCGAAGCAGCCGCTTCTCCTGCTCCGGGAGCCGGACAGAGCGGTAGCTTGCACGAGGGCGAAGAACGAAGCCGCAGAGCACCGGGCTTCTGCGCGCACCCTAAGGACTGCTAGAGGACGGTGGTGGCCGCTCGCCTGCCTCTTCAATTCCATTCTAGCATCCTTATGGAAGGTGTTCCAGGGCAAATTCGCTGAGTTTTGAATTCCTCCTGATGCAGCCCCTCGTGGGATACTCGTGCTCGTCCTCTGAGTCTCCGACATGCAGAGTCCTCGATGGCAACTGCAGAAATGAAGGGCTGCGTTGAGTCGTCGAGTAGCAAGAACATAGCCAGCGCCTTGTGTTTGGGAGTCAGCAGCTGCTGGACTTTTGCGATTGCTTTCACTGTGCACTGAATTCCAGGACGGCATGTGCACGTTACAACAACGAGCTGCGCAAGAGTAATCGAAAGATCACGGCCGTCAGAAAGCAGCTTATATATTGCCCTGGGAAGAGTACTGTTTTTGGAGTGTGCAGTAAAATCGTGTTTCTGGACAAGGGAGGCATAAGTGCGCTGCGCTCCTAAGCTATCTCCCTGCGAGACACACTGCCAAAGCTTTTCGCTATGATGCAGTCTAGTTGCAGACGCACACTACGGCTCTCCGGAGCTGTCCGAAGCCAAGCGCCGGTGGCCGGCGTCTTTCGGCTGAAGCAGCGCTTCGGAGCGAAGGGCTGCCGCTCCGCTGTTGTGTGCGCGAAGCAGCCGCTTCTCCTGCTCCGGGAGCCGGACAGAGCGGTAGCTTGTACGAGGGCCAAGAACGTTGCCGCAGGCAGACGACATTGTGTGCACAGCCTTGCGACTGCTAGAGGACGGTGGCTAAAGCTCCCTGCCTTTTCAATGCACTGCTGGCATGCTTTATTGAAGGTGTTCCGAGACAACTTTCCTGGGTTTTGACTTCGTCCTGATGCAGCCCCTCCTGGGAAATTGGTGCTCGTCCCAGAAGGCTCGAGATGCAGAAAACTCGATGGCAGCTGCAGAAATGAAGGGCTGCGTTGAGTTGTCGAGAAGCAAGAACGTAGACAAGCGCCTTGTTTTTGGGAGTCAGCAGCTGCTGGACTTTTGCGATTGCTTTCACTGTGCACTGAATTCCAGGAAGGCACGTGCACGTTAAAACAACCAGCTGGGCAAGAGTGGGCAGAAGAGAACGGGCGGCTGACAGCAGCTTACATAGTACCATGGAAAGAGCAGTGTTTTTGGAGTGTGCAGCAAATCCGTGTTTCTGGACAAGGGAGGCATAAGTGCGCTGCGCTCCTAAGCTATCTCCCTGCGAGACACACTGCCAAAGCTTTTCGCTATCATGCAGTCTAGTGCAGACGCACACTACGGCTCTCCGGAGCTGTCCGAAGCCAAGCGCCGGTGGCCGGCGTCTTTCGGCTGAAGCAGCGCTTCGGAGCGTAGGGCTGCCGCTCCGCTGTTGTGTGCGCGAAGCAGCCGCTTCTCCTGCTCCAGGAGCCGGACAGAGCGGTAGCTTGTACGGGGGCGAAGAACGAAGCCGCAGAGCACCGGGCTTTTGCGCACACCCGAAGGACTGCTAGAGGACCCAGGTGGCCGCTCGCCTGCCTCTTCAATTCCCTTCTAGCATCCTTATGGAAGGTGTTCCAGGACAATTTTCTGGAGTTTTGAATTCCTCCTGATGCAGCCCCTCGTGGGAAACTCGTGCTCGTCCTCTGAGTCTCCGACATGCAGAGACCTCGATGGCAACTGCAGAAATGAAGGGCTGCGTTGAGTTGTCGAGAAGCAAGAACATAGCCAGCGCCTTGTGTTTGGGAGTCAGCAGCTGCTGGACTTTTGCGATTGCTTTCACTGTGCACTGAATTCCAGGAAGGCACGTGCACTCTGCAACAACGAGCTGCGCAAGAGTAATCGAAAGATCACGGCCGTCAGAAAGCAGCTTATATATTGCACTGGGAAGAGTACTGTTTTTGGAGTGTGCAGTAAAATCGTGTTTCTGGACAAGGGAGGCATAAGTGCGCTGCGCTCCTAAGCTATCTCCCTGCGAGACACAATGCCAAAGCTTTTCGCTATGATGCAGTCTAGTTGCAGACGCACACTACGGCTCTCCGGAGCTGTCCGAAGCCAAGCGCCGGTGGCCGGCGTCTTTCGGCTGAAGCAGCGCTTCGGAGCGTAGGGCTGCCGCTCCGCTGTTGTGTGCGCGAAGCAGCCGCTTCTCCTGCTCCGGGAGCCGGACAGAGCGGTAGCTTGCACGAGGGCGAAGAACGTTGCCGCAGGCAGACGACATTGTGTGCACAGCTTTGCGACTGCTAGAGGACGGTGGCTAAAGCTCCCTGCCTTTTCAATGCACTGCTGGCATGCTTTATTGAAGGTGTTCCGAGACACCTTTCCTGGGTTTTGACTTCGTCCTGATGCAGCCCCTCCTGGGAAATTGGTGCTCTTCCCAGAAGGCTCGAGATGCAGAAAACTCGATGGCAGCTGCAGAAATGAAGGACTCTGTTGAAGTGTGGTGAAGCAAGAACAAAGCCAGCGCCTTGTGTTTGGGAGTCAGCAGCTGCTGGACTTTTTCGATTGCTTTCACTGTGCACTGAATGCCAGGACGGCACGTGCACGTTAAAACAACGAGCTGCGCAAGAGTAATCGAAAGATCACGGCCATCAGAAAGCAGCTTGTATATTGCCCTGGGAAGAGTACTTTTTTTGGAGTGTGCAGTAAAATCGTGTTTCTGGACAAGGGAGGCATAAGTGCGCTGCGCTCCTAAGCTATCTCCCTGCGAGACACACTGCCAAAGCTTTTCGCTATGATGCAGTCTAGTTGCAGATGCACACTACGGCTCTCCGGAGCTGTCCGAAGCCAAGCGCCGGTGGCCGGCGTCTTTCGGCTGAAGCAGCGCTTCGGAGCGAAGGGCTGCCGCTCCGCTGTTGTGTGCGCGAAGCAGCCGCTTCTCCTGCTCCGGGAGCCGGACAGAGCGGTAGCTTGCACGAGGGCGAAGAACGTTGCCGCAGGCAGACGACATTGTGTGCACAGCTTTGCGACTGCTAGAGGACGGTGGCTAAAGCTCCCTGCCTTTTCAATGCACTGCTGGCATGCTTTATTGAAGGTGTTCCGAGACAACTTTCCTGGGTTTTGACTTCGTCCTGATGCAGCCCCTCCTGGGAAATTGGTGCTCGTCCCAGAAGGCTCGAGATGCAGAAAACTCGATGGCAGCTGCAGAAATGAAGGACTCTGTTGAAGTGTGGAGAAGCAAGAACATAGCCAGCGCCTTGTGTTTGGGAGTCAGCAGCTGCTGGACTTTTGCGATTGCTTTCACTGTGCACTGAATGCCAGGACGGCACGTGCACGTTAAAACAACGAGCTGCGCAAGAGTAATCGAAAGATCACGGCCGTCAGAAAGCAGCTTATATATTGCCCTGGGAAGAGTACTGTTTTTGGAGTGTGCAGTAAAATCGTGTTTCTGGACAAGGGAGGCATAAGTGCGCTGCGCTCCTAAGCTATCTCCCTGCGAGACACACTGCCAAAGCTTTTCGCTATGATGCAGTCTAGTTGCAGACGCACACTACGGCTCTCCGGAGCTGTCCGAAGCCAAGCGCCGGTGGCCGGCGTCTTTCGGCTGAAGCAGCGCTTCGGAGCGTAGGGCTGCCGCTCCGCTCTTGTGTGCGCGAAGCAGCCGCTTCTCCTGCTCCGGGAGCCGGACAGAGCGGTAGCTTGCACGAGGGCGAAGAACGAAGCCGCAGAGCACCGGGCTTCTGCGCGCACCCTAAGGACTGCTAGAGGACGGTGGTGGCCGCTCGCCTGCCTCTTCAATTCTTTTCTAGCATCCTTATGGAAGGTGTTCCAGGGCAAATTCCCTGAGTTTTAAATTCCTCCTGATGCAGCCCCTCGTGGGAAACTCGTGCTCGTCCTCTCAGTCTCCGACATGCAGAGACCTCGATGGCAACTGCAGAAATGAAGGGCTGCGTTGAGTCGTCGAGTAGCAAGAACATAGCCAGCGCCTTGTGTTTGGGAGTCAGCAGCTGCTGGACTTTTGCGATTGCTTTCACTGTGCACTGAATGCCAGGACGGCCTGTGCACGTTAAAACAACGAGCTGGGCAAGAGTCATCGAAAGATCACGGCCGTCAGAAAGCAGCTTATATATTGCCCTGGGAAGAGTACTGTTTTTGGAGTGTGCAGTAAAATCGTGTTTCTGGACAAGGGAGGCATAAGTGCGCTGCGCTCCTAAGCTATCTCCCTGCGAGACACACTGCCAAAGCTTTTCGCTATGATGCAGTCTAGTTGCAGACGCACACTACGGCTCTCCGGAGCTGTCCGAAGCCAAGCGCCGGTGGCCGGCGTCTTTCGGCTGAAGCAGCGCTTCGGAGCGTAGGGCTGCCGCTCCGCTGTTGTGTGCGCGAAGCAGCCGCTTCTCCTGCTCCGGGAGCCGGACAGAGCGGTAGCTTGTACGAGGGCGAAGAACGTTGCCGCAGGCAGACGACATTGTGTGCACAGCCTTGCGACTGCTAGAGGACGGTGGCTAAAGCTCCCTGCCTTTTCAATGCACTGCTGGCATGCTTTATTGAAGGTGTTCCGAGACAACTTTCCTGGGTTTTGACTTCGTCCTGATGCAGCCCCTCCTGGGAAATTGGTGCTCGTCCCAGAAGGCTCGAGATGCAGAAAACTCGATGGCAGCTGCAGAAATGAAGGGCTGCGTTGAGTTGTCGAGAAGCAAGAACGTAGACAAGCGCCTTGTTTTTGGGAGTCAGCAGCTGCTGGACTTTTGCGATTGCTTTCACTGTGCACTGAATTCCAGGAAGGCACGTGCACGTTAAAACAACCAGCTGGGCAAGAGTGGGCAGAAGAGAACGGGCGGCTGACAGCAGCTTACATAGTACCATGGAAAGAGCAGTGTTTTTGGAGTGTGCAGCAAATCCGTGTTTCTGGACAAGGGAGGCATAAGTGCGCTGCGCTCCTAAGCTATCTCCCTGCGAGACACACTGCCAAAGCTTTTCGCTATGATGCAGTCTAGTGCAGACGCACACTACGGCTCTCCGGAGCTGTCCGAAGCCAAGCGCCGGTGGCCGGCGTCTTTCGGCTGAAGCAGCGCTTCGGAGCGAAGGGCTGCCGCTCCGCTGTTTTGTGCGCGAAGCAGCCGCTTCTCCTGCTCCGGGAGCCGGACAGAGAGGTAGCTTTTACGAGGGCGAAGAACGTTGCCGCAGGCAGACGACATTGTGTGCACAGCTTTGCGACTGCTAGAGGACGGTGGCTAAAGCTCCCTGCCTTTTCAATGCACTGCTGGCATGCTTTATTGAAGGTGTTCCGAGACAACTTTCCTGGGTTTTGACTTCGTCCTGATGCAGCCCCTCCTGGGAAATTGGTGCTCGTCCCAGAAGGCTCGAGATGCAGAAAACTCGATGGCAGCTGCAGAAATGAAGGACTCTGTTGAAGTGTGGAGAAGCAAGAACATAGCCAGCGCCTTGTGTTTGGGAGTCAGCAGCTGCTGGACTTTTGCGATTGCTTTCACTGTGCACTGAATGCCAGGACGGCACGTGCACGTTAAAACAACGAGCTGCGCAAGAGTAATCGAAAGATCACGGCCGTCAGAAAGCAGCTTATATATTGCCCTGGGAAGAGTACTGTTTTTGGAGTGTGCAGTAAAATCGTGTTTCTGGACAAGGGAGGCATAAGTGCGCTGCGCTCCTAAGCTATCTCCCTGCGAGACACACTGCCAAAGCTTTTCGCTATGATGCAGTCTAGTGCAGACGCACACTACGGCTCTCCGGAGCTGTCCGAAGCGAAGCGCCGGTGGCCGGCGTCTTTCGGCTGAAGCAGCGCTTCGGAGCGTAGGGCTGCCGCTCCGCTGCTGTGTGCGCGAAGCAGCCGCTTCTCCTGCTCCGGGAGCCGGAGAGAGCGGTAGCTTGTACGAGGGCGAAGAACGTTGCCGCAGGGAGACGACATTGTGTGCACAGCCTTGCGACTGCTAGAGGACGGTGGCTAAAGCTCCCTGCCTTTTCAATGCACTGCTGGCATGCTTTATTGAAGGTGTTCCGAGACAACTTTCCTGGGTTTTGACTTCGTCCTGATGCAGCCCCTCCTGGGAAATTGGTGCTCGTCCCAGAAGGCTCGAGATGCAGAAACCTCGATGGCAACTGCAGAAATGAAGGGCTGCGTTGAGTTGTCGAGAAGCAAGAACGTAGACAAGCGCCTTGTTTTTGGGAGTCAGCAGCTGCTGGACTTTTGCGATTGCTTTCACTGTGCACTGAATTCCAGGAAGGCACGTGCACGTTAAAACAACCAGCTGGGCAAGAGTGGGCAGAAGAGAACGGGCGGCTGACAGCAGCTTACATAGTACCATGGAAAGAGCAGTGTTTTTGGAGTGTGCAGCAAATCCGTGTTTCTGGACAAGGGAGGCATAAGTGCGCTGCGCTCCTAAGCTATCTCCCTGCGAGACACACTGCCAAAGCTTTTCGCTATCATGCAGTCTAGTGCAGACGCACACTACGGCTCTCCGGAGCTGTCCGAAGCCAAGCGCCGGTGGCCGGCGTCTTTCGGCTGAAGCAGCGCTTCGGAGCGTAGGGCTGCCGCTCCGCTGTTGTGTGCGCGAAGCAGCCGCTTCTCCTGCTCCGGGAGCCGGACAGAGCGGTAGCTTGTACGGGGGCGAAGAACGAAGCCGCAGAGCACCGGGCTTTTGCGCACACCCGAAGGACTGCTAGAGGACCCAGGTGGCCGCTCGCCTGCCTCTTCAATTCCCTTCTAGCATCCTTATGGAAGGTGTTCCAGGACAATTTTCTGGAGTTTTGAATTCCTCCTGATGCAGCCCCTCGTGGGAAACTCGTGCTCGTCCTCTGAGTCTCCGACATGCAGAGACCTCGATGGCAACTGCAGAAATGAAGGGCTGCGTTGAGTTGTCGAGAAGCAAGAACATAGCCAGCGCCTTGTGTTTGGGAGTCAGCAGCTGCTGGACTTTTGCGATTGCTTTCACTGTGCACTGAATGCCAGGAAGGCACGTGCACTCTGCAACAACGAGCTGCGCAAGAGTAATCGAAAGATCACGGCCGTCAGAAAGCAGCTTATATATTGCCCTGGGAAGAGTACTGTTTTTGGAGTGTGCAGTAAAATCGTGTTTCTGGACAAGGGAGGCATAAGTGCGCTGCGCTCCTAAGCTATCTCCCTGCGAGACACAATGCCAAAGCTTTTCGCTATGATGCAGTCTAGTTGCAGACGCACACTACGGCTCTCCGGAGCTGTCCGAAGCCAAGCGCCGGTGGCCGGCGTCTTTCGGCTGAAGCAGCGCTTCGGAGCGTAGGGCTGCCGCTCCGCTGTTGTGTGCGCGAAGCAGCCGCTTCTCCTGCTCCGGGAGCCGGACAGAGCGGTAGCTTGCACGAGGGCGAAGAACGAAGCCGCAGAGCACCGGGCTTCTGCGCGCACCCTAAGGACTGCTAGAGGACGGTGGTGGCCGCTCGCCTGCCTCTTCAATTCCATTCTAGCATCCTTATGGAAGGTGTTCCAGGGCAAATTCGCTGAGTTTTGAATTCCTCCTGATGCAGCCCCTCGTGGGAAACTCGTGCTCGTCCTCTCAGTCTCCGACATGCAGAGACCTCGATGGCAACTGCAGAAATGAAGGGCTGCGTTGAGTCGTCGAGTAGCAAGAACATAGCCAGCGCCTTGTGTTTGGGAGTCAGCAGCTGCTGGACTTTTGCGATTGCTTTCACTGTGCACTGAATTCCAGGACGGCATGTGCACGTTACAACAACGAGCTGCGCAAGAGTAGGAAGGGAGCACGGGCATCAGAGAACATCTGGCATATTGCCCTGGGAAGAGTACTGTTTTTGGAGTGTGCAGTAAAATCGTGTTTCTGGACAAGGGAGGCATAAGTGCGCTGCGCTCCTAAGCTATCTCCCTGCGAGACACACTGCCAAAGCTTTTCGCTATGATGCAGTCTAGTGCAGACGCACACTACGGCTCTCCGGAGCTGTCCGAAGCCAAGCGCCGGTGGCCGGCGTCTTTCGGCTGAAGCAGCGCTTCGGAGCGAAGGGCTGCCGCTCCGCTGTTTTGTGCGCGAAGCAGCCGCTTCTCCTGCTCCGGGAGCCGGACAGAGAGGTAGCTTTTACGAGGGCGAAGAACGTTGCCGCAGGCAGACGACATTGTGTGCACAGCTTTGCGACTGCTAGAGGACGGTGGCTAAAGCTCCCTGCCTTTTCAATGCACTGCTGGCATGCTTTATTGAAGGTGTTCCGAGACAACTTTCCTGGGTTTTGACTTCGTCCTGATGCAGCCCCTCCTGGGAAATTGGTGCTCGTCCCAGAAGGCTCGAGATGCAGAAAACTCGATGGCAGCTGCAGAAATGAAGGACTCTGTTGAAGTGTGGAGAAGCAAGAACATAGCCAGCGCCTTGTGTTTGGGAGTCAGCAGCTGCTGGACTTTTGCGATTGCTTTCACTGTGCACTGAATGCCAGGACGGCACGTGCACGTTAAAACAACGAGCTGCGCAAGAGTAATCGAAAGATCACGGCCGTCAGAAAGCAGCTTATATATTGCCCTGGGAAGAGTACTGTTTTTGGAGTGTGCAGTAAAATCGTGTTTCTGGGCAAGGGAGGCATAAGTGCGCTGCGCTCCTAAGCTATCTCCCTGCGAGACACACTGCCAAAGCTTTTCGCTATGATGCAGTCTAGTGCAGACGCACACTACGGCTCTCCGGAGCTGTCCGAAGCCAAGCGCCGGTGGCCGGCGTCTTTCGGCTGAAGCAGCGCTTCGGAGCGTAGGGCTGCCGCTCCGCTGCTGTGTGCGCGAAGCAGCCGCTTCTCCTGCTCCGGGAGCCGGAGAGAGCGGTAGCTTGTACGAGGGCGAAGAACGTTGCCGCAGGGAGACGACATTGTGTGCACAGCCTTGCGACTGCTAGAGGACGGTGGCTAAAGCTCCCTGCCTTTTCAATGCACTGCTGGCATGCTTTATTGAAGGTGTTCCGAGACAACTTTCCTGGGTTTTGACTTCGTCCTGATGCAGCCCCTCTTGGGAAATTGGTGCTCGTCCCAGAAGGCTCGAGATGCAGAAAACTCGATGGCAGCTGCAGAAATGAAGGACTCTGTTGAAGTGTGGAGAAGCAAGAACATAGCCAGCGCCTTGTGTTTGGGAGTCAGCAGCTGCTGGACTTTTGCGATTGCTTTCACTGTGCACTGAATGCCAGGACGGCACGTGCACGTTAAAACAACGAGCTTGTCAAGAGTAATCGAAAGATCACGGCCGTCAGAAAGCAGCTTATATATTGCCCTGGGAAGAGTACTGTTTTTGGAGTGTGCAGTAAAATCGTGTTTCTGGGCAAGGGAGGCATAAGTGCGCTGCGCTCCTAAGCTATCTCCCTGCGAGACACACTGCCAAAGCTTTTCGCTATGATGCAGTCTAGTGCAGACGCACACTACGGCTCTCCGGAGCTGTCCGAAGCGAAGCGCCGGTGGCCGGCGTCTTTCGGCTGAAGCAGCGCTTCGGAGCGTAGGGCTGCCGCTCCGCTGTTGTGTGCGCGAAGCAGCCGCTTCTCCTGCTCCGGGAGCCGGACAGAGCGGTAGCTTGTACGAGGGCGAAGAACGTTGCCGCAGGCAGACGACATTGTGTGCACAGCCTTGCGACTGCTAGAGGACGGTGGCTAAAGCTCCCTGCCTTTTCAATGCACTGCTGGCATGCTTTATTGAAGGTGTTCCGAGACAACTTTCCTGGGTTTTGACTTCGTCCTGATGCAGCCCCTCCTGGGAAATTGGTGCTCGTCCCAGAAGGCTCGAGATGCAGAAAACTCGATGGCAGCTGCAGAAATGAAGGGCTGCGTTGAGTTGTCGAGAAGCAAGAACGTAGACAAGCGCCTTGTTTTTGGGAGTCAGCAGCTGCTGGACTTTTGCGATTGCTTTCACTGTGCACTGAATTCCAGGAAGGCACGTGCACGTTAAAACAACCAGCTGGGCAAGAGTGGGCAGAAGAGAACGGGCGGCTGACAGCAGCTTACATAGTACCATGGAAAGAGCAGTGTTTTTGGAGTGTGCAGCAAATCCGTGTTTCTGGACAAGGGAGGCATAAGTGCGCTGCGCTCCTAAGCTATCTCCCTGCGAGACACACTGCCAAAGCTTTTCGCTATCATGCAGTCTAGTGCAGACGCACACTACGGCTCTCCGGAGCTGTCCGAAGCCAAGCGCCGGTGGCCGGCGTCTTTCGGCTGAAGCAGCGCTTCGGAGCGAAGGGCTGCCGCTCCGCTGTTTTGTGCGCGAAGCAGCCGCTTCTCCTGCTCCGGGAGCCGGACAGAGAGGTAGCTTTTACGAGGGCGAAGAACGTTGCCGCAGGCAGACGACATTGTGTGCACAGCTTTGCGACTGCTAGAGGACGGTGGCTAAAGCTCCCTGCCTTTTCAATGCACTGCTGGCATGCTTTATTGAAGGTGTTCCGAGACAACTTTCCTGGGTTTTGACTTCGTCCTGATGCAGCCCCTCCTGGGAAATTGGTGCTCGTCCCAGAAGGCTCGAGATGCAGAAAACTCGATGGCAGCTGCAGAAATGAAGGACTCTGTTGAAGTGTGGAGAAGCAAGAACATAGCCAGCGCCTTGTGTTTGGGAGTCAGCAGCTGCTGGACTTTTGCGATTGCTTTCACTGTGCACTGAATGCCAGGACGGCACGTGCACGTTAAAACAACGAGCTGCGCAAGAGTAATCGAAAGATCACGGCCGTCAGAAAGCAGCTTATATATTGCCCTGGGAAGAGTACTGTTTTTGGAGTGTGCAGTAAAATCGTGTTTCTGGGCAAGGGAGGCATAAGTGCGCTGCGCTCCTAAGCTATCTCCCTGCGAGACACACTGCCAAAGCTTTTCGCTATGATGCAGTCTAGTGCAGACGCACACTACGGCTCTCCGGAGCTGTCCGAAGCCAAGCGCCGGTGGCCGGCGTCTTTCGGCTGAAGCAGCGCTTCGGAGCGTAGGGCTGCCGCTCCGCTGCTGTGTGCGCGAAGCAGCCGCTTCTCCTGCTCCGGGAGCCGGAGAGAGCGGTAGCTTGTACGAGGGCGAAGAACGTTGCCGCAGGGAGACGACATTGTGTGCACAGCCTTGCGACTGCTAGAGGACGGTGGCTAAAGCTCCCTGCCTTTTCAATGCACTGCTGGCATGCTTTATTGAAGGTGTTCCGAGACAACTTTCCTGGGTTTTGACTTCGTCCTGATGCAGCCCCTCCTGGGAAATTGGTGCTCGTCCCAGAAGGCTCGAGATGCAGAAACCTCGATGGCAACTGCAGAAATGAAGGGCTGCGTTGAGTTGTCGAGAAGCAAGAACGTAGACAAGCGCCTTGTTTTTGGGAGTCAGCAGCTGCTGGACTTTTGCGATTGCTTTCACTGTGCACTGAATGCCAGGACGGCACGTGCACGTTAAAACAACGAGCTGCGCAAGAGTAATCGAAAGATCACGGCCGTCAGAAAGCAGCTTATATATTGCCCTGGGAAGAGTACTGTTTTTGGAGTGTGCAGTAAAATCGTGTTTCTGGGCAAGGGAGGCATAAGTGCGCTGCGCTCCTAAGCTATCTCCCTGCGAGACACACTGCCAAAGCTTTTCGCTATGATGCAGTCTAGTGCAGACGCACACTACGGCTCTCCGGAGCTGTCCGAAGCGAAGCGCCGGTGGCCGGCGTCTTTCGGCTGAAGCAGCGCTTCGGAGCGTAGGGCTGCCGCTCCGCTGCTGTGTGCGCGAAGCAGCCGCTTCTCCTGCTCCGGGAGCCGGAGAGAGCGGTAGCTTGTACGAGGGCGAAGAACGTTGCCGCAGGGAGACGACATTGTGTGCACAGCCTTGCGACTGCTAGAGGACGGTGGCTAAAGCTCCCTGCCTTTTCAATGCACTGCTGGCATGCTTTATTGAAGGTGTTCCGAGACAACTTTCCTGGGTTTTGACTTCGTCCTGATGCAGCCCCTCTTGGGAAATTGGTGCTCGTCCCAGAAGGCTCGAGATGCAGAAAACTCGATGGCAGCTGCAGAAATGAAGGACTCTGTTGAAGTGTGGAGAAGCAAGAACATAGCCAGCGCCTTGTGTTTGGGAGTCAGCAGCTGCTGGACTTTTGCGATTGCTTTAACTGTGCACTGAATGCCAGGACGGCACGTGCACGTTAAAACAACGAGCTTGGCAAGAGTAATCGAAAGATCACGGCCGTCAGAAAGCAGCTTATATATTGCCCTGGGAAGAGTACTGTTTTTGGAGTGTGCAGTAAAATCGTGTTTCTGGACAAGGGAGGCATAAGTGCGCTGCGCTCCTAAGCTATCTCCCTGCGAGACACACTGCCAAAGCTTTTCGCTATGATGCAGTCTAGTGCAGACGCACACTACGGCTCTCCGGAGCTGTCCGAAGCGAAGCGCCGGTGGCCGGCGTCTTTCGGCTGAAGCAGCGCTTCGGAGCGTAGGGCTGCCGCTCCGCTGTTGTGTGCGCGAAGCAGCCGCTTCTCCTGCTCCGGGAGCCGGACAGAGCGGTAGCTTGTACGAGGGCGAAGAACGTTGCCGCAGGCAGACGACATTGTGTGCACAGCCTTGCGACTGCTAGAGGACGGTGGCTAAAGCTCCCTGCCTTTTCAATGCACTGCTGGCATGCTTTATTGAAGGTGTTCCGAGACAACTTTCCTGGGTTTTGACTTCGTCCTGATGCAGCCCCTCGTGGGAAACTCGTGCTCGTCCTCTGAGTCTCCGACATGCAGAAAACTCGATGGCAGCTGCAGAAATGAAGGGCTGCGTTGAGTTGTCGAGAAGCAAGAACGTAGACAAGCGCCTTGTTTTTGGGAGTCAGCAGCTGCTGGACTTTTGCGATTGCTTTCACTGTGCACTGAATTCCAGGAAGGCACGTGCACGTTAAAACAACCAGCTGGGCAAGAGTGGGCAGAAGAGAACGGGCGGCTGACAGCAGCTTACATAGTACCATGGAAAGAGCAGTGTTTTTGGAGTGTGCAGCAAATCCGTGTTTCTGGACAAGGGAGGCATAAGTGCGCTGCGCTCCTAAGCTATCTCCCTGCGAGACACACTGCCAAAGCTTTTCGCTATGATGCAGTCTAGTGCAGACGCACACTACGGCTCTCCGGAGCTGTCCGAAGCCAAGCGCCGGTGGCCGGCGTCTTTCGGCTGAAGCAGCGCTTCGGAGCGAAGGGCTGCCGCTCCGCTGTTTTGTGCGCGAAGCAGCCGCTTCTCCTGCTCCGGGAGCCGGACAGAGAGGTAGCTTTTACGAGGGCGAAGAACGTTGCCGCAGGCAGACGACATTGTGTGCACAGCTTTGCGACTGCTAGAGGACGGTGGCTAAAGCTCCCTGCCTTTTCAATGCACTGCTGGCATGCTTTATTGAAGGTGTTCCGAGACAACTTTCCTGGGTTTTGACTTCGTCCTGATGCAGCCCCTCCTGGGAAATTGGTGCTCGTCCCAGAAGGCTCGAGATGCAGAAAACTCGATGGCAGCTGCAGAAATGAAGGACTCTGTTGAAGTGTGGAGAAGCAAGAACATAGCCAGCGCCTTGTGTTTGGGAGTCAGCAGCTGCTGGACTTTTGCGATTGCTTTCACTGTGCACTGAATGCCAGGACGGCACGTGCACGTTAAAACAACGAGCTGCGCAAGAGTAATCGAAAGATCACGGCCGTCAGAAAGCAGCTTATATATTGCCCTGGGAAGAGTACTGTTTTTGGAGTGTGCAGTAAAATCGTGTTTCTGGGCAAGGGAGGCATAAGTGCGCTGCGCTCCTAAGCTATCTCCCTGCGAGACACACTGCCAAAGCTTTTCGCTATGATGCAGTCTAGTGCAGACGCACACTACGGCTCTCCGGAGCTGTCCGAAGCGAAGCGCCGGTGGCCGGCGTCTTTCGGCTGAAGCAGCGCTTCGGAGCGTAGGGCTGCCGCTCCGCTGCTGTGTGCGCGAAGCAGCCGCTTCTCCTGCTCCGGGAGCCGGAGAGAGCGGTAGCTTGTACGAGGGCGAAGAACGTTGCCGCAGGGAGACGACATTGTGTGCACAGCCTTGCGACTGCTAGAGGACGGTGGCTAAAGCTCCCTGCCTTTTCAATGCACTGCTGGCATGCTTTATTGAAGGTGTTCCGAGACAACTTTCCTGGGTTTTGACTTCGTCCTGATGCAGCCCCTCCTGGGAAATTGGTGCTCGTCCCAGAAGGCTCGAGATGCAGAAACCTCGATGGCAACTGCAGAAATGAAGGGCTGCGTTGAGTTGTCGAGAAGCAAGAACGTAGACAAGCGCCTTGTTTTTGGGAGTCAGCAGCTGCTGGACTTTTGCGATTGCTTTCACTGTGCACTGAATTCCAGGACGGCATGTGCACGTTACAACAACGAGCTGCGCAAGAGTAATCGAAAGATCACGGCCGTCAGAAAGCAGCTTATATATTGCCCTGGGAAGAGTACTGTTTTTGGAGTGTGCAGTAAAATCGTGTTTCTGGGCAAGGGAGGCATAAGTGCGCTGCGCTCCTAAGCTATCTCCCTGCGAGACACACTGCCAAAGCTTTTCGCTATGATGCAGTCTAGTGCAGACGCACACTACGGCTCTCCGGAGCTGTCCGAAGCCAAGCGCCGGTGGCCGGCGTCTTTCGGCTGAAGCAGCGCTTCGGAGCGAAGGGCTGCCGCTCCGCTGTTTTGTGCGCGAAGCAGCCGCTTCTCCTGCTCCGGGAGCCGGACAGAGAGGTAGCTTTTACGAGGGCGAAGAACGTTGCCGCAGGCAGACGACATTGTGTGCACAGCTTTGCGACTGCTAGAGGACGGTGGCTAAAGCTCCCTGCCTTTTCAATGCACTGCTGGCATGCTTTATTGAAGGTGTTCCGAGACAACTTTCCTGGGTTTTGACTTCGTCCTGATGCAGCCCCTCCTGGGAAATTGGTGCTCGTCCCAGAAGGCTCGAGATGCAGAAAACTCGATGGCAGCTGCAGAAATGAAGGACTCTGTTGAAGTGTGGAGAAGCAAGAACATAGCCAGCGCCTTGTGTTTGGGAGTCAGCAGCTGCTGGACTTTTGCGATTGCTTTCACTGTGCACTGAATGCCAGGACGGCACGTGCACGTTAAAACAACGAGCTGCGCAAGAGTAATCGAAAGATCACGGCCGTCAGAAAGCAGCTTATATATTGCCCTGGGAAGAGTACTGTTTTTGGAGTGTGCAGTAAAATCGTGTTTCTGGGCAAGGGAGGCATAAGTGCGCTGCGCTCCTAAGCTATCTCCCTGCGAGACACACTGCCAAAGCTTTTCGCTATGATGCAGTCTAGTGCAGACGCACACTACGGCTCTCCGGAGCTGTCCGAAGCGAAGCGCCGGTGGCTGGCGTCTTTCGGCTGAAGCAGCGCTTCGGAGCGTAGGGCTGCCGCTCCGCTGCTGTGTGCGCGAAGCAGCCGCTTCTCCTGCTCCGGGAGCCGGAGAGAGCGGTAGCTTGTACGAGGGCGAAGAACGTTGCCGCAGGGAGACGACATTGTGTGCACAGCCTTGCGACTGCTAGAGGACGGTGGCTAAAGCTCCCTGCCTTTTCAATGCACTGCTGGCATGCTTTATTGAAGGTGTTCCGAGACAACTTTCCTGGGTTTTGACTTCGTCCTGATGCAGCCCCTCCTGGGAAATTGGTGCTCGTCCCAGAAGGCTCGAGATGCAGAAAACTCGATGGCAGCTGCAGAAATGAAGGGCTGCGTTGAGTTGTCGAGAAGCAAGAACGTAGACAAGCGCCTTGTTTTTGGGAGTCAGCAGCTGCTGGACTTTTGCGATTGCTTTCACTGTGCACTGAATTCCAGGACGGCATGTGCACGTTACAACAACGAGCTGCGCAAGAGTAATCGAAAGATCACGGCCGTCAGAAAGCAGCTTATATATTGCCCTGGGAAGAGTACTGTTTTTGGAGTGTGCAGTAAAATCGTGTTTCTGGGCAAGGGAGGCATAAGTGCGCTGCGCTCCTAAGCTATCTCCCTGCGAGACACACTGCCAAAGCTTTTCGCTATGATGCAGTCTAGTGCAGACGCACACTACGGCTCTCCGGAGCTGTCCGAAGCGAAGCGCCGGTGGCCGGCGTCTTTCGGCTGAAGCAGCGCTTCGGAGCGTAGGGCTGCCGCTCCGCTGTTGTGTGCGCGAAGCAGCCGCTTCTCCTGCTCCGGGAGCCGGACAGAGCGGTAGCTTGTACGAGGGCGAAGAACGTTGCCGCAGGCAGACGACATTGTGTGCACAGCCTTGCGACTGCTAGAGGACGGTGGCTAAAGCTCCCTGCCTTTTCAATGCACTGCTGGCATGCTTTATTGAAGGTGTTCCGAGACAACTTTCCTGGGTTTTGACTTCGTCCTGATGCAGCCCCTCCTGGGAAATTGGTGCTCGTCCCAGAAGGCTCGAGATGCAGAAAACTCGATGGCAGCTGCAGAAATGAAGGGCTGCGTTGAGTTGTCGAGAAGCAAGAACGTAGACAAGCGCCTTGTTTTTGGGAGTCAGCAGCTGCTGGACTTTTGCGATTGCTTTCACTGTGCACTGAATTCCAGGAAGGCACGTGCACGTTAAAACAACCAGCTGGGCAAGAGTGGGCAGAAGAGAACGGGCGGCTGACAGCAGCTTACATAGTACCATGGAAAGAGCAGTGTTTTTGGAGTGTGCAGCAAATCCGTGTTTCTGGACAAGGGAGGCATAAGTGCGCTGCGCTCCTAAGCTATCTCCCTGCGAGACACACTGCCAAAGCTTTTCGCTATGATGCAGTCTAGTGCAGACGCACACTACGGCTCTCCGGAGCTGTCCGAAGCGAAGCGCCGGTGGCCGGCGTCTTTCGGCTGAAGCAGCGCTTCGGAGCGAAGGGCTGCCGCTCCGCTGTTTTGTGCGCGAAGCAGCCGCTTCTCCTGCTCCGGGAGCCGGACAGAGAGGTAGCTTTTACGAGGGCGAAGAACGTTGCCGCAGGCAGACGACATTGTGTGCACAGCTTTGCGACTGCTAGAGGACGGTGGCTAAAGCTCCCTGCCTTTTCAATGCACTGCTGGCATGCTTTATTGAAGGTGTTCCGAGACAACTTTCCTGGGTTTTGACTTCGTCCTGATGCAGCCCCTCCTGGGAAATTGGTGCTCGTCCCAGAAGGCTCGAGATGCAGAAAACTCGATGGCAGCTGCAGAAATGAAGGACTCTGTTGAAGTGTGGAGAAGCAAGAACATAGCCAGCGCCTTGTGTTTGGGAGTCAGCAGCTGCTGGACTTTTGCGATTGCTTTCACTGTGCACTGAATTCCAGGACGGCATGTGCACGTTACAACAACGAGCTGCGCAAGAGTAATCGAAAGATCACGGCCGTCAGAAAGCAGCTTATATATTGCCCTGGGAAGAGTACTGTTTTTGGAGTGTGCAGTAAAATCGTGTTTCTGGGCAAGGGAGGCATAAGTGCGCTGCGCTCCTAAGCTATCTCCCTGCGAGACACACTGCCAAAGCTTTTCGCTATGATGCAGTCTAGTGCAGACGCACACTACGGCTCTCCGGAGCTGTCCGAAGCGAAGCGCCGGTGGCCGGCGTCTTTCGGCTGAAGCAGCGCTTCGGAGCGTAGGGCTGCCTCTCCGCTGCTGTGTGCGCGAAGCAGCCGCTTCTCCTGCTCCGGGAGCCGGACAGAGCGGTAGCTTGTACGAGGGCGAAGAACGTTGCCGCAGGGAGACGACATTGTGTGCACAGCCTTGCGACTGCTAGAGGACGGTGGCTAAAGCTCCCTGCCTTTTCAATGCACTGCTGGCATGCTTTATTGAAGGTGTTCCGAGACAACTTTCCTGGGTTTTGACTTCGTCCTGATGCAGCCCCTCCTGGGAAATTGGTGCTCGTCCCAGAAGGCTCGAGATGCAGAAACCTCGATGGCAACTGCAGAAATGAAGGGCTGCGTTGAGTTGTCGAGAAGCAAGAACGTAGACAAGCGCCTTGTTTTTGGGAGTCAGCAGCTGCTGGACTTTTGCGATTGCTTTCACTGTGCACTGAATTCCAGGAAGGCACGTGCACGTTAAAACAACCAGCTGGGCAAGAGTGGGCAGAAGAGAACGGGCGGCTGACAGCAGCTTACATAGTACCATGGAAAGAGCAGTGTTTTTGGAGTGTGCAGCAAATCCGTGTTTCTGGACAAGGGAGGCATAAGTGCGCTGCGCTCCTAAGCTATCTCCCTGCGAGACACACTGCCAAAGCTTTTCGCTATCATGCAGTCTAGTGCAGACGCACACTACGGCTCTCCGGAGCTGTCCGAAGCCAAGCGCCGGTGGCCGGCGTCTTTCGGCTGAAGCAGCGCTTCGGAGCGTAGGGCTGCCGCTCCGCTGTTGTGTGCGCGAAGCAGCCGCTTCTCCTGCTCCGGGAGCCGGACAGAGCGGTAGCTTGTACGGGGGCGAAGAACGAAGCCGAAGAGCACCGGGCTTTTGCGCACACCCGAAGGACTGCTAGAGGACCCAGGTGGCCGCTCGCCTGCCTCTTCAATTCCCTTCTAGCATCCTTATGGAAGGTGTTCCAGGACAATTTTCTGGAGTTTTGAATTCCTCCTGATGCAGCCCCTCGTGGGAAACTCGTGCTCGTCCTCTGAGTCTCCGACATGCAGAGACCTCGATGGCAACTGCAGAAATGAAGGGCTGCGTTGAGTTGTCGAGAAGCAAGAACATAGCCAGCGCCTTGTGTTTGGGAGTCAGCAGCTGCTGGACTTTTGCGATTGCTTTCACTGTGCACTGAATGCCAGGAAGGCACGTGCACTCTGCAACAACGAGCTGCGCAAGAGTAATCGAAAGATCACGGCCGTCAGAAAGCAGCTTATATATTGCCCTGGGAAGAGTACTGTTTTTGGAGTGTGCAGTAAAATCGTGTTTCTGGACAAGGGAGGCATAAGTGCGCTGCGCTCCTAAGCTATCTCCCTGCGAGACACAATGCCAAAGCTTTTCGCTATGATGCAGTCTAGTTGCAGACGCACACTACGGCTCTCCGGAGCTGTCCGAAGCCAAGCGCCGGTGGCCGGCGTCTTTCGGCTGAAGCAGCGCTTCGGAGCGTAGGGCTGCCGCTCCGCTGTTGTGTGCGCGAAGCAGCCGCTTCTCCTGCTCCGGGAGCCGGACAGAGCGGTAGCTTGCACGAGGGCGAAGAACGAAGCCGCAGAGCACCGGGCTTCTGCGCGCACCCTAAGGACTGCTAGAGGACGGTGGTGGCCGCTCGCCTGCCTCTTCAATTCCATTCTAGCATCCTTATGGAAGGTGTTCCAGGGCAAATTCGCTGAGTTTTGAATTCCTCCTGATGCAGCCCCTCGTGGGAAACTCGTGCTCGTCCTCTCAGTCTCCGACATGCAGAGACCTCGATGGCAACTGCAGAAATGAAGGGCTGCGTTGAGTCGTCGAGTAGCAAAAACATAGCCAGCGCCTTGTGTTTGGGAGTCAGCAGCTGCTGGACTTTTGCGATTGCTTTCACTGTGCACTGAATTCCAGGAAGGCACGTGCACGTTAAAACAACCAGCTGCGCAAGAGTAGGAAGGGAGCACGGGCATCAGAGAACATCTGGCATATTGCCCTGGGAAGAGTACTGTTTTTGGAGTGTGCAGTAAAATCGTGTTTCTGGACAAGGGAGGCATAAGTGCGCTGCGCTCCTAAGCTATCTCCCTGCGAGACACACTGCCAAAGCTTTTCGCTATGATGCAGTCTAGTGCAGACGCACACTACGGCTCTCCGGAGCTGTCCGAAGCCAAGCGCCGGTGGCCGGCGTCTTTCGGCTGAAGCAGCGCTTCGGAGCGTAGGGCTGCCGCTCCGCTGTTGTGTGCGCGAAGCAGCCGCTTCTCCTGCTCCGGGAGCCGGACAGAGAGGTAGCTTTTACGAGGGCGAAGAACGTTGCCGCAGGCAGACGACATTGTGTGCACAGCTTTGCGACTGCTAGAGGACGGTGGCTAAAGCTCCCTGCCTTTTCAATGCACTGCTGGCATGCTTTATTGAAGGTGTTCCGAGACAACTTTCCTGGGTTTTGACTTCGTCCTGATGCAGCCCCTCCTGGGAAATTGGTGCTCGTCCCAGAAGGCTCGAGATGCAGAAAACTCGATGGCAGCTGCAGAAATGAAGGACTCTGTTGAAGTGTGGAGAAGCAAGAACATAGCCAGCGCCTTGTGTTTGGGAGTCAGCAGCTGCTGGACTTTTGCGATTGCTTTCACTGTGCACTGAATGCCAGGACGGCACGTGCACGTTAAAACAACGAGCTGGGCAAGAGTAATCGAAAGATCACGGCCGTCAGAAAGCAGCTTATATATTGCCCTGGGAAGAGTACTGTTTTTGGAGTGTGCAGTAAAATCGTGTTTCTGGGCAAGGGAGGCATAAGTGCGCTGCGCTCCTAAGCTATCTCCCTGCGAGACACACTGCCAAAGCTTTTCGCTATGATGCAGTCTAGTGCAGACGCACACTACGGCTCTCCGGAGCTGTCCGAAGCCAAGCGCCGGTGGCCGGCGTCTTTCGGCTGAAGCAGCGCTTCGGAGCGTAGGGCTGCCGCTCCGCTGCTGTGTGCGCGAAGCAGCCGCTTCTCCTGCTCCGGGAGCCGGAGAGAGCGGTAGCTTGTACGAGGGCGAAGAACGTTGCCGCAGGGAGACGACATTGTGTGCACAGCCTTGCGACTGCTAGAGGACGGTGGCTAAAGCTCCCTGCCTTTTCAATGCACTGCTGGCATGCTTTATTGAAGGTGTTCCGAGACAACTTTCCTGGGTTTTGACTTCGTCCTGATGCAGCCCCTCCTGGGAAATTGGTGCTCGTCCCAGAAGGCTCGAGATGCAGAAAACTCGATGGCAGCTGCAGAAATGAAGGACTCTGTTGAAGTGTGGAGAAGCAAGAACATAGCCAGCGCCTTGTGTTTGGGAGTCAGCAGCTGCTGGACTTTTGCGATTGCTTTCACTGTGCACTGAATGCCAGGACGGCACGTGCACGTTAAAACAACGAGCTGCGCAAGAGTAATCGAAAGATCACGGCCGTCAGAAAGCAGCTTATATATTGCCCTGGGAAGAGTACTGTTTTTGGAGTGTGCAGTAAAATCGTGTTTCTGGGCAAGGGAGGCATAAGTGCGCTGCGCTCCTAAGCTATCTCCCTGCGAGACACACTGCCAAAGCTTTTCGCTATGATGCAGTCTAGTGCAGACGCACACTACGGCTCTCCGGAGCTGTCCGAAGCGAAGCGCCGGTGGCCGGCGTCTTTCGGCTGAAGCAGCGCTTCGGAGCGTAGGGCTGCCGCTCCGCTGTTGTGTGCGCGAAGCAGCCGCTTCTCCTGCTCCGGGAGCCGGACAGAGCGGTAGCTTGTACGAGGGCGAAGAACGTTGCCGCAGGCAGACGACATTGTGTGCACAGCCTTGCGACTGCTAGAGGACGGTGGCTAAAGCTCCCTGCCTTTTCAATGCACTGCTGGCATGCTTTATTGAAGGTGTTCCGAGACAACTTTCCTGGGTTTTGACTTCGTCCTGATGCAGCCCCTCCTGGGAAATTGGTGCTCGTCCCAGAAGGCTCGAGATGCAGAAAACTCGATGGCAGCTGCAGAAATGAAGGGCTGCGTTGAGTTGTCGAGAAGCAAGAACGTAGACAAGCGCCTTGTTTTTGGGAGTCAGCAGCTGCTGGACTTTTGCGATTGCTTTCACTGTGCACTGAATTCCAGGAAGGCACGTGCACGTTAAAACAACCAGCTGGGCAAGAGTGGGCAGAAGAGAACGGGCGGCTGACAGCAGCTTACATAGTACCATGGAAAGAGCAGTGTTTTTGGAGTGTGCAGCAAATCCGTGTTTCTGGACAAGGGAGGCATAAGTGCGCTGCGCTCCTAAGCTATCTCCCTGCGAGACACACTGCCAAAGCTTTTCGCTATGATGCAGTCTAGTGCAGACGCACACTACGGCTCTCCGGAGCTGTCCGAAGCGAAGCGCCGGTGGCCGGCGTCTTTCGGCTGAAGCAGCGCTTCGGAGCGAAGGGCTGCCGCTCCGCTGTTTTGTGCGCGAAGCAGCCGCTTCTCCTGCTCCGGGAGCCGGACAGAGAGGTAGCTTTTACGAGGGCGAAGAACGTTGCCGCAGGCAGACGACATTGTGTGCACAGCTTTGCGACTGCTAGAGGACGGTGGCTAAAGCTCCCTGCCTTTTCAATGCACTGCTGGCATGCTTTATTGAAGGTGTTCCGAGACAACTTTCCTGGGTTTTGACTTCGTCCTGATGCAGCCCCTCCTGGGAAATTGGTGCTCGTCCCAGAAGGCTCGAGATGCAGAAAACTCGATGGCAGCTGCAGAAATGAAGGACTCTGTTGAAGTGTGGAGAAGCAAGAACATAGCCAGCGCCTTGTGTTTGGGAGTCAGCAGCTGCTGGACTTTTGCGATTGCTTTCACTGTGCACTGAATTCCAGGACGGCATGTGCACGTTACAACAACGAGCTGCGCAAGAGTAATCGAAAGATCACGGCCGTCAGAAAGCAGCTTATATATTGCCCTGGGAAGAGTACTGTTTTTGGAGTGTGCAGTAAAATCGTGTTTCTGGGCAAGGGAGGCATAAGTGCGCTGCGCTCCTAAGCTATCTCCCTGCGAGACACACTGCCAAAGCTTTTCGCTATGATGCAGTCTAGTGCAGACGCACACTACGGCTCTCCGGAGCTGTCCGAAGCGAAGCGCCGGTGGCCGGCGTCTTTCGGCTGAAGCAGCGCTTCGGAGCGTAGGGCTGCCTCTCCGCTGCTGTGTGCGCGAAGCAGCCGCTTCTCCTGCTCCGGGAGCCGGACAGAGCGGTAGCTTGTACGAGGGCGAAGAACGTTGCCGCAGGGAGACGACATTGTGTGCACAGCCTTGCGACTGCTAGAGGACGGTGGCTAAAGCTCCCTGCCTTTTCAATGCACTGCTGGCATGCTTTATTGAAGGTGTTCCGAGACAACTTTCCTGGGTTTTGACTTCGTCCTGATGCAGCCCCTCCTGGGAAATTGGTGCTCGTCCCAGAAGGCTCGAGATGCAGAAACCTCGATGGCAACTGCAGAAATGAAGGGCTGCGTTGAGTTGTCGAGAAGCAAGAACGTAGACAAGCGCCTTGTTTTTGGGAGTCAGCAGCTGCTGGACTTTTGCGATTGCTTTCACTGTGCACTGAATTCCAGGAAGGCACGTGCACGTTAAAACAACCAGCTGGGCAAGAGTGGGCAGAAGAGAACGGGCGGCTGACAGCAGCTTACATAGTACCATGGAAAGAGCAGTGTTTTTGGAGTGTGCAGCAAATCCGTGTTTCTGGACAAGGGAGGCATAAGTGCGCTGCGCTCCTAAGCTATCTCCCTGCGAGACACACTGCCAAAGCTTTTCGCTATCATGCAGTCTAGTGCAGACGCACACTACGGCTCTCCGGAGCTGTCCGAAGCCAAGCGCCGGTGGCCGGCGTCTTTCGGCTGAAGCAGCGCTTCGGAGCGTAGGGCTGCCGCTCCGCTGTTGTGTGCGCGAAGCAGCCGCTTCTCCTGCTCCGGGAGCCGGACAGAGCGGTAGCTTGTACGGGGGCGAAGAACGAAGCCGAAGAGCACCGGGCTTTTGCGCACACCCGAAGGACTGCTAGAGGACCCAGGTGGCCGCTCGCCTGCCTCTTCAATTCCCTTCTAGCATCCTTATGGAAGGTGTTCCAGGACAATTTTCTGGAGTTTTGAATTCCTCCTGATGCAGCCCCTCGTGGGAAACTCGTGCTCGTCCTCTGAGTCTCCGACATGCAGAGACCTCGATGGCAACTGCAGAAATGAAGGGCTGCGTTGAGTTGTCGAGAAGCAAGAACATAGCCAGCGCCTTGTGTTTGGGAGTCAGCAGCTGCTGGACTTTTGCGATTGCTTTCACTGTGCACTGAATGCCAGGAAGGCACGTGCACTCTGCAACAACGAGCTGCGCAAGAGTAATCGAAAGATCACGGCCGTCAGAAAGCAGCTTATATATTGCCCTGGGAAGAGTACTGTTTTTGGAGTGTGCAGTAAAATCGTGTTTCTGGACAAGGGAGGCATAAGTGCGCTGCGCTCCTAAGCTATCTCCCTGCGAGACACAATGCCAAAGCTTTTCGCTATGATGCAGTCTAGTTGCAGACGCACACTACGGCTCTCCGGAGCTGTCCGAAGCCAAGCGCCGGTGGCCGGCGTCTTTCGGCTGAAGCAGCGCTTCGGAGCGTAGGGCTGCCGCTCCGCTGTTGTGTGCGCGAAGCAGCCGCTTCTCCTGCTCCGGGAGCCGGACAGAGCGGTAGCTTGCACGAGGGCGAAGAACGAAGCCGCAGAGCACCGGGCTTCTGCGCGCACCCTAAGGACTGCTAGAGGACGGTGGTGGCCGCTCGCCTGCCTCTTCAATTCCATTCTAGCATCCTTATGGAAGGTGTTCCAGGGCAAATTCGCTGAGTTTTGAATTCCTCCTGATGCAGCCCCTCGTGGGAAACTCGTGCTCGTCCTCTCAGTCTCCGACATGCAGAGACCTCGATGGCAACTGCAGAAATGAAGGGCTGCGTTGAGTCGTCGAGTAGCAAAAACATAGCCAGCGCCTTGTGTTTGGGAGTCAGCAGCTGCTGGACTTTTGCGATTGCTTTCACTGTGCACTGAATTCCAGGACGGCATGTGCACGTTACAACAACGAGCTGCGCAAGAGTAGGAAGGGAGCACGGGCATCAGAGAACATCTGGCATATTGCCCTGGGAAGAGTACTGTTTTTGGAGTGTGCAGTAAAATCGTGTTTCTGGACAAGGGAGGCATAAGTGCGCTGCGCTCCTAAGCTATCTCCCTGCGAGACACACTGCCAAAGCTTTTCGCTATGATGCAGTCTAGTGCAGACGCACACTACGGCTCTCCGGAGCTGTCCGAAGCCAAGCGCCGGTGGCCGGCGTCTTTCGGCTGAAGCAGCGCTTCGGAGCGTAGGGCTGCCGCTCCGCTGTTGTGTGCGCGAAGCAGCCGCTTCTCCTGCTCCGGGAGCCGGACAGAGAGGTAGCTTTTACGAGGGCGAAGAACGTTGCCGCAGGCAGACGACATTGTGTGCACAGCTTTGCGACTGCTAGAGGACGGTGGCTAAAGCTCCCTGCCTTTTCAATGCACTGCTGGCATGCTTTATTGAAGGTGTTCCGAGACAACTTTCCTGGGTTTTGACTTCGTCCTGATGCAGCCCCTCCTGGGAAATTGGTGCTCGTCCCAGAAGGCTCGAGATGCAGAAAACTCGATGGCAGCTGCAGAAATGAAGGACTCTGTTGAAGTGTGGAGAAGCAAGAACATAGCCAGCGCCTTGTGTTTGGGAGTCAGCAGCTGCTGGACTTTTGCGATTGCTTTCACTGTGCACTGAATGCCAGGACGGCACGTGCACGTTAAAACAACGAGCTGGGCAAGAGTAATCGAAAGATCACGGCCGTCAGAAAGCAGCTTATATATTGCCCTGGGAAGAGTACTGTTTTTGGAGTGTGCAGTAAAATCGTGTTTCTGGGCAAGGGAGGCATAAGTGCGCTGCGCTCCTAAGCTATCTCCCTGCGAGACACACTGCCAAAGCTTTTCGCTATGATGCAGTCTAGTGCAGACGCACACTACGGCTCTCCGGAGCTGTCCGAAGCCAAGCGCCGGTGGCCGGCGTCTTTCGGCTGAAGCAGCGCTTCGGAGCGTAGGGCTGCCGCTCCGCTGCTGTGTGCGCGAAGCAGCCGCTTCTCCTGCTCCGGGAGCCGGAGAGAGCGGTAGCTTGTACGAGGGCGAAGAACGTTGCCGCAGGGAGACGACATTGTGTGCACAGCCTTGCGACTGCTAGAGGACGGTGGCTAAAGCTCCCTGCCTTTTCAATGCACTGCTGGCATGCTTTATTGAAGGTGTTCCGAGACAACTTTCCTGGGTTTTGACTTCGTCCTGATGCAGCCCCTCCTGGGAAATTGGTGCTCGTCCCAGAAGGCTCGAGATGCAGAAACCTCGATGGCAACTGCAGAAATGAAGGGCTGCGTTGAGTTGTCGAGAAGCAAGAACGTAGACAAGCGCCTTGTTTTTGGGAGTCAGCAGCTGCTGGACTTTTGCGATTGCTTTCACTGTGCACTGAATTCCAGGACGGCATGTGCACGTTACAACAACGAGCTGCGCAAGAGTAATCGAAAGATCACGGCCGTCAGAAAGCAGCTTATATATTGCCCTGGGAAGAGTACTGTTTTTGGAGTGTGCAGTAAAATCGTGTTTCTGGGCAAGGGAGGCATAAGTGCGCTGCGCTCCTAAGCTATCTCCCTGCGAGACACACTGCCAAAGCTTTTCGCTATGATGCAGTCTAGTGCAGACGCACACTACGGCTCTCCGGAGCTGTCCGAAGCCAAGCGCCGGTGGCCGGCGTCTTTCGGCTGAAGCAGCGCTTCGGAGCGAAGGGCTGCCGCTCCGCTGTTTTGTGCGCGAAGCAGCCGCTTCTCCTGCTCCGGGAGCCGGACAGAGAGGTAGCTTTTACGAGGGCGAAGAACGTTGCCGCAGGCAGACGACATTGTGTGCACAGCTTTGCGACTGCTAGAGGACGGTGGCTAAAGCTCCCTGCCTTTTCAATGCACTGCTGGCATGCTTTATTGAAGGTGTTCCGAGACAACTTTCCTGGGTTTTGACTTCGTCCTGATGCAGCCCCTCCTGGGAAATTGGTGCTCGTCCCAGAAGGCTCGAGATGCAGAAAACTCGATGGCAGCTGCAGAAATGAAGGACTCTGTTGAAGTGTGGAGAAGCAAGAACATAGCCAGCGCCTTGTGTTTGGGAGTCAGCAGCTGCTGGACTTTTGCGATTGCTTTCACTGTGCACTGAATGCCAGGACGGCACGTGCACGTTAAAACAACGAGCTGCGCAAGAGTAATCGAAAGATCACGGCCGTCAGAAAGCAGCTTATATATTGCCCTGGGAAGAGTACTGTTTTTGGAGTGTGCAGTAAAATCGTGTTTCTGGGCAAGGGAGGCATAAGTGCGCTGCGCTCCTAAGCTATCTCCCTGCGAGACACACTGCCAAAGCTTTTCGCTATGATGCAGTCTAGTGCAGACGCACACTACGGCTCTCCGGAGCTGTCCGAAGCGAAGCGCCGGTGGCCGGCGTCTTTCGGCTGAAGCAGCGCTTCGGAGCGTAGGGCTGCCGCTCCGCTGCTGTGTGCGCGAAGCAGCCGCTTCTCCTGCTCCGGGAGCCGGAGAGAGCGGTAGCTTGTACGAGGGCGAAGAACGTTGCCGCAGGGAGACGACATTGTGTGCACAGCCTTGCGACTGCTAGAGGACGGTGGCTAAAGCTCCCTGCCTTTTCAATGCACTGCTGGCATGCTTTATTGAAGGTGTTCCGAGACAACTTTCCTGGGTTTTGACTTCGTCCTGATGCAGCCCCTCCTGGGAAATTGGTGCTCGTCCCAGAAGGCTCGAGATGCAGAAACCTCGATGGCAACTGCAGAAATGAAGGGCTGCGTTGAGTTGTCGAGAAGCAAGAACGTAGACAAGCGCCTTGTTTTTGGGAGTCAGCAGCTGCTGGACTTTTGCGATTGCTTTCACTGTGCACTGAATTCCAGGACGGCATGTGCACGTTACAACAACGAGCTGCGCAAGAGTAATCGAAAGATCACGGCCGTCAGAAAGCAGCTTATATATTGCCCTGGGAAGAGTACTGTTTTTGGAGTGTGCAGTAAAATCGTGTTTCTGGGCAAGGGAGGCATAAGTGCGCTGCGCTCCTAAGCTATCTCCCTGCGAGACACACTGCCAAAGCTTTTCGCTATGATGCAGTCTAGTGCAGACGCACACTACGGCTCTCCGGAGCTGTCCGAAGCGAAGCGCCGGTGGCCGGCGTCTTTCGGCTGAAGCAGCGCTTCGGAGCGTAGGGCTGCCGCTCCGCTGTTGTGTGCGCGAAGCAGCCGCTTCTCCTGCTCCGGGAGCCGGACAGAGCGGTAGCTTGTACGAGGGCGAAGAACGTTGCCGCAGGCAGACGACATTGTGTGCACAGCCTTGCGACTGCTAGAGGACGGTGGCTAAAGCTCCCTGCCTTTTCAATGCACTGCTGGCATGCTTTATTGAAGGTGTTCCGAGACAACTTTCCTGGGTTTTGACTTCGTCCTGATGCAGCCCCTCCTGGGAAATTGGTGCTCGTCCCAGAAGGCTCGAGATGCAGAAAACTCGATGGCAGCTGCAGAAATGAAGGGCTGCGTTGAGTTGTCGAGAAGCAAGAACGTAGACAAGCGCCTTGTTTTTGGGAGTCAGCAGCTGCTGGACTTTTGCGATTGCTTTCACTGTGCACTGAATTCCAGGAAGGCACGTGCACGTTAAAACAACCAGCTGGGCAAGAGTGGGCAGAAGAGAACGGGCGGCTGACAGCAGCTTACATAGTACCATGGAAAGAGCAGTGTTTTTGGAGTGTGCAGCAAATCCGTGTTTCTGGACAAGGGAGGCATAAGTGCGCTGCGCTCCTAAGCTATCTCCCTGCGAGACACACTGCCAAAGCTTTTCGCTATGATGCAGTCTAGTGCAGACGCACACTACGGCTCTCCGGAGCTGTCCGAAGCGAAGCGCCGGTGGCCGGCGTCTTTCGGCTGAAGCAGCGCTTCGGAGCGAAGGGCTGCCGCTCCGCTGTTTTGTGCGCGAAGCAGCCGCTTCTCCTGCTCCGGGAGCCGGACAGAGAGGTAGCTTTTACGAGGGCGAAGAACGTTGCCGCAGGCAGACGACATTGTGTGCACAGCCTTGCGACTGCTAGAGGACGGTGGCTAAAGCTCCCTGCCTTTTCAATGCACTGCTGGCATGCTTTATTGAAGGTGTTCCGAGACAACTTTCCTGGGTTTTGACTTCGTCCTGATGCAGCCCCTCCTGGGAAATTGGTGCTCGTCCCAGAAGGCTCGAGATGCAGAAAACTCGATGGCAGCTGCAGAAATGAAGGACTCTGTTGAAGTGTGGAGAAGCAAGAACATAGCCAGCGCCTTGTGTTTGGGAGTCAGCAGCTGCTGGACTTTTGCGATTGCTTTCACTGTGCACTGAATTCCAGGACGGCATGTGCACGTTACAACAACGAGCTGCGCAAGAGTAATCGAAAGATCACGGCCGTCAGAAAGCAGCTTATATATTGCCCTGGGAAGAGTACTGTTTTTGGAGTGTGCAGTAAAATCGTGTTTCTGGGCAAGGGAGGCATAAGTGCGCTGCGCTCCTAAGCTATCTCCCTGCGAGACACACTGCCAAAGCTTTTCGCTATGATGCAGTCTAGTGCAGACGCACACTACGGCTCTCCGGAGCTGTCCGAAGCGAAGCGCCGGTGGCCGGCGTCTTTCGGCTGAAGCAGCGCTTCGGAGCGTAGGGCTGCCTCTCCGCTGCTGTGTGCGCGAAGCAGCCGCTTCTCCTGCTCCGGGAGCCGGACAGAGCGGTAGCTTGTACGAGGGCGAAGAACGTTGCCGCAGGGAGACGACATTGTGTGCACAGCCTTGCGACTGCTAGAGGACGGTGGCTAAAGCTCCCTGCCTTTTCAATGCACTGCTGGCATGCTTTATTGAAGGTGTTCCGAGACAACTTTCCTGGGTTTTGACTTCGTCCTGATGCAGCCCCTCCTGGGAAATTGGTGCTCGTCCCAGAAGGCTCGAGATGCAGAAACCTCGATGGCAACTGCAGAAATGAAGGGCTGCGTTGAGTTGTCGAGAAGCAAGAACGTAGACAAGCGCCTTGTTTTTGGGAGTCAGCAGCTGCTGGACTTTTGCGATTGCTTTCACTGTGCACTGAATTCCAGGAAGGCACGTGCACGTTAAAACAACCAGCTGGGCAAGAGTGGGCAGAAGAGAACGGGCGGCTGACAGCAGCTTACATAGTACCATGGAAAGAGCAGTGTTTTTGGAGTGTGCAGCAAATCCGTGTTTCTGGACAAGGGAGGCATAAGTGCGCTGCGCTCCTAAGCTATCTCCCTGCGAGACACACTGCCAAAGCTTTTCGCTATCATGCAGTCTAGTGCAGACGCACACTACGGCTCTCCGGAGCTGTCCGAAGCCAAGCGCCGGTGGCCGGCGTCTTTCGGCTGAAGCAGCGCTTCGGAGCGTAGGGCTGCCGCTCCGCTGTTGTGTGCGCGAAGCAGCCGCTTCTCCTGCTCCGGGAGCCGGACAGAGCGGTAGCTTGTACGGGGGCGAAGAACGAAGCCGAAGAGCACCGGGCTTTTGCGCACACCCGAAGGACTGCTAGAGGACCCAGGTGGCCGCTCGCCTGCCTCTTCAATTCCCTTCTAGCATCCTTATGGAAGGTGTTCCAGGACAATTTTCTGGAGTTTTGAATTCCTCCTGATGCAGCCCCTCGTGGGAAACTCGTGCTCGTCCTCTGAGTCTCCGACATGCAGAGACCTCGATGGCAACTGCAGAAATGAAGGGCTGCGTTGAGTTGTCGAGAAGCAAGAACATAGCCAGCGCCTTGTGTTTGGGAGTCAGCAGCTGCTGGACTTTTGCGATTGCTTTCACTGTGCACTGAATGCCAGGAAGGCACGTGCACTCTGCAACAACGAGCTGCGCAAGAGTAATCGAAAGATCACGGCCGTCAGAAAGCAGCTTATATATTGCCCTGGGAAGAGTACTGTTTTTGGAGTGTGCAGTAAAATCGTGTTTCTGGACAAGGGAGGCATAAGTGCGCTGCGCTCCTAAGCTATCTCCCTGCGAGACACAATGCCAAAGCTTTTCGCTATGATGCAGTCTAGTTGCAGACGCACACTACGGCTCTCCGGAGCTGTCCGAAGCCAAGCGCCGGTGGCCGGCGTCTTTCGGCTGAAGCAGCGCTTCGGAGCGTAGGGCTGCCGCTCCGCTGTTGTGTGCGCGAAGCAGCCGCTTCTCCTGCTCCGGGAGCCGGACAGAGCGGTAGCTTGCACGAGGGCGAAGAACGAAGCCGCAGAGCACCGGGCTTCTGCGCGCACCCTAAGGACTGCTAGAGGACGGTGGTGGCCGCTCGCCTGCCTCTTCAATTCCATTCTAGCATCCTTATGGAAGGTGTTCCAGGGCAAATTCGCTGAGTTTTGAATTCCTCCTGATGCAGCCCCTCGTGGGAAACTCGTGCTCGTCCTCTCAGTCTCCGACATGCAGAGACCTCGATGGCAACTGCAGAAATGAAGGGCTGCGTTGAGTCGTCGAGTAGCAAAAACATAGCCAGCGCCTTGTGTTTGGGAGTCAGCAGCTGCTGGACTTTTGCGATTGCTTTCACTGTGCACTGAATTCCAGGACGGCATGTGCACGTTACAACAACGAGCTGCGCAAGAGTAGGAAGGGAGCACGGGCATCAGAGAACATCTGGCATATTGCCCTGGGAAGAGTACTGTTTTTGGAGTGTGCAGTAAAATCGTGTTTCTGGACAAGGGAGGCATAAGTGCGCTGCGCTCCTAAGCTATCTCCCTGCGAGACACACTGCCAAAGCTTTTCGCTATGATGCAGTCTAGTGCAGACGCACACTACGGCTCTCCGGAGCTGTCCGAAGCCAAGCGCCGGTGGCCGGCGTCTTTCGGCTGAAGCAGCGCTTCGGAGCGTAGGGCTGCCGCTCCGCTGTTGTGTGCGCGAAGCAGCCGCTTCTCCTGCTCCGGGAGCCGGACAGAGAGGTAGCTTTTACGAGGGCGAAGAACGTTGCCGCAGGCAGACGACATTGTGTGCACAGCTTTGCGACTGCTAGAGGACGGTGGCTAAAGCTCCCTGCCTTTTCAATGCACTGCTGGCATGCTTTATTGAAGGTGTTCCGAGACAACTTTCCTGGGTTTTGACTTCGTCCTGATGCAGCCCCTCCTGGGAAATTGGTGCTCGTCCCAGAAGGCTCGAGATGCAGAAAACTCGATGGCAGCTGCAGAAATGAAGGACTCTGTTGAAGTGTGGAGAAGCAAGAACATAGCCAGCGCCTTGTGTTTGGGAGTCAGCAGCTGCTGGACTTTTGCGATTGCTTTCACTGTGCACTGAATGCCAGGACGGCACGTGCACGTTAAAACAACGAGCTTGGCAAGAGTAATCGAAAGATCACGGCCGTCAGAAAGCAGCTTATATATTGCCCTGGGAAGAGTACTGTTTTTGGAGTGTGCAGTAAAATCGTGTTTCTGGGCAAGGGAGGCATAAGTGCGCTGCGCTCCTAAGCTATCTCCCTGCGAGACACACTGCCAAAGCTTTTCGCTATGATGCAGTCTAGTGCAGACGCACACTACGGCTCTCCGGAGCTGTCCGAAGCCAAGCGCCGGTGGCCGGCGTCTTTCGGCTGAAGCAGCGCTTCGGAGCGTAGGGCTGCCGCTCCGCTGCTGTGTGCGCGAAGCAGCCGCTTCTCCTGCTCCGGGAGCCGGAGAGAGCGGTAGCTTGTACGAGGGCGAAGAACGTTGCCGCAGGGAGACGACATTGTGTGCACAGCCTTGCGACTGCTAGAGGACGGTGGCTAAAGCTCCCTGCCTTTTCAATGCACTGCTGGCATGCTTTATTGAAGGTGTTCCGAGACAACTTTCCTGGGTTTTGACTTCGTCCTGATGCAGCCCCTCCTGGGAAATTGGTGCTCGTCCCAGAAGGCTCGAGATGCAGAAAACTCGATGGCAGCTGCAGAAATGAAGGACTCTGTTGAAGTGTGGAGAAGCAAGAACATAGCCAGCGCCTTGTGTTTGGGAGTCAGCAGCTGCTGGACTTTTGCGATTGCTTTCACTGTGCACTGAATGCCAGGACGGCACGTGCACGTTAAAACAACGAGCTGCGCAAGAGTAATCGAAAGATCACGGCCGTCAGAAAGCAGCTTATATATTGCCCTGGGAAGAGTACTGTTTTTGGAGTGTGCAGTAAAATCGTGTTTCTGGGCAAGGGAGGCATAAGTGCGCTGCGCTCCTAAGCTATCTCCCTGCGAGACACACTGCCAAAGCTTTTCGCTATGATGCAGTCTAGTGCAGACGCACACTACGGCTCTCCGGAGCTGTCCGAAGCGAAGCGCCGGTGGCCGGCGTCTTTCGGCTGAAGCAGCGCTTCGGAGCGTAGGGCTGCCGCTCCGCTGTTGTGTGCGCGAAGCAGCCGCTTCTCCTGCTCCGGGAGCCGGACAGAGCGGTAGCTTGTACGAGGGCGAAGAACGTTGCCGCAGGCAGACGACATTGTGTGCACAGCCTTGCGACTGCTAGAGGACGGTGGCTAAAGCTCCCTGCCTTTTCAATGCACTGCTGGCATGCTTTATTGAAGGTGTTCCGAGACAACTTTCCTGGGTTTTGACTTCGTCCTGATGCAGCCCCTCCTGGGAAATTGGTGCTCGTCCCAGAAGGCTCGAGATGCAGAAAACTCGATGGCAGCTGCAGAAATGAAGGGCTGCGTTGAGTTGTCGAGAAGCAAGAACGTAGACAAGCGCCTTGTTTTTGGGAGTCAGCAGCTGCTGGACTTTTGCGATTGCTTTCACTGTGCACTGAATTCCAGGAAGGCACGTGCACGTTAAAACAACCAGCTGGGCAAGAGTGGGCAGAAGAGAACGGGCGGCTGACAGCAGCTTACATAGTACCATGGAAAGAGCAGTGTTTTTGGAGTGTGCAGCAAATCCGTGTTTCTGGACAAGGGAGGCATAAGTGCGCTGCGCTCCTAAGCTATCTCCCTGCGAGACACACTGCCAAAGCTTTTCGCTATCATGCAGTCTAGTGCAGACGCACACTACGGCTCTCCGGAGCTGTCCGAAGCCAAGCGCCGGTGGCCGGCGTCTTTCGGCTGAAGCAGCGCTTCGGAGCGAAGGGCTGCCGCTCCGCTGTTTTGTGCGCGAAGCAGCCGCTTCTCCTGCTCCGGGAGCCGGACAGAGAGGTAGCTTTTACGAGGGCGAAGAACGTTGCCGCAGGCAGACGACATTGTGTGCACAGCTTTGCGACTGCTAGAGGACGGTGGCTAAAGCTCCCTGCCTTTTCAATGCACTGCTGGCATGCTTTATTGAAGGTGTTCCGAGACAACTTTCCTGGGTTTTGACTTCGTCCTGATGCAGCCCCTCCTGGGAAATTGGTGCTCGTCCCAGAAGGCTCGAGATGCAGAAAACTCGATGGCAGCTGCAGAAATGAAGGACTCTGTTGAAGTGTGGAGAAGCAAGAACATAGCCAGCGCCTTGTGTTTGGGAGTCAGCAGCTGCTGGACTTTTGCGATTGCTTTCACTGTGCACTGAATTCCAGGACGGCACGTGCACGTTAAAACAACGAGCTGCGCAAGAGTAATCGAAAGATCACGGCCGTCAGAAAGCAGCTTATATATTGCCCTGGGAAGAGTACTGTTTTTGGAGTGTGCAGTAAAATCGTGTTTCTGGACAAGGGAGGCATAAGTGCGCTGCGCTCCTAAGCTATCTCCCTGCGAGACACACTGCCAAAGCTTTTCGCTATGATGCAGTCTAGTGCAGACGCACACTACGGCTCTCCGGAGCTGTCCGAAGCGAAGCGCCGGTGGCCGGCGTCTTTCGGCTGAAGCAGCGCTTCGGAGCGTAGGGCTGCCGCTCCGCTGCTGTGTGCGCGAAGCAGCCGCTTCTCCTGCTCCGGGAGCCGGACAGAGCGGTAGCTTGTACGAGGGCGAAGAACGTTGCCGCAGGGAGACGACATTGTGTGCACAGCCTTGCGACTGCTAGAGGACGGTGGCTAAAGCTCCCTGCCTTTTCAATGCACTGCTGGCATGCTTTATTGAAGGTGTTCCGAGACAACTTTCCTGGGTTTTGACTTCGTCCTGATGCAGCCCCTCCTGGGAAATTGGTGCTCGTCCCAGAAGGCTCGAGATGCAGAAACCTCGATGGCAACTGCAGAAATGAAGGGCTGCGTTGAGTTGTCGAGAAGCAAGAACGTAGACAAGCGCCTTGTTTTTGGGAGTCAGCAGCTGCTGGACTTTTGCGATTGCTTTCACTGTGCACTGAATTCCAGGAAGGCACGTGCACGTTAAAACAACCAGCTGGGCAAGAGTGGGCAGAAGAGAACGGGCGGCTGACAGCAGCTTACATAGTACCATGGAAAGAGCAGTGTTTTTGGAGTGTGCAGCAAATCCGTGTTTCTGGACAAGGGAGGCATAAGTGCGCTGCGCTCCTAAGCTATCTCCCTGCGAGACACACTGCCAAAGCTTTTCGCTATCATGCAGTCTAGTGCAGACGCACACTACGGCTCTCCGGAGCTGTCCGAAGCCAAGCGCCGGTGGCCGGCGTCTTTCGGCTGAAGCAGCGCTTCGGAGCGTAGGGCTGCCGCTCCGCTGTTGTGTGCGCGAAGCAGCCGCTTCTCCTGCTCCGGGAGCCGGACAGAGCGGTAGCTTGTACGGGGGCGAAGAACGAAGCCGAAGAGCACCGGGCTTTTGCGCACACCCGAAGGACTGCTAGAGGACCCAGGTGGCCGCTCGCCTGCCTCTTCAATTCCCTTCTAGCATCCTTATGGAAGGTGTTCCAGGACAATTTTCTGGAGTTTTGAATTCCTCCTGATGCAGCCCCTCGTGGGAAACTCGTGCTCGTCCTCTGAGTCTCCGACATGCAGAGACCTCGATGGCAACTGCAGAAATGAAGGGCTGCGTTGAGTTGTCGAGAAGCAAGAACATAGCCAGCGCCTTGTGTTTGGGAGTCAGCAGCTGCTGGACTTTTGCGATTGCTTTCACTGTGCACTGAATGCCAGGAAGGCACGTGCACTCTGCAACAACGAGCTGCGCAAGAGTAATCGAAAGATCACGGCCGTCAGAAAGCAGCTTATATATTGCCCTGGGAAGAGTACTGTTTTTGGAGTGTGCAGTAAAATCGTGTTTCTGGACAAGGGAGGCATAAGTGCGCTGCGCTCCTAAGCTATCTCCCTGCGAGACACAATGCCAAAGCTTTTCGCTATGATGCAGTCTAGTTGCAGACGCACACTACGGCTCTCCGGAGCTGTCCGAAGCCAAGCGCCGGTGGCCGGCGTCTTTCGGCTGAAGCAGCGCTTCGGAGCGTAGGGCTGCCGCTCCGCTGTTGTGTGCGCGAAGCAGCCGCTTCTCCTGCTCCGGGAGCCGGACAGAGCGGTAGCTTGCACGAGGGCGAAGAACGAAGCCGCAGAGCACCGGGCTTCTGCGCGCACCCTAAGGACTGCTAGAGGACGGTGGTGGCCGCTCGCCTGCCTCTTCAATTCCATTCTAGCATCCTTATGGAAGGTGTTCCAGGGCAAATTCGCTGAGTTTTGAATTCCTCCTGATGCAGCCCCTCGTGGGAAACTCGTGCTCGTCCTCTCAGTCTCCGACATGCAGAGACCTCGATGGCAACTGCAGAAATGAAGGGCTGCGTTGAGTCGTCGAGTAGCAAAAACATAGCCAGCGCCTTGTGTTTGGGAGTCAGCAGCTGCTGGACTTTTGCGATTGCTTTCACTGTGCACTGAATTCCAGGACGGCATGTGCACGTTACAACAACGAGCTGCGCAAGAGTAGGAAGGGAGCACGGGCATCAGAGAACATCTGGCATATTGCCCTGGGAAGAGTACTGTTTTTGGAGTGTGCAGTAAAATCGTGTTTCTGGACAAGGGAGGCATAAGTGCGCTGCGCTCCTAAGCTATCTCCCTGCGAGACACACTGCCAAAGCTTTTCGCTATGATGCAGTCTAGTGCAGACGCACACTACGGCTCTCCGGAGCTGTCCGAAGCCAAGCGCCGGTGGCCGGCGTCTTTCGGCTGAAGCAGCGCTTCGGAGCGTAGGGCTGCCGCTCCGCTGTTGTGTGCGCGAAGCAGCCGCTTCTCCTGCTCCGGGAGCCGGACAGAGAGGTAGCTTTTACGAGGGCGAAGAACGTTGCCGCAGGCAGACGACATTGTGTGCACAGCTTTGCGACTGCTAGAGGACGGTGGCTAAAGCTCCCTGCCTTTTCAATGCACTGCTGGCATGCTTTATTGAAGGTGTTCCGAGACAACTTTCCTGGGTTTTGACTTCGTCCTGATGCAGCCCCTCCTGGGAAATTGGTGCTCGTCCCAGAAGGCTCGAGATGCAGAAAACTCGATGGCAGCTGCAGAAATGAAGGACTCTGTTGAAGTGTGGAGAAGCAAGAACATAGCCAGCGCCTTGTGTTTGGGAGTCAGCAGCTGCTGGACTTTTGCGATTGCTTTCACTGTGCACTGAATGCCAGGACGGCACGTGCACGTTAAAACAACGAGCTGCGCAAGAGTAATCGAAAGATCACGGCCGTCAGAAAGCAGCTTATATATTGCCCTGGGAAGAGTACTGTTTTTGGAGTGTGCAGTAAAATCGTGTTTCTGGGCAAGGGAGGCATAAGTGCGCTGCGCTCCTAAGCTATCTCCCTGCGAGACACACTGCCAAAGCTTTTCGCTATGATGCAGTCTAGTGCAGACGCACACTACGGCTCTCCGGAGCTGTCCGAAGCGAAGCGCCGGTGGCCGGCGTCTTTCGGCTGAAGCAGCGCTTCGGAGCGTAGGGCTGCCGCTCCGCTGCTGTGTGCGCGAAGCAGCCGCTTCTCCTGCTCCGGGAGCCGGAGAGAGCGGTAGCTTGTACGAGGGCGAAGAACGTTGCCGCAGGGAGACGACATTGTGTGCACAGCCTTGCGACTGCTAGAGGACGGTGGCTAAAGCTCCCTGCCTTTTCAATGCACTGCTGGCATGCTTTATTGAAGGTGTTCCGAGACAACTTTCCTGGGTTTTGACTTCGTCCTGATGCAGCCCCTCTTGGGAAATTGGTGCTCGTCCCAGAAGGCTCGAGATGCAGAAAACTCGATGGCAGCTGCAGAAATGAAGGACTCTGTTGAAGTGTGGAGAAGCAAGAACATAGCCAGCGCCTTGTTTTTGGGAGTCAGCAGCTGCTGGACTTTTGCGATTGCTTTAACTGTGCACTGAATGCCAGGACGGCACGTGCACGTTAAAACAACGAGCTTGGCAAGAGTAATCGAAAGATCACGGCCGTCAGAAAGCAGCTTATATATTGCCCTGGGAAGAGTACTGTTTTTGGAGTGTGCAGTAAAATCGTGTTTCTGGGCAAGGGAGGCATAAGTGCGCTGCGCTCCTAAGCTATCTCCCTGCGAGACACACTGCCAAAGCTTTTCGCTATGATGCAGTCTAGTGCAGACGCACACTACGGCTCTCCGGAGCTGTCCGAAGCGAAGCGCCGGTGGCCGGCGTCTTTCGGCTGAAGCAGCGCTTCGGAGCGTAGGGCTGCCGCTCCGCTGTTGTGTGCGCGAAGCAGCCGCTTCTCCTGCTCCGGGAGCCGGACAGAGCGGTAGCTTGTACGAGGGCGAAGAACGTTGCCGCAGGCAGACGACATTGTGTGCACAGCCTTGCGACTGCTAGAGGACGGTGGCTAAAGCTCCCTGCCTTTTCAATGCACTGCTGGCATGCTTTATTGAAGGTGTTCCGAGACAACTTTCCTGGGTTTTGACTTCGTCCTGATGCAGCCCCTCCTGGGAAATTGGTGCTCGTCCCAGAAGGCTCGAGATGCAGAAAACTCGATGGCAGCTGCAGAAATGAAGGGCTGCGTTGAGTTGTCGAGAAGCAAGAACGTAGACAAGCGCCTTGTTTTTGGGAGTCAGCAGCTGCTGGACTTTTGCGATTGCTTTCACTGTGCACTGAATTCCAGGAAGGCACGTGCACGTTAAAACAACCAGCTGGGCAAGAGTGGGCAGAAGAGAACGGGCGGCTGACAGCAGCTTACATAGTACCATGGAAAGAGCAGTGTTTTTGGAGTGTGCAGCAAATCCGTGTTTCTGGACAAGGGAGGCATAAGTGCGCTGCGCTCCTAAGCTATCTCCCTGCGAGACACACTGCCAAAGCTTTTCGCTATCATGCAGTCTAGTGCAGACGCACACTACGGCTCTCCGGAGCTGTCCGAAGCCAAGCGCCGGTGGCCGGCGTCTTTCGGCTGAAGCAGCGCTTCGGAGCGAAGGGCTGCCGCTCCGCTGTTTTGTGCGCGAAGCAGCCGCTTCTCCTGCTCCGGGAGCCGGACAGAGAGGTAGCTTTTACGAGGGCGAAGAACGTTGCCGCAGGCAGACGACATTGTGTGCACAGCTTTGCGACTGCTAGAGGACGGTGGCTAAAGCTCCCTGCCTTTTCAATGCACTGCTGGCATGCTTTATTGAAGGTGTTCCGAGACAACTTTCCTGGGTTTTGACTTCGTCCTGATGCAGCCCCTCCTGGGAAATTGGTGCTCGTCCCAGAAGGCTCGAGATGCAGAAAACTCGATGGCAGCTGCAGAAATGAAGGACTCTGTTGAAGTGTGGAGAAGCAAGAACATAGCCAGCGCCTTGTGTTTGGGAGTCAGCAGCTGCTGGACTTTTGCGATTGCTTTCACTGTGCACTGAATGCCAGGACGGCACGTGCACGTTAAAACAACGAGCTGCGCAAGAGTAATCGAAAGATCACGGCCGTCAGAAAGCAGCTTATATATTGCCCTGGGAAGAGTACTGTTTTTGGAGTGTGCAGTAAAATCGTGTTTCTGGGCAAGGGAGGCATAAGTGCGCTGCGCTCCTAAGCTATCTCCCTGCGAGACACACTGCCAAAGCTTTTCGCTATGATGCAGTCTAGTGCAGACGCACACTACGGCTCTCCGGAGCTGTCCGAAGCCAAGCGCCGGTGGCCGGCGTCTTTCGGCTGAAGCAGCGCTTCGGAGCGTAGGGCTGCCGCTCCGCTGCTGTGTGCGCGAAGCAGCCGCTTCTCCTGCTCCGGGAGCCGGAGAGAGCGGTAGCTTGTACGAGGGCGAAGAACGTTGCCGCAGGGAGACGACATTGTGTGCACAGCCTTGCGACTGCTAGAGGACGGTGGCTAAAGCTCCCTGCCTTTTCAATGCACTGCTGGCATGCTTTATTGAAGGTGTTCCGAGACAACTTTCCTGGGTTTTGACTTCGTCCTGATGCAGCCCCTCTTGGGAAATTGGTGCTCGTCCCAGAAGGCTCGAGATGCAGAAAACTCGATGGCAGCTGCAGAAATGAAGGACTCTGTTGAAGTGTGGAGAAGCAAGAACATAGCCAGCGCCTTGTGTTTGGGAGTCAGCAGCTGCTGGACTTTTGCGATTGCTTTAACTGTGCACTGAATGCCAGGACGGCACGTGCACGTTAAAACAACGAGCTTGGCAAGAGTAATCGAAAGATCACGGCCGTCAGAAAGCAGCTTATATATTGCCCTGGGAAGAGTACTGTTTTTGGAGTGTGCAGTAAAATCGTGTTTCTGGGCAAGGGAGGCATAAGTGCGCTGCGCTCCTAAGCTATCTCCCTGCGAGACACACTGCCAAAGCTTTTCGCTATGATGCAGTCTAGTGCAGACGCACACTACGGCTCTCCGGAGCTGTCCGAAGCGAAGCGCCGGTGGCCGGCGTCTTTCGGCTGAAGCAGCGCTTCGGAGCGTAGGGCTGCCGCTCCGCTGTTGTGTGCGCGAAGCAGCCGCTTCTCCTGCTCCGGGAGCCGGACAGAGCGGTAGCTTGTACGAGGGCGAAGAACGTTGCCGCAGGCAGACGACATTGTGTGCACAGCCTTGCGACTGCTAGAGGACGGTGGCTAAAGCTCCCTGCCTTTTCAATGCACTGCTGGCATGCTTTATTGAAGGTGTTCCGAGACAACTTTCCTGGGTTTTGACTTCGTCCTGATGCAGCCCCTCCTGGGAAATTGGTGCTCGTCCCAGAAGGCTCGAGATGCAGAAAACTCGATGGCAGCTGCAGAAATGAAGGGCTGCGTTGAGTTGTCGAGAAGCAAGAACGTAGACAAGCGCCTTGTTTTTGGGAGTCAGCAGCTGCTGGACTTTTGCGATTGCTTTCACTGTGCACTGAATTCCAGGAAGGCACGTGCACGTTAAAACAACCAGCTGGGCAAGAGTGGGCAGAAGAGAACGGGCGGCTGACAGCAGCTTACATAGTACCATGGAAAGAGCAGTGTTTTTGGAGTGTGCAGCAAATCCGTGTTTCTGGACAAGGGAGGCATAAGTGCGCTGCGCTCCTAAGCTATCTCCCTGCGAGACACACTGCCAAAGCTTTTCGCTATGATGCAGTCTAGTGCAGACGCACACTACGGCTCTCCGGAGCTGTCCGAAGCCAAGCGCCGGTGGCCGGCGTCTTTCGGCTGAAGCAGCGCTTCGGAGCGAAGGGCTGCCGCTCCGCTGTTTTGTGCGCGAAGCAGCCGCTTCTCCTGCTCCGGGAGCCGGACAGAGAGGTAGCTTTTACGAGGGCGAAGAACGTTGCCGCAGGCAGACGACATTGTGTGCACAGCTTTGCGACTGCTAGAGGACGGTGGCTAAAGCTCCCTGCCTTTTCAATGCACTGCTGGCATGCTTTATTGAAGGTGTTCCGAGACAACTTTCCTGGGTTTTGACTTCGTCCTGATGCAGCCCCTCCTGGGAAATTGGTGCTCGTCCCAGAAGGCTCGAGATGCAGAAAACTCGATGGCAGCTGCAGAAATGAAGGACTCTGTTGAAGTGTGGAGAAGCAAGAACATAGCCAGCGCCTTGTGTTTGGGAGTCAGCAGCTGCTGGACTTTTGCGATTGCTTTCACTGTGCACTGAATGCCAGGACGGCACGTGCACGTTAAAACAACGAGCTGCGCAAGAGTAATCGAAAGATCACGGCCGTCAGAAAGCAGCTTATATATTGCCCTGGGAAGAGTACTGTTTTTGGAGTGTGCAGTAAAATCGTGTTTCTGGACAAGGGAGGCATAAGTGCGCTGCGCTCCTAAGCTATCTCCCTGCGAGACACACTGCCAAAGCTTTTCGCTATGATGCAGTCTAGTGCAGACGCACACTACGGCTCTCTGGAGCTGTCCGAAGCCAAGCGCCGGTGGCCGGCGTCTTTCGGCTGAAGCAGCGCTTCGGAGCGTAGGGCTGCCGCTCCGCTGTTGTGTGCGCGAAGCAGCCGCTTCTCCTGCTCCGGGAGCCGGAGAGAGCGGTAGCTTGTACGGGGGCGAAGAACGAAGCCGCAGACCACCGGGCTTTTGCGCACACCCGAAGGACTGCTAGAGGACGGTGGTGGCCGCTCGCCTGCCTCTTCAATTCCCTTCTAGCATCCTTATGGAAGGTGTTCCAGGACAATTTTCTGGAGTTTTGAATTCGTCCTGATGCAGCCCCTCGTGGGAAACTCGTGCTCGTCCTCTGAGTCTCCGACATGCAGAGACCTCGATGGCAACTGCAGAAATGAAGGGCTGCGTTGAGTTGTCGAGAAGCAAGAACATAGCCAGCGCCTTGTGTTTGGGAGTCAGCAGCTGCTGGACTTTTGCGATTGCTTTCACTGTGCACTGAATTCCAGGAAGGCACGTGCACTCTGCAACAACGAGCTGCGCAAGAGTAATCGAAAGATCACGGCCGTCAGAAAGCAGCTTATATATTGCCCTGGGAAGAGTACTGTTTTTGGAGTGTGCAGTAAAATCGTGTTTCTGGACAAGGGAGGCATAAGTGCGCTGCGCTCCTAAGCTATCTCCCTGCGAGACACAATGCCAAAGCTTTTCGCTATGATGCAGTCTAGTTGCAGACGCACACTACGGCTCTCCGGAGCTGTCCGAAGCGAAGCGCCGGTGGCCGGCGTCTTTCGGCTGAAGCAGCGCTTCGGAGCGTAGGGCTGCCGCTCCGCTGTTGTGTGCGCGAAGCAGCCGCTTCTCCTGCTCCGGGAGCCGGACAGAGCGGTAGCTTGCACGAGGGCGAAGAACGAAGCCGCAGAGCACCGGGCTTCTGCGCGCACCCTAAGGACTGCTAGAGGACGGTGGTGGCCGCTCGCCTGCCTCTTCAATTCCATTCTAGCATCCTTATGGAAGGTGTTCCAGGGCAAATTCGCTGAGTTTTGAATTCCTCCTGATGCAGCCCCTCGTGGGATACTCGTGCTCGTCCTCTGAGTCTCCGACATGCAGAGTCCTCGATGGCAACTGCAGAAATGAAGGGCTGCGTTGAGTCGTCGAGTAGCAAGAACATAGCCAGCGCCTTGTGTTTGGGAGTCAGCAGCTGCTGGACTTTTGCGATTGCTTTCACTGTGCACTGAATTCCAGGACGGCATGTGCACGTTACAACAACGAGCTGCGCAAGAGTAATCGAAAGATCACGGCCGTCAGAAAGCAGCTTATATATTGCCCTGGGAAGAGTACTGTTTTTGGAGTGTGCAGTAAAATCGTGTTTCTGGACAAGGGAGGCATAAGTGCGCTGCGCTCCTAAGCTATCTCCCTGCGAGACACACTGCCAAAGCTTTTCGCTATGATGCAGTCTAGTTGCAGACGCACACTACGGCTCTCCGGAGCTGTCCGAAGCCAAGCGCCGGTGGCCGGCGTCTTTCGGCTGAAGCAGCGCTTCGGAGCGAAGGGCTGCCGCTCCGCTGTTGTGTGCGCGAAGCAGCCGCTTCTCCTGCTCCGGGAGCCGGACAGAGCGGTAGCTTGTACGAGGGCCAAGAACGTTGCCGCAGGCAGACGACATTGTGTGCACAGCCTTGCGACTGCTAGAGGACGGTGGCTAAAGCTCCCTGCCTTTTCAATGCACTGCTGGCATGCTTTATTGAAGGTGTTCCGAGACAACTTTCCTGGGTTTTGACTTCGTCCTGATGCAGCCCCTCCTGGGAAATTGGTGCTCGTCCCAGAAGGCTCGAGATGCAGAAAACTCGATGGCAGCTGCAGAAATGAAGGGCTGCGTTGAGTTGTCGAGAAGCAAGAACGTAGACAAGCGCCTTGTTTTTGGGAGTCAGCAGCTGCTGGACTTTTGCGATTGCTTTCACTGTGCACTGAATTCCAGGAAGGCACGTGCACGTTAAAACAACCAGCTGGGCAAGAGTGGGCAGAAGAGAACGGGCGGCTGACAGCAGCTTACATAGTACCATGGAAAGAGCAGTGTTTTTGGAGTGTGCAGCAAATCCGTGTTTCTGGACAAGGGAGGCATAAGTGCGCTGCGCTCCTAAGCTATCTCCCTGCGAGACACACTGCCAAAGCTTTTCGCTATGATGCAGTCTAGTGCAGACGCACACTACGGCTCTCCGGAGCTGTCCGAAGCCAAGCGCCGGTGGCCGGCGTCTTTCGGCTGAAGCAGCGCTTCGGAGCGTAGGGCTGCCGCTCCGCTGTTGTGTGCGCGAAGCAGCCGCTTCTCCTGCTCCGGGAGCCGGACAGAGCGGTAGCTTGTACGGGGGCGAAGAACGAAGCCGCAGAGCACCGGGCTTTTGCGCACACCCGAAGGACTGCTAGAGGACCCAGGTGGCCGCTCGCCTGCCTCTTCAATTCCCTTCTAGCATCCTTATGGAAGGTGTTCCAGGACAATTTTCTGGAGTTTTGAATTCGTCCTGATGCAGCCCCTCGTGGGAAACTCGTGCTCGTCCTCTGAGTCTCCGACATGCAGAGACCTCGATGGCAACTGCAGAAATGAAGGGCTGCGTTGAGTTGTCGAGAAGCAAGAACATAGCCAGCGCCTTGTGTTTGGGAGTCAGCAGCTGCTGGACTTTTGCGATTGCTTTCACTGTGCACTGAATTCCAGGAAGGCACGTGCACTCTGCAACAACGAGCTGCGCAAGAGTAATCGAAAGATCACGGCCGTCAGAAAGCAGCTTATATATTGCACTGGGAAGAGTACTGTTTTTGGAGTGTGCAGTAAAATCGTGTTTCTGGACAAGGGAGGCATAAGTGCGCTGCGCTCCTAAGCTATCTCCCTGCGAGACACAATGCCAAAGCTTTTCGCTATGATGCAGTCTAGTTGCAGACGCACACTACGGCTCTCCGGAGCTGTCCGAAGCCAAGCGCCGGTGGCCGGCGTCTTTCGGCTGAAGCAGCGCTTCGGAGCGTAGGGCTGCCGCTCCGCTGTTGTGTGCGCGAAGCAGCCGCTTCTCCTGCTCCGGGAGCCGGACAGAGCGGTAGCTTGCACGAGGGCGAAGAACGTTGCCGCAGGCAGACGACATTGTGTGCACAGCTTTGCGACTGCTAGAGGACGGTGGCTAAAGCTCCCTGCCTTTTCAATGCACTGCTGGCATGCTTTATTGAAGGTGTTCCGAGACACCTTTCCTGGGTTTTGACTTCGTCCTGATGCAGCCCCTCCTGGGAAATTGGTGCTCTTCCCAGAAGGCTCGAGATGCAGAAAACTCGATGGCAGCTGCAGAAATGAAGGACTCTGTTGAAGTGTGGTGAAGCAAGAACAAAGCCAGCGCCTTGTGTTTGGGAGTCAGCAGCTGCTGGACTTTTGCGATTGCTTTCACTGTGCACTGAATGCCAGGACGGCACGTGCACGTTAAAACAACGAGCTGCGCAAGAGTAATCGAAAGATCACGGCCATCAGAAAGCAGCTTGTATATTGCCCTGGGAAGAGTACTTTTTTTGGAGTGTGCAGTAAAATCGTGTTTCTGGACAAGGGAGGCATAAGTGCGCTGCGCTCCTAAGCTATCTCCCTGCGAGACACACTGCCAAAGCTTTTCGCTATGATGCAGTCTAGTTGCAGATGCACACTACGGCTCTCCGGAGCTGTCCGAAGCCAAGCGCCGGTGGCCGGCGTCTTTCGGCTGAAGCAGCGCTTCGGAGCGTAGGGCTGCCGCTCCGCTGTTGTGTGCGCGAAGCAGCCGCTTCTCCTGCTCCGGGAGCCGGACAGAGCGGTAGCTTGCACGAGGGCGAAGAACGTTGCCGCAGGCAGACGACATTGTGTGCACAGCTTTGCGACTGCTAGAGGACGGTGGCTAAAGCTCCCTGCCTTTTCAATGCACTGCTGGCATGCTTTATTGAAGGTGTTCCGAGACAACTTTCCTGGGTTTTGACTTCGTCCTGATGCAGCCCCTCCTGGGAAATTGGTGCTCGTCCCAGAAGGCTCGAGATGCAGAAAACTCGATGGCAGCTGCAGAAATGAAGGACTCTGTTGAAGTGTGGAGAAGCAAGAACATAGCCAGCGCCTTGTGTTTGGGAGTCAGCAGCTGCTGGACTTTTGCGATTGCTTTCACTGTGCACTGAATGCCAGGACGGCACGTGCACGTTAAAACAACGAGCTGCGCAAGAGTAATCGAAAGATCACGGCCGTCAGAAAGCAGCTTATATATTGCCCTGGGAAGAGTACTGTTTTTGGAGTGTGCAGTAAAATCGTGTTTCTGGACAAGGGAGGCATAAGTGCGCTGCGCTCCTAAGCTATCTCCCTGCGAGACACACTGCCAAAGCTTTTCGCTATGATGCAGTCTAGTTGCAGACGCACACTACGGCTCTCCGGAGCTGTCCGAAGCCAAGCGCCGGTGGCCGGCGTCTTTCGGCTGAAGCAGCGCTTCGGAGCGTAGGGCTGCCGCTCCGCTCTTGTGTGCGCGAAGCAGCCGCTTCTCCTGCTCCGGGAGCCGGACAGAGCGGTAGCTTGCACGAGGGCGAAGAACGAAGCCGCAGAGCACCGGGCTTCTGCGCGCACCCTAAGGACTGCTAGAGGACGGTGGTGGCCGCTCGCCTGCCTCTTCAATTCTTTTCTAGCATCCTTATGGAAGGTGTTCCAGGGCAAATTCCCTGAGTTTTAAATTCCTCCTGATGCAGCCCCTCGTGGGAAACTCGTGCTCGTCCTCTCAGTCTCCGACATGCAGAGACCTCGATGGCAACTGCAGAAATGAAGGGCTGCGTTGAGTCGTCGAGTAGCAAGAACATAGCCAGCGCCTTGTGTTTGGGAGTCAGCAGCTGCTGGACTTTTGCGATTGCTTTCACTGTGCACTGAATGCCAGGACGGCCTGTGCACGTTAAAACAACGAGCTGGGCAAGAGTCATCGAAAGATCACGGCCGTCAGAAAGCAGCTTATATATTGCCCTGGGAAGAGTACTGTTTTTGGAGTGTGCAGTAAAATCGTGTTTCTGGACAAGGGAGGCATAAGTGCGCTGCGCTCCTAAGCTATCTCCCTGCGAGACACACTGCCAAAGCTTTTCGCTATGATGCAGTCTAGTTGCAGACGCACACTACGGCTCTCCGGAGCTGTCCGAAGCCAAGCGCCGGTGGCCGGCGTCTTTCGGCTGAAGCAGCGCTTCGGAGCGTAGGGCTGCCGCTCCGCTGTTGTGTGCGCGAAGCAGCCGCTTCTCCTGCTCCGGGAGCCGGACAGAGCGGTAGCTTGTACGAGGGCGAAGAACGTTGCCGCAGGCAGACGACATTGTGTGCACAGCCTTGCGACTGCTAGAGGACGGTGGCTAAAGCTCCCTGCCTTTTCAATGCACTGCTGGCATGCTTTATTGAAGGTGTTCCGAGACAACTTTCCTGGGTTTTGACTTCGTCCTGATGCAGCCCCTCCTGGGAAATTGGTGCTCGTCCCAGAAGGCTCGAGATGCAGAAAACTCGATGGCAGCTGCAGAAATGAAGGGCTGCGTTGAGTTGTCGAGAAGCAAGAACGTAGACAAGCGCCTTGTTTTTGGGAGTCAGCAGCTGCTGGACTTTTGCGATTGCTTTCACTGTGCACTGAATTCCAGGAAGGCACGTGCACGTTAAAACAACCAGCTGGGCAAGAGTGGGCAGAAGAGAACGGGCGGCTGACAGCAGCTTACATAGTACCATGGAAAGAGCAGTGTTTTTGGAGTGTGCAGCAAATCCGTGTTTCTGGACAAGGGAGGCATAAGTGCGCTGCGCTCCTAAGCTATCTCCCTGCGAGACACACTGCCAAAGCTTTTCGCTATGATGCAGTCTAGTGCAGACGCACACTACGGCTCTCCGGAGCTGTCCGAAGCCAAGCGCCGGTGGCCGGCGTCTTTCGGCTGAAGCAGCGCTTCGGAGCGAAGGGCTGCCGCTCCGCTGTTTTGTGCGCGAAGCAGCCGCTTCTCCTGCTCCGGGAGCCGGACAGAGAGGTAGCTTTTACGAGGGCGAAGAACGTTGCCGCAGGCAGACGACATTGTGTGCACAGCTTTGCGACTGCTAGAGGACGGTGGCTAAAGCTCCCTGCCTTTTCAATGCACTGCTGGCATGCTTTATTGAAGGTGTTCCGAGACAACTTTCCTGGGTTTTGACTTCGTCCTGATGCAGCCCCTCCTGGGAAATTGGTGCTCGTCCCAGAAGGCTCGAGATGCAGAAAACTCGATGGCAGCTGCAGAAATGAAGGACTCTGTTGAAGTGTGGAGAAGCAAGAACATAGCCAGCGCCTTGTGTTTGGGAGTCAGCAGCTGCTGGACTTTTGCGATTGCTTTCACTGTGCACTGAATGCCAGGACGGCACGTGCACGTTAAAACAACGAGCTGCGCAAGAGTAATCGAAAGATCACGGCCGTCAGAAAGCAGCTTATATATTGCCCTGGGAAGAGTACTGTTTTTGGAGTGTGCAGTAAAATCGTGTTTCTGGGCAAGGGAGGCATAAGTGCGCTGCGCTCCTAAGCTATCTCCCTGCGAGACACACTGCCAAAGCTTTTCGCTATGATGCAGTCTAGTGCAGACGCACACTACGGCTCTCCGGAGCTGTCCGAAGCGAAGCGCCGGTGGCCGGCGTCTTTCGGCTGAAGCAGCGCTTCGGAGCGTAGGGCTGCCGCTCCGCTGTTGTGTGCGCGAAGCAGCCGCTTCTCCTGCTCCGGGAGCCGGAGAGAGCGGTAGCTTGTACGAGGGCGAAGAACGTTGCCGCAGGGAGACGACATTGTGTGCACAGCCTTGCGACTGCTAGAGGACGGTGGCTAAAGCTCCCTGCCTTTTCAATGCACTGCTGGCATGCTTTATTGAAGGTGTTCCGAGACAACTTTCCTGGGTTTTGACTTCGTCCTGATGCAGCCCCTCCTGGGAAATTGGTGCTCGTCCCAGAAGGCTCGAGATGCAGAAACCTCGATGGCAACTGCAGAAATGAAGGGCTGCGTTGAGTTGTCGAGAAGCAAGAACGTAGACAAGCGCCTTGTTTTTGGGAGTCAGCAGCTGCTGGACTTTTGCGATTGCTTTCACTGTGCACTGAATTCCAGGAAGGCACGTGCACGTTAAAACAACCAGCTGGGCAAGAGTGGGCAGAAGAGAACGGGCGGCTGACAGCAGCTTACATAGTACCATGGAAAGAGCAGTGTTTTTGGAGTGTGCAGCAAATCCGTGTTTCTGGACAAGGGAGGCATAAGTGCGCTGCGCTCCTAAGCTATCTCCCTGCGAGACACACTGCCAAAGCTTTTCGCTATCATGCAGTCTAGTGCAGACGCACACTACGGCTCTCCGGAGCTGTCCGAAGCCAAGCGCCGGTGGCCGGCGTCTTTCGGCTGAAGCAGCGCTTCGGAGCGTAGGGCTGCCGCTCCGCTGTTGTGTGCGCGAAGCAGCCGCTTCTCCTGCTCCGGGAGCCGGACAGAGCGGTAGCTTGTACGGGGGCGAAGAACGAAGCCGCAGAGCACCGGGCTTTTGCGCACACCCGAAGGACTGCTAGAGGACCCAGGTGGCCGCTCGCCTGCCTCTTCAATTCCCTTCTAGCATCCTTATGGAAGGTGTTCCAGGACAATTTTCTGGAGTTTTGAATTCCTCCTGATGCAGCCCCTCGTGGGAAACTCGTGCTCGTCCTCTGAGTCTCCGACATGCAGAGACCTCGATGGCAACTGCAGAAATGAAGGGCTGCGTTGAGTTGTCGAGAAGCAAGAACATAGCCAGCGCCTTGTGTTTGGGAGTCAGCAGCTGCTGGACTTTTGCGATTGCTTTCACTGTGCACTGAATGCCAGGAAGGCACGTGCACTCTGCAACAACGAGCTGCGCAAGAGTAATCGAAAGATCACGGCCGTCAGAAAGCAGCTTATATATTGCCCTGGGAAGAGTACTGTTTTTGGAGTGTGCAGTAAAATCGTGTTTCTGGACAAGGGAGGCATAAGTGCGCTGCGCTCCTAAGCTATCTCCCTGCGAGACACAATGCCAAAGCTTTTCGCTATGATGCAGTCTAGTTGCAGACGCACACTACGGCTCTCCGGAGCTGTCCGAAGCCAAGCGCCGGTGGCCGGCGTCTTTCGGCTGAAGCAGCGCTTCGGAGCGTAGGGCTGCCGCTCCGCTGTTGTGTGCGCGAAGCAGCCGCTTCTCCTGCTCCGGGAGCCGGACAGAGCGGTAGCTTGCACGAGGGCGAAGAACGAAGCCGCAGAGCACCGGGCTTCTGCGCGCACCCTAAGGACTGCTAGAGGACGGTGGTGGCCGCTCGCCTGCCTCTTCAATTCCATTCTAGCATCCTTATGGAAGGTGTTCCAGGGCAAATTCGCTGAGTTTTGAATTCCTCCTGATGCAGCCCCTCGTGGGAAACTCGTGCTCGTCCTCTCAGTCTCCGACATGCAGAGACCTCGATGGCAACTGCAGAAATGAAGGGCTGCGTTGAGTCGTCGAGTAGCAAGAACATAGCCAGCGCCTTGTGTTTGGGAGTCAGCAGCTGCTGGACTTTTGCGATTGCTTTCACTGTGCACTGAATTCCAGGACGGCATGTGCACGTTACAACAACGAGCTGCGCAAGAGTAGGAAGGGAGCACGGGCATCAGAGAACATCTGGCATATTGCCCTGGGAAGAGTACTGTTTTTGGAGTGTGCAGTAAAATCGTGTTTCTGGACAAGGGAGGCATAAGTGCGCTGCGCTCCTAAGCTATCTCCCTGCGAGACACACTGCCAAAGCTTTTCGCTATGATGCAGTCTAGTGCAGACGCACACTACGGCTCTCCGGAGCTGTCCGAAGCCAAGCGCCGGTGGCCGGCGTCTTTCGGCTGAAGCAGCGCTTCGGAGCGAAGGGCTGCCGCTCCGCTGTTTTGTGCGCGAAGCAGCCGCTTCTCCTGCTCCGGGAGCCGGACAGAGAGGTAGCTTTTACGAGGGCGAAGAACGTTGCCGCAGGCAGACGACATTGTGTGCACAGCTTTGCGACTGCTAGAGGACGGTGGCTAAAGCTCCCTGCCTTTTCAATGCACTGCTGGCATGCTTTATTGAAGGTGTTCCGAGACAACTTTCCTGGGTTTTGACTTCGTCCTGATGCAGCCCCTCCTGGGAAATTGGTGCTCGTCCCAGAAGGCTCGAGATGCAGAAAACTCGATGGCAGCTGCAGAAATGAAGGACTCTGTTGAAGTGTGGAGAAGCAAGAACATAGCCAGCGCCTTGTGTTTGGGAGTCAGCAGCTGCTGGACTTTTGCGATTGCTTTCACTGTGCACTGAATTCCAGGACGGCACGTGCACGTTAAAACAACGAGCTGCGCAAGAGTAATCGAAAGATCACGGCCGTCAGAAAGCAGCTTATATATTGCCCTGGGAAGAGTACTGTTTTTGGAGTGTGCAGTAAAATCGTGTTTCTGGACAAGGGAGGCATAAGTGCGCTGCGCTCCTAAGCTATCTCCCTGCGAGACACACTGCCAAAGCTTTTCGCTATGATGCAGTCTAGTGCAGACGCACACTACGGCTCTCCGGAGCTGTCCGAAGCGAAGCGCCGGTGGCCGGCGTCTTTCGGCTGAAGCAGCGCTTCGGAGCGTAGGGCTGCCGCTCCGCTGCTGTGTGCGCGAAGCAGCCGCTTCTCCTGCTCCGGGAGCCGGACAGAGCGGTAGCTTGTACGAGGGCGAAGAACGTTGCCGCAGGGAGACGACATTGTGTGCACAGCCTTGCGACTGCTAGAGGACGGTGGCTAAAGCTCCCTGCCTTTTCAATGCACTGCTGGCATGCTTTATTGAAGGTGTTCCGAGACAACTTTCCTGGGTTTTGACTTCGTCCTGATGCAGCCCCTCCTGGGAAATTGGTGCTCGTCCCAGAAGGCTCGAGATGCAGAAACCTCGATGGCAACTGCAGAAATGAAGGGCTGCGTTGAGTTGTCGAGAAGCAAGAACGTAGACAAGCGCCTTGTTTTTGGGAGTCAGCAGCTGCTGGACTTTTGCGATTGCTTTCACTGTGCACTGAATTCCAGGAAGGCACGTGCACGTTAAAACAACCAGCTGGGCAAGAGTGGGCAGAAGAGAACGGGCGGCTGACAGCAGCTTACATAGTACCATGGAAAGAGCAGTGTTTTTGGAGTGTGCAGCAAATCCGTGTTTCTGGACAAGGGAGGCATAAGTGCGCTGCGCTCCTAAGCTATCTCCCTGCGAGACACACTGCCAAAGCTTTTCGCTATCATGCAGTCTAGTGCAGACGCACACTACGGCTCTCCGGAGCTGTCCGAAGCCAAGCGCCGGTGGCCGGCGTCTTTCGGCTGAAGCAGCGCTTCGGAGCGTAGGGCTGCCGCTCCGCTGTTGTGTGCGCGAAGCAGCCGCTTCTCCTGCTCCGGGAGCCGGACAGAGCGGTAGCTTGTACGGGGGCGAAGAACGAAGCCGAAGAGCACCGGGCTTTTGCGCACACCCGAAGGACTGCTAGAGGACCCAGGTGGCCGCTCGCCTGCCTCTTCAATTCCCTTCTAGCATCCTTATGGAAGGTGTTCCAGGACAATTTTCTGGAGTTTTGAATTCCTCCTGATGCAGCCCCTCGTGGGAAACTCGTGCTCGTCCTCTGAGTCTCCGACATGCAGAGACCTCGATGGCAACTGCAGAAATGAAGGGCTGCGTTGAGTTGTCGAGAAGCAAGAACATAGCCAGCGCCTTGTGTTTGGGAGTCAGCAGCTGCTGGACTTTTGCGATTGCTTTCACTGTGCACTGAATGCCAGGAAGGCACGTGCACTCTGCAACAACGAGCTGCGCAAGAGTAATCGAAAGATCACGGCCGTCAGAAAGCAGCTTATATATTGCCCTGGGAAGAGTACTGTTTTTGGAGTGTGCAGTAAAATCGTGTTTCTGGACAAGGGAGGCATAAGTGCGCTGCGCTCCTAAGCTATCTCCCTGCGAGACACAATGCCAAAGCTTTTCGCTATGATGCAGTCTAGTTGCAGACGCACACTACGGCTCTCCGGAGCTGTCCGAAGCCAAGCGCCGGTGGCCGGCGTCTTTCGGCTGAAGCAGCGCTTCGGAGCGTAGGGCTGCCGCTCCGCTGTTGTGTGCGCGAAGCAGCCGCTTCTCCTGCTCCGGGAGCCGGACAGAGCGGTAGCTTGCACGAGGGCGAAGAACGAAGCCGCAGAGCACCGGGCTTCTGCGCGCACCCTAAGGACTGCTAGAGGACGGTGGTGGCCGCTCGCCTGCCTCTTCAATTCCATTCTAGCATCCTTATGGAAGGTGTTCCAGGGCAAATTCGCTGAGTTTTGAATTCCTCCTGATGCAGCCCCTCGTGGGAAACTCGTGCTCGTCCTCTCAGTCTCCGACATGCAGAGACCTCGATGGCAACTGCAGAAATGAAGGGCTGCGTTGAGTCGTCGAGTAGCAAAAACATAGCCAGCGCCTTGTGTTTGGGAGTCAGCAGCTGCTGGACTTTTGCGATTGCTTTCACTGTGCACTGAATTCCAGGACGGCATGTGCACGTTACAACAACGAGCTGCGCAAGAGTAGGAAGGGAGCACGGGCATCAGAGAACATCTGGCATATTGCCCTGGGAAGAGTACTGTTTTTGGAGTGTGCAGTAAAATCGTGTTTCTGGACAAGGGAGGCATAAGTGCGCTGCGCTCCTAAGCTATCTCCCTGCGAGACACACTGCCAAAGCTTTTCGCTATGATGCAGTCTAGTGCAGACGCACACTACGGCTCTCCGGAGCTGTCCGAAGCCAAGCGCCGGTGGCCGGCGTCTTTCGGCTGAAGCAGCGCTTCGGAGCGTAGGGCTGCCGCTCCGCTGTTGTGTGCGCGAAGCAGCCGCTTCTCCTGCTCCGGGAGCCGGACAGAGAGGTAGCTTTTACGAGGGCGAAGAACGTTGCCGCAGGCAGACGACATTGTGTGCACAGCTTTGCGACTGCTAGAGGACGGTGGCTAAAGCTCCCTGCCTTTTCAATGCACTGCTGGCATGCTTTATTGAAGGTGTTCCGAGACAACTTTCCTGGGTTTTGACTTCGTCCTGATGCAGCCCCTCCTGGGAAATTGGTGCTCGTCCCAGAAGGCTCGAGATGCAGAAAACTCGATGGCAGCTGCAGAAATGAAGGACTCTGTTGAAGTGTGGAGAAGCAAGAACATAGCCAGCGCCTTGTGTTTGGGAGTCAGCAGCTGCTGGACTTTTGCGATTGCTTTCACTGTGCACTGAATGCCAGGACGGCACGTGCACGTTAAAACAACGAGCTGCGCAAGAGTAATCGAAAGATCACGGCCGTCAGAAAGCAGCTTATATATTGCCCTGGGAAGAGTACTGTTTTTGGAGTGTGCAGTAAAATCGTGTTTCTGGGCAAGGGAGGCATAAGTGCGCTGCGCTCCTAAGCTATCTCCCTGCGAGACACACTGCCAAAGCTTTTCGCTATGATGCAGTCTAGTGCAGACGCACACTACGGCTCTCCGGAGCTGTCCGAAGCGAAGCGCCGGTGGCCGGCGTCTTTCGGCTGAAGCAGCGCTTCGGAGCGTAGGGCTGCCGCTCCGCTGCTGTGTGC